>NC_140474.1:19688559-20292488 GCF_051167445.1 Perissodus microlepis | reverse complement strand
TCGTCTAGAAGGGAAAATCTATTCCGAAACACTAGGGGAATCCCCCGGTGTGTCCCCCTGCCTATAAGTGCTTTTTTCCTAATAGGAATTAATCCAGGAAACGTCAACTGCCCTGAGGCTTTGCTAAAAGGCAGCTGCATGTGAATCGTAAAGCGAGTGGGTAGGTTGAGGTGAGGCGAATTCTAGGGAGAGATGTTATTCAAACAAAAAATACCACCACCATCTGCTATGTTAAACTTTAACAAGCAGGATTTGTTAAGTAGAGGACTATTCATCTCCGTTTTGTGTGTTGCATTTTTGAAATTGGCCTGTTCTTATAGAGATGCTTTCTGACTTATTATTTATTGGGCGATCGTGGCTCAAGAGTTGGGAGTTCGCCTTGTAATCGGAAGGTTGCCGGTTCGAGGTCAGAGGGCCCGGTGGCGCAGTCTCGCCTCTGTCAGTGCGCCCCAGGGTGGCTGTGGCTACAATGTAGCTTGCCATCACCAGTGTGAATGTGTGTGTGAATGGGTGGATGACTGAACGTGTAAAGCGCTTTGGGGTCCTTAGGGACTAGTGAAAGCGCTATACAAATACAGGCCATTTACCATTTACCATTTCACCATGAATGAGTTCAAATAGGATCACTTACGAAACAGTATTGGAGAAACGTAGGATTTAATGCCTTTGGCAAGGAGTCTCGCTCAAGGAATGTTTGCTGACACAGGAGGGTGAACATATTCCTTCAGCTTGGAGGATAATTTTCTTATTTACCACTGCAGTTTTGCCAGATACACAAATGGTAGCATAAACTTCAATTATATCAGAGTAAATTAACACATGGCATTTAATTTGCACATTGGCCAGCATCTGTTTGTGTTTTGTACATCCGCTATTATACAGATGCATGAGGATTGATGCAGCATTTCCAACCAATCAATAATTAATTGTGCCGCTGAGTTTTTGATCCTGTGTAAGTGTGTCATGACTTTAAAAAGGACAAGGACTGCTGGGCCAAGCAGAAATGCTTCAGCATACCCATTTGACACTGCAATCATACTGGATGGTTTATTCAGTTAATGGGTTCAACCACAGTCAGACACACATGCACGCACGCACGCACGCACGCACGCACACACACACACACACACACACACACACACACACACACACACACACACACAGAGTTAACTTCTTCCATGATTCACATTCACACAAGCACACACTACTACTGATCTACACTAATGGTCTGTATGACTGCTGCTCTCTCTCTCACTCACGCATCACACAAACAGATTAACAGTCAGTCATGTTTTGTCACTCTTCGGTTTGATGCTCACACCCCCAGGTTAACATGGAAACACACATACACATGAATCTGCGCCTACACATAGCTATACTAGATCCATTCAAGTACACAAAAAGAATCAATTAGATTACCGGATATTATGCGTACACATAAAGCTCAAGCAAGAGACTAGTCAGATTAAGGAGTTATTTGGAAATGCAGAAAATGACAGTTTTCATTTCTTTAACGTCACTAAAATGACACATGGAAGCTATGCAATGAGCTATTGTTTATATAGAGAGAGCAGTGAGACGGGGGCCCCTATTCAATCCTCGTCCTTGCAAAGCAGTACTGTAGGTCTTGGGTGCACCAACTATGTGGGTGTCTCCAAGCACACCTGCTATTTTGGTTCATGTAGGTGCAGCACAGCAGTCTGATTACAAGCATATTTGTTCCTGTAAGGGTGCTAGAGTTTTTTGCTTATGTTGCTTATGAAAATTAGAACTATATATTTTATAAAGATCAATATTTATATCAAAGTTGACCTTTTGGGTGCTATATCTTCTGTGAGACTATTTCAATTCAATTCAGTTTTGTCTAAATAGTCCCAAATCACAACAACAGTTGCCTCAGGCAGCTGCTTGGCAGTTCACTTTTTAAAGAGGTCTAAAATACCACAAGTGGTCAGAATCTCAACAGTAAGTGTTGCTAACTTTGGGTACATACAGTGGGATGATTGCCATGCTGGCTATAACTAGTTCACTGTAAATTTTATGTCATCTGAAAATTCCAGAGATCCCAATTCTTGGGGACAGTGACTTTGTTTCTAAAAATTATCTATGTGTATGTGTTTTTGAAAATAATCTTTGTGGAAAATCAGGTTTTACTACTTTGAGGAAACAGCATGTAATGTGCTTTTTCCTCACACCACAACTTTACATGGAAACACTTACACAAATCATATAGATTAAAAAATAAACAAAGCAGCAGAATAATCATATTAACAAGTTTAAGTGATTGCATATGCTTAAAAGTCATTTCTACATTTCTTTATCACTTTATCGCTCTTTTAAGCTTAGACACAAGCTTGAACCACCAGACTTCTCAGGCTTCCCCAGATCCTGGAAGTTCTCTATGGTGCCTCTAAATTCCTGTGAACAGCCTTTAACCTGAATTTCTGTAGCAAGTTACAGGGCTTCTTACTGACAAAAATCCTACTTTTCACACAGTGTCTTTGATTTCTGGTTTAAAATAATTCCTATTAATATAAAATGCACTTCACTCTCAACAGACTACTTATAATCTTTACCGAGAGCCGAGGGAGATTTCACAGTGACCTGTGATCAGTGGGGAGCAAGACATCCTTCCCCTGGGCTCTGACACAGAGCAATCTGTCACAGCACATGTATCATCCTGAATACTGAATAACTACGATAATGCTGCCATCTCTGCATATATTTTTTTGAGGTGCAATCGGGTTCAGAGGAAATTGTTTGGACCCTTCAATCTTCTGATAGTGTGTTTTGAAAACCATCAGTCCTATTCTCTCATGTATCGCTGCATTTTTACAGAGACTTTATATTGACAAGTTTCCCCTTCTTTCATCTATGTTGTTTTCATGCCTTTTCATCTCTAACGCCTTTCAATGCAATTGCATTCAAAGACTAGTAATTATTGTAGATTGCTGTCATTTCCGCAGGTTATTCCTTGCTTGTGTACTGCAAAGCACAACTTAACTGTGCAATTCCCATCTAATGACTTGTATTCCAAAGCACACTTTGAAGATCTAGGGACAGACGCACAGTGCAGTGCAGCCATAAATGTGAGAATGCACGTATATGTATTTCAGGTTGTTACACAAAATAATTTCTTCTTGGACTCGATATAAAGAAGGGACGCTAAAAAGGTCACAAGAGTTCTACACTTCCATAAACTCACGAGATTGACCAAATCTCAATAACTACATATATTCGGTATTCAATGTCAGCAAGACTCAACTACCAAGTAACAACCTTATCTGTACAAAACACCAGTCAAAACATTTAAGATCAGAACCTTATGGTACTTTAAAGCATCCAAAGTGTTCATGAGATGTCACAGTCTTAGAGTCAATTACTACGTTATATAACAGACTGCAGTCGTGGTTTTCAGCGGAGAATGGCACAATATTTGCTAGAAGACTTACAGCAGAGCTATAGGCCTCAGTGTCTGTAGCCTCAAATAGCATTAATACATGGTAATAGACCTATTCTCAGCAGCTCTACTTTGTTAGCATGTCATTATTGTCTTGTCTCAGGCGGGAACAGTGACAGGTTTGTTAGAGGCTCTTGTTACAACAGCAAGGTGACGAGGGGCGCTGCACTGCTCAGTCCTTTGTGTGCATGTTCACGAGTGAGTGTGCCCACTCTGAGTGTGGCTGACATTTACATGTACAGTGCAGTTCTGTGTACACACATCTGGGTCTGTCATAAGCCTGACATTTTCATGCTGTCTGCATTTACTTAGGTTGACTGGCAGGAAGAAGCTTTGTTTGTAAATACTGTCAATCAATCAGCCCTGGGGCACCCACAATGGATATCCACACAAGCATGCGCGCACACAGACACACGCAGTGTCACGGAGTCACATCCAGAGCTTTGGCTTGCAACTGTTGATCTAAGCAAAACGTCAAGTGAATATTTATGATAATGTGCCCTGACTGCTTTTTTAAATAATTTAATGTGCCAATTATTCAACCAGCGCAGACAGTCCAGAATAGAAGAGGGCAAAGGTTTGACAGCAAAGTCCCTGAAGTACACAAACTCTGTCCATCTGCTAGACGCACTGCAAAAAGAAAAAAAAATCACACTAACTGTGTCACTGAGCTAAACATGGATGTTATATTAACTGATGGATTCGGCAGAACCTCATCAAGCTTCACAGCAAAAGAAGCGGATTTCTTACAACTAACAAACGTGCCTGCCAAAAATAGTATCATTTATTGAAACCAATCATTATGAAAAAAAATGGACTTTCAAAAAATACGTCAAATTACTTTCAGAGCTTGTCATGTTTTTTTGGTTTTTTTGCAGAGTACCATAGCCATTAGGTATTCACAAGACCCAGGGGGCAGAATTTGATGTTACAAGCTTTAATTATGAAAATAAGTGCCACATAATGATTTTGAGTGGACCTCTCCTTTGGGACCTGGCAAACTGAGGGCCCTGTCTAGTTGCCCTATCTTAAGAGGTGAGATGTCCCCCTGCAGCATCCCCAAGGGAACTGAGTCAGTATTTTTAAAGTCCTACTGACTGGCTCGATCTGTTCGTTTTTCACAGCAGCATTCATTTTGAAATAGCCGTGCTCTTTCTTTTCTCTCCCTCTTTTTCTCTATCGCTACACCATGCACATAATTTTCCCCCCAAATGGTCCTCAAACTTCTCTCTCTTTCTCTTTTCATGTCTTTCCATCTCGCTCAATCCTCTCCTGATTTATTTCTTCCATCAAATTTAATTTCTTTGCTTCTCTGTCTGTTTAACTTCGATTCATTTCCTCATGCTTCGCTTACACCCATATATTGAGGCAGATTAGATGTGTTTAACTGCCTTGCAACATTTTCACCTTTATAGATGATGTAAGTGGTGGTTAAACCATCAGATATTGAAAAAAAAATGTCAGATCGAAAATAAATAGCTGTCATACTGAATCAGTTTTTTTTTTTTTGTTCATGCAGTTTTGCTATGCCTATTTATCACAGTTTAGTTTCTCAAAGCTAAATTCTAATATCTTTTGAAAGCATATTTTTGAGAGCTCATTGTTCTTCCTCTTAGCGTTATTCCCGCTCTGTGGGTCACTTTTCTGCAAAGCCGCTTCCATTCGGCACGGTCAAGGGCATTGTTCAGGTTGGCGCCGATCTTCTTCACGTCGTCTTTAATTCAGTGCATCCATCGCCTTTTTGGTCTGCACCTTGGTCGCCGGCCTTGGGGACTGAGTCGCAGTGCTGTTCTTGCCACTGAGTTTTTGTCACTTCTGACTACATGCCCATACCATCGCAGTCGCGCTCCTTGCATTTTCTCTGTGATTGGTGCAATGCCCTGCCGCTTTTGGATGTCGATGTTCGTGACGTGGTCCCATTGTGTCAGGCCCAGGCACCATCGCAGCATCTGCATTTCCATTTCCATTGTGTGAAGGGTGTGTTCGTGCTTTGCGGTGGCTGGCCACCACTCTGATCTGGGCCACAGGGCGCACTACGCTCTTGTAGATCTTCGAATTGAGGCGGTCGGGCATTTGTCGGTCGCACAGGACACCAGTGACTTGGCGCCACTTAATCCAGACCGCATTAATCCTGGCTCATATGTCTGGCAGGATGTCGCCGTCATGGCTGAACATCAATCCGAAGTACTTGAAGTAAGATACCTTCGGCAGGTCTTCTCCATCGACGCTGATGGTGCCGTCGGTTTGGGGGCCGGCTTCTAAGTACTCGGTCTTCTTGGTGTTCAACCTCAGCCCATACTCACGCCTGAGCGTGTCTTCCATTGCTGCGTTTGAGAGCTCATTAACTTGGGGAAAAAAAATCTTCTCATTGTCGCAGTTACAGTTAGATATATAATTGTCTTCTGTATGTCTTCAGAGCTCCCCTTTAGCCCTTATATGTGTGACAAGTTGATTTTTATTTGTCAGCTGCAACAACTTTCCTTAGAAAATAAAATACTTTGAGAGGAAAACTATGAGGTAAAGAAAGTCTGTATTATTTTCATGACATGGTGACCTGAGACAAAAACAACAACAACAACAAATAACTCAGTTTTGTGTTAAAGAAAGTCACACAGCTCAACATTATTGCTTAATTTAGCAGTAATTGCAATGCATAAATGAGCTGTGGAATCTAAACTGATAAATCCTGAATATTTAGCTATACAAAGTTTTAACAGTTTAAATAGTAGTCATCCTGAGAAGGTGAGCCTGTATACTTTTGCAAGAGACTAAGAAACTGTTGTTGCATGCGCTTTGTAGATAGTTTGTTCAGGGGAGAAAGTCCTGTATCAAAACTAATTTATACATTTCTTCTATAAGTCTGTTGAGTTTTTAAATGTATGTTAGATAGCTAATTGCACTGACTCTGAGACCAGAATAGGTATCGGTTCCTGTTTCTTTTTACTTTCAGTACATGTTGGAGCCACACTATACTGTTTTCTATAGTCAGGAAACAATTAGGACATACTGCTTTCATGTAACACTGCACGCTAAACTTGACCTTCTTACTTCTCACATCTCTGCTGTAATCTGCAGCACAAAAGTGTTTGCTTTTCAAATGGGTGCTACATTACTTAACTGTCTGTGGATGAGAACAACCAGAAAAGTAAACTGACTTCTGTAGCGCAATATGTAAGACGTTAGTCTTTTAGACATTAGTAGCGGTATACAGTAGTTGTGAGTGAGATTCCCAATTACAGGTGTGAATTCATTAAACGAGGGTGAAAATCTTGATGATGCACTCCCAATATTGTCCTTACACTTCAGGTTTGTTGATCTTCAAAAGGGTTTCTGTTTCACATTCATTTATGTTAAACAGTCCTTAGTCTGAATTGCCATCCTGTTCCCTGAGAAACACATGTAAAAACCTATAATTACAGTGTATTGTGTTTTTGAGGTTACAAGTATCAAGCTGCATCTGTGTTGTTAGCAATTTACTCACACCCAAATTAAATCTCCTTGTGATCCCATAATTGGGTATTGGTCATTGCTGAAATAAACTGTCTGTCTCTGTCTTTATAAATTTGCACATTGTTACTACATCACGGTGAGAATTTTATACTCCTGTTGGTTCCCTTCTTGTGGTTTCATGTTAATTTACCTAGCTTAGTAGATCTGTGGAGCTAGATGTGTCGCTTCATAAATCTCGAGCTACTCACCTCTTTACCCACATAATCCTTTGCTTCCATTTTCCTGCTTAAAATATTCTTCATAACACCTTTTCTCAGAGATGGATTATCATGGAGAAAGCAGATAATTACAGTGGAAGAGACTTTCCTATTTGTTTTCCATGGCATATGCTCATTTTAAATCAATTTATTTTATTCATGGCTTTAGAAGAGGAGTTTTATTGATTAATTCAGGGCTGATGGAAACTAACATTAATTTGTTAACAGTGTTGGGAAGGTTACTTTTAAAATGTATTCCATTACAGAATACATGCCCCAAAATGTATTCTGTAACGTATTCCGTTACGTTACACAATGACAGTAACGTATTCTGAATACTTTGGAATACTTAATATATTATCATGCTTTTTACAACAACGTGAATGTACTATTGCTGTGTGATTTATTACTATTACTGAAGGTCCGCGACTCCGAACTGTAGTAAAGGGACCTCTGACTAATACGGCGGGGTCCCTGTCGGCTCGTAGCCGAAAAATAGCTTTACTTTGTTGTGTGGGTCAACTTTTCTTGCGAGAGACAGAGAGAGGCGTTGAAAGACTGCTGCAACGGAACTTATTGTTTTCGGAGGAAAACACGAACACAGTGTACAGTCGAGTCTTAATAGCTTACTTACAGCTGGGCTCGTCAGGCTCTCTTCTTGGCTACAGTGGTTATTATTATATTTACATGCTTCCAGCTCCCGTTTTTGCTCGATGACAACTCGTACCTTTCCACTCCCCTTTTTCTCCCTCCTCGCGCTCACAGACCCATAACGTGTATGGCAGTCCATTCTCCCTGCAACACGGACTACACTGCCCATGATGCTACATTCTTTAGAGCTATGCTTGTAGCATTCTGCCTGTTAGCTTAGCACAACAACAACAACAACGAAAAGGCGCTCTCTCACCCAGGAAACACACAGTCGCAGAGAGAGAGAGAGCGTCGCCCTGTAACCATGGCAACCGTAACGCTGCCGCCTGGAACAACAGAACGTAGCTGTCAAACAAAACCCAAACAGTCCTGACCCGCGACAAAATGAAACAGGAAAGTACCGCAGTGTAATCCATTTATTTCAACAAAGTAACTGTATTCTGAATACCACCTTTTTAAACGGTAACTGTAACGGAATACAGTTACTCATATTTTGTATTTTAAATACGTAACGGCGGTACATGTATTCCGTTACTCCCCAACACTGTTTGTTAATGAAATCCTTCTTTCATGTCTTTTTAATGACTTTATGAACATCAAGTTACAGATTATATGAATTCATTTTGGGAGCCAGAGATACTAGGAAATTTCATATTTCGCTTTTCTATGTTATAAATAAGCTGTTAGTGGATGCATAGAAGAAAATATGGTTACCTTACATTGTACATGATGTCTATTAAAGGCAAAATAACTCACTGACTCACTAGGTTAGAGATGTAGAGCAGTAAACAGCACTCGTCAGACTTTTTAATCTCTTTGACTCACATTTTCTGTCTTTTTATTTACCTTTTCTTCTCAGTATGTTGCACTGGTTCTTTTCTGCTCTAACAAAATAACCCATCTGTTCTGGTTCCTCTGACTCAAAGGAAATCTTCTTAATCAAGCCTTCCATTTCAGATGTCAGCTTTAAACTTTAAGCATGGTCTTCAATCTTAAATGTTCTACTCATTGCAATCAGCACCAATTTTAACTCTTACACAGATGCCGAAGTAGGGTACGGGGTAAATACAGAACATATAGTCATGAACTTGCTTCATTGTAACACCAAGTGTCATGTTTGCCAAGTTGAACCTAGTAGACCTTTCACTCCACAGCTGTCCCTGTCTCCTTTTTTAAATTCTGGTGACAGTGGATTTTACACTTTCAAAACACACCTTGAAAAGTGACCAAATGATTACACATTTTATCATAACAAAGATAAATCTTGAACCTCTTCCAAGTCCAGATTTATTGAAACAGCACAATCTTGACGTGTGAAACAGAGTTTTCCATCAGAGAAATACTGAGTTGTGTTGTCCAATAGCCTAAAAATCTCCTAATTTGTCCCGTGAAGAATATCAATCGAGTACAAATTTCTGAGATTTGGGATGCGGTAAAATATCTTTTTGTAAATTAGATTTTTATTACTCAGTAGGGCAGAAATTCAACATGTGCTGATTCAGTTCTTTAGAGTGAAATGACACACAATAACCCCTGATTACTCTTTTGTTCACAGATTTTGTCTCGTTAGAATCTTTTCTCCATTCATGAGCTCCTCTGATTTTATTATATCAGTACTAGTTCTACCATGTCACTAGAAATGCATTGCTCATTTCTAAAGTTTTAAAAATACACAAAATACACACCTGACAATCGTATTGTCATCATTTTCTTTCCTTCAGAACAGGTATTTATGAGCACAGTATGGCCATTTTCCTTTTATAGCTAATAACAATTACAGTATGCAGAATACCAGTTTAGACATTTTTTGGAAACTATAATGAGATGATATGTTTGTTTTGCTTTGTTTTAGATCCCACTGGCTGCCAAAAGCAATTATAGGATGCCAGGGTCTGTGATGAGACATTTGGTCTTTATACCAACTTTCACAGTTTGAGCTAGACAGTGATAGGAAATCAAAGCTGGACTGAAGTCTGAAAGTGTCCAGTGACGTTATGATGGTATTTTTGTTCACACATAACATTATCCTTTTGCTTAACAGACTGTGATTTCCTGCGTGCATTGGAGCATTTCACTGTTGAATTTTAGATTGTGTCAGAGTTAAGCACCAGCTCTCTTTTAGAAAAGGGTCATACCCATGATCTGATGGGTAGATGAAGCCGCTGCATAAATTCAGACGCTTCACTGAATGATGGCAGAAGACAATTCAGGGGAGATGCATAAATCTTTATCAGTCTGATTGTGTTTTGACCTGCACCTTAGTCAAAAGCTTTGGGCAGTGACCAACAGAATAGGATTATGGATTCAAGCAGCCAAAGTGAGGTTTGTCCACACACTAACTGGGCTTGGTTTCCGTGACAAAGCGAGTAGCCAGACAATCCAAAGGGCCTCAGAGTTAAGCTTGTTCCAGTGCATTCAGACGGCCAAATTATATTGTTTGGCAGCTGGTAAGGATGCCAACCCCGTCATGTGCATCCCTTTCAATGTATACCATCTACGGCTGATTGAGAGAACAGTCCACCGTAGGCCGAGGATGGCTGGATAGGCACGCTGGAGGGGCTTCCAGCTGGCAGGAGAGCTCAGTGGGACTCCCCATAAGGAGCAGTCTGTAGGAAAACAAAGATGAATACACTTCCTTTTTTGCTGATACCTCAAACATGACGTGAGGTATAAAAAGACAGGCATCGAATCATGTACTGTCTGGCATAAAACCATAAACAGTAGGCACAGCTTAGTGTGCAACAAATAGACAAGAAAAGGGTTTCATTTTTTCAAATAATGTGGGGCAACTGAAACGGCTCCAGTTCCTTTTTAAACTACTGGATGTGTGTTTTCTGCCAAAATGATAAACCTTCTGTTTATTAATACCATAATCAATCATTCTGCAATACCTAATGATTCTGTTGAAACAGCTGAAAGTCACTGACCACTTTGTTAGGTACACCTATTCAAATGCTCGTTAACACCAGTCACCTTGCAACTCAGTGGATTTAGGCATGTAGGCAAGACGATCTGCTGAAGGTCAAACCCAGAATCAGAATGGGGAAGGAAGATGATTTAAGTGACTTTGAACGTGACATTGTTTTTGGTATTTTCCAACACAACCTTATTTGGGGTTTGCAGAGAATGGTCTGAAAAACTGAAACTATCCAGCAAGCTGGGTTGCAAATGCCTTGTTGATGGAAAGGTCAGAGGAAAATGTCCAGACTGCTTCCAACTGATAGGAAAACAACAGTAACTGAAATAACCACTCCTTTGAAGGTCTGCAGAAGATTAACTCTTAACACTCAACATGTCAAACCTTGAAGCAGATGGGCTACAGCAGCCGGAACAGGAAAATGAAGCTACAATCCACATGGGCTCACCAAAATTGAATAAGAAAAGATTGTAAAAACCTCCTTGGGTCTGATGAGTCTAGATTTCTGCTGCAACCTTCGGATGGTTAGGTCAGAATTGGACTTAACATGAAAGCATGGATCAATCTGGTGCCATGTCACAAAGCTCAAATCAACTTACACTGGTTTCTTGAAGACGTCACTGTACTCAAATGTACCCCACAGTCACCAGATCTCAATCCAATTAAGCACATTTGGGATTCGATGGAAAAAGATTCACATTATGTACGAACTGTGTGATTTCATCCCATCATAATTCTACATAATAAAGTGTCATAGTGTGTAAAGGCTTTATTTCTAAAGTATTTTCTCCTGCCTTACCAGAATATTTCTGATTTAATGTTGAGAGCATTGCACAGAAAATAGCACCAGGAGCCCTTAAATGCCAGACTGATGTAATTAATAAAGTCAATGATTATACACAATCTTTTAAAGCTGGAATATAGTTATATGCCCTTTTTGATCACGTAGAGTATTGAGTCTTGATTATGGTATGCTTGAAGAAGGATAATACCCTGCCTTTGTCATAGATGGAATTAGAATATGGCATCGCATTGCTCAATATGGCACATACCTCAGGAGGCGTTGACTGGAACTGTTGTTTTTGTTGCAGATTTCTTATGTCTAGTACAGGAAAATGGATGGCACTAAAGCACTGTTACAAGTAGGTCAGTTGTTTTATTTATGCTCTTCAAAAGAAACTGCCATGTTCCAATATACAATGGCAACAAATGCAGGTGCTGCTCCTGTTTCTTATAACTAAAATGACTTAATTTCCCCTATTACCATGGTGCCGTTAAAGATTAAATTAATCAGTTTTACTTGCCGGTAGACATATAAGTCAATGCTGTGATATCTAACCTTCAGCACATTGTGTCAGAGGTTAAAGGATTACCAATATGAGATTAAGTCAGCATTAATCCCCAGTTTTTGTCTTTTCTATAAAAAAATAAGCCAAGACTTAGCATCCAGCTAAACCCTTTATTTTTTTTCCAGTCTCCTCACTAAAGATATCCGTCTTTGGATGTCAACAACAAGCTAAACACAGAATCCGTGGTAATAATATATGCAAGAGTTACCTAAGTCTTTATCCTGTGATTAAGGATAGAGGGAGTCCTTTATGAAAAATTGCAAACATAATCTAGTTAGGTTAATACTTCAAAAATAATATGCTAGCATGTTGAGTGTGATTAAAAACACCACTTCTATTTTCTTCAACAGAATATTGTCACAGTGTCTTTTATTAATGTGTCATTTTGCGTCCAAATGTACTACAGTGTACATTTTACAACAGTATAGTGCATAGTATTAAATATACTATATCATATTTTATATATCAGCATTTTATTTTCATATATATTGCACTCACCATACAGGGTTGGCAATTCATCCTCAGTTTTAGGTACACAAAGAAGTGTCTTGGTTTAAAAAACACTGGATGTGACAAAAATAGACTAAAAAAAGCTATTGCGTTTTAACAGGAAAAAAGTAAATAAAAAAATATATACAAGTGCAACTTTGCTAAAGATAGAATATGATGATGTCAGATGTGATTAGTACAGGAATAATTTTCTCTGCTGCTGCTCTACAGTTATGATCTTTGATTTAATACTATGACCTAACCCCGACATTTGAGGTCAAATGATGACCTTTATGGGATCATTTTATGACATCATGTCATCTTTTATATTAATACTGTACCTCAGTAAATGCCTGTGTTGTAAGATGACGCTCCTGTCGACCTCAAAATCTGTTTTAATCCTAACTGAAGTGCAAAAAAAAATAAAAATAGCAGCAGCATGTGTTACAACAGATTTTTGCTTCACAGTCTGGTTGTACCTGCAGTGGAACAATTTTTTTAGTTTTCCTTTAACATATTTATTTTTTCATGAACATGGCGAATAATAATTTCTGTAAAATACAACTTTTTTTTCCAGTGACACCTATATTATTACCAATAGAGATTGAAAATGTGACGTCACTCAGGGGTAAAACCGCAAAGAATTCTGGGAACTCGTGGCAAGAGGTACTAGCGCATGCAGGCTTTCAATTGAAATCAGTTATACAGCGATAAAAAGAAACACAAAAAATGGCAAGAAGCTGTTGTATTATTAACTGCAATAGCCGGTCGCATGACAGCCACAGAAAGCCGACGGGTAAAGAGATCGGTTGTTATCGGATTACGTCGTTGAAGAGAAATTGTTCGAGCCATGTTTCCGAAGTAACAAAGAGGCGACTGGATTGCAGCCATTCAAAGACAAAATATAACGTCGCAGAACACTCCAGCTCACAGGTTAGTCTGCTCCAAACATTTCCACAAAGGTCAGTCTGCTGTTGTAGTTAATGCGTCATTTTTCTTAACATAATTGGTGATATAGGTTACAAGCAAGTCTGGCGCTGAACAGAAATTGTCGCGCTATGCTGCTTTGTTTATTGTGCATAAATAGTAAATTGTCCTGACACAATATTGTGTTTCGCTTCTGTTATTACCATGGTACATTGACAAAAACATATACTTTTATTCACAGGGTAAAACAGTTGTTTTGTATCACTAATTGCCCAGTACGATTACAGCATACAATATTATTGTCACTGCTACATTTCTGTGATGCATACCAGAAATTATTTCCACTACTAATTAATTACCATTGAGCTCAAAGGTCCTATTAATAAACGGTTAACTAATGTGTATTTATGAAGACGATTTGTGAGACTGGTAAACTTATGATATGTACAATGGTCTTTACTTTCTACACGGTGCATTTCAAGGTCCTGTACCCATCCGTCGGTAAACTGTACCTGGGCTTGTTGCAGTGACCTGAAGTTACTAAACTTCATGAGTGTATGCACTCACTCCAAGAACCTTATAATTATAAATATGAGCGTGGTGAAAGTTGGGCAGCACGCTAACGTATTTTGTCCCTCTGTGTGCTCGTAAGGGTCTAACCCTTTCACTGGTTTGATTTTTTTCCTCGTATCTTTTCTTTGACTTTTCATCAAGTCTGTCTTTGTACGGACCAGCATTGTTCTCCTTCGTTTTGTACATACCTTTTTGGGGGGCAAAGAAAAAGCAAGAATTTATTGGAACCGAAGAATGAACGTTTTGCGGTGCTGCAAATGCTTGCATTTGATGCAGGTACTTGGATTGTTTTGCCACGAGTTCCCGGCATGCAATGCGCGAAAGTCACATGGTCTGTCAATCTCTATAAACATGAGATAAATAAAGGACTTGCTGTATAAAAATTAACCAATTTTTGAGGGTGCAAGGCTCAGGCCCTGCTCTGCTGTATGTTGTTGCTAGGCAACATGATTATGTCATAAAATCACACAGTATATCACAATATTAAAGTTATGTGGATACATAAAAGATGTGTTCATGGTGCATAAATATAAAAATATAATATAAAATCCACATGAATTCCAAAAACTAAATAAAAACACTTCAGTACAAGATTAATAGCGACCTCTGCATGACAGTTGGTACTCCAAAACAACAGAAGGGGCGTTTATATACATCGTAGACTCTTTTCTTTTTTTTTTTTAAATTTATCAGACTACAAGTAGTTGGTCAACCCAAAACCAGTAATAACTCATTCTCTCATTTCCTGTGCCACTCTCGCTAAAGTTGTAAGTCTGATAGAGCACAGTTACCCAATCTGTGAACGTCATATCTGTATGAACTACAGAAGTTACCTCATAACTGTAATCTCCCTCTCTCTCTTCCTTTCTCCCGCCCTGCTGTTTCCCATTTCATTCCCCTAGTAAACAGGAAGAGATAATCTGAGCGGAGATTATTGTAAGATTAGTTGTGTCTACTGTATGTTATTTGTTTGTAATGTGGCGTAGGGCACAAATTCATTGGCAACACATAGTCAGATGATGTACGGAGGGAATGACTGACACAGGAGAGATGGACGAATTGTTTTCATGGTTAAGAAAAACTTAACAACATCTAACCAAGTCAAGAACGCTCTGGAGATGGCAGATGCATCACGGTCAAAGCCTTCAATCAAGAGATGCCTGAAAGTAAATACATAATAACAAGACACAAAACACTGATTACACTCAAGACCAGGAATGCAGAATTGTACTTTTTGAGAAAATGTCAAAAAGAGCCTGAGAGGTTCTGGAAAAAACAAACAAACAAATAAAAAGTGATCAGCCAGTGACTCAAAGTGGAAATGGATAATGACCCAGAGCACACGGCAAAAGCAACCCAAGAAAAAGCCAAGAAAAAGCCTGATTTCAACCTAACAGTGTTATCTTTCCCCATGGTTGTCTAGACTACAGGTATTGGCTGCAAAACTTATAAAGATAGGCTTTATATGTAAATTTACATTTGTTTGTTTGTCCCCCTGAAATAGGAGCCTGTGTGCAAAAAAGTCTAATTTCTAAAGTTTAATCACATATTGATTGTTTAAATTAAAATCCACTGTTGTGGTGTACAGAGGCAAAGACACATAAGTTATGTCTTTCTACCAAACAAACATTATGGATGACACTATATAATATGAGTTAACCATTCATCCTTTCATTGACTTTCATTTTGTCATGAAAACCTGTCAAAGCAGTGGTACAGCGATCTTGGACCTAAATTTTGGCTCACAAATATGGGCCAAAACTGGTGAATTACATGTGTGGCACAGTGAAACCGTGGTAAGTACTGTAATGTCCTGAGTTTTAAACCACTGGCTCGCTGGGTCCTACAGTGTAGAGTATGCTCTGTCTGTGCCTGCAAGGGTTCTCTTCAGGTAATCTGGCTTCCTCACATAAACCAAAGAAATGCATGCTAGGTTCACTGATGATTATAAATTGGCCGTAGGTGTTAATGTGAGTGTGAAAAGTTGCCTGTCTCTGCAAAAGATGGATAACCTGTTCAGGGTGTACCCAGCTTCTTTCCCATAAAAGCTGGGATGGGCCCCCCTTGACACCGAACTGCATAAATGGGAGAAAATGGATGGATACGTGGATGCATGGATTGCATATAAACTAATATTTCTTGGCTGTATTTGATCAGAAGCTTCTGTTTGCTGTCTGTGCATTTGGGCACCTATGTGTGCTTTCTCCACTGCCAATCTTATATTGTTTTAAAGGGCAGCTTAGAGGCCCTGGGGTGTGTGGACTGAAGAAAATGCAATATATCAACCTGCTGAATGTTGTGCTGTTAACACTTTGGTAAAATAACCCCCTGGTCATAAAGATAGATAGCCTTTTTTGTAGCAAATTTTGCCTTTCCTGTCTCAGAACACTTTATTATTTGCTTTGACTTTTAGTTTCCAAGATATAGATAAAACTGCAAATCACACTTGAAGCTTCTTAATTCCGCATTTTTTAACAAGACATTTAGGGAACGACAGAGTAGGGCGAAAAACACTCCAGTATGGGTTGAAGGTTCTGCAGGTGATCTACCAACAGTTTGCTAATTTGTAAGTAAAGTCAGTTCCTTTCAGTAATTACAGTTTGATCTAGTAGACTTTGCAAGGTAAAAAACCAAACAGACCTGAGGGAGCATGCAATCTACAACAACAACAACAACAAAATAAAAGTATCATTTTCACACAGGTCTTTAATATATCCTGATATGGGGCAAACTGATGGGTATCGTATGGCGTCTTGGGGGCTGAACAACTGCTCTCTGGATAAATTTGACAATTTAGTTGGCGTGCAGGATTCAGAGAAGCCTTTATTAAAAACAAGCCCACCTTATTTTATATCTATGTGTAACAGTGACTGAAAAACTGTACTTACTATCAGATCCTCCTGAGAGCCCAATGTTAATTAAGTTATTGTTACTGTGCCATGAAGTAAATTCAGGCATGACTTATGTTTATGTATTTATTTTGTTCATGGGGTGTTTAAGTTTGAATTAAAGATGAAATGAAAAAAACGGATAAACAACCACCTCCAGGCCACCTCCTTCTGCAAAACCTTGAAATTCATGTACTGATACATGAATGGAATACGTTGACAGTTTGATGGTAATTTAGTAGGAGTAGGAGTACTCTGCTCCCCAAATTTTGTCCTAGAAGTGAAAAAATGCTAGCGTCCACATCGAAGTATTGTAAAACTGTTATAAAACTTGCAAAACTGGCCCTCTGTTATAACGCACGGCAGTAGTTTTTAACCACATTACAAGTAGAGATTGTTAATTTTGACCCTCGTGATAATAATTAAAAGAAGCGACTGACTAATCCAAATCAAATCCAAATCCAGATTCTTGATCGTGAGTGCCTCCATTAGGCCTGGTGTTTAAATATGCACACTCTGAAATTGTAAAAGTATAAAAGATTGTTGTTTGCACTTAGTTTTATGCCTTCAGCGAGACGTGGCACGTGTTGAAATCAGGTGTAAACCATATGCTTTTGCTATTTAATATTATTTGTTAAACTACAGACACTATGTTGATTTTGTGTTATGGAATTTGAAGACATCATGTGAAGAAATAATAAGATTCTAATTTAACTTTCTTTTTAGATAAACTGAATTTGTAAAATTTAGGTGATAGACACATAAACACCCACAAAAATCTCTGTCCTTAATTTACTGTTCACCTATACAAGCACAGAACACAAGGCCATACCACAATCTAAAATACTGTGCTTCTGAATGAATTATGTTCTTGCAACATACAGACAGATATAAGGTTTTGTAGCACAATGTAAATAAAAAAAACTCAAAGACATTGACACACACAAGCACAGTCACTCGCACTGTGACAGTCATAACCACGCAGGGGAAAATGTCAGTCTCTTTGTCAAGCAGAAGAGCCTGACAGAATCAATTAGCAGGCAGGGAGAATGGAGAATACTGGATTCAATTAAACTGACAGCTTTCCCCATAGGCACACCACTCACTGGGCCATTATTCAACCAAACTGTGTGTGTGAATGAAAAAGAGAGAGAGCGACTAAGAAGGTGTGTGTGTGTGTGTCTTTGTGTGTGTTAGAGAGTGTGTCCCTGTGTGTTTATTTTGAGGATGAACTCATTTCACTCCATCCGCTCCGAGGTCAGCTAGCTCTGTTAGGGATTTAGACCAACACAAACACAGTCAAAGTCTAATCCCGCCTTCAGCCGTCCCCACCAAGCCACACACACAGTGTCCATAGTTCAAAGAGCAGCTTTGGTATCAATACAGCAGATTCGTGGGCTACATTAGCATTAGCAGGAAAATGGCTTTCTGACACTGGCTTTTGAAGAGAGCTCCAGCAAAGGAGATATTTCTATCAGTCTTGATTATAGCCATATTTACAGTCACTGGCATGGATGTTGTTAGCAGAATTTGTGGCTTAGCCCTGAAAACTGTTTCAGAGCCACGGTAGGAGGAACCAAGGGCATTCACCCTTGCAGAAAATATAACTTTTCATAATCAATAAGGAGAATGTAGCTGGTGGTATACAAAATGTACTTTATGCATAAATGAAATAGCACAGCAGCTGAGTTTGGGTGGGTGTGTGGAGGTTGCACTTGATTGTTGGTGTTATTATTGTATGCTAAGCAATTTGTTCAGTCCATCTGTAATGCGAAGTGTTGTTAGCTATTTGAAAATATTTATCTGTAATATAAAAATGTCTTGGTGCCTGTTAATGTGTGTTTTTGTCTGGTCATTTCCATAAACACATACAGCCCATCTACAAAAAATTACATTTGAATACAGATTACATTAATTTACAATTACAGGGAAATATTTTCCTGGATTATGTTTGTTTGCCCCATAAGTACGTCTAATCCATTTATTACTTGCTTACTTAGTGCTGGACTGTTTGCCCTTAAAACCCAGATGACAAGGTTAACAAATATAGGTTTATAAAATGCTGCACAATTAATCAAATTTGCATCTTGATCACCATTTTGGGTATCCACATGCTTCACCAGCACAATGCAAAGCAAAAGCGAATCAAGCAAAAACCAGCCTGGCCACATTTCTTCATGTTCCAGTCATAATAGCCCCTGCACTGTGCACGTTGAAGTTACTGGGGTGGTCTGGGCGAGTAACACTTTGTTAAAATATAGCTATACAGCAAAAATCAAATGTCAGACACAGCAGAAGCATAAAAGCTTGTCCCTCAAAGCAGATCATCAAATCATAAGCAGAAAGTGCTGCACAGTTGTATCTGCGCTACACAGCAACACAGCTAAGTTATTCAGCTGCCTGAAAACACCATAAAATGCCGTTTAATACAGCATACAAGAAACACCGTCAAACACAATGCAGTGGTTGCTAACATGCACTCAGACATTCATAAACCTGGACCGCACAGCGCGTTAATTCAGATTATTTAACTATATGTACCTTAATGTATCAATGTATGATTCATTTAAATACTCTTCTGCCCAAATGTTGTCGTTTACAAGCAAAAACAGTTCAGCCACTAATATGACCACAATGCAGTGGTTGCTGACATGCACAAAAATGTCCAGAAAAGTGGACCATACAGTGTGTTAATCCATCCAGCTCAGCACTGGAGTCACTAATAAAATCACATTTCCTTTAGCCATAGCTATTTGTTCAATAAGCACAGCGAGCAAATGGTCAGCATGCTGGACAAATGGTATCTCATCCCCACCCATTACTTTTGTAAAGTGGTAAAATGTCACACAGGAAATGCAGAGTGATCTCACAGCTGTCAAAGACTTTGGTAGTGTTTTTCACATCCATTATGCAAGTACAAACAAAGTGACACACTTTATGTATTTTGCTATAGGACAGGCAGTTAGGTCAGGTGAATAAGGATGCATCTTCAAAGATATTTTAATTAAGAGGAATGCAGGACAGTGTACTGTAAAGCTGAAAGCAGTGCCCTGTTCATTAAATTTTGTGTTTGGTTTTGGTATATTTTTCTTGATTCATATGCATTTCTGAATTTAGGCGAATAAGGAGTTTCAGTTGTATTTCATGCAAAGATTTGGACATTACCAGAAATGTCGGACAACATGAATGTTCAAGTAGTGTTATGGTTACGTGACAGAGAAATAAAAATAATCTTTGTCTAAATATTTAACAAATAAAATCATTTTGGCCAAAATCGTACAGCCCTAAAAATAATATAAACCTTTTCATGTGACTTGCTATCATAAAAAAATCTAAATGACAGAATTTCTACTTTCATGACTGCTTTTCTTAGACCTTGGACCTTAATAATGTAATTTTTCATCACTGTATAATATAATAGCAAGAATGCATCCATGTTTTCAATGTCTGCAGCTCTTGTTACAAAGGTTCTGCTGATGTGTCTGTCTAATTGTACAATTTTTTGGAGAAAAAGTGACTTTTTCTTTAAACGTAATCGAGAGCAACATAGAATTGTGTGGGAATGTTAGTTTGGCACAGAATATCTTAGCCACATGCATTACTACACTGTGCTTACCATCAATAAACTGTAGTTTGAATTCTTGCTCATCTGTTGATATATCTGTCAATCTACCGCCACTGAAATGAACAGAACCTCTAATCTAATCTTTCTCCATCTCTGTCTCAAGTCTCATTGAGTTAAACTTGTGCCACAGATAAACAAGGAGAAGAAAAGCCAGTCTGATGGCCGAGTATTTAGGTGTATACCACACGAGCACCAGTGCTGTCACCTGATATCATTACTGGCCAGCTGGACCTTTCCAGGCCCTACATGTTATTAACTGATTCTGGCAGCCGAGCATTACACAGATCTCACAAGATATTTACGGTAATTTCTGTATTATATTGATTGTGGTAAAAGTCCAGTTTTTTCCAAGTTTTGTGTATCTGGTACAGAACAAAGTATGAATGCAAAATGAAAATCTTAAGATGAATACCCATGACTTGACTTGATCTGACTTGATCTTAAGCAAATAATACGCCCTATATTAAAATGAACTACAGTTAGGAAACTGTTGAAACGAAAGTAAGCCTCATATCCTCGTTGTCTTTTTATGTCTCTAAACTGAAAGTAAGCCTCTGTGGTTGAGGTGTATTGTGGGGGCTACAGAAACTCCCAGAAGCAGCACGATGTGACTCACTGTCTTTAATTTCTCTCATTTATCACCTCACAGTATACCTGGAATATGGTGGTTTCTATGTACTTAAAGCATGGTTACGGAGGAGCAGCTATAGCACTAGTACACCCTTTGCTACATTGGTTTTCTAGCATGAAAAGGTGCTAGACAATACAGGGACAAATAAATTCAGTGCAACCATCCAAATTTATGCAGAGACACAACTTACACACATAGGTTTAACAAGAGCTGGAGTGATGGAACATAAAGCAGCACAGAGGGAGGAAAAGCTCTCTAAACTGGAGCTGGTGGCAACTAGTTAAAAATGAATAAGTCTAACCCATACCACAGTCTGTGTGCATACATTTGTTGTCAAGTAGGTGTTTTCCTTCTTAACAGAGATAACTGACTGTCGGTCAGCTTAAGGCACATTAATGACTATTGCCCCACACCTTCTGAAATGGTGAGGAAACATCAATGTACTAAGAAAGGTGGTGCTTTCTCACACTTATAATTCCAAAAAGTAAATAAACAGCAATCAAACTTAGAGTCACGAGCATTTTTGAAAACGTTCTTTTCCCAAATCCTGAGTAAGATGGAGCACAGCTGCAGAATACAGTTAAAAGCTTTTCAGTGGCAATTATCAGTAGATTGTAAAGTAAAAAACATTGACTATGATCATATAAATGCACACAAACACATCTCTACACTCTATGCTAATGCATTATATTGCCTGAAAAAAATTAGGCTAACTGCGCAGTGTTGCCTTGAGGCAACGAATGAAAATTAACAGTTTTACTGTATAAATACATTTTAAAAAAGTAGAACAAACAATCAAATATGCCTCTTAACATATTCATGCACATACAAGTATTTTTTATATACATTTATTTCACTATAAACATGTAAAATAGTGATCTTTATCTTGCCTCCTAATGGAGATGTCTCTCATGTAGTGCAGCTTACTGAAAGGCCCCCCCCAAAAGGAAAGTCACACCACCTTCAACTCATCATTTTATTGGAAAAAGATGTGTCTGGTAGCATTATTTGAAAAAGAAAAGTAGTTTTTTTTTTTGAATGGCCAGTGTGAGGCATGAAAATGTGGTTTGTTGCCTCAGGGCAACGCTATGCAGTAGAGGGTTAGCTCTCTAGCTTAACATTCACCACAAACAAAACATTTATCATTAATCGCCACTGCTGTCTGTCACTTTTGTAACATCTGTTTTATATTATCAACCACCCAGCTGACCTGTAAAAACAGAAAAATGTGACATTAATCAGTTCTCTTCGGTGCACGGGCGTACGCTGCCTCTTCACCACTGACGCTACTTCTTCTAGTGTAGCGGCATTTGTACAAAAAAAAAAAAAATACAGCAGTAGTGTTTCAGTTTGTCTGAGGCAGTGTACTTCTGGTAACTTTGCAACCTATTTTCACTGCTGATTAATAGAGTCGGTAAGGTAGAGTGGCAGTTGCAGGGAGACTTTTCTCAGCTTCAATCTGGAACATTCAGACAGACGGGCAGGGCTGATAAGGTTTGCTGCTTTGCTCCCACATTAACAATATCATTTTATTATCAGCCATAGCCACAAGCTGTTACCTTAATGATACCAGCTAACATGGCAATCAGGTAATTGCTGATAGTTAAAAGGCTAACCTTAATATGTAAGCAGGTTTAAATTTATGAAAATGGTTTAATACTTAATTTTGTCAAAACGGGAACTTTGTTGACCTTCGAAATTCCTCATAAAGTGTTGTTCAGTGTGGTGAACAATGACTCCTTCAGTTGCTAATGAGGGGATGGGCTCTATACCTGCCTGTCTGAAGATGTAATAGCTAATCAGATATTATTATATATTTTTCTACTTTAAATATTATTTTTTAGTATCATTTTTGTGACACTAGCGTGTGTATGCATTATTTTTTGCTCTGAGTTTATTGTTGAAGTAAGAAAACAAGTGTTTCCATAGATGAGATACCTTGGTTGCCAGTCCCACCCTGCCCAGAGCTGGAACAGTTCCAGACTACTAGGATCTACACTACTAGACTATTTTTTTTTCTTTTCATTTCACAAAACACAGGAGCAGCGTCTAGCTGTGTGTCTGGGGTAAAACAGTATTATTTTTCAGCTACAAGCACACTTGATGTTACAAACAGTGAACCGTTTGGTCAGATCTGTTTATTTGAATCTGAAAAATCGAGCTTTGTTCGAGTCTGAGTCTGAAATATGTTTTTAATGCACAAAATATTTTTCAGGTCTGGTGTGTAAAGGCCCTAACACGTACTTGGGGCAAATACCTGTTAACTGATGTGAAAGTCAGTATTTGTTTTAGCAGCTACATCACCAAAAACTCATACATTCAATTTCAGAAGAAGTCTGCAATGCATATAAAGTGTAATTCTAGACCACAGGGAATGAGATCCAGTGAGAATATTCGTTATATCTCTGTGCCAGGTGAACAAGTAAGCCGTACTCCAAGTCTGCTTGTCTGCTTCTGCCTTTTTGTAAGTAATTTACACGCACACACACAAACACACACACACACACACACACACAGAAAGGCGGACAGACTTTCAACCAGTTAGCTCCTAAACCAACTGTAATAGGTTAGATTTTGAAGAACCACGGGCAGATTTCCTCCTATTTTTCAAAACTATCGATCCACGAGCCGCCCAAGGCCCATCAACCACAGAGAGAGTGAAATGGGCAAACAAGAGAAAAAGATACAAGGGGATGGAGATAGAGAGAGGAGATTAAATTCATTTTAAGCGCACTGTTGACAGTGGGGGCCATGTGCTAATTATAGCACATCTATCATAAACAAAACCCGCGACGGGAGAGAATGAATGAATGGACTAAAAAAAGGAAACATAAATGTAGAAGAGAAAAAGATTAACTATCATGGAATGAGCGGTGTTGACACTGGGGAGCATGTATTTAGTTCAGCTGGCGGATTAAAGCCTAATTTTACATCCATCTAAGTGGGCCATAGGGGGAGAGAGTGGGGCTGAGGGTGATGCTTGTTAATGGCTAAAGAGTCTTGTAAGGGCTGCAACAGACTTTGAATTCAATGACAAGTTGTGCTTGATACACGATAGAGGTTTTAGAGGCTTAGTTCAATAGTGTTAAACAGAAGATATACAACAGCTGAATCGTTCACTAAATGCGTTTCTGCAACCAAATCAAAACCAAACACCTCAAGTTCATTTTCTATACTTGTGTCCCTAATCTTATAGCCAGGAAAGCTCACTGAAATTTGACACTAAATCAATCACTGGAGGACAGCTGACAAAACCTAAAGCCGTCCGAATAGCCTTGACCTTAATGGCGATTGTGTTACATTGCTTTTACTACTGCACAGAACTATGTTGAAGTAGAGCCTAATTTAAAGGTATTAACTACTTGAGAATATAAGAAAAAACAAAAAAAGTGTCTGAGTTATAAGCAGAGGAATTAAGCGAAAAAAATACAAACAAAATAAGAGAAAAAACAGTGACTATAACGTTGGACTGAAAGTGAAAGAAAAGCTCAGTTTTGAGCTTGCTGGATATTTTAAGCAGGGAAAACACGTAATAGTTCTGATGTTCAGCACCGATACGAGCAGACTTAGTTATGTGTTTACATTCTGACACATTTTTGCAAATGATCTACTTGGCTTATGCAACAGTAGCAGCAAGTGCAACAAGATTATTAAATCAGAATGTATCCAAACGAAAAGTGCCAAGGCCCTTTAAATGCACACGTTTCAAACACATTCAAATCCCAGCCTTTACATAATTCATTCAATCCATCAATATATGCACGCCAATAATTAACAGACACTGAAATGCAGTGCATGTTGTGAGCAATGAAAATGCAAAAACAATGTAATATAATACTCATTTGCTTGTTTGTTCGTTCTCTCCTCCACAGTCTCATCTCTTTTCATCTCTTGCTCATTCCTGTTGTTGTTTGTGAACTTCATAACTTCCTCATTTTTCTATGTGTTCTGTCTTTGATAGTTAAAATCATAGTCATGCAAATATATTTGGTGATTATTGATAAACCAGTCATTACTGTGGCTGGTTAAAAATGAATATATGGTGATAGAGAACAATAACCAGAGCAGAAGAGAGCGTGAAGAAGCAAAAGAAGAAGCATGAACTAATTGACACAGACAGAGAGATGGGGCCACAGCATGATCGACAGCTAAGGAGGAATGCTCTTCACCCGCTTTAATGGCAGATCCCGCATGAGCTTCCATGATTTGATATGTACGGACCAAATGTACACAGGCCAGCAGAGTATAATGAACTGAAAAGGGCCAATTAAAACAGGATGCTACTGAGACTTTGTCCAGGGATAGGACACTGTTTTAACAATTAACAGTGACTGCTGTGGCCCAAGTGAGGCCATTAGCTCATAGCACAAAAGGGACTCTATATGCTTAGCTTTCTGTGAATATAGTAAAAGATGACCTCATTTCCAGGAGTCATGAAGTGTCAGAATTCTTTAATGTTCCATCCATTATTACTTAAAAAAGGGCACAGATGAAAAGTATTGGCACCCTGCATAGTCAGCATTTGCAAATGTCATAAACACGCTTTGAACCAAGCTAAGAAAGTAACAATTTTTGGTGGTGAAGGTAATTGGAGGATCGGGGGTGGCGGCATTGGGGTTATATCGATTATAATCTTTTTCTAATATGCTTCTAGTTCCATGAGACTCCTTGTTTTGATGACATTTAGAAGATTGTGAGAGGTATATCTTTAAGGGAGGTTGTGGCTGTAGATTGCGGTGTACAGGCATTTCATCCTGTTGTTGATGCCATCCTCGTTTAATCTTCAGGGTGTTTTGCTGAGGTGTGATGTTATAGGATTATGGTGTTTAAATGAATCTGTATACCAGTGAAATGTTCCCTGTGCCAGTGACTGCAACAGAAGCCTGAAGCACCATCGATCTAACTCAGTGCTTAAGAGTTAGAGAGGTGCCTTTTCATTCATTTCTGCAATGTTTTTCCTTCAATCATATATTTGGTCACTGTGGCATGAAATGCCAATTTTCTTTTAGAATTTCAATTTTTGTTAACGCTGGGCTCATCTGGCTATTAGAAAGATATTCAGAAATGAAGCATAGTGCTGATAAGCTAATTAAGTTCTGAGAGTTTGGTAGAGCATTTCTAATAACGTACGTATACATGCCACAGACTGAAACGTTCTGTCCCCTCTAGTCTTTAGCCTTGTACAAGGAACAGCCAACAAATTCTCAGTGTTTAATAGGAAGCTATTATCCATTTTGTGCTTTGTATGTAAGTGCAAGACTTTTGCACTGTCCTATTTTTTTCAACTTAGCAGACAAGAAAAACACAATCTTGTTCACTTTGTGTTTCATCTTTAACTCTTGGAGTTTGGTTAATCTCTACTCATCTCTACTCACAAAGTTTCTCCAGGTGAGTTCAAACCTTTGCAATCCATTGTAGGTCCAAACAAACTACAGTAGGTGAACAAGAATCCACTGATGATGTACTGATGAGATATATCGGGTGTGTTCAAGATCACAGCCCCACTGTGACTCTGAATTGGATAAGCAGTTATAATGGACGGATGAATGGATGGAAAAAGAATATCCCCACCAAATCTGATGGCAAGACGATTATAAATCCTCACTTTATACTGCCACTACAGATACAGTCAGGAGGCCATTAAATGTAGAACTCCTTATGAATCCTTGATAACGTTGTGATGGAACATTTCTAGTTTATTCTGTCCAAAAGCTTAATGTCAAGGTTGAACTATATCACTTTGGATCTGACTTTGGAGCTGAATAGGCAATAGGGCAGGTAGCAGTTGCATTACACAGAAACAAAAATTTGATTCATACATGCCTGAAGGCATGAATTTAAATACTATATATTTGAGGCTACCGAATAATATAAAAGGTCCTATATTAATTAAATCAGCGGTCCCCAACCCCCGGGCCTCGGACCGGTACCGGTCCGTGAGTCGTTTGGTACCGGGCCGCAAGAGTTGAGGCTCAGGTCTGAAATGTATGGTTTTCAGGGTTTTTATCGGTTTTCAGCGTTATTTTGTTATTGTTTTTATTGTTAACTCAGTTTTCCTGGGTCTTTTCACGTGTGTTATGAATAAATCTTCTTTTTTTCGGTACCGGTACTAGTTTTATTTTGTTGTATTTATCCGCGACACCTTAAAGGCCGGTCCGTGAAAATATTGTCGGGCATAAACCGGTCCGTGACGCAAAAAAGGTTGGAGACCGCTGAATTAAATAAATATTTGCTTCTAGTTATGGATAACTGTGTTTTCACGCTGTCTTCAACAATGCATTACACTCAGAATAACTTAGAAATACCTCGATTCATCTGGCTGACTACTGCATTTACATCTACGTTTGTTAATGATTTGGCATATCCTGATACTCCTCATCTTCCACCCTTCAAACACACACACACAAATGTACGCACGCACGCACACACACAGACAAACAAAGAGTTGTTTAGAACCCGAGAGAACTCATTGTCTGAATATTTTTCCAAACTCAGAAAGCCAATTTTGTGACAGCGCTGGTCACCAAGAAGTCTAAGTAGATCCTTTGTTTACAAGGCAGCAAACGGAAACTCCAATATGCATTTAGCCAAAGTAATCTTAGACAAAACTGCGTGCAGTATTTGCATATCTATAGCAGACAAACAAAATTCATTGTCGTTCACAGCATTCACTGTCCAGGTATGTGTCTTCTAAATCTCAATATCACTCTAGATGTGTGTGTGTACAAGTATAGAGTTCTGTTTTCCTGTTGGTTAAATGTCTGAGTGCATCTCTGAGTTTCTTCAAACTTTTTTCCATCTGAATGAATAAGTCATGGGGGTCGGGCATTCAAGAGCTCGGTGACTTAGTAGTTGTGCCTTAGAGCCTTTTCCATGTGACCCCTGAAAACAGGACCTTTGTGCTGAGGCAAGCCAGGGTCCTCATACTTAATGAGGCATCCATCTTCCCAGCCTTCTACCTTCATTTCATCTTTCTTTTATCTTTCACTCCCTTTGCACCTTTTGTATATCTCTCCCCTGTCTCTCCTGCTTTTCATCTTGCTCCTTGCCCGTCCACATTCCTTTACTGTTTTCTTTCTTTCCCCAGTCACTCTATTTCTTTCCTTTTCTCTTTTTTTCCCCACCACTCTTGTCTTCTCTTTCATCTGTCCTTAACTCGAACCTGTAACGTCTCCTCTGATTCTTGCAACACATTTTTCTCTTCATTTCTCACTCTTACCTCTGCCCTATTTCTTCCCGTCTGCCTTGCATTCAAAAATATGAAAATTAATGAGTAAAAGTGAAATGAAAATGAATATATGCACCTCTTTGAAGTTATTGTAAGTCACTCCAGATAAGAGCAACAGCCAAATGCTTAAAAAATGTTTATGTAAACGAGGATCAAAGCACACTACACTCAAAGCTATATTTGTCTGCTGGGTGTGTTTTGGACCAAAGAGAGATGATATTTGTGGGAATAAAGCTCCCAAATTACATCAAGTGTCGGGCAACAGACACGACATTAGCAATGAGTTTATACATTTTGTTCATTATCAGGATTAGAGGAATGAAAAAGTCATTCAATCTATTTAAAATGCTTCAGTGAATTGAAAAATATATTTCGGGGGGGTTTACATTTCTTACATAAAGTTTTAGGTGCTAAGTCGTTGTTTCTCTCAGAAAGAGAAACAAATTAAACTGCTTTTCAGAAATAATGACTGATTTCTGTGACGGGGGAAATAAATCTCAGCACGATCAAAACGTGTTTCACAAATTCCAAAGTAATACTTAAATGCAAATAACTATAACTAAATTATAACTATAAAGAGCGCACTTACCTGAACTACACTTTAACACACCGACTGTGTGGCGGTTCACACTGAGGACAGAATCCAGAATCTCCTCAGCAGCACTAATGTTCACTTAAGGGTTTTATTTCTGTGTGCAGCAGAAGCACTTCATTGCTTGTGGCAGCCTTAAAGGGAGAAAAGCCAAATGGCTGCTCTCTGGGACTCTAAGTGTTAATCTCCATGTATTTGTGGCTTAGGGAGATGTTATAAATAACTGGTTAATGCCGTCTAATACTATACAGTAATTATTTAAAAATATTGTTAAAATATTCAAATTAAGATATTTCTGAGTTAAGAGAATGCTAAAAATAGCTCACTTCATCAACTATCATATAACCCTTCCATCCATCTATCGAGGTTGGGGTCATGGGGGGCTGGAGCCTGTCTCTCACATTCACACCTAAGGATAATTCAGAGTTACCAATTATCCTAACAGGAGGAAGCCAGAGTACCTGGAGGAATTCCTTGCAGATGAAAAAGACCAACCAAGAGGTACGTATCAGGAACCTGTGAGGCAAGTGTGCTAACCATGGTGCCATCATGCTGCACAACCATGTATCAGCCATTCACAATTACTATCTGGGTTTAAATGTTCGAAAAATTTTAAACATCTACATTCATGAGACAATTCCACCCCTGGTGACTGGAACAGATTGTGGCTGTGCCTGTACCCCACTTGTACCCCAACACGATTTTTAAATGTCATTTATATAGCTATTTTGCCTTTATTAGTGTAAACAGTGGGTAGAATAACATGCAGAAAATAGCCTGGGGCAGACTCAAACCCTTGGTACATGGGATGCTGCCTGAGCCAGGAAAGCTATATTAGCATCACCACTTTTTTGTTAGTTTGAGCACAAGAATCTGCCAGACTCTGAACTATATTGGATACAGATCGCCCTGTTTACAGAGTATTTATAATGCAAGACACTAAAAGCCAAGCATCGGATCAAAATAGATTTAATGATCGATAAAAAAAGACGGACAGCAAAACGGAGAGAAAATGTAAGGAGCAAAGGTTTTCAGTTCACGAGAAACTGCTAACAGATAACACTGCAGGTAAGTGTTACAGCAAGCCACTTCTGAAAATAGAAAAATATGACCCAGTGCAAGATGATATTGGATCACTTTATACGTATATGCAGAGGCATGTTTATGTGTATTTATAGAGGGAATTTAGATGACACTAAGAAATAAAAGAAGTCACCTGGGAAAGTAACAAGAGGATAGTTATCCTTTCATGGATAATGAAGGGATCAAGAGAATGACAGAATAAGAGGGAAAATGAGTCAGAAAGAGTGTTGTGTTTCAACTCTATACCGACAGGAAAAGAAGATATCCTACTGTACACATCTCACAGAGCATAGCATCAATAACTCTGTTGTAATCGCGTTTCACTGACCCGCAACAGACATGTTCCTCATTATGGATTCACAACCATGTCCTTGTTCTGTATGATATACAAGCAGTCGTGAATAAAACACTCGTTTCAAAGGAGTTTCTGCTCTGAACAACTGAAATGCTTTTTAACAACCATTCTGTTTCATCAGTTTCAAGAGGAGTGTTTCAAGGTTAGAATAACTGCTCTGATGATACTGTAACAACTAAAAGAGTTTAGGGACAAAACAAAAACAGATGGACTTTGAATAAAAGAATTACAAAAAAGTATTTTTGTGTTAAAAAAAATTCTTCATGCAATATTGAGGCATACAAATACGACAAACAAGATTTCTGCTTTTCTTTATTTCTTTCAGTTAGAGATATATAATGTGTTTTTTGTTTAAGGATAAGGCCTGAAAAGCACAGAGACCTGAATTCAGATTTAACTATGTGTTCATCCAATTCACCCAAATACAGCGCAGTGCTGTGTGACTGTTTATGGTTCTTCTCTTTCTTTGTTTACATAATTCCATCTTAATTGTTGTAATTAACAAAAATGAGTGACTGCAGTCATGAAAATTACAATCTAAATGGTATGCCATATAAGCTGAAGTAGCTGATGTCTAACTTTGGAGTTGGATAATGTGACCAGTTGCAGTTATTATGTGCTGAGAGAGGTACTCATACATTTCTTAGATTATTGCTTCATGTTACTAAGGCTCTTTGGGTCTTTACTGTTTTAAAAAGTAAGTAAAATTTCCATGACTTCATTTAGCTAGCTCAACCGCTGCTATACCAAGTAGAAGCATTTCATGAGTCCTGTGTTTCCACTTCATTAGCAACAAGCATTGCTATACTACTTTGTGTTAAAATAAACACAACTGCACTAGATTGGAGGGTGCTCAGTGGCTACAGTTACACTGCCACTAGCAAGACAGCTGTTTAAGAACAGGGAATAAACAGGAACAAAGTATTTTTTTGTAGCTACATTACTTATATTTCATTTTTGTTGACTGTTTTATAAACAAATAGTAAATATAAATAAATAAATAATGAACAAAAAGTGTTTGTTAAAAATGTTTAACAAAAAAGAAACGTAGGTAATATTTTAGAATAGCCTGAGTGCTCCCTATTCCACTGGATCTAATTCAGTTTCTAATGAGCTGAGTAATAATATTAGACAGACTGACAGTTGTGAAGTAGTGAATCCCGAATAATTATATAAATTAACTGATGATTGATATTGCAAACTTGATTAAGATGTCCTAACCTCTCACAGCCACTGTCCTTATACAGAAGACTAAAACATAGCTAAACCAAACTAAAATATTAAGCTTCTGCAAGCGCGTGATTAGAAACTCCATCATTAATGACGAGTTTGTTTATTCGTATTCCACTGAGTGCTGCTGGATGCAATCCATCCGGCAGCTCGTCTCTTATCCCTGCTTATCATCCAAATCCCCTCTTCACCTTACCTCTCATCCTCTTCAGTTCCTCTTTTCCTCTGCTCCTCCCTCTTCTGCCCTACAGTCTCCTCCTCTATCACACTGCCTCTTTTCTCTAATGCTTACCCATCTTCCTTTGCTCCAGCTTCTTCTCTCTTCCACTTGCCTCCCCCACTCTTCCTTGCACACTGTATGATGTGTGTTTTTAATTACTCTTCCCTCTGTCCATGAAGATGTGAAAGCTTGGTGGGAGGCAAAGAGAGAGTGAGGCTGTGGACATGGGGCTACGATGAGGGGAAAGAAACGAGGGATAATTAAGCATTGATTTGGGACGATGATGAAAATGGTAACATGACACCAAACAAGGGAATTATGGGTCAGATACCCAGTGAGCTGTGCTGCTGAGCTCAGAAAATATACAGGACATCAGAGGTATAGGTACAGAAAAAGGAGGAAGAGCAGAAACAAGGGTCAGTATGGGATTATGGAATAAGAAGAGATAAGCAAAAAGCAAATCAGAGCAGGAAAGGGTAAGACAACAGAAAAACGAAGCATAGAAAAGGCAGGAAATGTAAAAAAAAATACATTTATAAAGGTGGTGAGTTCGGTGAGTTACATAACAAAATTGTCTTCCAACTTAACCTCTCTGATCTGACTCACTAGTGTTGTGTTTAATTGGCGTAAATACAGTAGATACTAGTAATGCAAGCTAAGTAAGGCTTGCGCGTGTTTCTATGTGTGTGTGTGTGCATGCAGTCCTTTGTCATTGTTCCTTTAAGCTCATTAGGACATATACAGTGAATCATTCAATTAAATGACAATGACCTACAGCCACACATTGCCATGAGTGCTGTATGGAGAAGTACACACATCTCTGTGTGTGCGTATTATGTTTGGGATGAGTTATTTTTCCTGATACTGTATGTGAGACTGTATTAAGCTCAATTGACTACAAAAAAATCCACTGACAGCAGTTGCGGTAATAATAACTGTAAGTGTAGGGAAATAGCTGTAAATACAGTATTAAAAGTATAACTTTGAAACAGTTCTGCTGTACTAATTTAGCATTTTGCATTCCAAGATCACATGAAATTGACCAGGTCTCACACATTAAGCTATACTTTAGTGTTAAATGAGGCCAGGCAAAACACAATCATTATCCACATCATGCAACTGAACAAAGAAAGTTTATATTGTAAGAGTTTAACATAGCTTAAACTAGTGGTTGTGTTATTGTTGCGCGCACATGTGTGAAAATAGCAGCATTTACTGTGTCTGCTCGTTTATGACATGCTAGAGGAGCTGATGGCTGATCAGCCATCCATCCATTTTCTTAACCACGTATCTAACATAGTGTCATAGAGGCTGGAGCTTCTGACCACAAAGTTAAAGGGCAAGTTGCAGGAAACAAGCCGGAAGCAAAGAATAACAAGCAAATTATTGGACTGCAGGTACAGAGCTGCAAAGGAATTTAAGTACGTGCTAAAGAGCATGTTGTTTATTACTGCAACACTGTACTGCTGTGTTATGGCAATTCTTACAACACAAATATGTCGGTAATAAATGGTAAATGAGGTTGCAAACCCACCTACTGTTACATATCAGTAGCTGTTTTCTATCGTTTTATTGCTTCCTGTGTTGTATAAACATATTTGCCACAGTAATAAAACAATCAATATAAAAGTTCGAGATAGAACGCTACAGCTTCGGCTATGATGACATTGTGTTCTGTTATTATTGTCTATTATTCAACAGAGTCGGAAATGTTATTTTCTGTATGAAAAAACTGTCATCAGTACGCTATCTGTTAGACTATGAACTAAAAATACACGAGCGATAATCCTGCGTCTCATATCGCTCACATTGTATCAACCAGTTCTCACTTGACCTGACTCAACTCGACAAGCTCAACATGATCTCTAACATTGATTCCTAAACCTAAACAAACTGTGGCAGAAAAGGAAAAGTCAAAAACCACAGGGGTGAAAACATCAGTCCAAGATGAGACTTGACCTCTTCATATTTTACGTAATTTTGCATGATAGTGATTTACTTAAGAGACTGAAAATGTAAACCCCCCCCCCCCATCTGCCAACAAGTGTGTATTAAGATTAAAAAGAGACAGATGAGTCAGATGTAAAGGCTTATTTGCGTTTCATATTCTGTACATTTAAAAAGATCTGCTATATTTACCCACCTGATCGATTATATAAGCACACATTCTCTTTTTCTCTCCTGTTCTCTTTCTCTTCCACCACATCTTCCTCATCCGGTCTCCTGCCTCCCGCCCTACTGCTATGACTCTCCAACATCCTTTTACTACCAATCAAACACACACACACATGCACACATGGACACACACTTACCATTCCAAATTTTGTTCTATCCTTGACTCTAAAACCCTTTCCCACTTTTTCACAGGTCCTCAAAAATATAAATGTGCAAAACAGAAGCACACAGAAAAAATTATTGTCCTGAATTCTTTCATACTTAAGTTTGATGATGCTCCCAGTTCACTAAAAACATCATACAGTACACAGTCTCCAAATCTGATGCATATGAATATCTCTGGATTGCTCGTTAAGAAAAGAACATGCATCCATCCAGACTGGAGCATCATACAGGTTATAATTAATTAGAAATATACAATGCTTACAATCAAGCAATATATTTCTTAGCAAAGAAAAAAACCTGCTTATAACAGCTACATCTGCTCTGATGACTAAGTTTAACAAATAACAACATGATGATCGGATTAGTGTTATAGGTTCACATTAACTAATGTTACATAATGTGCCGAGTATCCTGAAGCTTAACAAAGTACCTGACAGAGAGGATACACATGAATGACAGTAGTCATCCTCTCCTAGTGAACTGAATGTTATCGGTGCACGATTTCATTCACCATATCCTCAGTTTGCTGGCTTTTTCATGTGCCTGTCAGTGCAAAGATGCACAAAGCATAGACAGAGCACACAAGTGAGACCGAGAGGTGTTAAGTCACATGACTGGACAGATGTCTCGATTGGTGGGTGCATGTGTGTTTTCATGTGTGTATGTGTGACAAAGATTTACATCAACCTTTTTCTCCCCTTGCCAGTGAGCATTTGTATCAGTAAATAAGAAACTGTACCTATACTTTCTGCACTTTTACAGAGCAAAATAAAGGTTTTATATATTGTTGTGTTCAATGTATAAAAGATACGTCTCACTTTAAATGCCACTTAAAAATATACACATAAAGACACAAATTAGACAATGAAAATGATCTAGTCATGTATCTATTTTTCCTTTACTTTTTTGTCTGTTAATTAGACTGATTTTAATTAATATGTATCTGGCTTGCAGTGGTTCCATCAGTTTACACATTCACCTAACAAGCAAAAGTCCCTGGGGGAAGACAAATCCCTTTGGAGTAAGGCATCCTGTGTAAAAAATCTACCTATTTGAACATGTGGAGCTATTGCAGTAGCAACACCTTGTAAATAAGGGAGCAGATGACTGGAGTTTCATGTATCAAACTCACCATATAGGTAACAAAACGATGGGAGAATCAGAACAAATTCACTAATCTGCTTGTTCATACATTCATCCATAACCAAGTAGGTACTGATTATAAAGGATAGTCAAGGGATTTTGAGGAGAATATCTTAAATAGAGTGAACTAATACAACAACTACACATATGCATGCACACATACATGCTAACAGATACTTGATGTTATAATAACATTGATCATGCTTTTGAAGCTATATCAGCTATATCTATACCATTTACAGCCTGGACTTGGACTTGAAATGTTCAGATAACATGGCATATGTTCAAAATGGAGATGCCCTAATAGAACTTAAAAAGTCTGTGAAGGTTCTCAGTCAACCATGTCATCGTAGTCTAAGGAGCTTGGAAAGAAAAGCGTCTGGACTTCTTTAAGTTGCTTGAAGACGTTTCACCTCTCATCCGAGAAGCTTCTTCAGTTCTAAGGTCAAATGGTGGGGAGTCCCAGATTTAAACCCTGTGGGAGTTTTCCCCCAAAGAGGGACAAAAGGACCCCCTGATGATCCTCTACCTAATCACATGGGCCAAGGCGTGAAAACAGGTGTGGGTCACAATCAGCCAGGGTTTCGGGTGAGCTCATTGTGAAAGCTAGCCCCACCCTATCATGTGATTTCCTGAGGTCAGATGGCCTGGGATGTGAGTGGGCGTTAAGGCGTCTGGGAAGGGATCTCCTTCCCAGATGCCTAGATGGCAGACAGTTGGTGTTGTAAGCCACCGCCTTTGTTCAAAGATGGTCGCTCACAGTGGACATGACTTAAAAAGGACGCTTGGCGCGGATCCTCTTGCTGATTTGGCTGAACCATGAATTGAAGTTCTGTTTGTGCTAAACATGTATGTGAAAATGATACAAAATTCTAATAATGCATGATCCTAACAGCAAACCTGTGTCACTCTTTTTTTTTATCATCTCAAAATGTGCACTTAGAAACCCCTTAGTGGTTGTGTGACAAAGCATTCATTTTAGCCTCTCATTAGTTTGAGAGAACATTCCCTGATCCTTTTTTTTCACTGCATATCAACAATTAAGATTCAACAAATTTGAAATGAATACCGTCTGACAAAAACAATATTTTTTGGGGCAGCAGAGAGTTAAATGGATATGCTTAGCTATGGTTTCTATTTTGTAGAACACATTTTTTTTTCTCCAAATATTCTGTGTTCTTGATGGTCCTCAGCACTTTGTATCATCTCCTCCAGACTGCTGCCTTACCTCCTCTCTCTTCGTGGCATTGTGCCTTATCCCTCCTAATGGATATCGACCATAGAAAGACAGAGAGAAGCTGTTCACATATGGACACAGTGGGTTGTTCCTTTTTTTTTTCTTCAGCTCAGAGCTAAACTAGTGCAGCGTTGATGCATTCTAATGGATGTTAATTTCACAATGCCATATGGTAACATCAGACTTGGATTTTTAGCCATGATTTTCCATCACTCCATCCATTCACTTTTGATTATCCTTATCAGGGTTGCGGGGTGGCTGGAGCCTATCCCAGCTACCACAGAGCGAGAGGTGCGGTCTACTCTGGGTTAAAATAAAGTTTCTTTTAACAAGCAAAACAGGAAAAAAACAAAACTACTGCAATGGGTATAATTTTAGGCATACACTCACCGACTACTTCATTAGTTGCATCTTGCTAATACTGGGTTGGATCCCATTTTTCCTTCAAAACCATCTTAATTCTTTGTCCCAACAAGCCTTTGGTCCATGTTGATATGACAGCATCACACAGTTGTTGCAAATTCATCTGTGAATCTCCTGCCATTCTGAGGGAGCGCTATTGGATTTAGATGTGGTAATTGTGGAAGCTTTTTTAGTATAGGGACCTAAGTTTGAGATGATCTAAGCTTTGTGTCATTATATGTTACCCAGCAGCTGGATACACTGTGGTCATAAAGGGAAGAACATGGTCATCAACAATACTCAGGCTGTGGTGTTTAAATGGTGCGTGGTAATAAGTGGCCCAAAGTGTGCATATCCCCCACTATTATTCCACCATCTGACCTGTTGGTACAGCGCAGGATGAATCTATGCTTCATGTTGTTTATGCCAAATGTTGACCCTACCATTCAAATGTCACATGTGAATTTGAGACTAGTCAGAACAGACAACATATTTCCAATCTTCCGCTGTTCATTGTGCCTAACAAGTAACAAGTGGTTATTTGAGTTCGTCTTGCCTTCCCATCAGCTCAAAGAAAGAAGCCTAAAGAAAAGCTCAAAGTCTGCCCTTTTACTCTGACCAGAGACCTGCTGCTTACTGGATATTTTCTCTTTTTCTAACCATTCTCTGTAAATCCTAGAGATGGTAGTGGAAAATCCCAGTAGATCAGCAGTTTCTGAAACACTCAGACCTGCCTTTCTGACACCAACAACTATCATGCCACATTCAAAGTCACTTAAATCACTTTTCTTCCTCATTCTGATGCTTAGTTTGAACTTCAGCAGGTCATCTTGACCATGTCTACATGTTTAAATACAGTCTATGCAGTCATTACCCTGTGATTAACTGATATTTAAACAAACAGTTGAACATGTTTACCTAATAAAGCAGTATAACAATAATGTTATATAGCATAAAGACATATGATGATTTTTTAATGAATGAATTATTGTATGTAAAGATTAATACTTACTCATGAATACGTACTAACACATTGGAATTAACTGCAATAGGATATATTTTAAAAATACATTATAAAATTACAAAGTAACTGTTTTTTCTAAAGAAACAAGGAAATATTTTGGTATGATGTTTATACCTCAATGTAGATTATTACTATGCTCCTCATATGTTAAATATATATATAACTAATAGATAGTTAAATAGATAGTTGAAGCAAAATATTTTCCATAACCACGCATCTTATCTTGCTTTAGGACCTAACACAGAACCAAGTCCACCAGAGCTTATCGTCATATTTTTACATGCTGCAGTGCCATTTTTGGGAGTATTTCAAGTTGCTATACATCAATACAACCATTATAGCCTAAATTTTAACAATATGTATGCATTAAGTCCACAGTAACTACATAAATTGCAAAAAAGTGCAATAAACTGCAAAAAAATTGAAAATCTTTTTTTTTTTTTTTTTAAACAAATATTCCTAGTTAGAGTAATTTAAGAGGTTTAACCCTCAAAATTGTAAATACAAAAAAGTTGTGCAAAATAGTTTCCAACCACAGGAAATATTATATATTTTGAGCGTCTTCTTATTTTCATTTTTGACCGTTTAGCTATGTTTTACGGCTAACCGTGACCTAGGACAAACAGGGATTTAGAAATACTTACGCAAAACGGAGCGTGCCCGCTCCGACTGGTCTTAAAAAACAACAACATTACAAGGACATTTCTGAAAACCCCATTTCCATCTCACAAGTGTCGCAATTTCACAAATGAAGAGGAACTTTCTTCCTCCTGTCAGCACGAATGGATTCAATTCTGTCAAAGGTTCTTTCAAGACTTATTTCCCCTGAGACAGAATTATAACTGTTGATCAAGACTAAAAAGGCTAAATTGGATTTTAGATAATTTTGTAGAGCGGTAAAAACATTGTTGATTTACTTCTTCAACCACAGAAGACAAAGTGAAATATTTTACCATTCAATTTGTGGCTCACATAATAAATAAATAGTCCAAAATACGCATGTCAGATATTATTAAAGCCACCTGTCACTCACAACATTGCATCTAACATCTGGCAGATTTTCCAGACCTGTTGCCACGACAACTCCTTATATGTAAAAACCCCTCAGAACTGAAAATAAGTAGGGCTTACCCAGGCTTTCAGAGAGACAGAGTTAGGCAATAATCTTGGTTTTTACACAGCAAGAGTGAATGTGAGAGATTCTAAGAGCACTTTAAAAAGAACAACTTAGAAACAAATTTAAGTGGAACCCCTGGAAGTGATTCGTAGTAGGTAACTATGCCTTTTCCTTGAATGCCGATGAAGCAGTAGAGGGAGAGAAATCTCCCTCACTGAATTCCAAAGAAACGTCCTGTATCAAAGGTATCAAAGAAACCCCTTATCAATAAAACTCACAAGCAGAATATGAACCACCAACAGCAATGCATCCCTATATAAACCCAAGGCTTTAAACAGTCAAAAAAATGATGGTGTGGTTTATACACCAACTTTTTTTCATCCCGCTGATATTTTTTTCAACATGGCATTAAATGCATAGGCAGCACTTTACAATATGGTATACAAAATTGCAAGTATTTATCAAGGAGCAATTTTTTAAGAAATGAGAAGGTCTGCTCCTTGAATGATGCAAATCAGATGTTTAATGTAAGCAAACTGTCAGTTTATATGTATCTAATTCAAAGTGGCGAATGTCTTCATATGCTTATTCAAATCAGCAGGGATTATTTATTAAGGTCAAGGTTTTATTGTTCCCAAGTCTGTCTTAATTTTTGGCTTTTATGCCAAAGAACCAAAAGAATTAAGAAGGTGAGAGACAGAGGGGGTTAGAGAGAAAGAGAAAGAAAGCTGTTCCAAAGAGAATCCATCTAGGTTTTAAACTAAGCACTTGTAGCCAAACCACATGCAAATCTGAGTGCTGCTGACCTCAACTGAGGATGCTGTCAGGTGGTGGAATGAATACTTCAAAGGCCTCCTGAACCTCACTAACATGCACTTAGTACAGGAAGTAATGTCTGGCCAATCACTGTGCCTGAGGTGTTTAAAAGAAAAACTCCCCTGTGGCCAGGCCCCTGGATGAGATTTTCCCTCACTTCCTTAACCCTTTAAAGCCTGTACCATGAAATAATTATCAGAAAGCTCAAATGTTTTGAAAATGGGGTGTTTAGTGAACCTCCCAATGAAATAAAAAATAGTAAAACAAATTTAAGATAGCATTGCACGTATGAGTTTTAAATTGTATAAAATTTGCTACATCAGTCTTTTTTTGTTTGCATTTTATTCCTTGTATATGTATTTTGCAATTTATTTTGGTTTTTCAGAGTCACACTGGTGATGTAAATGTGTCAAAAAGACACGTATCTGGGATGGTCTACATCTATGTGAGGCCGCTTCTGGTGTCTATGTTCGCTGTTCCGCAAGTCATGTGGTTAGGTCATCTGTCTGAATTTAAGCTGATGATGGTCTTTAGTATCACTTGTCTAATTCTAATTATATACTATGTTTAGGGGCTGGAAAGCAGCCATAACAGTATTAAAGTCCATCTACCATCTGCTCATATTGTAGAATGCAATTGGATAAATGCACAAAGAGCACTAAACCTCAGAGTTGCAGCAACAACATAGGTCACATAGTCTGTCACAGTAAAAATCAATTCTGGGAGGTGAGTAATTTTTTTGAGGTGAGTAATTTTAGTCTTCCAAGATCTCGGAAGACTAGAATTTGACCAAATCCCACTTAAAAGCCCTACAGTCATAAGAATGAACATAATCATGATTTACTCATTTAATTTTGAGGTCTCATAAGAGTCTAACATGGCGTTACTGTTGTGTGATTAATATGTTTGACCACAAAATCAACTCCATCCATCCATCTTTGAAAGAATCTTTGATTCTTCTACAATTTCTATTGACATGACAGTTTGTTCTAAATAAACTATCAGAGCATGTATCTTCTTGATTCAGTCATTTCTTAACGTAATGTTCCTCCCTTTTCCACATTAACACGTTAACTATATTTGACACTCAGATCAAATCAGTTACATCTGACATAGTGCTGACATTGCCGTCCTCCTCAAACAAAGCCACAAAACATTTAGTACTAACTCATTCATAAATTTATAATGTAAATGCTGACAAAGAAAGCATACAGCAAACTCATCGGGACAGCAATAAAGCAAACTAAATGACAACCGTTGTAACTTGTTCAACAGACATTTGTGACATTTGGCCCTTATTCCACCGTATTCACCGTACCCAACAATGGCTCTGTTCCACCACAGATGTCTTTATCATTTCGCCTGATTAGACTTTTACGACTGGATGACACTATCATTATCATCTGCCCTCATCCTCATTGCATTTGCTGATGTCTCTTGATTAACTTACACAAAGCTGCAGATACACACAGAACCACGCATAGAAACCCATACACACACTTACAAACTCATAAAGGCAGATAAATGCTTTTTACTATTATGACACCATAGAAACATCAGACAGAAAATTAAAAGACACAAGGCAAATAATGAATTGACAGTGCAGACAGACAAACCTGTAAACGAGTGTGTCGTCCCCAGAGCTGTTGTACTGGACTTGGAACATCCTGACTCCAGATGTAGGGGTTTGACTGCTCCATCTAATGAGGGCAGAGTTTCCTGTCAGCTCCACCAATGAAACCCTCCTGTCTGCTCCTCTTGTTTCGTTGTTGGGAAGTGCAACCTTGGAGGAGGTCAGGATGTCAGAAGGGGCCGGTTCAGAAGAAGGATCTCGACTGCGGCTTGTGCTGTTTGCCAGATGGGGCATTGCTGTGACGACTAGCTCCACCCTTCCCGTGGATTCACCTGCCGTGTTTGAGGCAATGCAGGTGAAGTTTCCTGAATCCTTTAGGGATGTTACATTGATCTCTAGGCTTCCATTAGGGAAGACTAATGTTCTGAAACAAAAGTGAAATGGAAAATGAAATATCATTAAGATAGCAATCAATTGATCGATACATGAAGTCAAATGTGAATGTTACGAAAAGTAAGCTGTCTGCTGGATTCTTATTAGATAAACAGGATATTATTATAAGGAGTATCTGATACTGACAATAAATTCCACCAATATCTACGGTACCGCGACAATATTTAGAATGACTGTTATGCTAATGTTTCTAACTGTGTTCTTTGGCATAACCAAAGGTGGCACTTGACAAGAAAAATGCTACTTATGTATTTTCCTTTGTAATTTGAGTAATGCAAATTACAACTGCTGAATCAAAAAAGACTTTTGAAAGAAAAGAGTTACAACACTCAAAACACTGTCAATGATTTTATAAGACATGTTTTTAATGCAAAACCATAACTAGGCACTCATACCTGTGCCAAGTGGGTTACCCAATGAAAATTTTAGCAATACATTATAGGTGAGGAGATTATGGCCTTAACAACTATCGTCCTGAACCATTTCAGATTGGCCCACACATGTCAAGTGCCTACACCCCCCTACAATATCTGACTTTCTGACATACAAAACTGGAAGAGCAGAATATTGTAAAAACTCTGTTGCATATGCCTGTGTGTTTGCCAGATGTATAATGGCAAACTCAGTGGGCAAGTCATATTCCATAGATTAATACCACAACTTTAATTTTTCAATGAATTTACAATGTACAGGGAAGAAATGTAGTATACTGGATTAAACTAGACCATATGTTGTTGTTATTACCTGGATCCATTGGATATGAGTCGCCCTTCAGGGCTGATCCAGTGGACTTCAGGCTCAGGGTCACCATTTGCTTTGCACTTCAGACTGGCAGGCTGACCTTCCATAGCCACAGTATGAGGTGACTTTCGTGTTAGAACTGGTGGGTCACAAATAAACTCCTACCACGAAAAAAAGATAAGGTCACACTTCCAATGTCAAAGTGATATATTATTATATATATTATTATTATTTTTGTTATAGAACAAAAAAGCCTAGTGCCAAACTTTGCCATTTTTTCAATTACTGCATGAAATTATTAAAAATTGCAAAAAGTATCACCTCTTCCGGTATAGTCCAGAAATACTTGGCACTAAGGTCTGGGGGAGAGGCACACGTTTCCAGATCATCTTCTCTGGTTAGTCTCCTCAACCACAGAAGTTCACAGTTACAGTGAAGAGGGTTACCTCCAAAACTCAACACAAGAGAGGAGAGGGGGGAGCCTTTGGACTTGGCATAAACTGGGATTCTCAGGAACAATGGGTCTGGGGGAATTTTCTTTAGCTTGTTCGACGTCATGTCTAACCTGTTACAGGACGGCATACAGAAAGAAGGGGAGGGATGGACAAGAGAAGAAGGGAGGTATTTATAAAACCAATAGGGAGAGGCAACAATATACCAATTCAATGCTGCATTTGTACATCACAAAAAACACACCATTTGCCCTTTTCTATGTCCTTACCTTGCCAGTTTGTGCAGGTTGGTGAATACTCCCTGGGGAACATTTTCTATGAGGTTATGATCCATATTTAGGGTGTTGACATTGGTTAGGCGTCCAATTGTGTCCCAGGGCACCTGGGCAAGGTTATTGTAACTAAGGTCCAGGTCCTCCAGTGTGGACAGAAAGTCATCAAAGGCATGGGGAGATATAGAGTGAAGCTGGTTATTGGCCAGGATCAGATGCCGAAGGTTGGTCAGACCTTTAAAATGGTCATCCTGGTTGTCAAAAAAGAAAAACAAAAGGCAGTGAGTGGGTGTAAGTAAGAAATGATAACGACATGTGAGTGGATTATAATAAATCAGGGATCTCTCTTTTTCATTCAATGTCATCCATCCAGCCACCCATGTTACCTTGATCACAGTTAATCTATTAGAGTCTAGGTGGAGCGCTCTCAGGCGTCGCAGGTCACTAAAAGCAGAAGGAAGAATCTGGCTGATGGTGTTTCTGGACAGGGTTAGATGCAACAAGCTGGTCATGTTGGCAAAGTCCTTTCTTCTGACAGCTGGAAGCAAGCGTAATAAACACATAAAAAGACCTCATCAACAAAGTAAATTAAGAATCATTATATACTGTACACAGAGAAGTCATCAGCTGGCTCATGAACTGTAAATATGTTGAGTGGGGGGCTGAAAAGTGGGATCCCCATGACGTTGGGCAATAGAGTTCCTACGTGGTAAGGAGGACATTTCCCACATAGCAAAATTGGTATGTCCCCAAACTGGCCCACACAATGTGCTTACACATGGCCCACATACCACAAGGAATGATGGCCCTTTGGTGGCCCAGATCAGGTTTGCCAGAGGTGGCCCACACATGGGCCAGCACAAGACCAGTTGCAGACACACTGCTGGCCCTGTGCTGGCCCAGATGTCAGCCTAATGTGTACCTTTATCAAGCCATGTAATAACAACATGTGCCGGAACATAATAGTGCAAAAGTAACATGACAAAACTCTGTTCACAGTGAATGGACTGATTCTTATATAGCGCTTTTCTACTCTCTTGGATTACGCAAAGTACTCTATACAACATGCCACATTCACCCAATCACACACTTTCTCTAGACTGAGTGCTTCCTAATTACATTCATAAAGTAAATTGTCACTAGGTTTTGGATAAAATGTACACAAACCTGTCAAATCTGCATTTGAAACATTGGCAACTATAGCAGTATAGTATTGCAACATGGCATCTGGGTCTTCTAACTAAAATAGGAAAATAGGAACATAAATAGTGCCATCATTGGCAGACATGGCCCACATCTGGTTGATATACACCCCGCCATGACACCGGTCAGTCAGAAGTGCCAGCTTTATGCCAGATTCAGGGAAGACCTGTTTTCTATGGGCCTGGGGCACATAACCCAAACCACAATTAAGCCAGATATGGCATGCCATCACATAGACAGTGCCATCTATGCCAGGCCTGGCCCATATCTGGATAACATAAGTCTTGCCAGAAGTCAACCAGCAGTGCCAGCTTGATACCAGATCCAGGCCAGACCTGCTTGCTATGTGGGTCTGGGCAAGTCTGGTCCTTCCAGACATCAGCCAACTTTTCAGAAAATATGACTCCTCAGCCATAAAAACTATTGATTCAGTTCATTTTTCTGTTCAATCAGTTGTTGGTCCATTTATGCTATTAAACTGTTCATAAAAATAAACTCCATATGTGAATGTTAATGACATTAACAACAAGCCTAACAGAAGCTAGGAAGGGGAAAAGAAGAAAGGTGATCGGAGAATGCAGGAGAATATACAGCTCGATAAAAGTCACAATTCATACAAGAAAAAAGTCTAATTGAAAGCAAATATATGTTGATCAAATTCACAGAAAGATAAATAGACAAACTGACAAAAGATAGAAAAAAACAAAGGGCTAAATAAAACAGTTTAAGATAATAAGTAAAACCAACACATAAGAGGAAGACTGAATGTGGTTCTCTCAAACAGGGTAATGCAAAACTTAAATTAATTAAAATGTAAATGATCATTCAGGGTACTGTTAGATCTTTTTTTATAGCTTGTGTGCCTTTTGTTTTGGAGAACCTAGGAATAGAGCACTAACTGGAATCCAGATTAAAATAACAAGATAAAGCAGCACTTCAGTTCTTATAAAATAAGTATGTTTCAAAGTCACAAAGAGAACTCTTTGATATAAGCAGATGAATCATGAATGAGCTTAACTATGCTGAACCATAAATAACAAAAAAAGTATTAAAGTTAAAAAGAAAAACTCAGGCTCATGAGAAAAAAATTAGTCATTGTCAGGCAGAGACAACAGAAAAGCTTCGTGACTGAAGCCAACATTTGTACTCACTGTTAACAAACTCTTCAGTTACAACCAAGTGTTCTGAAATAAGATAAATATGCTGCCAATTATCAGCCAGCCTTTTAGTTCATTTTCATGTATACAGCCAAACCAAGCAAACTCGCTGCAAAAGACTGGAATACTAGTCAAATTTCAGAGGCATATTAAAATAATGAAATGCAGGACAGACTGGAACGCAGTTACCTGTAATGAAGTTCTCCTGAAGCCGTAGCTCCACGGTGCGTCGATCAATGGCAGCAGGAACAAACAGCAAGCCCGTCTTGGAGCAGAGGATAGCGAGAGATGGGGAAAGGCTCTGGCACATGCAGCGTTTCGGACACGGCTGTCCCCTGCATGCTGCTGCCAGCAACAGCAAAGAGAACCACAGCCGTTCCATTATCCTCCACTGGCAACAGGGTAACTGGAAGACAGAAAGGAAAGAGCAATAATTTAAAGTAGATATGATGAAGAAGCAGATATATATAAAAAGGACAATGTCAGAAAGTGGCAAACTGAGGTGAATCAAAGGTGAAGTCTGTCTTTGTTAGCTTGAAAAATCAGCCAGCCAACTGCAGGACTTTAATGCCAACAGTGGAAGAGTAAATCTAAACACTATGATTTGATTCACAGTTGGCAGTAGTCACCTTGTTGCATTTCAATACAAGTACATGTAATCGTAGTCATAGTTTACCAGACTGTGTGGCAGCCAAAAGCTCGTAGGTAAGGCAATCTCCAAGCAAAATTATATTGTCCAAAAAGGTTCTCTTCTTTACAGTTTGGGTTATATGAAAAAAAAAAGTGGTTCTCAAAGTGTCAGCAAAGTCATCAAGGATGCACTTCTACATGTCACAGTTTACCAAAAAAAAAAGAGTTCCACTCTCACACTCTCACAGCAAAAATAACTCGTGATTTTATATCTGTGTATCAGTAGGCAGCGCTATGTTAGTCGTACCAGTTTGACTAACAGGTATATCTGTGCCATGGAAATTCTGTTCAGCAGGGGGTCTTGTCTGCTACTTCTCTAACCGGCTTCTCCCTCGAAGCTTCAAAAACTCTAAAAAGAACATTATTAACAAGGCGTGACCATCTACTATAGCATCTGAATATTTTAAATATCCAGTGTTTCCATTTATGTTAGAGTCCAAAAAGTGAATCTTATGCATTAAAAATAGAAAGCATAATACGATCATATCCTTTTTAATGTACACAGAACAAAAATAGTAACTTGCTTACTCATAGATATCTACTTTTCTGCCACCCTTTTTTATTTGACTCTTTCTGTGGCATGCAATGTATTTCCTTCCATTAACTGATAATTAGTGCATGCCCATATCCTGCTCTACTATTTAAATGTCATTTTAGACCATTGTTAGGTGGTTGCCAGGTGATATGATGGTGTCATTAAAATAAAAATGATATGATGCTTTTATCAGGCTGCATAATTCAATTCAATTCAATTCAGTTTTATTTATATAGCGCCAAATCACAACAAAAGTCGCCTCAAGGCGCTTCATAGACACAGAGAAAAACCCAACAATCATATGACCCCCTATGAGCAAGCACTTTGGCGACAGTGGGAAGGAAAAACTCCCTTTTAACATTCAGTGTAATGAGATCGTAATATGTGATATAGATTAGAACATAATACATTTCTAATAAGGTATATAAATTTGATGTCATTCAATTAAATAACACAATGCTTTTATAAAGTGTTATAGGTCCACAAATGCTAAAGGTGAGTCATTTTAACCCACTGAGAGGTGGTTGCTAGACAACAGGATGATGTTGTTATATCTGATATACATAAGAACATTCAGAGGCCTAAGATGTACCTGTTTGCTAAGCATGGTTTCTCAACTCCTCATCATAGCAGCTGACAGAGCGTTTGTTTATCACAGTAAGATTCTACTGTACCTCCCTCACATTTCCTTCATGCAACACATTATTCACATTTTTCTGTCATTGAGCCTTATATTTAATTTTCTCTTCACACTTAACTTGCTCCATTACTTCAACTACAAACCAAGATGAATGCATCACATGAAGCTCTTCAGTAATGTGCAAAATGTGATGTTACAAGTCTTACTCTGTCACTCTACGGCCCACTATGCTCTAGCTGCTTGTCATTCAATATATTAATTCTATTCTGTTTAACAAAGGGGTAGAACCCAAATCATAACATAGCAATCATCATACTTCAAAAACAAGTTTACAAAAATTAAGAAAAAAGGAAAAAAACAATTCTCTGTCAGTTCATGTTTGAGAATATGAAACATAAGAACAGTGATTTAAATTGGCTGAAGCTACACAAAGTTTGCCTTTAACAATTGCAATGTGTTAGTCTGAATCATGTATTCGTATTCTAATTATGAGTTACAGCAAAAGGAAATTTTCATTCCCTTGCTCGGACTTCAGTTTCCTTATACTTATTGCTTTAATTTATCTCATGTGTACTCTGTGGTGGACAGACTCTAAACTCTGACATTGTTATTATTATTATTTTTATTTCAAGATGTTTGAAGTATTTAATTTTTAAACTGTATCAAATGTATCTTTTTTTCCCTATCCAGATTGATTGTATGTCTCCTTCCTTCAAATGATATGATATCAGCTGAGTTTGGATGATACAGATCTTGATTAGAAGCCTAAAGTTTAAATGTAGTTTCTACAATTCCTGGGGCAAAAAATTGGTTTTCCCACATGGTTCTTTTAAACATGTCTCACTTGCTACCAAATTTTCATCACAGGTTTAACAGTTATAGTAATGTTGCTTACCTCTCACCACTGCCATTGCTTGAATGGACACCATGGTGACTTTTCCTTAAAAATCATGACAATAATGTATCTGTCTTTATCTACATACCACTTTCAACACTTAACAAATCTGAATGTGTCCATTCATATTAATGGGTAGCCACAAAAAAGCATTTGATCGCTCTAATATCTCACTAGCTCTTTTTTTAAATTGTCAATAAGATTAAAATAACCACGGATGGTACATTTTACATATTCACTATACAAAAGAGACGTCCCTTGCTGAGCCTGTGTGCCTCGGGGTACTTTCTTGACAATTGAAAAGAGGCCTAAATTTTGAAAATGGTCCTCACAATAGGCTTTGTCTGAAGACTGATCAAGCTGTGAGAAACACTATTGTAAAAGTGACTGAATGAATCCCATATGTGAAAAGGGGCTCTTTCCATTTTATTGTAATGCCTCTTTAATGTGTTTATTTTCCATGAATCCTTCATGTTCTTAACCCACTCATCCAGATCCTATGTATTCATAACGTATCTTCAGTGTAATAACTGCTACACTTTGAACATTTAGACATACCTCACTTGGTTTTCTCACTCTTCCAGACTATGGGGGTTTCAGGCGATTCAATTATGGATATATGTTTTTTGCTTTATGTGGAATTCAGTGGGGATGCTGGTGATGAGTCACCCACCCTTACTTACAGCCATGCTTGTTTGTCTGTAAAGAACTAATAACGCCACAGAAACAAATGCAAGCTGTGTGTATTTGCTGCCACTTAGATTGGGCCATTATAATTGCTGGCAATAATTTGAAATACAATAAAAATACTCTGCTAATGGTTTGTTAAGATACTGGTCGGAACCAGTTGAAACAGTAAATGGAGAAATTTAGGGACAAACACAAAATTAACACAAAAAAAATCTTTGCTAAGTAAAACAGATCAGAGGTGATTCTAGTTTATTTCAATGTTTATTTTCTTTGTTTTGTTGGTCTTATTTCAGAACACCTGGTCGGGAAATGCTCAAAAATCTGGTCTCCACCATAACACTTTGCAGTTACAACCACTCACAGGCCAGGCCTTTCTCATCAGTTTATTCAGTCTTTTGTGTCTGATGCTGCTCCACCAGCAGACCGCAGCAAAGCACACTGCACTCGCCACAACTGACTGACAGACAATCTCCAATATTTTGCTGTGCAAGTTGAAGGATCTCATCTTCCTCCAGAAAGAAAAATTCTGCTCGTAGAGCCTCTGTGCTGGTTTTCCAGTTTAGTCTGTTGTTGATAATAATGCAAGGCCACTTGTATTCCTCCAAGATGTCAACATCAACATTCTGTGTTCCAGAACAGACATACACAACTGAAATTTGGAGGCTCGGAAGCTGAATAGGAATGGGGACAGTCACTTGTGGAGTTCCTGTTTCCTGTACTGCACACCACCAAATCAGACATGTCACTGCTAGAGATGGACCGATCCGATATTTCGTATCGGTATCGGTCCGATACTGACATAAATTACTGGATCGGATATTGGAGAGAAATAAAAAAAATGTAATCCAATCCATTAAATATCAAAAAAGCACCTCACAAAACTTGCGACACGGCGTAACTCGGCTCATAACCGTAGCACGTTGGAGCAGTGAGCTCATGTGATAGAGCGGCTGTGTGTATTTGTAGCCTCGCTACCAAACCAGCATTTCATCTCCGATGAAGTTATCCCAGAGAGAAGTAAAACACCTTAAGCTTAACAACCGATATATGGAGCGACTGCTTCTTCTTGCTGCTACTTCAATCGTGAAACTGATCAATGATCAGCTGATCGGCTTTTCTGTCGTGAGTCCTCTCTTGTTTGTTTATTGCTCACTTCGCGCCAGAAAGAGGAAACCAGCAGCTGAACAACAGCAGCACGTTTAACCTTGATAAGCTGTTGTTAGAATTTATTTAATATTACTTTCTACACCAGGATCTTTTTCTACGCAGCTGACTGTGCAGGTAACTGGTAACTGTGCAGGGGCGGATCTAGCAAAGTTTCGCCAAGGTGGCCGATAGGGCATGAACAGGGAAAAGGGGGCACAAAGACATACTTTTCTTTCTTATTCTCATTTAAAATGTCTAGCTTTTAATAAATAATTATCTGTATCTTACACCCAAAGTTTTAATCTGATGTAAAATGTATAGAAGTCCATTACTGTATATAGTAACTGTTAAGTCTAATATACCCTAGTAAGCTATAGTACTTTTTCCTTTGGGAAGATACCATCTGTGCAGTTTGCAATTCTGTTGAAGAAAGATGTTGAATCTATTTAATTATTCTTGAAAAATAATTTATTTCTGTGCATTTTTTTTTCCACACTGCATCAAATTAAAGTTGATTACGTTGATTAAGCGTCATGAGGTGGAGGGTGGTTCCCTATTTTTTTTTTGCTGGGAGTTTGCAACCCTATTAGTTAGGCTGCTTAATATTTCTGCTAAGTACTCTTTAAAATACCAGAATAGGAAGGATTGTGTAGGTTTAAGTTTATTAGATTGATCAGTATTGCTGAACTATGAAATATTTTGGGTGCAGTGTATTTTTTACATACAGGTATAACAGAATAGCTTTAGTGTTGTTGTTTATTTAAACTTGAGTATGAACTTATACAAAATGCAGCAAGATATTAAAAAAACAGTTTTATTGATTAAAAAAACACAATATCGGATTCATATCGGTATCGGTATCGGACATAAAAAAGTGGTATTGTGCCATCTCTAGTCACTGCCCAGTCTCACATACTGCAACCTATCTCTCAGACAGCGAGTAATTCATGAGAGGGGGATAATTTTACTGACTTTCTCTGTCTCTTCTCTCAATAACAGCAGCTTTGTTCTGGTTTGATTTCTCCAGCTGTTTCACAGTCAATTCAGATGTTTATCAGATATTGTTATGGGGCTGATCCACAGAGTTCATTTGACAGGAAGAAGGAGAGAAGCGCCAAATCAGTGAAGGTAGTGAAGGTGTGTAGACACCAGGGTGCATGGTGAAGGAAGCCACAGATGGCTGTGAGGTGAACCTGTTGAAACTGTATAGTGTATAGTTCATTTGCTCTCTCCAGGCTACCCACTGGCTGCCTGCTACTTTAAAACCAATGATTTTCTTCATTACATTCAACACATCCTTCATGCTGTTTTGTAAGAATCACCTCCTTTTCTCAGTTTCACCCTTAGGTCATGCTCCTCTCTCCTTAGTTCATCCCTGTGCCCAGACCTGAAGGCTTTTACCTTTCAATTAAGCATTTCTTTCAGGTCAAAAGTGATCCATTGCTTATTGTTCACAAAGTAGTTGTGGCTGGTAAAATGGTGTGTTCACAAAATTTGATATATTCCTTCATCCTCTGTCCTTCAGTCAAACTGTGAACGTCTTCTCGATGTGGTGCACTTTAGCCTGTGTCCACAAAGCAGTCCTGCAGTGTCCCCATAACCCCATTTGCCAAAGTGTTTTACTGTTTAACAAGAAGAACACACTTTGGTGCTTTGGTCAGATCTGTCAGGGGATGGGAGTGAAATGGCACTGGATATTTTAGTAGCATTTGCCTACAGCAGCAATAACATTTAACAAGCAATAATATTTTGTGCCCTATGATCAACTGGCCATCTGTACAGGGTTTACCTTGCTTCTTCATTGACAACTGTAATGGAATTTAACACCCCTGTGTGACCTTGAATGGATGGATAATACAGACAAGAGCACTTTATTGACATAAGTGTTCATAATGTATGTGTTAATTACAGATAGTGTACATGTTATCAAGACCCATCAGTGTTACATGTGCCAGATATTCATAAATGCCTCTTTGGCTAACAAAAGGTCTAAAAAGTATCTAAAAAGCATAAATGTCATAGGGCCATAAAGTTAAATAAAAGTGCCAAATAAATATCCTTAACTGATTTAAATCTTTTTCCTTAAACAACCTATTATACTGGATGTCAAATCAACAAAATCTGGTAAATTTCTTCATATCACCAGAAATGTCAGCGCTTAAAAACAACACCTAATTGCACCCAGCATCATTCTGAGATAATTACACTACAGCTTTTTTTTTTTACAAGCAATTGTAAAAACTACCAGAAAAACACTGTGAATTTGTATGTTTTTGCAAAGTAAGACACAAACACACTGAGTTTCTTTGTTTTGCTTGACAGTATGATCTCTCCTTAGCATTAGGGAATCAATCAGCTGCTCCCAGACAGGGTATTTTTCAGTGTGTTTAGGCCAGATATTGTAGCAGAAAAAAAACAGGGATTTCTACTCTGTGCAAAAAAAAAGCAAGAGATTCAAACACACTAGCAGCATTGCTTTGGAGTGTTTAGACTTCACTTATGCTGGAGAGATCTGAAGGAAGCGGTAATTAGCAATGCACACTGGGGAAAAAATCCACAATTTCTGAGAAGAAAACCCCCTAAAAAACAAAAATCTTCACAGGTCATATTGATGCTCGCTGTGATGACAGCCCCTCGTGGTCCCTTGTGTCCTCCGATTAAGCCTGTGCTCTTCAGTCAGAAAGAACGAGACATGATCAAAGTACTCCAAACCCAGTGAACCGAATGCATTTACAGAAAAATAGAAAACAAAAGAAAAACAATATTTACAGCATTCACATTGTAAATATCAAGGATGTGACATCACAAAGCAGAATTTACTAAAGGTCACACAAGCAGAAATGGATTAGTTGTGAGATTTAAGAACTAAGAGAGCAGTGTTATTACAGTCCCATCTGAAGCAATTTGCAACACATATTACTACAGACACACATAATGGAAAAAGAAAGAGGGAGAGCAAAAATCAGCAGGCGAGAAACATCAGAAAGCACCACAGGTATAAATAAACATAACAGAAATGAATAAAAATGAATAAAAAGCTAGTTGTCAGATAAAAAGAATGATAGTAGGAATGAGCAGGGAATGAAGTGATGATGCAAAAATGCTCAAGATAAAGGTTTAGTTCTGTCTAATTTAGATGTTTAAATCTTAATATAAAATGAGTAACAGTAGGTGGACATTAGGTAAGGCTGCACTTTTTGCAGCGATCTCGTATAGAAAACTATTACGCGTGTATATAAAACAGGTCCGCGGCTCCGAACCGTAGTAAAGGGACCTCTGGCTAATACGTCGGGTTCTGTGTCAGGGTCGTTGCCGAAAACTAACTTTACTTTGTTGTCTGGGTCAACTTTGCTTGCGAGAGACAGAGAGAGGCGTTGAAAGGCTGCTCCAACGGAACTTATTGTTTCGGACGAAAACACGAACACAGTGCAGTCAAGTCTTAATACCTTACTTACAACTGGGCTCGTCAGGCACTCTTCTTGGTTGCAGTGGTTATTATTATATTTACATGCTTCCATCTCCTGTTTCTGCTCGGCGACAACTCGTACTTTTCCACTCTCCTTTTTCTCCCTCCCTTGTGCTCACAGACACATAACGGGTATGGCAGTCCATTCTCCCTGCAGCACGGACTACACTGCCCATGAGGCTACATTCTTTAGGGCGATGCCTGTAACACTCTGACTATTGCCTTTATAATACAGAATTTTTTGACTAATTTTTAAAAATATTTCTTCACGTCATTATGCGGCCTGCAAGTGAGGTGACATGGGCCACGAGATTGAGACACAGGCATTAGAGCCTCTTAACGCGTGTTTTGAGTTTCCACCGGAATTACCAAAAATAGAGAGGGGGACAGCCTAACATATGAAACAGGAAAAGACCGCCGTGTAATCCATTTATTTCAACAAAGTAACTGTATTCTAAATACCACCCGTTTAAACGGTAACTGTAAAGAAATACAGTTACTCATATTTTGTATTTTAAATATGTAACAGCAGTACATGTATTCCGTTACTCCCAAACACTGCTTAAAGCTAACGTTTTAAAAACATTTTATCACCATCTTCTGTCAGAACGTGATGTCATGTGGTTGGTTGGTTGCGGCTGATAGACTTACGTTAGTTTATGTTAGCTAGCTAGTGACAGAATCAATAACTCAGAGAGAAATAAGGGCACTAAACCTTAAAATCAGTTTAAGGGGATCAGATTTGGGCTGCCCCTGGTTGAGTTTTATGTTAAGAAACTGAGGATATACCGTCTGCTTTCACTGTCTGTCTCGTTAGCAGTAATTGACTGTTGCTGTTTGGCTAGCTGCACTCGAAGAGCCTGTTTGAGCCAGGTGGTTCACTGGAGTGTACCAAGTAGCGCAATCAGCTGATGCTATCAGGACAGGTAATAAAATAATCTTTCTCTTCCCAAGAACATCGAGACAGTTTACAACATAACAGCCTACTATATGTACATGACATCACAAATATAACAAAGTTTCTTACAGGAGCAGTCGGGAATCTATGGAAGAAGATTAAGGCCACTGGGGGGCAAAAAGTAGGGATGTCTTTTTTTTAAACTTATTTCTTAAATCCAGCTTCACAGACAGTTTTAGATCTAGGTCAATTATTGAGAGCAGGGCTCAGTGGTGTAAATTAGCCTTTACATGTGTTGCATTTCATGTCCCCTTTAAGTCATCTACAGATTTAAAATCTCCATTTAAGCATTAAAAAACATTTCCAAAAACAGCTTACTCTTCAAAATACTCATAGTCACCTGGTGACTTGACTCACATGCCCCATAACACCCCAGTGAGAGTAAAATAATGACTTTTAAAAACTATATCTGAATTTACAACTGAATTTTCTGAAATGTGCACTGATTCAGGCCCCAAGTTTGCTTTCACTGGCTTAACAAAGTAAGGTCTGATTGTAACCTCTGGGCAAGCAAATGTCATCTCACTCTTCTCTTAATTGCCCATTGAAGGATATCTTTATAATGGCAGCCCCTGTCCTAGCCTCTAGCTAAGTCCTGGTGATATGATGTCATATCCTTATGAATTTCAAAAGAATCTAATTTAATATGAGGGCCTCAGGTGATGAATTTTACTCCAACTAGCAACGTTTGATCTCGCAATCAGTATGGCTCATTCCTGCCGAAGTAACACATAAAAAATGATATACTGTATGAATATATCTTGCAGACTTTGTATATGCAAGACAGGAAGACAACGCCATTAAAATCTGTATGGTGCAATATAATCCACTGAATCACCCTGGAATAAAATAAGTTTTTTAAAGGCGAATTAACAAAAATTCACTGCTGGAATACCACCTGAATGAAAATGCTTTTAAAATCAGCAAACAATAACTACTTATTATTCAAAACAGGTGAGTGGTTTTTGAAATCTTTATTCTTCACTGTACTCTATTGGTCGTGCTTTTGCCACAAACATAGATGGAACCCATGTGTGACCATTCGTATATCGCCACTACATCAACACCACCATCACCACATCTGTACCTTTGGACAATCCTCAATTTTTTATTAACCAGAACAAAAAATCCACTGCAGTCAATATCTGCAAAGTATCAATTTATACCAATAATAGTGGGTTTGTGCCTGTGTGCACATATGTGTGCCGAAGCTTGTATGCTCACTTATACTGTGTTTCAGGCCCTGCACTTATCCTGTGTCCACCATGCTTTCCTAGAGTACGCTGCACCATGCAATGGAGATGGATTACCCTGTCAGTATTCCTGCAGAATCACTGGAGAGCATCTTGTGTGTGTAATGTACTGTGTGTGTGCTAAAGCATGAACATGCGCATGTGTGCCTCTGCACATGTGCTTACTGACTGCTTATAGTGCATGTTTCCTTCCTTTTATAGCAGTGCAGCTGAATGTCTGTTTGAATAATTAACACATGTAATTTTGCTTAAGGATCTATTTAAGGGCGTGTAAGCATGCACTCCTGTGTTTACTATAGACAGTAGAAAAATACTTCCATTACAGCTCATAAGTGCATAAGTGTTCATGTACATAAGTGCATGCCTTTGTGGCGTCCTGTGTAACCACAGAAATGTATGTGCATGTATGTGTGTGTGTATGAGCGTGCGTGTGTGTGTGCTCAGATGCCCTTTGGTGTGTGTTTCATGTTTTTGTCTTGAAGCATGCTCAATCACCCAGGTGGGGAAATCCCAAAAAGCTCATTCTGTTCATCTGGACCTAGTATCTAAAAACGCTACGTCCAGATGAACAGAATCAACTTTCTGCAGACTTTGCTCTATTGAGAAAACTGGGTTACTAACAAACTCATATGTACTCACCATTAACACATCATTGTGCAATGCTTTCCTGTGCTTAATCTCTGTATAATGCTACAATGATTGATGGCAAAAGTGCTCACTTTACACCTTCACGTCAGCAATATGTCAGCTGTCACAGCAACAAAACTGCACCTCATATGCACCTATTTGTCTTTTCTCGTGTCACCTCCTCAGTAATAATAACCCATTATGCTTTCTTCCCACTGAATCAAGCGAAAGAACAAAGTAAAGTAAAAAGGTAAAACTGATAGCCGAAAGCTAAAATCAAGGCACAGAAAGGCATGAAAGAAAGTGAATGAAGGATAGGTGAAAACGGTGGCAAGAGCAATGGAAAGAGATAAAGCTATAGCAAAAACAAAGTGCTCCTCCAGAATGGGTTATGTGTCAAAACCAGCGTTGAAGGCAAAGCTTTCATTGGCTGCAAATAACTTGGTGGGGGCCTGTAGCTAAGCAACAGCCAATGACACATAGATGGTAACAGTGAGGAGGTGGGAAGAACGTGTGTGTGTATGTGTGTGTTATGCTTGTGGGGGTGTAGTGAGAGTGTGTGTATGGGGGCTGTGAGAAAGTACAAGATTGGTCTGGAGATCTCGCAAGTAATGAATCTGGAGTGTTGCCGTCAGAGAGGGTGAACGTGGGGGAGAGAGAGTCATAGAATGAGAGTAAAAGACAGAAAAAAAGAGAGCTTGTACTTGTGTGGCATTCAAAGTACAGGAGCAGTGCAGTGGTCCACTGTTTATTTGTGTATGAGATACTGTTTGCATTATTTATTTTTCAAAACAACTAAAGATCAATCAGAGAATCAATCCCAACCTTTTTAAAAAAAATAATATTTTATCGCTTCTTATCAGTTTGAGGTACCCCCTAAAGTATATCCAGATTCCCTCTAGAGTCCCTCTTCGCACAACCAAGCTTGCTTTCTTTTTCATCTGATACAAAATCACATGTCATTTAACAGTCAATAAAACCTTGATGAAAAGATATATAGTGGAGGAAAAATGCTTGTTTTGAATCACAAAGTGCATATAAGAGTTTGGCAGTTTCTAGAGTATTGAAAGAAAAAAATGCAGTTAATCAGTTAAACTATTAGAGCCCCAGCTGGGTTTAAATGTGTTATTTAAATGGGTTCTTTGATTAAAGACTGAAATAAAAATTCTGCTGCCTTTTATGAAGACAGTCGATCTTGCTATCTAGATAGATAGATAGATAGATAGATAGATAGATAGATTAGTTGAGGGACGAGGGCGCAACCTCTGTATAGCAAGGATCCGCCCTACCAAAGGGAGAAACTGAATTCCTGATGGCCCTGTTGTGCTGCTCTGTAGCTGACCCTGACCTTCCCATGGAGGAGAACAAGAGATGAATGAGACACTTCCTCTGTGGGCATCACTATTATTGTAGCCCATGAACTGTGCTGTTCACTCTCTGAAATGAGTTGGAAAATGTGTTCTAGTTCTTCTCCTTGCCAGGGCAGCAGCTGCCTCAGCTAGAACGTCACATGTGTTATTTCCTTGAAAAAAGGAATTTAAAAAAACTATTTCCAATTAAATTTGTTTTAATTTTATTAAAAGTTCTGTGACAAATTAATGTCTTGAATAATAATTTGGGAAAATTTGCTTATTCTACACTGAGTTCGGGAGCTAACGATCTACTGTAGTAGTAAATTTTGTAATTACTAAATCCTCAGATTACTATTTCAAAATGCAAGGTTTTAATTGGAATGAAACGACAAAAAAAATTATTTCACTGTTTTTCTTTTAAACTTATTTTTCAACCTTTTTTTTTTTTACACTCAGCCTTTACTCCACACTCTGCCAGAGTCTGCCACAAGAGTCATTTTAATACTTTTCTATCCAGATGTTTTATTAACCACCTAGGATCTGGCATCGACATATGTGGACATCACATTTTGTCTAGACCAAAACAATAGGTTTTGCTCTACGAGGACATTATACTGCCACTGCTTTAAAAAAATGTCCACATATGTGGATCTCATTTTTCTCAGAATTCTTTGTTTTTATATTCATCAGGTCCCAATCAGCCCAAATAGCAAAGAGAAATTAAAAATGCATGCCGTGAAAAAGTTAGAGTATTAGGAGGTAAAATTTCTACGTTTAAATTTTTACGTTTCTACAGTATTCTATAGATATGTACTTTTTCCTTTGTAGACCATTTTAGTGACGCTTGAATAAACTCAACTTGGAGCTGATGTGAATAGGTCACATGCATTGTTCAACCAGGAAGTGCAACCACATTTTCAAGTTTCATATAGTCTTGGCACAGCTTGGATTCATATTGCAGTCTGCAGACTTCAATCATAATATTTTATTGAACTTATAGTTACTGAGTGAATGAGTCTTTAATGATTAATTTCTGGTCTTTGAAGGACACATGAGTCTCCCAGGGAGCACAGAGAGAGATCATTGTGCATTTATTTGAGTCCTACTGTACTGTCATCCTGAACATCCTAGGCCTTCTAGTAACAGTACAGTTTTGAGGGCTGTGTCCAGTAGAGTACTTTCTTTTCGAAGTGATATTCATGAAAGCATTCACATTTTCCATTAGTAAGTGATCATTACATGTGCAGACATTATATTTCTGATGCTAATGATCAAATGAGTTCAGTAAGAGGGTCTTAACTTCAGTTTAATAAGCTTTAAGAAATATGTAGTAATTTACAGAACTGAAGGAATTTCAGTTGGCTGAGATGAACTGTCTCTTCAAAGGTAAGACACCTGTCCTCTGACAGGCAATTCAAATCTGTCAAAGTACCGGATATGTTGAAAGCAAATGCCCCCCTGGGAACAGTGACTATGATGATACATATAATGCCTGCTGCACTGTGCAAGTTAAATATACCACATGACTCCAAGCTTCAAATACAGCCATACAGCACATTCAAAATGATCTTTCTGAAAACCATCACAGGTTGCTGTGTTATGTTGTGGCAAGACTGAGGCATTTCTGATCACCTCCTTTTTCTGTGTCACTAAAGCCCAAGGTTTTATCAAGTGTAGGGAATGTAGTTTCATTGAAAAGCTCCATTGTCAGGTGTTATTTCTCAATTAGATACTTTAGATGCATTTCCTTTATCTAAATGTTTGTCTGTGAAATGTAAAGAAACTTCATAATCAAACAAGTTAGATAGGAAGTTAGTTAGGCAGGGTTTTTTTCTGTCTAAACTAAATGCATCCATCCCTCCATCTATCCAACATAACTACATACATTGTTTTTTTTATTATAGTCTCAAGAGGAACGGGATTGACTTCTTTCTAACCCATTAGGCCTCGGTCACACAAGCCTAGAGAGTGGTCTGAGGCCCTCTGGTGATTGCCAGGAGGTGGTGAGGGATTGGGGAAGTTTCTGGCAGACCCTGGTATAAAGATGTTGCCTTTTGAAATGGGTTGGTTAGAGTTCAATGCACAACTTCTAATTTAAAGGTGGTTTTCTCACTTTTTCCAACTGTCACTATAGTTTGGACAGTATTAAGTAAATGTTGAGTGTTTGCAGACAACTGAGCATCTTTCATGTAAACCGATTTCGCCCAACATCAGCCAGCAACGTCTGGCAACCACTCTTGAGCTGGTCTGGGTATACACATTTTAGGTCTGTGTGACTAATGCAACATGACTGAATGTGAGTGGTTAAAGTCATCACCTATATAGGAGATGATAAACAAAGTCGTCCTGGCCAACCTCTACTTTCACACACAAACACACACACACACACAGACGCCTTTCACAAATCTGAGCTGGGGAAAGTAACAGACACTTGCTAATGGCGTTTTGGTTACATGAGTCCTGTTTCTATTTCTTTCTCTTAACATTTCATTTTTAATCTGTTTTTCTCATCATGTGATAGTCATCCTCTGTTTGTTCGTTTGTTTTTCTGTTCTGGGTTTTTTTTCTCTCTTTTTTTCTTTGCATGGTTTTTGGACTCTCCTTTGTAACATTCGGTTCTCTCCTGTTAGTACAATATGTAATGAGATGATTGTGGCTGCCCGGACAGTGCATTAGTGCTTGTTGTGCTGTAATACTACCATAGCATCTGGTTTATTGTAATACTAACCATACAAGCACACACACACACACACACACACACACACACTATAGTTTCTCAGTTTTATACCTACTTAATTCTCAACTTTAACTTGTAATTTAATTACATTAAAAATTTCTAATTCACATTTAACTTATTATACTTTTACTTACCATTATGTTAAGAAACAGTGTCCACTGTGTAAACTCAAACACTAGACAATGTGGCTGCATATGTCATTAACTTTTTATTCTTACTTTGGATTTTCTGGTGGAGTGGAGCTTGTAATAATGAGACGCAGTAGCTTTGACAAACTAAAAATGTGAAATTGTATCATTTCAAACTTTCTCTCTCATCTACTTCTGAGTAGGATCATTTCTACCCTTACTCCCTAATTTCATTGCTACGAAAAGCATACCCAAAAGCTAATCATGCGATAGCAAAAGACAGAAACAACATTAACATGACTTCTGCCATCAAGTTAAGGGAATACAATGATGTATAAGCAATTTGGCATTAGAACAGGGATAGCCATATTAAAAGGAGCAAAACTGGGGACCTATGAAAAGTGAAATAACCAAAATTTAGAGTTACTGGATTTTGTACTAATCACCAGCATCATTAAACCAAAAATAATGGTCACAGAAGCCACACCTCCCTAGTTCCTTAGTGTTTCATTTATAACCAGAACAAATATATAAATATGTGCGCTATCAACCACAAGAATTCAGTCACAATCAGGAGCCCACGCTAAAAATATAAATGGATTACCATATATTATTACTATAATGAATAGTATACTGGACTGGCTACCAGAATGCTGAAAGGAAGATCCCAGATTACAACATGGACAGACTGGGAGCTCACTGTCTGCAAAGGACATTATTAAACTACATTATCTTTTGTTTCTTTAGAAAATGCTCATTGCTAAATTAATTGGGGTGGCTGTAGCTCAGGTGGCAGAGCAGGTCAGCCACTAATCAGAAGGTCGGTGGTTCGATCCCAGGCTGCCTCCTGGCTGCATGCCAAATATCCTTGGGCAAGATACTAACCCCATGTTTGCCTACTGGTGGTGGTCAGAGGGCCCGGTGGCGCCTGTGTCCGGCAGCCTCGCCTCTGTCAGTGCGCCCCAGGGCAGCTGTGGCTACAATGTAGCTTGCTATCGCCAGTGTGTGAATGGGTGTATGACTGAATGTAGTGTAAAGCGCTTTGGGGTCCTTAAGGACAAGAAAAGCGCTATACAAATGCAGGCCATTTACCATTTAATTATCAACTTGGAAAGAGCTAACTGCAAGATTTAAGCATCAAGATTTAGCTAAAGTCATGAAACTGTGACGAAGACAATCATCTACCTATTTCCCTATGGATGAAAATGCAGGTTTCTGATATCATGGCCTTTGAGTAAAAAAGGAGTGATATACGGTTTTATCCATCATCTACCATATCTGTTTTCTTTCACTCTTTTTTTCATTTCGTGCTTCCTCTTATGCTTTCTTCCATCTGCTCCTACCTGTCCTTGTTCTTATCCTCATTTCCTCATCCTCTTTTGTCTGCTTTTTCAAGGTATTATACAAGTTTGGTGGCGAAAGATGTGTCTCAATTTGCAGATAGCAGTATCAAGCAGTTCTAATTTAAGGATTATGGTGATTGGAGAGTAATATTATTACAGGAGAAAGGTAAAAGTAAAGCACAAATGAGAAGACTGAAAGAGTAGAAGACAGAAAGAGTAAAAGAAAAGAGGACATCAGACACATGGAGAAAGGAAGCTGATCAGCATGCAATCACTGATGAGAGAGGTAAAGGTAAACGCAAAATATCAGGAAATGGTACGTAGAAAAAAAGGGGAGCGACATGCTTGCCACTTGGTAGTCATTACAGAGAAGCTTTCTCCATTCAGGAGCTCGGTGTGCAGCTGTCGCTTCAGGGAACTGATCACATACACCCTGAGTCACAGAGACAAACACACACATATATAGAAACACACACACACATGATTTCTATTACACACATGCACACATGCCTTGGGCTGTGCTTTGAACTGATCCTTGCCACTAGAGAGAGACACTCAGAGAGCTGGCTGATAATAATATTATCCTATGGCCTTCATATGGTAATATGGTTTTATTGCTATGAAGAAATATGAATATTATGGCTTTCATAGGCAGCTTAGGGAATTACATGGCTGTCATGGTTCTCAGCTTCAATAGAATGTTTAGATTCTCTATTTATCTAAGGTCTCTGGGTGGGAAATCTATTAAGTTTTGCTCTGATATCTGCTGGCATGTTGTATATACCTACAAGTATGGATAAAGACAAAGTGCAAGACATGCCTCTCCACCAAGTAAAGGTCACAGTTTAGCACACAGACTAACACACTTCTAGACAAAAAAAACGAATGAGGCTGTGTCATGATACAGCTGAATAAACTCAGATACAGGATCATTTATCCCAAGATATTTGCCGATAACGAGCAAATAAACCTGGTTTGTGCAATAAAATAATTATACTTTTAAACTATGTGTAAATTTGCCTCTTTTTTTCCTCAAGTCCCATTTTGGTGGTCTAATTATCCGAATAAGGGCTTGCATTTATAAAATTGCATTAATTCAGGTATAGCCTCTTGTCTTACATCATATTTTAAATGTATGGGGTATTCCATAGTATCTGTTTAATGACTTTTGCATTAGGAAACAATTTATGTAGGAGAACTTGGAGAATATAAAGTGAATGTACAATTTTGAGAGTAAAGAACATGCTCTAATTTAAAGTGTCACACACATACAGCAGGGACTTGAGCCAATTACACATCTTGTAGATGTCACCAGTCTGTCGTACAGTAGGGCTACCACCAAGTCATCCTTTACTATTTATTTATTTTATGTTATTTATGTTTTTATGATTACACCTGTTTAACTTCTGGTAAGCGTGTTCCTTCTCAATCAATGAGTTTTTCCTAGCTAGCTTGCTAAAGGAGTAATCAGTAAGAGAAACCTTATCTGTTAACATGAGTGCTTGTTTACTTGTCAATACTAGCTCTGTTTTCCACAATGTCCACCTCAAAACTGATCCCAGAGCAGTAAAAGCAGTGCCAGGTGCAGCTTGTATTGCATGCTAGTCTCCCATTGGTGTCTAATTAAAGAACACAGGTTTATCCACAATGCACAGACACAGTAGAAGCTAATGGCTTCTGAGCCTTATAAGCTCAAACCTTTTTCAACAGGCTATGGACGGGCCCATCAAACTGACAGATACTACTGATTTCAGTGGAATCGTAGTCAAGCAGAGTCAAGCCTGCTTCTGAAGACAAAAGTCAATTATGGCCAGTAATTTAAAGGATGGATGCAAACAGCACATTATGGTGTTTGAGATGTAAGAAGAAAGATCACTGAGAAAAGCTAAACCTGTTTTGTAATAGGTAAAAATAGCCAAAAGTATGGATATCACATGGTTTAAGGACACATTCATTAGAGTGTGTCATAAAAGTAATTAGGCAGATAAGAAGTAAGTTGCCTGACTCTATGTCTCGTACAACCAGCAAGTCAAAAGAAAGAACTGAATCTGCATACTTTGTCCCTATAGGCTTTGATGTTAAACAATGACTCAATAAAAATTAATCATCATAGGACTACTGCATTCACACAAAATTGCTGACTCTTTTATAGTGTATAAACATTTCTTATTCAGTGTATAAAATCTAAATTAGCTGACCGCGCAAAACTAAAAAAAATAATGTAGAGCAATTTGTTATACAAAAAGGTAAATGGCCTTGCAAGAGCGTTATCTTCCTAACGAAAATAAACGAAACATTGAAAAAATGTACAAGAAATATGCAGATGTGATGTGTTTAAAGTGTTCCTATATTTTTTTTAAATGCTGTCTATTTGAACAATATATAGAATGGATAATCATAGGTCTATAATTACTTCTTTATAGCTTTTCCTGTATAGCTTGTCATGTTTGTCTTGATAACTTCTGGTTTGTTCCTAGTGATCCAAAGGACAAAACCATTCCATAAAATCCACAGTAATTGTGCTTTGGTAACAATCCCAGACAGTTTAAAAAAATCTCCTGGCTTGGTTTCTGACAAAAAAAACAAGACATCCTCAAATAAAGGAAAACATAACAGTAACTATACCAATATTATGTTAAAAAAAAAAACAACCCAAAAACCCAAACCCAGACATACATAGATCTCTCTCAGGGACTTCAAAAGTATCCTTTTAAAAGACAACTCTCTGTCCTTTGTGAATTTCAACTGACAAACAGGAATCTGATGGATGCAACTGAATGACTACTGACCTGTGCACAGAGTATGTTTTTAATCATTGCTACTAAAAACAAAAACTAATAAATAAACACTGAGGTTATGCTTCTGTTAAGCACAAACACCCTAGTAAAAGACAGTATATAAAATGTAAAAATATAATGGAATTTTAGATAAAGGCAGACATGTGGCAGCTAATCATCTGCAAATGTTTTACAATGATAACTTATTTATCTTTCATCCATCCATCTATAGTCCTTCTATCCTGTATCAGGGCCAGCAAGGGCAGTCTCCCTGCTTGACGTAGCTGTCTGCCTGCCTAAAGCAGTGTGCCTAATATGTCTGCAATACAGGCAGAGAAAAATGGAGTAAAAAAACACTGCTCTTATCACACACACACACACACAAATTACTTTACTTTCACATGTGAATTTGTGCACTCAAGGGCACATGCCTTGTTTTCCCATTCACTATGCATAAGAAAACCAAGGCTTGCAGCATGTCTCACTTACTGCTGAACTTGGAAGTATGAGGAAAAAAACCCATAAAACAGCTGAAGTTTATTTAGCAAACCCAACAAAAATGCATGTATATGTGTGTGTGAGCGTGTTCTAATGATATCAATTGGAGCTTAATGTAATATCCTATACTTACCCAATTTCCCAGAGGATCATTAAAGTTTTATTAAAGTTAATTGGCAATAACTGTTTATGTATGTTTCAGGTGTAATTAAAGCAAAACAACAGTGTCACAGCTCCCAAATGAGCTGCTTTTGCAACCTCAGTTAGCACACTTTAAAACTCTACAGTACAACAAATACCAGTTAAAGCTGTAGCTAAAGCCATGCCTACCTCTATCTGATGTTCTGTGTTTTAAGACTCAACATGAAGATAAACTGAAGTGGCAGGTAGATGGACAGAAAAGCAAGACAGAACAGCAAGCTGGATCCACAGACCTGTTGAAAAGAATAGAAAAAAAAAAGACAATATTAGAGTTCAAATGTTTATAGCGATATCCCCAAAGTTGACATTAGTGACAATTTAAAGCCTTTATGAAACATCTAGTTCATAGAATTGTAGCTGAGTAAGTTAGTGAGAAGTATGAATGAATAATTGCTAATTATAATCTGCAATTACTACGTGATTACACTTTAGGATGCCAGTGGGGCAAATTGACAAACACAATGGCGATTGGCCATCAGTTGTTGGTTTCACTGGTGTAATTGTTGGCATCAGTTTTGTTGTTCTATTTTGGCTAATTTAGTAGCCGCATACACTGACACCGAACTGTGTCTGAGCTAAAGGGCTATTCAGGAGCCAGTAGGGGGATGTTGCGCACGCAAACCTTTGTGAACATCAGCAATCACAACACATCCCCAAATCCAGAGTAAAGCTTAGCATGAAAATGTTTGCATGAATATATTTTCCACATATTATAGTAATCCATCAAATAGTTTTTCACAAGCTTTTTATGTGAGATTTTAAACACTGATACAACATCAAAAACATATTTGGAATTTGCAATGTATGCATGAGTGAATCAACAGCGCCTTTTTTTATCTCAGTGTTTAGAGTCTCTGCTGCTGTCTTTAAAGAGATCATCTCTTCTCTGTCTCCTACTTTTGTGTCTTCTCTGCTTCACACCATGTGTCTAACTGAGAAACGGGTGCTATTCTCCATTTAATTTACCTGTATTTAGAATGTTATACACTATATAAGATTTTTTTTTAAAAAGCTCATAGTGATGTCACAATAGCTCAGTAATGTCTATTAGAAATAAAAAAAAAAAAGAAATCCAGTAAAGGGATGGGATAGATGTCAGCAGTGTGTCTGTTTGTTCTGCAGTCCAGTGATTCTGAATGTTGTATAAAGCACCTTTAAGAAATGTCATATCAATACTACAAATGTCATTCTCAAGTAGCAGTGCAGGAAACGGCTGTGGATGATCCAAGTCAGTAGGGTTAAACCTTAATGGATCATGAATGGGAATCTATTAAATACTTGCATGTATTTAATTGATACTACTGCATAGACTAACACACTCTATGAACTGGAGAGCTAAAAAGTAGAAAACTAGTTTCCTTTTCAGGAAGCTCTACTATATTTTACTTGGATACCAGTATTTTCTTCATGCTATAGAGGGAGGCAGTTCAAATATTTTCTAACGCTTCCTGTGACAGTAGTTAAAGACAATCCATTTGCCATTATAGAAAATATTGATTACCTTTTGCATGTGTCAGTTTTTAGTAAAAATGAGAAAAACCATGGTGGGAAGCTTAACTGTCTAAACCTACCACCATCTAATGCGGGTATGTGAAATATAAAACCTCCCACGGCTTTACTTTGACTACTCTGTAAACCTATTATATACTTTAACAAGCATCTTCAGTCACACTGTGTCTCAGCCATTATAAGTTAAATATACAGTAAATTCTTTCATGTCATAAGAGGGAGGACTTCTTTCATTGCTACCCTATATTTTTTTCCACTTATCTCAAAGTTAATCTATACCAAAAGCTTTCTAAAACACGACATCAAGTTACCAATTACATCCATGACCAACACAAGCCTAGAAGTCAGGGCGTGATGTGAATGTTCAATGCTTTAACTAAAAATACTTTTGGCATAATAAAATGTGGGCAGCGATGCAGAAATTATGTCACTTTTTAACAATTCGTCCAACATTGATCAAAGTGTTATCAAATTGAAAATGACAGTGCATACTTCTGTGTTTTGGTAGAGTACACAAACACACAGACGCACACATCAAACAGGACGGAGACACTTTGGCAGTCAGTTCCCAAGCCAGCTGAGCTAACAAGCTGCAGGTTATTAGAAAATCATTACTCACATCACAGGCCCAAAGGCGTCTCATCACTAAGACATGGAACAGCAATGTGACACAATGGTGGGACAACTGATCATTTTGTAGACACTCAACCTGACTTTCTTCAGATGGAAGAATGCAGACCCAAAAGCTAAAATACCATACTAAGCTTTTTCTTGATTTGAAACATCCTGTCAAAGAGCAACGACAGCATAGAAGATATGTTTTTTCTGTATGCACAACATGACTAACACGTCAGTGTTGCAGTTTACCTGACAGCACACAAGCACACACAACAAAGGCTGTTTGACAATTAAAGTATTAATTATGTAATTTCATGAACACCCCCCCCCCACACACACACACACATTCTTGTTTAGCTGCCTTAGTGAGGACATCTAATTGACATAATTCTTTCCCTAGCTGCTTACCCAAAACCTAACCATAACCTAATTGTAACCCTGATATTAAAACCACATTCTGAGCCTCAAAAATGCCTTCAAATTCGTGAGGACCTTGTGTGTCCCCAATTCTGTTGGTGCCCACAAGTATAGTAGAATGGCAATTTCTGGTCCTCACAAAGTTTAAGCTAAACATGGTTTTTTTTTTGTTTTTCTTTGCTTTCTTTTTAAAAAAAACAACAACTGTATTCTACTATCAAAACAATCAAAACAATAATACACAAGGGGATACTTTGCATTATGATAGCCCTTACATCTGGTGCTACTTGCTTAAATGAGGTACAGAAAACTATAGCAAGCTTTAGCTGAGCAGCTTTTCAAAAACACTGTAGTTCATTTGAAAGTAGCCAATTTTAATAGGCAAAAAAGGAAAAAAAAATCCTACCAGAAAATGCGATAACTCTGGTGAGTCTTAGGCAGTGTTGGTCAAGTTACTTGAAAAAAGTAATCAGTAACTAATTACTGATTACTTATTAATTACTTATTTTCAAAAGTAATTAATTACTTAGTTACTTAGTTACTTTTTAAAAACACGATTTACAACCTGAATAGGTAATAAAGCGATAGATCTTTCAGGCCAATTCTACTTTTTCTGCATAATCCATCATACAAAATGTAATCAAATGGAAAAGTCCCTTTTTAGAACTTGTTTTATTAGTTTTAATCTTTTAACTTTATGCATCAAGCAAAAATGTAATTATATGCAATATTCTCTGACTTGAATAAATTAGTTTAACATTTAAACCTATTTTCTGCACATTCCAGCACATAAAATATTTTTTTGTGTGTGTTTACACTCACTCTTTCAAATAGATGCAAGTAAAACACAGCAGAAAATAAATAAAGTCACAGACTAGCGGTCCTGTTGCTCTATTTTCACCTGTAAAGCAGGAGCAGGGTAGGCGGAGGTTTACCCTGGTGCAGGTGTGCCGCAGCGGTCAGTGGAAGAATCTGCGAGTTTCTCTGTGAATTTCCCATTACGTCATAGCGCACTCGGCGCTTGCTTGGAAGTTTAGGGGTTTTTTTCGCTGTAAAAATAAGTTTTCTTCCCAGGCACAATGGACGCTAATGTTTTTGTCACTTTTTATGGAATCAAACTCAAAATAAGGTAAGTACTTCCATGCTTTAAACCAGCGGTCCCCAACCCCCAGGCCTCGGACCGGTACCAGTCCGTGAGTCGTTTGGTACCGGGCCACGAGAGTTGAGGCTCAGGTGTGAAATGTATAGTTTTCAGGGTTTTTAATCGGTTTTCAGCGTTATTTTGTTATCGTTTTTATCGTTTACTCGGTTTTCCTTGGTCTTTTCATGTGTGTTATGAATAAATTTTCTTTTTTTCGGTACCGGTACTAGTTTTATTTTGTTGTATTTATCAGCGACACCTTAAAGGCCGGTCCATGAAAATGTTGTCGGGCATAAACCGGTCCGTGGCGCAAAAAAGGTTGGGGACCGCTGCTTTAAATGCTGCAAGCTCATACTCTCTCCCACACTCAATATATTATCCATTGTTGATCTGCACACAGCTGTTGTCACCAACATCGCACTCGCTTACGTCACTGTCATGAGACATTCTTGCAAAAAAAAATCACGGTTTTCATAACGCAGTAACGCAGCGTTCCTACAGGAAAGTAACGGTAATCTAATTACCGTTTTTGCAATAGTAATCCCTTACTTTACTCGTTACTTGAAAAAAGTAATCGGATTACAGTAACGCGTTACTGCCCATGGGCGTTACTGCCCATCTCTGGTCTTAGGGGAGGTAAAAATAATCCGCAATCTTAAAGTAATAATTTCCCAGCATGTATTTATAATTAGTAATGTGGAATTACTTAATTCATCTTATCAATTTAATTATTAGTAGAGCCCATTGAATTACAGATTTCTGCTATTCAGTTGTTTAATTTGCTCCTTTTTTTTTTTGATGAGGTGTAGCTCTTACTTCCTTGCACGCAGTACTGAGCAAACTCACTGCAGTTTCTTGACATCAACAACCAATGAAGGGCTCGGGAATTCTGGAATCCAGATTTCCCAGAGTCTTGTCAAATAATCACTCATCCCTTAATTTTCCCATAATGTAGTGGTTGCTTTTCAAGTAAACAGGAACGTGTTGGCTGGATCTATTGTGTTTCATTTCATGCCGTCATTTAGATTCTCTGACCTTTCAAAGGGCAGTGTTTATTTTGCTCATCATAACTCAACAGCATGTGCAATTGTGCTCATGTACAAATGCCTAACGTAAACAAAGAATGATGAAACAAATACATAGAAAATGGAGGAGAACAGAAAACAATAAATGAAGGTCATAACACTAACTGAATGAATAAATTCAACCTGATCCTATAACACTGTATAATATGTTTGAGTATAATATTATAAGGTTAAAAAATATCCAACTTCGAAATAGATAGTACAGGAAATAAATGATGATGCCTACCAACAACAAGATCTATTATTTGAAATGTAAAAGACCCACATGAGTCACGTGTTTCACTATAAGTCAGTGTTAACATGGATACATTACATTTTAAATTACATTCTAAAAAGCTTGACGCATTTCCACATCGGATTTGGAAATATACTCCTCCCTTTGTTTATTAGAAATTGTTTATTATCCGTATACACAATTACATGTAAAACAAGGCAGTTTTTAAGATAAACCTATTTCAGACTTACCATTAATAATCTTTAGGTCTCACGCTTTGCACCTGCCTTATTGTTTTATCTGAATCACTGCTCGGCTGTTTTGTATGATCTTGAGAGCCATTGATATTCTGCTTAGTTTTCCTCTATATTTAGCATCTGCACTCTGCACTAGATACATTAGATGGTGGTAAAATGACCTGTCAGTGAGTTGGAGTGCATATATATGCCTGCGGTTTTGGGTGTGTAGGATCATGACTGAGACAGGGAAGAAGCAAAGTGTGTGTATAAAGTAGAACGTATAAAAATGAGCATCTTTGAGGTGTTCATGTGTTTGTGCCTGGATGTGTGATGGCGACCACACAGGTAGTTTGGAACAGCTCTCCATCAAAAGGGTCAGATCTTAATACTCTTACTCTAATAGGAAATGGAAACCATTTTAACAGAGACACGCATAGCTCTAACTACCTACATCCGGTTTCCATACCTCTGATGACCCAACTCATCTGAGCAGCCCTGTTAATTAAGTTTAGCCACCAGCCACACCCATTAACAGCAGCTCTCCCTGATTGATCCTTGCACTTGGTAAAATGCCAATTTTGCATAAAATTATGTTATTGGCCAGGATAATAGACCTCGGGGATCTGTTAATTCTATGGCCTAGAGCAGGGGTGGGCAATCTCAGTCCACGAGGGCCAGTGTCCCTGACACACCTGAATCACATGATTAGTTCGTTACCAGGCCTCTGGAGAACTTCAGGACATGTTGAGGAGCTAATTTAGCCATTTAAATCAGCTGTGTTGGTTCGAGGACACATCTAAAACCTGCAGGGACACCGGCCCTCGTGGAATGAGATTGCCCACCCCTGGTCTAGAGCAACCTATTAGAATCATTAAAACAATAATACTCACGTACAAGCTTTAAGCTTTAGTGTTTACTGTTAAAGACTAAAAAAAGGGAATATCTGTATTAAATACAGTTTGGATATTTTAGTAAGTGATTTTGGCAGGTGCAAAGTAAACTGGTCAATTATATAATATAATGAATCACAGAGTCCAATTGCATAAAATCACTTATTTATTTTTAACTAACCTCTAAATTTGAGCCAGTTGATACTACCAGTATACGTCTTTAGAGTTCACAAAAAGATATAACAACTTATACTCAAGTTTCAATATTTACTCTGTATATTTTATTTACTCAAAAAGAGAATGTTGGCTTCCTCAAAGTTCAGAGTCTAACACGGCAAACTGAGCAGAGTGGAAACAGTAGGAATAGTTAGCTAAATAGTTAGCTAAATCTCAGATTACAGGTAATGGTAAATCCTCCCGCATTCCATGCAAATCATTATAACTCCTTCATCAGATGTAATGAGACAGGAAACGACTAATGACAGAAGTCTTCCAACACAGTTTTTCCATATATATATATATATATATATATATATATATATATATATATATATATATATATATATATATATATATATATTAGGGGTGCAACGATATTCGTATCGATATTGAACCGTTCGATACAGTGCTTTCAGTTTGGTACGCATATGTATCGAGCAATACAAAATTTGTAATTTATTTTATCAACTTTCCTTCTGACGATGCTGTCTGTGTTGAGCACTCAGTGAATCTGCGTTCGACTACTCCGCCTAGGCTGCACTGTCGAGCCCAGATCCACTGAGCGCTCAACACAGACAGCATCGTCAGAAGGAAGAGCGCAGGGCAAGCTAGCGAGACAGAAGTTGAACCTCCCCCACCCTCATTCAGATCTGGCGTTTGGAATTATTTTGGTTTTCATGTGACGTATGACCCTGAAGGTAAGCGCGTCATGGACTAAAGTAAAACAGTATGTTGGATGTGCCACGCAATGCTCAATTACATGGGTGGGAACTAGTGTGTTAGCGCAGTTAGCTCGTTAACGTGTTGGCCGTCTAGCCCCATGCACGGGGCGATCAGGGGTAGCTCGTTAACGGAGATTTGCCGTGTTGTGGCGTTAAGGTCATTTCAACGAGATTAACCTGAAAGCACTAGTGGGAACACAACGAATATGACTGCACATTTACGCCGACATCATCCTAGTGCAAAGACAAGTGGAAGCAGACAAAAACAACAAGCATGCATGCTACAAACTTTACCCGAGTCATTTAGACAGCCGTTAGCACATGATTCTCCTTATGGGGACCTGATATGTTTAATATGCTGCTGAGAATATAGCCCAGAAGAAGCGTATAGTATAGCTTTTATTTTGGAAAGAGCCATTTCTCTGTAATAAACTCTCTTTTCCAAAGATGAGTGATTCCTCAATCAGATACAGGGCTCGCAATATTGCTAGCCCGACGTCCCGGGGCTAGCGATTTTTCCAGTCGGGCTACCAAAATCTATCTCTGCCCTGCCCGTCGGGCTATTGTAGGAAGGAAAAATATATGTCAATGCTTTTGCATTCTTTCGGAAATGTAGCTGGGTAATTATGTCATTGGCATCAGTGAGCCACTGTCAATATGTGACATATTTAAATCGCGTTTGAATTTGCGCTTGTTTTTTTGCTTTCACTTTGCAAACGCGCAAACTGTGTATAGAGAGCGACAGTACTGATTGGTGAGTGACGATAATTTGTGCACCAATTCCTCTGACATCGTCTTATCAATCGTTAGCTTACTACGCAAACATGACAAGTGAAATCTCCCGCAGCAAGCTTAAACATGTGAGAGGTTGATCGCGCAGAGAATCGCTGAGCGTTATGTGAGTGAGTGTGTAAAAGCAGCAGGATATATATTTTAGTTCTGCTGAGCCAAATAAGACAGGTCAGGGTGAAGAAGTGACAGCCAAAGAAAAGCTTACCACAAAACGGAAAAGTTATGACAAATCAGACTATAAGGCAAAAAGAAAGTGCAGCTTTATGGTTTCATGGACAAAATAATTTCTGTGGCTGCGATATGATGAGCTATATAACCAGGGGTGCACATAAGTGGTCCGCAGGTGCGCATTCGCTGTTAAAATAAAAAACACGCACAAGGGTTAGGGTTAAATTTAAAAACTGTACTTTTGAGTTAAAATATATATTTATAATTTTAATAAATGACAAATTAAAAAGACATGAACATTTTTTTTGTATCGAAAAAATATCGAACTGTGACACCAAAGTATCGAACCAAACCGAACCGTGAATTTTGTGTATCGTTGCACCCCTAATATATATATATATATATATATATATATATATATATACATTTTATTGAACTCTGTGTTACCACTTTTTCTGTGAAGGCGAGCTGGTGGGTATCAAACCTTTTGACAGGTCCTATCAACTAATAATATAGCTTTTTAATATAACTTGTATATTGAATTTCAATAATTTTTTATGACTCACAGATGAATTGGGTGAATTAGCTGGGATGGTGTTAGTATTAGTTGTTGAAACTGGTCTGACTGGTATGCATCTAAAGTAGCTTAATTACGGACCTGCACGGAATTCATTAATAAGTTAATCTGTCTTTTTGAAAGGTTTCCAAGACCAAAAAATGCACTCAAACATATTCAGTATTCAGTACAGGGGAGGTGAGCATTACTCAACTTAAAATAGGACCCTAACAGACCTTGAAACTATAATAAAAGACATTTCGTTCTTTCTATCAATGGAGTGTCCTGCTTTCATCTCATTTTCTTTGCTCTACTCTCTTAACATTTCTCATGAAACACATCCATCTCTTCTTAACCCCTCATTGTGTAAATGCACTCTTCTTTCTCTCATCCATTTCAGCCTGTTTTTAAACCACCACTTCCACTCCCCCACTGCTTTCCTCCCTTCTTCAGATGTGGTATAATTATCTGGTCATCATTATCAGAATCATTCTGTTTCCTCATTATAAACCCATCTGCTCTGCTTTCCAGTCCAACCAACACAACATAAACACGCTGCCATACAGATACTGATTCACAGACATACTCTTATCTGTTTTTCTGTCTCTCTCCCTCTCTGTCCCATTACAGTCTCATCTGCTAAGCCACTTTAGTGACTGCACATCAGAGTAACTGGTCTGAGGTAATTATGTTGAGATAGAGGTAAAGATGTTGGACTAATTTACTGAGATCCATCGAGGAATGAAAAACTGTTGAGTAACCTCTCTCTCTGGTCATGATGAAACTGAGCCAAAAACACTTCCTCTTCTTCCTCCAATCCCAATCATTTGTCTATAATGCGCTTACAGGCATGTAAGTTATAAATTTTATTTAAACGTATTTTGAAATTAATGGAACAATATGTGTTATTTTAAATCTTTAAATAATAAATTACAACTGGGATAAGTAAACCCTGGGATCAGCTGTCAGTCCCCCAAAACACAACTGCTTTGCCTTGGCTGATGGGATAAAGTATTATCAAGACTAGCTATCACAGTACAGAGGAAAGAAAGTGCCTGGGTCTTTGGGTTCAATTTTATATTGTTAGGGGGAATACATGGTACTAATCTACTTGTCAAGGTGGGTAGGGCTGTAAATAAGAAAATGTATTATTGACCGCAGTTCTAATGGAGGATAATGATAAAATAGCAAGAAAGGAAGGATAAAGGTATAAAATTGCAGACAGTTCTTCTACTGAATGACAAACACCAAACAGAATGCAGAAGAGATGAAGAGAAGCTGCTACCATGGCTCCCTTGGTTTACTAATCATGAACTGCATTTAATCAACAAAATTACAAACGCTCTTTTTATCTTGAGAAATCACTGTCAATATTCAAGAGATCATTTAAGTTTTGATAAGGTAAGCTTAAAGTAAGCATGTACAGACAGCATCACTTGAGTTTAAGTGCCAAATTCTAAAATCTAATTTATTTATCCTGCAATGCAGTCCTTAACACACCATGCAACTTCTGTTGCAAAATCAGGTAAGGTTGTGGTAAGCTAAAACTACAAAATGCATGTCATACACTGGGAACGAATGACAGTCATGAAATAGACTGGTGGAGCAGAAAAATATGGTGTAACTCATGGTGAAACTCATCTAAGACACTGGAAATTAATGCCTGTAAAATTGTAATATGTAAAACTAAATATGTCAATACTTTGTTTTCATTTTGTTGATCATGGCTAAATCCAGTACCTCAAATTATTGGTAAGATAAACCAAAAAATATTTACAGAAATGTAAATTTCTGACAAATGTCCAACTTCACTGTAACTAAACATACGTTGAGGATTCTTCACTTTATTGTACCCATGTAGAATGACATGGAGGTGATCAACCGTATAGGTGCTGTTTGTGGCTCTCTGTGAACGATGCTGAAACACGAGTAGTGAATTTCAGATAGACAACGCTTAGATATACAAAAAAGTGTTTGTATGAATGAGACGTCTTTTATAAAGTGCTTTGAATGTAGCAAGTAGAAACCTATGTTGTAGCAGCCTTCAGCTTGTCTGTATTCTTGGTGTTGGTAATAGCTTTGGCACTGTGGGGAGGTGCTAAATACTACTGAAAAAAAGGAAATCTCCATAAATCTCATCAGCACATGGAAACATGAAGCTCTGGTAGGTCGTTGTGTTGACTCTGGATTTATTGGAACATGCTTCCCTCAACCCCAGCCGGTCATGGCAGATGGCTGTCCCTCCTGAGCTTGATTGTGCTTGAGGTTTCTTCCTATTAACCCTTTAAGGCCGGTCGGAGCGGGCACGCTCCGTTTTGCAACTATTTTTAAATCCCGGTAGCACTGCAACCACGTAAGCTAGCGCAATAATTTTTTTTGCATATAAAACCGGAGGAGTTGTACTTACATCTTATGCCATCAGCTTGTCCTAGGTCAGAGTTTCCTTCCCTATGGAAGCCCGTTTCTGCCACTAAATAAAAACAAAAAAGCTAGTATCCATAACTCGAAATTTCGAGTTACTTTTCTCAAAATTTCGAGTTAGCTCTGCCAATCAAAAATATACGTGAATGAGGTCGCTTTCTTGTTACCCAGAAGCATATGGCGCAGAGGAACGCGCACTCAAAAACGGATCCCAACAAATTGGCGCTTTTGCGAGTACGTTTGCTGATAGTAACACCATGTGATTCAGCTAATAACACAGGGATTTCATCATTTGTGAAGCCAGGCTGAAAACACTCAGCAATCTATGCATTCACGACTGGATATAATACCGGTAGCTTAGCTGTAGCATTTGTAGCTGAGGGCTTCAGCTTCCGGGTAACAAGGAAATGACGTCATTCACGTAGATTACTGATTGGCAGCGCTAACTCGAAATTTCGAGTTGCTTTTCTCAAAATTTTGAGTTAATAAATCGAAATTTCGAGTTATGGATCCTTTTTTTTTTTTTTAGTGGCGGAAACGGGCTTCCATACCTTCCACATATAGCTTTGCAAAAACTGCATAAAAAGCACTTGCAGCAACAAAAACATAATATTCCAGAAACACGCTTTGCCGATCCGATCAGCTGTTTGTAACACTTCCTACGTCCATCAGCTCAAACTATCGCATGTCCGCCATGACCTGCCCGAAACTGGAAGTGACGTCATTTTGCGGAAATGTAGATTTTTACCATCAGGGCCTTATGAGCCTATACTGATGTTTTTAAAAGTTATGTTTGACTTTATGACTTTCTGTGTCGTTTCTGGGATGCTTAGGACTCATATTGCACTGCTGGAAATAGTTTATTTTGATGCATATGCTGTTTTTTTGCAAATTTGCACTATAATATTTATTTTCGTTTTTCCTGCAGTATATAAAAATTGGTGTATTTCAAAAATAAAACTATGAAGACACTTAAAATAAATTTCCTGTGGTGGGAAACTATTTTGTGCAACTTTTTTGTATTTACAGTTTTGAGGGATAAGCCTCTTAAATTACTCTAACTAGAAATATATGTTAAAAAAACAAAAACGATTTTCAATTTTTTTGTAGTTTATTGCACTTTTTTGCAATTAATGTAATTACTATGCACTTAATGCATACATATTATTAAAATTTGGGCTATAATGGTTGTATTGATGTATATCAACTTGAAATGCTCCCAAAAATGGCACTACAGCATGAAAAAATATAATATAAGCTCTGGCGGACTTGGTTCTATGGTAGGTCTTAAAGGGTTAAAAGGGTTTTTTTCCTTTCTACTATCTCCAAGTGCTTTCTCAGAGGGGGTCATATGATTGTTGGGGATTTTTCTGTGTTATTGCAGGGACTTGACCTTACAATACAAAGTGCCCTGAGGGGATGGTTGTTGAGATTTCTCACTACACAAATAAAATTGAATTAAATTGAACTAAATTGCTTCTTTCCTGAATAGGCTGTGTCATCTCTATTGCTTGTGTACCTTTTCTACCACACTTTTCTCTTCCAGTAAACTTAGTAAATTATTACACATTGATACAACACTCTGTGAAATGGCAATCCTTTCACTGACCATCTGTTGCTGCTCCTTTTGGAGAGTGTTGGGGATTGCCATCTGGAAAACTATAAAATCAGCAACCATCCCCAATGCCAGTCCATTGTGGTTATAAGTACTAAACTAGACCGACAGGCGAAATGATATATTCTAGTAAGGTGAAATGCTGAATTTCTTATTTTTTTATAATCATGTGGCTGAAACTTATATGAGATAATGACTAAACGCATCTTTCAGATATCATATATTGAATAATTAATATACAAAATTTTAAGTTTTTAAATACAATAATAAAAAGTAATAATAACATAAATTTCAAATTTTTGAAATGCAGTATAAAAGTTGCCTCTGATAATTAAAACAACAAAAAAAACGAATCTTTGTAATTGCCAGGTGTTTCTGTACACATCTTAACTGCAACACTGGATTTGCGCTAAAATAAAAAAATCTGATTGGTTCCTTATCTCTTTGTAATAGACCAAACATAGTGGTGTGGCGGACCACCAGGTGGCTCCACTCACACCCAAGTTGAAGGGAAGTGCTGGGGTGGAGATTTTGGCGCTTACTATATCTGAGGTTCTGAGAGTCAGTTAATAAAGTTGGAGTGAGACACTGAGACCTCTCCTGTCGTTATTACATACCTCCACATTGGTGACCCCGAAAGCGAACATGCTAAGGCTCGACGACGAAGCCAGCTCCGGCCTGGAAGCATCGGCTGCCGCCGGACTTTCACCTCCGCCGATGGCTGCGTTTGCTGTGGCGCTTAAATTGCCGGATTTTTGGCTTCACGATCCTCCTTCATGGTTCGTGCACGTAGAAGCTCAGTTTGCTCTTCGTGGAGTTTCAGCCGACGATACTAAATACCACCATGTGGTAGCCTCACTTGACCCGCTGTCAACCCGCCGCGTGATGACTCTCCTCCGGGACCCCCCAGCCCAAGGCAAGTACGCCGCCCTCAAGGCGCTGCTGCTGCGGCGTTACTCTCTCTCTGATGCTGAGCGGGCCGAGAAACTCCTATCCCTCGCGGACCTGGGCGACGGCACCGCTCTCGAGCTCATGGAGAGCATGCTGTCCTTGCTGGGCGCGGATGACGGAGGATTTCTATTCACCCACCTCTTTCTCCGACAGCTGCCGGCTCCAGTGCGCGCTGGCCTTGCCAACTCCCCGCTATTGGCCACGAAGGATTACCGCTCCCTCGCGGAAGAGGCGGATCGCATCCTCCTGGCTACCAGGAGTTTCGGCGTCCAGGCGATTGTTCAGGACTCACCAGCGTTTTCCCCCGCCCCCTCACCGATGCTCCAGGGGCCCTCCGACTCGTCCACGGTGGCCGGAATCGCTGCACGGCGGCACCGCGGAAAAGGGCTTTGCTTTTATCACCAGCGTTTTGGAGCGAAGGCACGGCGCTGTCTCCCGCCTTGCAGTTTCCAGACCCAGGGAAACCGGCATGTCAGCGCTCTGTAGCAGCCGCGACCGCTGGCAACAAGGAAAGGCTGCTTTTCGTGCAGCGTTCGAATAGTGCCTGGGCTTCCCCGTTACACATGGTGCCTAAATCTGATGGTCGGTGGCGACCTCGTGGGGATTTCCGCCGTCTTAATAGTGTCACGGAGAACGATCGTTATCCCATTCCCCACATCCAAGATTTTTCCGCCCATCTTGCGGGGACCTCGGTTTTTTCGAAGATCGATTTGGTACGGGGATATCACCAGGTTCCCGTGCGCGCGGAGGATGTCCCCAAAACTGCCGTAATTACACCTTTCGGCCTTTTCGAGTTTCTGCGCATGCCGTTTGGCCTGAAAGGTGCCGCCCAAACCTTCCAGCGGTTGATGGACTCTGTCTTGCGCAGGCTGCCCTTTGTTTTTGTATATCTTGATGATATACTGGTGGCCAGCAGCTCGAAGGAGCAGCACATGTTCCATCTGCGTCAGGTTTTTCAGCGTTTGGCGGAGCATGGACTGATTATTAATCCGTCTAAATGCCAGTTTGGGTTGCCGGTTCTCGATTTCCTTGGGCACCGTATTTCCGCCGAGGGCGCGGTTCCGTTGCCTGACAAAGTCCGAGCTGTTTCGGAATTTCCGCGTCCCACGAATGTTAAGGCACTGCAGGAATTTTTGGGGATGGTGAATTTTTACAACCGTTTTCTCCCCAGAGCGGCACATCTGCTGAAGCCCCTTTATGGGTCGTTAAAAGGTAAGAAAGCTAATGACTCCGTTGACTGGTTTCCGGAAAGCATCCAAGCGTTTTCTGATGCTAAGTCAGCGTTAGCTAATGCTGCCCTTCTGGCCCACCCATCCCCCTCAGCGCCGATTGCGTTGACCACCGATGCGTCGGACATAGCGGTGGGTGCGGTGCTGGAACAGCGAATCTCGGGTGTCTGGCAACCGCTCGCCTTTTTCAGCCGTACGCTGCGTGACAGCGAACGCAATTACAGCGTTTTTGACAGGGTGCTACTGGCGCTCCACCTGGCGACTCGTCATTTCCGTTTTTTTCTCGAGGGTCGTCACTTTACCGCGTACGTGGACCACAAACCCTTGACGTTTGCCATGTCCAAGGTTTCTGATCCATGGAGTGCACGCCAGCAGCGCCAGTTGGCAGCCATTTCTGGGTTTACCACGGACATTCGGCACGTGGCTGGTAAATCCAATCATGTGGCTGACTGTTTGTCCCGTGTGCTGGTTTCTCCCGTCTTTCTCGGCATAGACTACTCCGCCATGGCTGCCGATCAGAGCGGTGACCCGGACATCCTCGCGCTTAAATCCACCCAGACGAGCCTCATATTGGAGGACAGACCCGTGCAGGACGGTGGTCCCCTCCTCGTCTGTGACGTTTCCACCGGCCGCCCTCGCCCAGTGGTTCCCGTTTCCTGGCGTCGTCAAGTTTTTGACTCGGTACATGCTCTCTCTCATCCGGGGGTCCGGGCCTCTGTTAAACTGGTCAGCTCTAAATTTGTTTGGCCAGGCCTTCGCAAATCTGTTAAGGAATGGACGTCGGCGTACATTCCCTGCCAGCGTGCGAAGGTTCATAAACACACCAAAGCGCCCCTGGAGCCGTTCTTCATACCCGGCAAACGTTTCGATCATGTGCATGTCGATCTGGTGGGTCCTCTGCCGCAGTCACAAGGTTTTACGCACCTTTTGACTGTTGTTGACCGGACCACCAGGTGGCCGGAGGCGGTCCCCCTGGTGTCCACTACCGCAGCAGTGGTAGCCAAGGCGTTTTTGTCAACCTGGGTCTCGCGTTTCAGCCCACCCGCGGACATTACGTCAGACAGAGGCCCCCAGTTCATTTCCGAGCTTTGGTCGGCCATGGCTGATGGACTGGGGGCTAAAGTCCACCGCACAACCGCATACAACCCGCAAGCTAATGGGATGTGTGAACGGTTCCACCGGTCGCTTAAGGCTGCTTTTCGCGCCTCCTTAAAGGATGGCAATTGGGTTGACCGCCTCCCGTGGGCTTTGCTTGGGCTGCGCTCTGCGGTTAAGGAGGATCTCGGCGCTTCCCCAGCTGAGCTAGTGTTTGGTCAGCCCCTCCGCGTGCCTGGAGAATTCTTGCCCGAAAATCCTCCTCCCTGCTTCGATCCATCGGTGCTATCTCTCAACCCGCTTTTGCACTCGCTTCGGGTTCCTGGTCCGGTGCACCATTGCGTGCCTGACACTTTTGTTCCAAAGACTTTAGAGACTGCTAAGTTTGTTTTTGTCAGGCACGATGCCCACAGGACACTGCTGCGGCCGCTGTATGACGGCCCATTCAGGGTTATCGAACCGGGCCAGAAACATTTTGTTTTGGATTTTGGGGGTCGAAGGGAGACTGTGTGTGTTGACAGACTTAAACCTGCACATGTTCTTCCGGACAGTAATGTAGTGCCAGCCCAGGCCCCTCGCCGTGGCCGCCCTCCTTCGATGGGGTTGACAGACTCTGGTTTTCCCCCCAGGACTACCCCCGGACCTCCGGCGTTTGAGCCTCCTCCTGCCTTTCCTGCTCGCCTTCACCAGCCTCGTTCACAGGATGGACCTTCCTCTGCCTGTTCTCTCCCTCCCAGGTTCAGTCGTTCGGGTCGTTTGCTTAGGCCCAGGGTCCTGGACTGAATAGAGACCTAACTGTGTGTTCGGGGGGGGGGGGGGGGGGGGTATGTGTGGCGGACCACCAGGTGGCTCCACTCACACCCAAGTTGAAGGGAAGTGCTGGGGTGGAGATTTTGGCGCTTACTATATGTGAGGTTCTGAGAGTCAGTTAATAAAGTTGGAGTGAGACACTGAGACCTCTCCTGTTGTTATTACATACCTCCACAGTGGCAGTATTAGAAATACATTTCTCTGGCAGTGTCGGAACCATTTTCTATTGTCTTGTATAAACTGCTAATGATGGCCTATATATGCATAAAAACATATCGTCAAACAAGACGTCCTCATTCTTTCAGACACACACACACACACACACACACACACACACACACACACACACACAAGCACACTTTGCCCCAGCTGTGCAGGGGATTAGAGATTAGAAGGGAGGAAGGGATGGATCTATCTAAACACAGCAGCCTATAATATAACCACAAAGATACATCTCCAAACATTTATCTTATAAAATAGTAAGCGATAAGTTGACAATGTGCATTATGTCTGTTCAAATTTGTGTCTGCCTTACAGTGTAAAACATACAATAAACCTTCTACATTTTGGAAAACATTTGTGTAATTCTCAGTGTATGAGTATGAGCATGATAATGTCACTTTGGCTTTGCTGTTACAGCATCTCCAAACAGTTCTTTAAAGATGTTGCATTTTTAATTCCATTTTCTTTGTGTGATGTTGTTTAAATAGAGTAAAAGCACCAGATTAGGCATCAATGTTGTTTGATGCATCAATTTCCACTATTCCTCAATATAAGAAAATAAGTATTCTTTAACCCTCTGAGGTCTAAGTCGTCATATGTGCTAATGCTAACCCTAATCCTAATCCACTTTGGGAGAGCAGCACCAACCACTGCTAGCAAATGGTGTGTTCCAATATCAAACTTAAAACAATGAATCCCAAATATATTTTGAGACAATCTAAAACATAACACTAAATTCTACACATTTTGCTTTTTAATGAACTATTTAACAACAAAATCATTAGCATATCATACTATCTGAAACACTTCTGTGTTATTTACAGTAAAATGTGTCAACAGCATAGATAACAGAAGCATGGTTATTTTGTGGCTTTAATCTATTTTCATGGTTGAGGACTAGAACTACTGACCATCCATCAAACTGTCAATAAGGATTAAAAACTGGTATATAGTTTCAAGTCCGCACTTTTGACACATCTTGCTGCTAGATCATATCTGAATTAAATGCACTGGTGCACTGTTGACTCCAGAGCAGTGTGCCACCACTCATTTCTTTCTATTTTGCTTCCAAGAAGCCAGACTTTCTGGTGATTTCTAAAGTGAAGTTTCTTAAGTTTTTCCTTGTACATGCCAATGCCAAAGACAAAGATGCCGCAGTTAAACATAAAATACAAAATGATTCCCAAAGAGCTATTAGCCAAAAGCATATCTCAGCATCCTGTGCAGTACGTCCTTAAAAGATTTGAGGAGAACAAAAGAAGAAGTAGCAAGCCTAAAAATTCTCTACAGTACATAAACAGTATCTGAAAGTCATCTTCTTGAGAAATAGGAAAAAAGTCCAGCCAAAACCTGGCACAGGACCTGAGAAGCACTTGAACTTTCAGTTCATCTATCTACTGTTCATCAAAACCTCATCAGAAATGGTCAGTGGAAACATGGATGTCAAGAAGACATTCGTAAGGAAGGCAAACAGGCAGAAAAGGCTGAGGTATGCCAAATAATACAAGAGGTGGATTGAAAATTGTTGTCAATAGGTCTTAAGAAGTGATAAATTCATATTAAAGGAAATTCTTTGGTTCAGTTCATGGCCATTGCATGAGTTTCACCTGGATGGGTGATGATGAATCAGAATCTACTACATCAGCCTTGACTCTTCTTTTCTTCAACTTTATGGAAATGCAATACAAAATCACAGCTGAACCTTTTGCCTCAGTGCAAAGAGCCATTTTTATTTTATTGCATCATACATAAGTGCTTGCAAGCCCACAACACAAATGCAAGTGCAAGTTACCAAAAATAAAAAGTCCACATTTTGAAGTACACCTATATACACCTAGTCACGAGTATGATCTTGCACCAGTGTATGATCGTGGCCCCCTGATCTGAAACAATTTCTTCACACTCCCTTTCTTTATCTCCAAGCCACTTACAGAACCACTATTTCTCTCCATTTGGCTTGTCCACATCACCAGGTTTGCCCCATGTGTGTGTATGTGTATGTTCCATCAGAGTGAGTTGATAGGTTGTGATAGGTCTCAGTGAGAAAGCCAGACTACAGCAGTTAACACTGACCCATCCATTGCTTTCTTTCAGCCTCCTACACAACTTGCCTCCTTCATACTATACCTCTCTATCACTCTTTTTCTTTCTTTCAGTATCATGTCTCATGCTACTGTCTTTCCCAAATATCCAACTACCCTTCCTCTATTACACTTTTCACCCAAAGCTGTCTCCTAACTTTGTTATCAATTCAGGTAAACTGCATTCCAAAACAAGAATGGTGTGGAAGGTGAGACATATTGCATAAAACATGTACAGATTCCCATTCTTGGAATTAGCTTTGCATTATTTATTTTCTGTATTTTTATTTCCTTTTTAAATGTATAGTTGTTGTTTTTTATTATTTATATTACAGCACAAGTTAACATTTTGTCTCTAAAGGGAATAGCAGTTGTAAATATATGCAAGTAATTTCTTTTCCTTCAGCCAGTTTTGACTAGGAAACCTTAGTCCAACATACCTTAGTATATGGGGGAAGATGACAAAAATGAAGAAACTATTTACTTGTCTTAGTTGTAGACAAGGGCAAGAATGTTAAACTGAATAATTATTCCACTTCCATCAAATGCATCAAATCTCTCGAAGAAACTCCAACTGTGTTAATAAAAGGCTAGGAGCAAAACCCCTCCGGACTGAGCATCACTCTGCATCTGAAATATCAAGCACGGATAAACAGGCTTGTGGCATTATATATACGAGATAGAGGAAATGTTTGTGTGTTTGCCATCCATTTTTTTCAGTTATTTTTTTATTATTATTTTTTTGTTTTTATTGATTATTTGTTAGGTCAGCCATGCAGCACACAATTATATGATACAGCACAACATTTAGAGCCTAAGACATGTTGCAATGTATACTTCAAGAATACTTATTAAATAAATAAAATATATTAGAATAACAAATACACAATATTTAGTACACAACACAGAAACAAACTACACAAACAGCTACACAGTGAAGTGCTGTTTGAAAGATTTTGGTTTTAGGTTTTGGAAATGTTATCCTTAATGGAGTCTTGTGTTGAAATGAGGTAGTTACTTTCAAGAGGTTAAAAAGTCAAGTAATGGATTATTGACTAATAACAAATTACTAATATGTCATGTAATTTGGAAAAAATTGCGGATTTTAGGATTCCTTGCTAAAGAAACGAATTTGGTTGGGTCTGGAAAAAAATAGCATGGTTTAGGTTCAACCAGACTCTTTTACATGTGTTACATATGTTAACCACATTAGAAGTTTCTCCATCATTAGCTGGGATTTACTGCCTCTTGAACTGTATGCTAATCAATAATATACTGTTGTCTCATTGGTAGTTGCTTCAGTCTTTTGCAACTACCAAGTTGGGAAACATTTATCTCAAGACACGCCACCTCCACATCACCAGCAATTGGTTTTTGCCAGTTTTTGCCTGAAGCTGGCAAATTGTCATGACTTTGTGTGGTCTGTGGTCATCCCACTGCTGGGAAACGCGATCATGTAGATGAAACTTTAGGGGGGAAGGGTCTTCCAAATTGGGTTTTAGAGCTAACTAGAACTAGATAGCATTGCAACTCTAGAATCTATTATTGCTCTCTCTAAATTCTCACTTTATTCAATTCAATGCAGTTCAATTTTATTTATATAGCACCAAATCACAACAATAGTCGCCTCAAGGCGCTTTCTATTCTCTCTCTATTCTAGTCCTATAACTTCAAAAAAAAAAAAAAAAAAAAAGCTTTAGGTCCTGACAGACATTAAAATAAAGGCAATGTTTCAGGTTTAGTGTATTGTGTGAAATAGGTCTAACAAAACCTTGGTCATGAAGTCTTTAGACTTGTCAGATTGTGAAATAAACACTTGTTGAGTTGTATCATTAACAGCATAAATGGAAGAAAATGTTTTGCAACAAAACAGAAAAAAGTACATAGTACTAGCATGTCAAGTTAAACATCCAAATAAGGGAAAACTTTGTGTGTCTATGTGTGTTTGCTCCACAAAGTAGGTCAGTCGATAGCCATAGCTATAATTCATCGCCTGGGTATCTGGACCACTGTCTGTATAATATTTCATGGTTGTTATTTCAACTTGGACCACACTGACCAAATAACCAACAGGCCAATATTATCATCTGTAGCTGTGGCTGAAAATGGTAGTTAAAATGTTGCCAGGGTATTCTGCATAATTTAATTTTATATTCCAATCACTTCATTTACATACACACATCACAGGAACAATCACTCTGTGAGAATTCGGCCACAAATTTCTGAACACTGTCCAAATTTTGACACAGAGTATCACCAGTACTCCAGCTTGTCTATTACTAAACATATCTCAGTGCGATTGTCAGATTTTTCCAGGATAGCACAGATACAGAACTTCTCAGTTGCAATAAATGCAAGTTTTAACTCTGAGATTTCTGTTCCCTTGAAAATGTCCATGGCCTACACTTTGATCCTTGTCAGTACTTGATGATATCTCCTTCCATCTGTTTCCCCTTCTGTAATTTTTCCCCTTTCTAACTCTATTTTCCTCACTTGATCACATTGTTCTCAAATTGCCTGCCTTCCATTTTTGCTCCATTCTCTATCTATTACCTCCTCATTTGTGCATTTCACACTAATCTATCTGAAGAGATCCTATAATTACTGCCTAAACTTAAAGTTAATTTTAATATGTTTTATTCAGCCTGTTCCCTGTGCCTCAATTTCTGCACTGCCATTTGTACATTTATATAGATTTTCTTTCCTCCCTTCTTCAATGTCACGGCTGTAATTTTTCCTTCCTCCCACACCTCTGTCTCACTCCCCTCTGTTTTTTTCTCTCTCTGTCTCCGACATCTGCTCATCTCTTCCCTTCACTGTGCTGTGGTCAGTGCTAATCATTTATCTGTTTGCCCATCCCACACCAGCACATGTGTGTATGTGTCTGTGCAGTGATAATGAGGAGGCTGGCTGATCTAAACTTGCAATATGACCTAATCAACCCACACTAATAAAAAAGCTTCCACTTACACACGCAAATACATACACACACACACACACATAGACACACACTGCTGCAGTGAGCTATGGCCACTGAGACACATCATATATACTGTGGTCCATTCCTGAACACTTGACTTCCCCCACACCTCACTATTGTGCAATCTAATGGGCGAATTTGGTCTTTCACTGTTTCATTCAATGTCTCTGGTTTGTTTTTCACTGTTATTTTCCTGACCTCCTCTATTTTTTATCTTTATTTTTATCTTAGTGTGTTTGTTTCATCCCCCTTCAGTTTCAGTCCTCTGTATTTATTTATTTATTTATTTTTTTAATATTTTAAAGACACTGACATGTCAAAGGTTAATGCAATGGTGAGAAAATGAATGAATGACAATAGCATCTAGGAAATTAAGCAAAATGGTTTACTATGAATCAATTGATGGAACATTTTCAGTAATGCTCAGTGATCAAATATGAATATGATTAACTCATGACAATTCCTTGTACCTCACATTAACGAGATGTATCTCCCGAATGCTATCTACTTTCTTCTTTTTAAAAAAAATCTTATCTTTTGTCAAATGTTCTCCAGTTTCTCCTTTCTGTAGCTTCCTGCCTCTATCTCTGTTTTCACTATTTCTTCCACTGGCATACTCTTCTCCATGACCCTTTCAACTTTTAATTATTCACTGAATGCTTTCCACCATGACATGCAGATCCCTTATCTTGCCAAGCGCATTCACAGACACTTATATTCAGGGTTGTGATAAGCGCGCATAATGGGCATTTATCTGCAAAATTACGGGCATTCATACATAAGCACTTGTAGGACAGCTCTCGGGCTGTTATGTGCTGGGCAAAGCTTCTCAAAAGACTGCCATTTACTAAAAAAAAAATGCTTCAATGTTTACTAAATAATCTTTGCTTTGCAAGCGAAAAATGGCTTAAGGGCAGAGGCCACTTAATATGTTTGATTACTCACACAGCCTCATATAAAGACAATGATTTTGTTAATGTATCCTAACTTATATGTTATTCAACAGAGGCAATCTCTTAACCCTCAAGCTATTTTTACATTATGAGTTGAGGATAATGTTATCTTGTTTCTGTTCTAGTGTTTCTCTTTTTAAGAAGAAAATATTTTGAAAGTCATTAGTGAAAAAAAGCCTTTATATACACAGAGCAGATTTTTTTTAGGCAGGTTTGTTTTAAAAATGAGAGCTTTGTCCCTTGGAGGGGCACGACTTGTGGTTACATATAGTGGTTAATACATACCTCTCTGGCTTTTTTCCTCCAAAAGTTATAATATTTAAGAAGTTCTACTAGAAATTAAATAACAATTTTAAAAAATCACTGAAGAGCCACTAAGAGTGTCCAGAACTGCTTAATGTTTTAGTTATCTTCAGTTTGCTTTGGGTCAAATAATTGTATAACATGTATTCCATTTTCTGTATCAAACTTGAGTTTTTAGAGTTTATACAGGAAAATTAAAAAGTCTGAAGTAACTGTATAAGAGCTTTTTCCTGGTGGCTGCTACCTATTGTGCTCTTTCCAAAGTTCCCAGAGGCACTGCTGAGAATTAAAAAAAAGCAAACGTTTGAATTACTTTAAAATGTATTGCAGCCCAAGTCTGAGACACAGCCTAAGCAGATGAATATGCTCACACAGAAGGCATTATTGAGAATGAATTTATAGACTGGAGGAGGTGAAAAGCATTTCTTTATGGCAGTCTGAAGATGTTTTTATGCCATGTATGTATGCATGCATCGTTGCATCGCATATAAGGAAATCAGCTCAGGTTGGATTCACTACAGACCAGAGCTGTGAAGTTTTGGTGTCTGACAAGAGATGACAGGCAGTGAATTTAGGCAGTTGTTAGAAGGGCCCTTTAAATATACATTTTAATTTGCTGACACTTCAAGGACACAAGTGTGTTTATTATAAAGCACGTAAATTGTGGTGTGATTGCACAAATTTGTAGTTTTCTAAAGGCATATGTGAGTAATTTCTTATAATAATTGTGAAAAACCATTTATAAGTTTATCCTCTGCAAGTATTTTCATTGCTAAGTATTTTGTGATGAGAGTTCCAACTCCACCATCTTGGGCTACAGCTGGCAATAGTAATCCTTCCCTGCTCTGCGGCTTTGCTGAGCTCTGCACAGTGGCACATGAAGCAGTTCTCCACTAGCTGCAGGTTCTGCTTGGACTGACCCTCCTGCTCACTGCCGGTCTCCAAACCAGAAGGGGGACTTATGTTACCAGCTGCAGTTCAAGATGGAGGTGATAGAGTGCATCCGGTGTGGGATGAGAAGTAGGTGTGGAAAGGCTAACATTGGTCTCTTTCTTGCAGTGATATTTTATGGCTTATGTCATATTTTGGAGACTTTTAGGTTATTTTAGGTCACTTTGACAGTGCTGTATTTTTTCTTTTTTTTTCTTTTTTTTTTGTTCCTTAAGTTTAATTTTCCACATTAGATTTCTACCTTACAGCAGCCTGTCTCTTTGTTTCTCTTTGCATGTGCCCATTACTTAAAGTTTTTGTCCATCTCTGCTGCTATCCTCTGAACCTCATTTTGTTTATCTCTTTTATTCTGCTTTTAATGGGCTGTTTTCTGAGCTTCTGTGCCTCAAAGAGCAAGTTGATTAGAAGGACGATGGATGGGTGGACTGATATGAAAAATAATGTTTATTTGTGATTTAATGGTTACCACTATTAGGCAGCAGCTCACTAAATTTAGGGTTTACAGTGAGAGCATTATATTTATAAAAAAAAAGAGCTCCCACACATAAACAACATGCACAATTGTTAGAGAAGTGAATTTTCTGACTTAATCATTAAATCTGTAAATAAAAATGCCTGCCTATTCAATTTAATCCTTTTCAGGTATCATACATTTGTACATTAAGAGAAAGTGTGGCCTTAAGATGTATACATCTGAAGTTCAAAAGTGATATTCAAATAAAATCAAGATTAAAGATTAAGATAAAATGAAATAAGAAAGAGTGTAATTATTTCATGTTTGTGAAATAACTAAATAATGAACTGCAAGGAGGATGATCATAATATCATTATGCATAATATTATATTATTAATATGACCTGGCATAAATTAGGCCAAAATTAATTTTAAGCTCACACTGTAACAAAGTAATTGCCTTTGAACAGATGCAACATTGAAGAAATGCATCAACTTTGAGGCCTCATGAATGGACAATAATTGGGATCAGAAGCAAATGCATGGTGAAGAAAATGTTGAAGTTTCCTGTATGTGTTACCAACTCACAAGACACTTTACATCGTGAGGTAAAGACCTTATAGAATTAAAGAGAGAAGCTCAATAGTTCCCTTTACATAAATTCTTTGTGACAGTGAGGACAAGTTTTCCCTTGCTACCCTCTGCCAGTCCTCTTTTATGCAGCTAGAGCCAATTCTGAGTTATTTAGAAATAGTCCATAAGGGGTAAAAACAAATAAACAGCTGCAGTCTAAATTTGTGCATGTATCTAAGGTTTTCTAACCTTTCACAGTAACAAAAATGAAAAGTAATCCAGGGAGTTGTCTCTTTAATAAATGCTTCTAGTGCGAATGAATGAATTGAATCTAACATATTACTGCAAAGCAAAGGAAATGCATGCAGTAAATTCTGTTAATACAACCTACCTACATATAAAGTGAAAGGGAATACCTACCACATGATAACTTTGTGTGAGTGAGGCCTGTGAATTTAAATCAACAAAGCTAAATCTATTTAATAAATATGACTAAAACCAACTTAATGTGGCTCTTAAAATCCAAAAGATATGCTTTAACTGCTAGGGTCAAACGAAGCACTGATATCTGTATTAGCACGAGAAGAATAAAGGCGAATCCATTGACTGAGGCAATGACAAGGCTGATGATGACTTTCACCCATGCTGTTTCTATGCTATTATGTACTCTAAATCCTGTCAAACAAACCATTTCTGTGCTTTAATTCACAAAATTGATTTGCAAGGCCTTCAATAATTTTCTGCAAAGTCTCAAGGGCCCACTTCTATTCTAAGCAAATGTAACTACAATCAGATAAAGAGAAAGAAAACTAAGAAGAAGATGCAGGTTAATGATAAACAAGTTATTTCTGCATCTGAGAAGCAAAGATTGTGCCTTTAAAATGAGTAACAATCAATTTGAGGTCTTGGGTTGATTATTAAGAATGCTGCCACTTGATTGATAGCTATATTCATTCAGACAGTTCATTTAGACTTGCACATTCTTTCCACAGGTCAGAAGCTGCATTTATTTTGATTACGTTTAAGTGGGTAACATAGTAGTGCAGTTGTCGCACTGTCACTTCACAACAAGAAAGCTTTGGGTTTGAACCTCCTGGTCAGCCTTTTGCTGTGGAGTCTGCACATTTTCCCTGCGCCTGCGTGTTGCCTCCCACACTGTGAAGTTATGTGTATAAGGTTAACTGGTGAGTCTAAATTGGCTGCGAGTGTGGGTGTCAGCCCTAAATGGACTGGCAACTATTGTGTACCCTGCTGCAGCATGAGAAATGGGTGAATCTCCTGTCTTCTAATTAAATCAGGCGCTTCCCAGAATGTTTTAAAATTGCCTACGTAAAATTCTTCCCATAAACCACCATGACAGTCAGGCATTGATGAGTGACAGGTGGCTGTCATCACTTAGAGTCTGATAATTTTGTGATAAAGTTAGACATTGACTGATCATTTAACTTTAATGCATTTTGTTATTGTCTATAACAATTTTAATGTTTTTACATGCACATGGATAAATGTTCACTATACACTTGCTCTGGAGACATATGAAACCTATGAAGCTGTACAGTATCCATTTCATTAATTCAAATAGCTAGAAGCAAAACAACACAACTTAGGTTCCTTTTAACTTGTTGTCAAACCAGCATTAGGAAACCTTTATTGGTGAGTGTTGTTAAAGCTATATAACATAATCATTTGTTTTCCAGGGACAACTGACTTTGGAGCAAATGCTTATGTCATAAATCTAACCTCATACTTGAAGTGCCATTACCATTATTGCTAATTAACTGCAGTAGACTTGAGAAAAGGTTTTAATGGATTTGCAGGTATCCTCTAGTGCCACCTTATTCCAGAACTGGAGCCTGAAAGTATAAAAAACAACAAACAAAACACAAAGCAAATGTTAAATGAATTTAAGTCTTTTGCCACCACAATGTGCCAAATGCTTGGACATATGGCCAAAATAAAGAACACTGACATACTAAAAAAAAAGGAGATTCATAGTTAATGCAAAGTATTGGACTAAGATATACATAAAGACAGACTTTTCAGAGGTTTAACAGACGGTTGAAATGAGCGCTGACTGAGTAGCTCACTTTTTCTACATGACACGTTACCCATGAACCTCCTTCCATCATGTTTAGACCACTGAATTTCAATCAACCATGCTCTATAGTTACTTTTTATAACTATATTTACAAAGTTAGTATTTTAGAAAGCGCTCATTCTGTACCAAGTAGCTCTTTTAAACTGCTGTTTTTGCCTATTAGCAATTGAAAATACAAGAGTGTGCTGATTCAGCTCCACAGGCAGCCAGCCACAGACAGTCGAGTAACCACTTTCAGCAGTAACAGTTCAAGTATGAGTCACTGAGAGTGAAGTGGTTGGTGAATAGAGATTTAACTAGTCTGGAAGGCTGCTGCAACAGTTAACAGTCATACTAAAACAACTCTTCACGTTTCATCTTCAAGATTAAGGGGAGTCAGTGGCAGCCAAGTGAAACCCATATATGAGCATTTAATGACTTAGGTGAAAACATTAGCCAGAATTACAGGTTTATGATACTAACAAGGAAACTAAATTTAGTATTCAGACACTCAATTGCTTTGTGTCCTCAAGTGCTTTGTCTTGACCTCTTTCCTGACCTTTCCACCTTCTGCATACAACTATATTCACTCTCTCCAAGGTTTCTAATTTGTATTTCCCATATCTTCTCTCTTACTGCCCCTTTTTCTATTCTATCATGCCAACCAGTAGCTACTCGGAGACAGCAAAAACAACCCTGTATGAGAAGTTTTGTGTGTGTGTGTGTGTGTGTGTGTGTATGTGTTGATCAGATTCCAGCTGGCCTGTGGTGAAGCAAGCTGTCCCATTAAAGTGATCCTATGTGCCCCTTAAAACCTGAAATTTGCTTTAAAACAGCAAGCACACAGAGGCGCAAAATAATTTCATCATATTGTAGGATAAATTATTAGCGTGACAAAAGAAGTCAAATCTCTAAGCTCCTTACGACAAAACAAGAACCAAAACAAACTGAATCCATTTTCTTTGAGGTTTCATTAACAAAGACACTTTTGCTTTCATTTTAGTATCACACCAGACTACAGACTACAGTCGACACATGGCGAGATAATAACAGGGTTTTAAAAAAAACAAAACACAAAAAAAAACCTGATAGAATTGCTACTGGTGAAAAAGGACCAATTTCTTCAGGGAGTCTGGAATTCTAAGATTTCCAAATGACTTAAAAAAAAAATGTGGCGGCAAAATTGTCCCCCCGAGTCCATTTCAAATAAGGAAAAGGTACATAGAAAACTAATGACCTGGATGACTGAGAACCTTCACACAGACATAGAAAACTAATAAAAATCAACAGGCATCGATGAAAAGGTTCTAATGAGCAAAATCAAGAGTAATTAACTATCAATGGCTTTGCCAGCGATTGCACCCTCACTGATAAGCTTTCCTGCCTGTAGGGAAATCTATTCTCTAGATTTACCAACATCCTCAGTGCTAGGAGCAGTGGGCAGCTATTGTGTGGTACCCAAGCTGTAAGCCAAGAGCGCGGTGACAGGATAATATCCAAAGCATGTTTTGTTTTGCTTTTTTCATGCAGCAGAAATTATACACAGAAAGGTTCAAACCCACCCACTTTAAAGGCATCAGTGCCATCCACTTATCAACTGTGTTGCAGAAATAGAACACTCACAGATGACTGCTTGAGATTCCTGATATCTATTCAGAGTTTATTTAGCTTTAAATCTCATCTTCCTTACCGGTACAGTTGTTAGATGAGGAGGTGCCACAATACTATGAATCATTATCCATTACCCATATTAAATTGAGTCTATTCATTTTCTTTTTTAATAGTGTTATGAAGAGTAATTGGGAACACCGATAAGATCCTTGCAACATCAATACGATTATCAGAGTACCTAATCCGATCAGAGTTAATCTTATCCTAAGTTTAATCAACTGACATCAGGCCAACTAATTCCAAGATCAATATTTCATTGAACTGCATTATTGGAAAGCCGTCCATTGCCTTAAAACAATCCAGCGTTGTTATGCTTTATATGTTACCTACTGCCTTCTCTGAACATGGCTGTGCCAGTTGGTCTAGCCAATGCTCTGGTGGAAACTAAGATATCTCACTAACTACTGGGGTAATTGCCATTAAATTGGATGAAAATAACACCAGTGCCCAAAGGGCTAATAATGACTGTTGTGATTACTTGACTTTCCCTTACTTCTACCATCTACTTACTGTCTTTGGTGAAAGTACATTTTTTGATGGAGGACTTAAATGTCTTGTCCTGCTTAGCTTTCGGCACAGTACTTTACCATTAAATTTTCATATCGGGCACACTATTAACATTAAATCACATTAGGCATATATATGAGGGACTTAGCTTAGAAAAGCCCTTTTCCACGCGGCATCTGCAACTGCAGAATCAGCTTTCAAAATCAGAAAAAACTGTGCTTATGAAGGCTAATGTCAAACGCGTAGGAGCCTTCAAGTTTTGAATTATCAGAACAGTGTACATAATTTAATACATAGTTAATACATATTGCTGCTCTTTAAAATGAGTAGCTCATTTACTAGTAAAAGACTCAGCACGTTCTTTTTAAACTTAAGAACTAAGTTATGTAAACAGGCAAAAATCTTAACTACAGTTCATGTGATCAACCTTACTACAACTCAGACAATTATTTATTCATTATAGCAAAATTCATAGAGGTATCCTTGCTCCTTATATCGTTATTTGAGTAACTGTTTATCTCTTCTCTGTTTTATTACGAGTAAATCTTAGTTAAGCAAGTTTTCTTTCACGCCAGTGGACCGCTGAGTGTTTTGGTGAGTCAAGATGAGTGCACAAGCATTCGCAGGTGTAATCTCTGAAATACTCAGTTGTCAGGTTTTAAAGGTGTATGTAAACAGCTTAACAGAATAAGCTTTGCCCTGAGAATGGCAAACAGCTGATTTACTCTGACGATCTCCGCTGGTGTAGGCTACACCTGGCAGAGAGAGAAGAGAGAGATAGAGAGAGAGAAATCATTAGTCAGTGGAACTGTCAGGACTCCTGCTGAGACGCCACAGCTTCTCCTGTATGTGAATATGTGTGTTTTAGGGAGGAACACAGCCGCATGTGTGAGATGAAACAGGCTTGCTCGGAGTAGCTCTGTCTTTCATTCGGCACAAAAACACACTCACCACACTGATTAAATAATACATCGGCTTTAGATGATATATTCATGATATAGCCCCCCACCACCCTCCCGCACACACACTGCCTGCGGTGTGTGTAACATGTGTGACTGTAGTATTATGTTCCTTCAGGTGCTATCATGTAAGTGTCATGCTTCTGGCTTCTGTACAAGTTTTCAATGATATTCTTTCGATTCCATTATATTCATTTTCATAGTGTCTCCTGTATTTCTTTTCCCACTTGTTTTTGCCTACATGTTAGTTTTCACATGTTCTATTGTTCTCACTTCCTGTTGTACTTTGGTAATGACTCTTTTTGTGTGGTAGCTGTTATCATTGATAGAGTTTGTAGGATAGCAAATGCTAAGATGCTAAGATGCCACTCCTTTCATTTTCTTTACTTTCTATCTTCTCTCATCCAATGACTTTGTCTAACTCTATCTGTACATACAGTCTATCCCATCTATTCAGAGAGAGCCTAAAGTTATATTAATTTAATCTCCAACAACTGCAAACAAAATTAGTTATTAAGAGAAAAACTTTTTTCGCTCGTTACAATAAAATTAATTCAGTCTAAAGAATCTCACACTGTTACGCTACAGTGAGTTATCCCTCTTGACATCTACTGCAATATTGCCATAATGTCACCTTATTCTAAACTCTATTTCCCTGCCACTATGCTGTGAGTGAAGTAAAAATATGCAAGCAAAGCTTTCTGAGCACTTATGACATATACTGTAAAAATGGAGGGAAGTAAACACATTTGGGTAATGTTTCTCATCAAAGAATCTGCTGCCGAAAGTGTTTCCTGCGAGCAATACTTCCGCGCTGTCCCCGAGCTCAAGAAATTGTAATGAAGCAAATGCTGCATTGCAGAGACAGCAAAAACAAAAGCGTACTGATGTGACCGATCATAATGCCCTCACTCTTCAAAAGCAAAAATCTCTTTCATCTCTCATTCTATAAGTGAAATATGGATTTCTAACATCAAGTCAGGTGTCGTCAATGTATAAAACAATCAACCAGGATGGCTTTGTTGAACGTGAAATATACAAAAACTATCATTTTAAAATAATGTAATACATTTAATTCATTAAGACAAAGTTATTCAAAAATCTAATATTTAAAAAAGTAGTCGTGTTCAAAAATGTACATACTGTAAGTGTAATGAAACATAAGGTATTAACAGAAAACAGTAAAAAAAATAAATAAACACATATTTTACAATCTAGATCACAATGCTGTATGCATGACATTTAAAAATTAAGTAAATAAAGATGTCAACACAAAAGTCTCAGAGAGAGCATCTCCATGGAAGATGTCATGTGACAAAAAGGAAAGATTTTGTTTTACTTCTTTGTGTACTCAAAATATTTCTTTTTGTGTGTTGTCTTAAAGGTAAGACTTTCCCTTGACTTTAGTATATTGGCCTCTTTATATACTAAAACATTGTGATGAGACCCAATGTATTTAATGTATTTAAGTTGCCTTGATTCACAGTGTCAGTTTAATCCTGGAGTAAAATATTAAGTAATAATTTCAAAGCAAAATATTGAACTGCCTTTAGTCAAAACTGTGAATTCCTGTTTCTTTTTTTTTCTTTCTAGTTTGCATGAAGTGACTGATGGAGACGGTGAAACAGTAAAGATGGAGGGATGGATCATGAAATCAGTTAAGACTGATGAATCCCATCATAAGAACCATGGTAACTGAATGAAAGTGGAAGGATAATATTCGCGATCAAATACAGAAGGTGGGATACTGTTAAACCCATTAATACAGACTATTAATAATAATTAAGCACTAAATAAGCCAGCATGGTAAATAATCCAAAGTAACACATTTGTAAGCATTTGAATAAGTTATTGCATATGACTTTAACAAAAATATTAATTACACCTTTTCCTTATGCTAAAACAGAACTCAGAGTTTTTTTAATACATCCCCAAGCCACTGTGCGTTGTTCTGCACCAGGTCACAGTGCACTGAAAACACACACCTTATCCTTTCTTTGTCACATCTACACAGTCATTGCTGCCGAAATGCTCACAATTTGGTTGCCTGTGACTTTTCCTCAAACTCAAATTGAAGATTATGAGATGCTGTTTTGACCCAGTGGAAGATATCCACTGCATGTCACTAGATGTTCACTTTCAAGTGGCTGAACACTAGGTTTCTTTTAGTCAAAGCTCTGGTGTCCCTTGGCAGGTTAAGAAAGAATTTAAAACACCTTCTAACTCACACTGCACCTTGACACACAAGCTATGACATTGACTGTCCTTAGAAGTCCTGTTTTAGCATTAGTTTCTGTCATTATCCAGAGTAGAACACAGACTAAAGAGGGAGTGGAATGAATCTACTGACCTGGAAAACAATCATCTGATGGATCTTTTTTGTTGTTCAGGCACTCAGACAATAATCTCTCTACAAAGTGCAAAACCTTCTTAGATATCTGTCTATTTGTTGTCAAGACCAGAAAAAACTTGTGACTTAACATCATTGACAGCAGCTGACTCACACTACTAAACACACGCTGGAAAAACACATATCCATCACCTCTCACACAGTTCTCACACTTGCACTCACGCACCCTTTCACGACCCTACTCAGCATGCAAAAAGAGTAACTTCCTTAGCTGAAGGAAAGACACTGCTTTAATTTTAAACACTGTGTGCTTGTGTGTGCATGGGATTAATGTAGATGTGCGTTATTAACGATTAAGGCACTGCTACTACTAGATACAAGACAATATGGCCAGGTTTTGTTTCCTTATTCCTCTCTGTACTTTGACTTATATTGTATATTCTGCTGGCTCTGATGCTACAATCACAGGAAGCTGTGGCTTGTAAAGGTTTGCACACGTCACAACCCAAACATCTTATTTCAGGGTTAATACTCCAGTTACAATGAGCATCAGAAAGAGAATTACAGTATTAATTAATATTGTTTTTTTCTAAAGCCATCTTCACAGCCCTTCTCTGTGAGTACATACAGTATGTGAGAAAGTATTTATCAGGAGAAAGATTTTGAATTTTTTATGCTGGGCTTCATGTGTGCAGCTTTTTACTTGCTTAGATGTGTATGTGCATCTCAGTTTTTGTGGCCGTAGTTAGAGCAGTGCTTGAGAGCAGCCTCGGGATAAAAAGCACACAGTGCTCCAGTACCTACCATTGGTAACCACTCTGTGGTACAACTTAGTGCTGGAGGGCACCTTTTACCCACCAGTGCAACATAGCATCTGAGTGTTAGCAAAATGAATGCTATCGAACTCCTCCTTAAATGGACAGAGTAAGAAATCACAGGCTAGAGGAAGAACCTGAAAAAATACTAGGCAGAAAAAAGGAGAAAGCAGATGAAACAGACTATAGAGCTGAATTTAATGAAACAACAGGGGCAAAAAGAGCAGAGATTTGTTTTAAAAGCATCCACATCGTTCTGCTCTCCATCTATACTCCTCCATTCCTCTTGCTGATCAGTTTCCGCTGGATATCGATTACTGCAATAACTGCACAATACTCATCAAATGCCCTCTAGAATCACTCTCACTCTCTGTGTTTTTAGTTTCTCTCAAAGCCTTTTATTTCTTTTTCTTCTGGTTTAGATTTCTAAGCAGTTATTTTTCTTTCTTTGGTCTCTCATAAAGAAAAGGAACTTTTCCCTCTATAGTTTTTGCCACACTGGAATTAGTCTCTCATTTCTTTCTCCTGTGTGACATAAGCCCACTAATGGTATGATGCTGTATATATTTCATTGCCATCTAATCAGTATTATCATCATTAGGTACTCAGAAACCCCAAGAGATCATCTCTATTTGCTCATTTGCGCAGCCATGTTACACTGCAACTGTTCAGGGATTAGTGCACTTTTAAAGCTAAGAAAGAGCCTTGTGTATTGGAAATGCAGAGCTCTTTGGCAACAGACGAGTCAAACAGCAACCAGGGACACTGTTCTCAGAAGTAACGCACTGTGGCTGAAGACCTTTAAACCAATGCATCAGTTAGATTTTTAGCACTTATTTAACATGCTGCAGTTGCTTAAACAAAATAATAAATATGCTCATTTGAGATAAATGCCCGTTGCATTGAGTATTTGGTGTTTCTGATTTTTAAAAATTAAAAGAACATTTGATCAAGAAACACCAAACGTCTTAAAGACTTCTTTGTTTACTTCAAATGGAGACACATTCACCTAAACTGGATATTTTCTGTGGTTCTGGATAATTTTCTATTTCTTTCTCTCTCTACCTGCATTTCTCTGCATGTATCGTGTTTCCTGTTCCTTTCTCTCAAAAGCTTTCCTCCCTTATGTTGCTCTATTTTCCATTTCTCTGCCAGTCTTTATACATTTCCTGTCTCTCAGCTGAGTGCGTTGACTTTCTTGTCCATCAGAGAGCTTCATCCCCAGAGTGGTGCTTTTATCCTCCTATCCCATCCATGTTCTCCCCTACTGCTTCTGTCTGTCTTTCTGCCTTCATATGGCTCAGTCTGTGTCTCTGACAGAGTAGTCCGGACAGTTTCCTTTCCGCCTGCATTGACTCCCAACTGGAATACATTTTGTTGTATTCAACTGTGGCATACTGATAAAACCTCTCTTGCAGGCATGGAAAATCATAACTTACTTAAAGACAATTAAGTGCTTTTAACAATGTAACATGTATATTGAGTTCTGCTGTTCCAAGAAGACTTACCGCTGTCACTGAACGTGTGCGTGCTCCCTGGAGTGTAATTAACTAGCTGTCAGAATCTGGGTGTGGATGAGACCTGGCTGTGTTGGTGTGTACATGCATTTGTGTGTGTGCGATGTCACATAAGCATGTAAGTGTGCTCTGTGTATGTGTGTTTATGAAAGTTGGAGTATCTGTCATCTTAGTGATCCAGAAAATATTTAAGACAAGCTGTCGCCAACTCTGTATTCAAGCACACACAGACAAGCACACAAGAGCTTTAATCTCCTTTAGCACCACTAACCCCTCCCCCTACTCTCACACACACAAACCACACACAGGACAAGCAATTATATTAACATTTATACCCAACACAGTGACCCTGTCTAATATTGTGGACAATTAATAACAAATGCTTATATATACTTCAATAAAAAGGAAGTGTGACAGGGTGTGGGTGTGACAGGAGATGGTGGACATGTTGTGTTTTCAAGATGATCCAAGTAAGCATTTGATGGAGGCAGCAAGGCAGAACAAAGAAAGCCTGTTGAGTACAGCACTCAGGTGTTCGTCGAATCCTCTTTTGTATCACATGCTAAGACAAGAGTGCAGTTTCTAGATTATAAAGCATTCTACATCAAAGTGGATTACAGGACAAAACTACTTAAAAACATAAAGTTGTAATTACAACTTAATTACAACTATATTTTTCCTGCTGGAGGAATTTGAAACGATCACTTTACAAATCCCACGCCTCTGCCTGTAATCTCTGAATTTACATTGGCTTATTGTCAGGTAATGAGACTCACTTGGCTTAAACCAACAATCAAGATTTCCTAAAAATATAGGTGGACAATTCAGCTGTCTATGTTCAAACCTCCATAGGGAGGTTTATCCAAACGAAACCTCAGCCTGCCTCCCTATGTGAAGCGAGTAGAGGTAGTGGGGATGGGCACACTAAACATTCTTGCACCTGGGTCCAGTACCTTGTAGCTATGGCTGAAGTTGGCACTATGCTTCACAGACAGCTGATACACTGTCACTTTGTTTTCTGGGTGATGGCTGTTATTAGATAGACAGCCAATACTAGATCAAGATTGTAGATTTTGCCATGAAGAAGAGCTCTTATAAATACTTGATATAGGGGCTTAAATTCTCTGCAAGACACATACCATACCTGACTGGTGAAACGTTGCATCTGCTCTATGTGAAAACAGCCTCCATCTGATACCATACAGGATATTTTGTCCCCATTAGTGGTGATAATTATTATGGAAAAATATGCTGCTGCATTCTGCACTACATCTACAGTGTCTTCATTAGGTACCTCTGTTTAACTGCACATTAATGCAAATATCTTATCAGCCAATCACATGAATTTAGGCATGTAGACATGGTGAAGACAATCTGCATAAGTTCAAAGCAAGAAGAATGGGGAAGAAAGGCAATTTAGGTAACTTTGATCGCTGTATGGCTGCTGGTGCTAGACAGGATGGTCTGAATATTTCAGAGACTGTTGAGGTGCTGGAATTTTCATACACAACCAGGTTTTACGGAGAACTTTACAGGACTTTACAGAAAATGTTCAAAAAAGAAAAAGAGCAGTTGTCTGGGCGAACATGTCTTGTTCATGCCAGAGATCAGAGGAGAATGGCCAGAATGCTTTAAGCTAAAAGGAAGGCAACAGTAACTCAGTACTCGTTGCAACCAAGGTTTGCAGAAGAGTATCTCTTGAACCTTGAAGCAGATAAGCCACTTCAGCATAAGGCTACACCAGGTGCCACCGCTTACAGTTAAGAATAGGAAACTGAGGCTACGCTTCACACAGGTTCACCAAAGAAGATTGAAAAATGTTGCCTGTTCTGATCGTTCTCAATTTCTGTTGCAACAAACTTAATGGTAACATCAGAATGTGGTGTAAACAACACAAAAACATGGACCCATCCTGCAATGTATCAAAGGTCCAGATGGTGATGATGTGGTGGAAAAGGGTATTTCTTCCTAGCACACTTTTTAGCACGCCTTTTACATACCACAGACCAACTGAGGATTGTTACTAATCATGTCTATTCGATTTTGACCACAGTGTTCACATCTTCTGACATCTGCTACCAGCAGGTTAACACACCATTTCACAAAGCTTAAATCATCTCATACTACTTTCTTCAGCATCACATTGAGTTCACTGTGCTCAAATGGCGTCACCAGATCTCAATCCAGTAGAGTATCTTTGGGATGTGGTGACTGGGAGATTCACATCCTGGATGGGCAGCTGACAAATCTGCAGCAACTGTGTGATGCTATCATGTCAATATGGACCAAAAACTCTAAAGTAAAGTTTCCAGAACTTTGCTAAATCTATTCCATGAATTAAGTCTACTGGTCCAACGCAGTACTAGCAGGGTTTGATAATAAAGTAGCTATTGAGTTTATATTGCCTAAGTGTTTCTGATCTACGTTTGAAGTTCATTTGAGAGAATCCAAATATATATAGTTAGAATATATATTTATATGTAGTCTTCTGTATAGTCTTATATATAGTCCACATATTTTGAGGCAGGACCAGTGTCATTTTAAACCCACATGAGACCAGAATAGCATTAAAGTCAGTCCAGCAGGCATTCCCGTCAGGCCACCTCACCTCACTCATGTCGAACTGAAAAGAAATGTACTGTTGTACTACAACTGAGCTCAACCTAAATATGCAACATACTCACCAAGTCTCTAAGATACAAGGCACCCTAGAAAGCAGGGCCATTTCAACCACTTTCCTTTATTTCATCCTTTCAGTCACCACTCAAAGCATATGACCAGAAGAATGGTTTGGATTGTATAGACTGATTGAAAGCTTCACCCTGACCTCAGCTTACACATAAAAGCAGTTCCGGCTCTGAACCACCTCATTTCAAAACCCTCACTTTTGAGGTACGCTGAAAGTACTTTCACTCCATTACTTGTTGAAGCAACAAGAGCCAAACCATAAAGACATATGTTCCTCTTACATTTTAAAGGATACAAGATGTGATGCCTCATCTGCACCACCCTTGTTTTTAAAGATAATAATGGAAGGAGGCCACATCATAATGAAAACATCACAAGTACAGTACAACACAGATAAAACAGGTCCTTGCTTGCACCTTGAAATCCACCCCATAATGTGGACACAAGCACTATGGATAACAAAGGATCAAACTTGAAAAATCAGTCCTGCAATGGTCCACTTCCAGAGCATCTCACGTGGAACTTCACACGATTTATATTTACGCTACATTTGTGGATTAAACTGAGAAATTGGAGTGAAGTGCTGGCTTTCACTGTTCAAACACGCACTCTATCACATGTCTTTAGCACACTGTGAATATTCTGTGCATGTGAACCGTCGATGCCATTATTATTATTAATTGTTTCTGGCTTCAGTGGTACAAAAAACAAGAACCTGCTCGTACACCTTTGCCTAATTTGCAACTGAATATGGACTGCATCCTTAGTTCTAATGAACATTATACACGACTCCTGCCATGATAGCAGTATTCTCATTACTACAGTTAGATATATGTAGTGTTAGAACAAGGAAACGAGAAAAAAATAATCCTCTGTTTGGAAAGTAGTGTGTGTGTGTGTGTGTGTGTGTGTGTGTGCGTGTGTGCATGCGTGTGTATGAAACACACTAAGTGGCTGAGAGATAATTAGAAATAACAGTCTATGCCACATGCATTCTTAAACACATTTGGAAATTCCACCAGAGTCATGAGCAGCTTTCTATTATACAACCCATTAAGTCATTAAAATGTAATTTACCGCATCCATGTTTGTGAAAGAAGGAGCTAAGACAGAAAATATAATTTCTGTTTCTGAGGTGGCATGGGAGTTCAAATTAATGCACGATGTTATAAATAAATGACAGCGACAAAGTTTCTAGCAGGAGATGAGGTTGTCTTAAGCAGTAATGAATCACGTGAGTTGAAATCAGGCAAAGAGCTGTGGTGAGAAGCAACTAGGATGCAGGTTTGTGTGCTAGAGGGGAAAAAGTCTATAAAGGGATTTTTTTTTTCTCTTTAAAAATATCTTGTTTTTCACATGGAATGAATGATTGAGACACATTTTCTGTGGGGAATATGGTAAATAGTGATTAAGACTCAGAAACTTCTCCCACATGCCAACAATCAGCACACTTCCTCCTAATAGCAACCCTTAGCATTATTGCTGTCTTGTTAAATAAAACACTTTTCAGCAACCAAGGCATTTCTAGGTCACTGAAAAAGAGGCACAGATCAAAATCATGCAAAGTGAAACACACACACTTTGTATAACACGTATATACATTCGCACACTGTGCTCACAAATGTATGCAGTAGGTAAGCGCTAATGCAACAGTCGACGCTGGTATTCAGTGCATATTAAGTCGTCTGAGTCAGCCTACCTGTCTACACAGTGGCCTAGAGAGCTTACAAGATGTAGCCATTTAAATTGCTTTTTGACATTGCTGCCTCATGATTTAACTAACCTTAAAAACAGTTTATCGTAAACACAATAATTCTTGTCCTCTTATTGGCAACTTAGTCTCCAATTTTGCACTTGCCGCCCATCTTGTGTCCTTAAAAGTAGGATGTGGTTCAGTTTCTTTCTTCACAACAGACTTTCACTACTAATGTCATTAATCAGTGTTATGTCCAGTTTAGATAGAGAACCCAAGTAGGATCATGAGTAACACCATCATATCATGTCACGGTATGTCATGTCACAGCATATCAAATTGGATGGTGTGAAAAAGGTAAATTACAAGGTTATATTAGCTCTTGCAATCTCTTGTAATACATCCAAAAATGTAATGTTTACTTAGGAAAAAAGCTAATTTTTGTCATTTTTCAAATCCAAACAACTTCTCATAAGCACTCAGTGACTCACTGACCTGTGGGAAGTCTTCTGACATTATTCGTTTGAAGTCAAAAGCCATTCTTGTAGGGATATATAGATAAAAAACGCTGGTATATGGAACAGATTTCGCAACCACAAATAAATCACTTTAGATGTCTGATCTTTTCCCGCCCACTGTCACTTTCCCTTAGTCTGCCTTTTCCTCCCTTCTTCCTTTCTCTAACATCTTTTGCTTCCCACTGATGCCTGTCTCTTACACACATGTATCCCTGAAAAAGCTATCTATTACCTCACAAACGCACACCTCTGTCTACATCCTTGTTCCTAAAGTCAAAAATGAAACAAAACAGTTTGTTACTACTTTTTCTGTCCCTTGGTTTGGGCATTCATAACACTATATTGAATCCAACTCAAATCAGAAGCCTTTCAAAGCCTTCCTCTGAACTTGTGTTACTCGTTAGGTCTTTGTGACACAAGCCTAGACACCAATGAGCAACCTTTGATCACCAGGGGAAAAGGACCATTCTCTAACCAATTGCCAAGTGGTTGCTGGAGGTTGCTGGATATCACTGGATGAAACTGTTACAAAAAAGACTTCCTAAAATTGCTTAGGGTTAGAGTAAGGGTTTACTAACCTATTTACTGGCAGAGCATTTGCAGTCAGAGTAAAAGTTGTGCCTTACTGCAGAAACCAACAAAAGGTGCAGCTTTAAAAGAGAATGGTCTGCATTTTCATTTTCACTACTGCCTAGCGAAGAGCTGACAACTTGGTGTCTTGCATGCAAGCAACCAAAGCAATTGCAAGGAGGATTTTGGTTCAGCACCAGACACCTTTTTGTGACTAATGTCGCCTGTCAACATAGCAGAAAGTAACCTTGTGAAACCTTGAGCCTTACATATTACATTCAGGGTACATATGAATTTACCCTGTATATCTTATATGTCATCATCTGAAAATATTGTTTAAATTCCTAAAAATGTAACTTTGACTGTCAACACATTTGATTATGACATACCCACCCGATCACTTCTTTTATGAAGAGTCACGACTCTCTGTAACTGCAAATATAAATTATCGAATACTGTTACAAAGTGAACTTTTTTTTTTTTTTGCTGTTGTTTTGTTTTTACTGACTCTGATCAATAGGTGTTATCAATAGCTGTTATTGAATTAACATTCAATCAATTCCAAGTGTCCAAAAACGGCACAGCTGTCAGAATCAATTTGTACACAGGTACAGGCAGACAAGCACACATATGCACATGAGAGGCTACATTCTCCACTATGACAGGGGACCAGACCATGCCAGTCCAGTTAGCTTCAGAGCAAAGTCAGAATATGACACCACTTACATAAGCTGAGAGCTCCATCCCCCTCTCAGCTCGACTAAGCTCCCACTTCACAAGGTCACACTGGAACTGATGGGCCACTCAATCAAGCAGCCTGTTTTACCCATCATCTGTCCAAAATCTGTTAAGTACATACTTAATCCTAACTGTACATAGAGTAGTACAAAATTTTCTCCAGCAGAAGGAGGCAGAAAATGCCAGGATGCTGCATGTGAGCTCTAAACCATGTGTTAATGTGCGTTTATCAGTAAGCCACATGACTCGGGTGAACTCAAAACAGGGGACTCTCCTTATTTGTGAACTTATAGTATATGTTAGAGCATTTGACACTTTCTTGAATTCAGTTACAAGGGAAGATTGAGACCAGTTAAATATGAACGTAGAACCAGCTGCTGATTGTCTTATGTTGTCATCAAGGCTTTAAAACGTGTGAAGCCACAAGTCTGGCTCTGTCTAAAGCAGTGGTGGACAATTAATCTTCCCAAAGGGTCACATGAGAAATTGGGACTATTGTGGAGGGCTACACCAATAAGGAGATAAAATTAATATTGAGCAGAACTGAGTCCAGCTTATTGGTGAGGCCTTTCACAACAGTCCCAGTTTCTCATGTGCCCCCCTGTGAAGATTAACTGCCCACACCTGCTCTAAAGGAAACTGAATCCGCCTGCCAGTACTTATTAAGCTTCTCCTTAAGCCATATTTTACCTGTTTAATTTGTGCTAAAATGTAAAATTGGTGGTTTTTTGCAGGACTACAACTTCGCGGTAGTGTCTCATGAGGTTGCCAGGCAACCCGCAGAGCCGCCAGCATGTCCTGTCCAGGAAAAGCTAAAAAATACTGCTCCAAATAACCTCACAAAAAACTATTTAAGAGCAATGGCAGTTTAGTCATTAAAATCCTTTGCATGAAAATTAACTACATATAATGACATTAAAGAAAATGATTAACTGATGGACCAGCAGTGGCAGCAGTGAAAGCTCACTACAATTTAACAGTTAACATAATTGTGCATTTTGCTTTTCAAATGAAGCACTCAATTAAACTGTAGAAGTTATTCAGTGTGTGTTTGTGTGTGTGTTGTAGTGAACTGTATTAACGCAAGTTGCTAGATTTGCTGCAACATTATGAGAAAAGTGTGTATTTGTCTTAGCTTTGATTATTTTGTCATTAAACATTAAAAAGCATTATACTAATGGAGTGTGTGAAGAGAAAAGCGAGACAGGGAGAGAGATGATAGCTTGAAAGCCCACTTTAATACATCACTTATCAGTGCCCCTGTTTTGTGTATGTCTGCAACTGTCTCGATCACTTACAAAACCACTTACATTTACACAGTGGCGTAACACTGAATTTCCTAAACGTGTGTCCACATGTGTGTGTAATAGTCTCTCCAAAAAATCTTGCTAAGCCTGAAAGTATTGAGAGCTGACACTTTTTAGATAAATGATTCCACATCACAAACTCCTTGGGAGAAGGAAATGGATAGAATGGGAGAGGACAAACTGGTTATAATCTTCCAGCATTCAGGCCTTCGTGGGAGATTAAAAACAAAATACTCACATATGTATTAAATACCAAGAGAGGTCATTACCACATTAAATTACACTGAGACTACAGTTTCCAATTGTATAAGCTCCTATAATTTATGATAAACCAGCCTTTGAAGTTCAGTCAGTTTTAAGATGAATATGTCGTTTATATTCACGGATACAAAAAAAAAAAGAGGTTTTAGAGACACTTAATCAAATGAAGACTTCAAAACTTTCAGTACTACCATACTACTTTTATATAAGTCCCAGCAGAGCTTACAGTTTCACTACCCCTCAGCCTCCTAGTAGACAGACCTATGATATCATTTTCCTACGTCGCCTCATTCTTGAGTTATCATATTCAGAAACGTAGGTGTCCACGCCCACTGCCCACCCACCTTCTGACAGGGTGACAAGAATAACCACATAAAAACAATAGACGAACCCTTAAATTAGCATGAATCCTTAAACATACAGATGCACAAAGAAGACCAGAATGATCTGATATATAACTATTATAAGATAAAAAATGAACAAACAAATATTCCATATTCTTTTTAATTTCGATTCATAATTGCCTTTTAAGGAGGAGAAAAAGTCGAATGCTGACTGACTAAAATCAATTTTTACCTTGAGAATTTACTGTACTGCTGATACCAGCTCTCAGAGACTTTGTGTTTTGTTGAGAGCTGCTTCATAGTGTTAACGGAGATGATGCCCCATTTAACATTTTTATAACATCTGAATAAAATAATTTTACTGTTTGACAAACACATTGAGTTTTAAATGTCATGGCAGAATTTGAATAGTTTTAGATTTTAGACATACCTAATACTACAGTTACTGACCATGGCTATATTAAGAAAATCTGGATACCATTCAAACATGGCACCCTTCCTTCCTCAATGGCAACTGTGGAAGTAATAAAACAACTGTGCAGCTGAGTGAGGAGTGAGGACACTTCTGTTTTTATGCTTCAATTATCACCAGACAATAAGGCATTAATTGATTCATTCCTGTGGCAAGACGTGTCTTTATAAGATGTCTTATAGGGAGTTTTTGTGTTGTTATTTAATCATATTGGATTGTTTTGTATTTGCACCTATGTAATTAGTTTATGAGTCTGGGGCGTCAGATCAGATCAGTTCAGCTTAAGTAATCTAATTTCCTAAAGGCTCTTAGGACCTTAGACATTTGGTTAAGTGTTCCAACCTTTTGTGAAGTGAAATCTTTATCTGTTGACATTCATTGTATACATTAGTAGTACTGTGATTCATTAATTGCATAGATGATTGTAAATGATGGCATTGTGTATACATCAGTCTACTATATGACTTGTTTGGAACTACTTTTCCTTGAGGACTAAGCCTGTCTGGACACCATCTTTTTGCCTTTTGTTCAACAACCACCATTCTTAAAAAGTTGGGACACTGTGTAAAATTTTAATTGAAACTAAATTTTAAAAAAAATTGCTGAAACAACTAAAATTGGGTTAAGAACTATGTCTCTGGAAACTGCTGGGCAGAGGATGTTCTCAGACAGTCTTCTGTCAACACTGATACACATCACCAGCTGCTTCTTTTCACCTGTCAGTGAGGAGCTTGCTAGAAGGGCACAGCACATGTCATGGTTCAAGCTGTCCCCCTGGATCTCACATGCTTCATAATTCTGCTCCTTTAGGGTCTAAGGCATAATTTAGATTCTGTCGACCATGTTGCCCTGAATCTTCAACAGTGAAAAAACAAACGGGTTCTATTCAGTGACCGCTGCATTTTCAGTTAAAGTAAATATTTCCAAATGTCGGAAACTTTTCTCTTTTGTGTCATTGCTGGTCTGTTTTTGCCTTTGGTTATGTTTCAAATGGTGAAATTTGTGCCCCAGAAGTCTGCAGTAGAGTACTATTTGCATTCATAAGTGCACATAAATTGTGATGTGCTGAATTATTAATTTGCATTTGGGTAAAATTATTGCTGCTCAAAGCATTTGAGCTGCAGAAAAGCTAGGCTAACTATTAGCATTTAAACTGCACGTCTGTTACCATATTAATGAGACACAGTCTGAGGAAGAACTTTACAAAATTGAAGTGGACTGCTTCTAATCTACCGAGACCATTGTAGGCTCCCCGAGGGATGCACAGGGTTTTTTTTGTTTGTTTTTAATTTAAAACTCAACGGTGACATTGACTACAAAACCACACATTTCTCTGGTGCAGTCATCTCTTGATTCCCAAAACATCATGCAGACAAGCAGCTTCAGGCTCATTAATAATGACTACAGGTCTAGGCAGGCTTGCTGTCTCGCTCTTTCTCTGCCTGCTTAGGTCTGTGATAGAAACGAGACGCCTCTACAAGGGTTTCTACAGTACAGCTGTTAACACAGCCAGAGCTGGTAATAAAATGACCCGTTTCCCTGCAGACATAAAGTCACATTCATAAAAGTCTCTTTGCAACAGCCTTTCGTTCCAGGACCTTTCACAAACATGATAATGCTACTGTAGAAATCAGCGAGAATGCTGCTACAGTAGGGAGTTACAGGGGATGACAGAAGTCATCCATTGGGTTAAGTAAAAAGAATAAACTATGGGAGACAGTAGAAGAAGAGAGATGTGAGGTGCAAGAGAAAATTTCTAAATTAAATGAGCGCGAGAGTCAAAACTACACAGCATTAGAAGAGAGCAAGGGACAGTGAGTGAGAAACAGAGTTGAAACATTGTGCTGACAGTCACAGCCTGTCAACACACACGCTGTGGGATTTTGGTTTTTGTTTTTGCATGTGTGTGTTTGTCTGTGCATATGCGTGTGGTGTGATATTTGAATATGCTCTGCCAGCTATCACAACGAGTAAAGACACAAGTGACATCTCTCTCTCTCTCTCACTCTATGTCTTTCGGAAAAGCAAGGGATGTCACTGCTGCCTAGCAACCACGTGTTAGCCTCGGAGGCTATGCCAATATGTTATTTTACTTTCTATTTTTGCCAAATTTCACACTTCCCCTTGATTTAGATCAGTGGCCCAGCTAATACAACGGGTAGACACAAGCACGTCAATGTTTTTTAGACATTTGTGTGTGAGTGCATGTGTGTTTGTAGGTGTGTGCATGCCCAAACTATTTAGATTAGCTGCATCTGTGCCAAATCAAATGGCAGTAGTAACTGGATAGGATGGCATGATAACAGACTGGTAAATATCCCTGAGATACTATAACTACTTAACAGAGAATGTATTCATTAACCTGTTCCTGGCTCAAAGGGAACAGTCACCCTGGTCTCCAGTGTCAGCCTTCATTTCATTCACTGCTTCATTGTGCTTCACTGATTGAAAACCTGCCCCTCAACATGGATGACTAGAGCACATGTGTCAAACTCAAGGCCCGCGGGCCACAGCTGGCCCGGCGGACATTTATATCTGGCCCGCGAGATCATTTTATATAGAATTATTATTATTGCTATGCATGGACCGGCGATATGAGGCGCTATTAACACACAAACTACAGATCCCAAAATGCAGCGCTGCAGCCTCCTTGCCAAACGCTACGCTAGCTGAGAACATTCCCGCGTCAATCAAGTCAAACTTCTGTTATTGTGAAGCTAGCCCCTCACAATGGCGAAGAGAAAAGTTTATTCTGAAAACAGAGCCTTTCAGCACCGGTGGGAGACTGAATATATGTTTACAGACATTGCCGGTAAACCCGTGTGTCTTATTAGTGGAGCTAATGTGGCTGTAATTAAGGAATTTAATTTAATAATAATAATAATGGATTGCATTTATACAGCGCTTTTCGAGACCCTCAAAGCGCTTTACAATTCCACTATTCATTCACTCTCACATTCACACACTGGTGGAGGCAAGCTACAGTTGTAGCCACAGCTGCCCTGGGGCAGACTGACAGAAGCGAGGCTGCCATATCGCGCCATCGGCCCCTCTGGCCATCACCAGTAGGCGGTAGGTGAAGTGTCTTGCCCACGGACACAACGACAGAGACTGTCCGAGCCGGGGCTCGAACCGGCAACCTTCCAATTACAAGATGAACTACCAACTCTTTGAGCCACGATCGTCCAAGACGGCACTATGAGACAAAACATCAGGATAAGCTTAAAAATCTAAATGCAGAGCAGAAACTACAGAAAGTAGAAGAGCTAAAGAAGAATCTGACATTTCAGCAGATGTTTTTTACCAGAGCAAAATCACAAAGTGAAGCTGTTGTGAAAGCAAGTTTTATTGTAGCAGAGGAGATAGCCAAATCAGCCCAGCCAGTTACCGAGGGAGAGTTTCTGAAGAGCTGCATGATGAAGGTGTGCGACGTCGTGTGTCCAAACAAAACGCAGATTTTGGCAAATGTGAGCCTGAGCAGAAACGTATGTCAAAGTGTAACCGACATGAAACTGCCCTGGGACAAACTTGTTGGACTTACAACAGATGGAGCGCTGGTGTTGTGTGGTGAAAAAAAGTGGACTAGTCGGCAGGATGCGAGTAAAGATGCAGGAGGAGAACTGTACCGGTGAGTTAACAGCATCACTGCATCATACACCAGGAAACGCTGTGTGGTAAAGTCCTAAAAACGGAGCATGTAATGATCACCGTGACGCAAACCGTAAATTTTATCTGAGCTAAAGGTTTAAATCACCGTCAATTTCAGTCTTTTATGTGGGAAATAGATTCAGAGTTTGCTGACATTCCTCATCATACAGAGGTCCGTTGGCTGAGTTGGGATAAAAATTCTCAATAGAGTTTTTGAGCTCAGCAAGGAAATCTGTCAGTTCATGGACATGGCATGTATGATGCGATGAAGCTGTCACAAATGCACCAGTGCAACTTGCCTCATTTTCCCTGTTGCCAAGTAATGTAATGAACCAAGTCAGCGCAACAGTGTTCCCAAACACGCACTTTGCTGATAAACGCAGCGCACTAAGTTCGCACGGCGCTTTGGTGACTTTGAAGCACAAGATGAGAATTTCAAGCTGCTTCACAACCCATTTACAGTTGACGTGGAAACTGCACCTGTGCAGATTCAGATGGAGCTGCAGTGTAATGATACACTCAAGGGAAAGTACGACACTGAATGGCCCGCAGAGTGTATTAGTTCCATTCCTGAAGCAATGCCCCAGCTCCGTCTACGTGCGGCTCGAAACCTTGTATATGTTTTCATTTATTATCTCTGGGTTTTTTGGCAGCATGTTCATATTTCTAACTTGCATAATTTTGACAAGATATATTTTTATGGACAGCAAAATATTTAAAGTTAAAGTTGATTTTTTTAAGTTTATTTATTCTGGAATTATATTCCTGTCTGTATTCATATTTATGTTTAAAAAACATTGTTTTAGTGTGTTCAATAAATGTTTATCTTGTTTGGCCCGCGACCTAAAGTGTGCCTTGAGGTTTGGCCCCCTGTGCAATTGAGTTTGACACCCCTGGACTAGAGGGTCGAATCAACCCAAAGCAACCGCAAGATGGTAATAAAGGGGGCCACGATTCTAACTGGTTTCAGTGCTAACCTCTGTAGACAGACTATATAGACAAAAGTATTGGGCCACACCTCTTAATCTTTGAATTCATGTTTTCAGTCCCAGTGCCACAGGGACTCAGGCACCAAACCACGCAGTCTGTCAAATGTCTGCGCAAACATTATCACTCTAGAGATCACTGAAATTGTGTTCAGCATTGTAAAAGGATACCAACACTTCAACGAGTCAGTTCTACCTCTGGCATCAACATCAGCACAAAAAACTGCATGCAGTGACCTTCGTGCATGTGACCAAACATTTCCTGTATGTGTAATACAGCGTCAGGTTGTTCTTTAACTTCTGAAAGCACAGTGATAATTTGGATATGGCACTTCACTTTGTGGTGTTTTGTTGCTCTTAAACTGAGTGAATTGAGGTATCACAATGCATTGCTACAAATCATATCCTGCAAGAAAAAACTCTGAATTCATGCTTGTGAATTTTACATCTAACCACTTGTGCTGGTAACAGTCAACTGAACACTACTGCTTTGGCTGTTCACATCTGCAGTTTGTGTCTTTATGTTTGTGATTAAAGGGAAATCAGTGAGTGGAGAAATGTACAGAGATATGGAGATATGCCTACACAGGGGACAGGGATTCACTGAATGTATGAAAATGCTCGTCTTAAACTCATATGTAGTGACTTTCAGTTGCAACATTTGAACCCAGATGAACATATGGGAGATTTTCTAACTGACAGCACTCTCTGCCACCGTTATGAAAAGACTAGGGCACCTTTTTCCCCTTTAAATTGATGTACTTATGTACAAAAAAGTGAATTTGAAAGTTTTCTTCTCAAATTTTGACTTTGTTGACAGTTAACTGGGGTGAACTAATGAGGGGAAATACAATTCATAAATCTATGGAGCACATTTCTCTCCCCTATGATATAAACATCCACAGATTCATTTGAGCCTTGAGAAATTTGTTTTCTTGGTTTTGTTTTTAGGTATACATTTTACTTTTCCTTACTTTTCATGGCCCTGCTGAGTTTTCTTTCATGAACTGTATTTGTGTTTTTGTGAAAATCCCAGAAGGGTTGATTGTTGGTCTGACACCAACAACCACTCAGAGGGATTTGGATTCCCACTGTAATATGCAGTTGAACAGCGACTGAACCTTGTAACCTTCTCCGCATACCTTATATATTATTTATTTGTAAGCCATTGTCTGGAGAAGCTACAGAAATGGGAAGTTGTACATAATAAAGTACCTTTGACATATAAGTATATATATATTATTAGATTTTTTTTTTTATAAGCAGGTACAGGTTAAACTTCTGAATAGCGATTCATCACTCTTACACCTTACCTATTGGTGTCCTGTTATAAAGCAGTTTTATGTTCTGGCTATGAAATTAAGTGCTGTCTAGAATGGGGCTGTTTTATGTTGATGCGTTGTGGATGTTGGCATTAATGCGTAGAACACTGGGAACAACAGCTAAATGGGATCCTGATTAAACAAAACAGACAAACAAATACGACCTCAACAAAAAAAAAGAAAAAGCAGATATCAACTGTCCACATATACACTTTCAGGGAAGAACTTTTCTTAATACTACAGACTTAACACTCAGAAACTCACATAGTGGTGCTGCATAATTTATGTTTACCTTAGTTTCTGTTAAACTTCTAAATCAACTGTGAGAGGTTTTTCTCAAATGCTTTTTCAAACTAAAGTCTTGTTATTTGTCAAACTGCCACTGTTTTTTTTTTATTACCAGGCTCAATTTCCATCTGGAGTGTCAGAAAATATTTTGTTGCCAATTTGTGTTAATACACAAAGCACTGTTTTTTTTTTAATTTTATTTTCAAGTCATAAGTCCAGGGTATTTTATGCAAATAGGCACTATTATACTAAGGGCCAATATTTATTTATTTAGTTTTTGGCAGACCAGCATGTGACCATTTTTTTGGAGTGTATGGTACTCCATAATCATGGAGCAGTCTGGTGTAGTGAGGTGGAAAAGCTGAATACAGTATTAGAATTGCAGCAGTACCCACTTCAACACACACACACAGGAGGCACACACAACTTTCTAAATAACTTTCATATTGTCAATGGCTTTTCTTTTTTTGTTTTTTTGTTTTTTCTTCACTGACTGCACACTGATTACAAAGGAAACTAAATTGCCCGCGGTTTCCACAAATTTCCATTTTTCCATAACTGAATATCGATTTTTTTTTTTTAAATTTCTTTCTCACAAAGCAATCTAAGAACATTTTCAGTCGAGAATCCAATTAGGAGGTTTAGTCTCTTGCTGTGAAAACAAGGGTTATTAAAGCATATTGTGTCTCTTGTCGAATTGAGAACCACAAGGGATAAGTCACTGACCTATTTTGGGCTTTGACCTAAAGTGTTAAAAATACCCCATCTGTGCTTCGTGGAATTTCATCCAGTTACTGTTCCTTCTTTCCTTTAGGGCTCCCAGGACAACATAAGGCACCACAGAGATACTGAGAAATAGAGCAGAACTGGCAAAATTAGATCTTTCTTCAGACTCAACTTAGCCAGCTCCTTCCTTGAATGCACACATAGGAGGCCACACAAAGTAATACAAAGGAAATGAAAGGATGGCAGACAGAAGAAAACAGACAGAGACAACAAAATACATGCAGAGAAATTGAGACAGAAAAGCCGTAAACGCAGTCAGCCGTATCCCCAGCAAGTAAGTTTGTGTAGTTTTCTGTTTTTGCATTGTGAAAATGACTACATGAGTAGAATTTTTTGGTCAGCTGAACTGAAAACATTCCTGTAAGAGCGTGTTTTGAAAATCAGACTACATACAACACCGGTGTTTTACATAATTGATGCTAATACCATTGGGTTTTTTTTGTCTGCCCTTCATCACTGTTTTGAACATTTGGCCAGCACGCAGTTTATTGTCACATCATAACGTCTTATTTCGTAAAAATAATGGCAATCAACAACAGCAAGGCCGAGCTCATATACCGATACATCCCTAGTATCAATAGTATCCCTAGAAGTAGGCAGGCTATCCAGCTGTACGAAATGCTGTTTCTCTGCATCTCTGATTTGTTTTTTCTTGTCTCCCCTCCTTTCCCCTTATCCCTCTTCTCTTGAGCCGTGTTGCCTGTCTCCGTGTCCCCCCGCTCACATCCTTTCAGTTTCAGCTTCTTTAAAACAGTTGGCAGTGTGAAGGAGGACCAGTGCGAGAAATCCATTGCCCTCCGTTGCTCTTTTCATCTTGTATTCACCACTTTAAATGCATACTTATGATGCATATCATTTCTATACCACTGCAATAAAAAGGGAAGGAATACGAATTGAGTTTGAAAAATGACTCATAATGAATTCTCTGCAAGTTTCATTGACTCTAGTGTCATGGAAATTGCTAGGCACACCTGATAAATTCTGCATTTAAAGAAAATGTAAGAAATCAGGCTGCATAGCTGGGTAAGCAACTGAATCAATGGATGGATGGTTGAATAGATGGATCAATGAGGAGCCACGGGTCCAGACGGTGCCTGCTTTAATACCAAAGCACCATCCCATCATCTTTTCTCGCTTTTCTGTTACCCCGCCCGGTGCATTCCCTCCAATCTAGTCCTGCTGTTAAGGCCACTTTGCCTTTGCATGTTTTTGTGTGTGTGTGGGGGGGAATTGTGGATTAATCCTGTGTTAATCACATTTTTTGACACAATAACCTTTTCATAGAGTAGTAAAGACTAATCCTGATGAAACCTTTCTGGGATTCAGCAACAGATCATGTCACTTTTGCATATGAAAAATGCTGTATGCATACTGTTATACCATTTAAATAGTGAATCATATGGGTGAGTTCCTTTATTAATCCTTCCTGTTTATTGACCATAAACAGAGGAAATGAGACTACCCATATTCTTCTCACATACCCCGCTTTTCATTTTGCAAAATATCTTTCTTATGAAATTTTGTTCTCTTCCTATGAGAAGAACTTCTTAAAATTATATTGCTCCCCTCGTCATGTGCAGAACCAAAGGGGAAGGGATAGAAGGTAAACATCCTCTGTATTGAAAATGTAAACTGTTGCTTATATTCTTCCTTGTAGGGGTTTGGGGACTGAATGAAACTTCACACAGATATGAAGAAGTAACGCAGAGATGGCAAAATTAGATGTTTCTCCAGGCACAACCATAACTCACTCCTTCTTTGAGCGGATGCATTTAGATTTTTTTTCTCTAAATGGAGCATAACAACTTTATCTTTGTATCGTTACGCGACTGGTTAGAAAGTCCCAGTGAACAACACAAGATTCCTGCAGGGCACTGAGGCTACGTAAGACACGGCAGCGCAGTGCAGTAAAGCAGGTTATCCTGAATCTACACTTAGTGCCACCAGCCAGCTGGCTTAACACAATTGCTACTTTACAGAGGCCACAGTAATGCGCTGTCTGAGCCAACAGGCTAACATGGTTCACAGCAGTCACACTGACTAACACACACAGAGGTGAGCAGCCTTTGTGTAGCCAGATGGTGACACAGAGCATCTATTTATAGCCTTTCAGAAAAAGTGGAAGGAAAGACAGTGAAAGACACAAGAAAGAAGCATTAGGAGCAGCCTCACGCAGCCGGGGGCATCAATGCTTTTATTTGTGACGTGTGCATTGATTCAACGGTTTAAAATGCACCGTTTGAAAACCCGAGTTTCGAGTTAATGTACCGCCTGAACTTCTTTCACATTCAGATTAGGTGAGATGTGACAGCTGTGAAGACCTTAGAATGTTATTCACATAATTTTCATACTCATCAATCCATCCAGAAAGTCCTCAAGCCCCACCGATAGCCTTTTATCATTCTAGAGGCGAACACTCAGATCGGGGTAGAATGCATCCATTATGGGATAAAGGTGATCACTCAGAACAACAGCGTATTGATTTGCAGTGACCTTTCCCTGAGGAGTACATGGGGACCCTGAATGTGCCAGCAAATCTCAAAACAAAGCATTTATTGCCACTAAATACAACACAGAGTGTCCGGGAGTGATGTGTTTCTTTCAATTTCTAATAATGTTTGAAAAATTCAGTATTAAATAAAAACTTAAATTTCAAGAAGTCATTCATATTTCCCTGTTATAGGGTTCCCAAAATACTTTAAATAATTAAGACAACTTATAATCTATATTTATATACAATATTTCATGGTTATGTAGTGACTCATTTTAAACTCATTAACTGAAGACATAAAGTCAAACCATACTTAACTTTTATCTAAGTTGTAATGTCTCCTTGAGGGTATTGTATTTTTATAGTAGCTGAACCAAGTTAAAAATGTTTTCTTTTTCTTCTTTCTTTCTTTTTTTAACTTGCATGTTGCATTTTCTGCTACGCCAAAATCACAGAAATGACAACACTATTCCCAGATTATTTCTTTTGTAGGGTTTTATATGTTAAATGTCTTTTCTAGGGAAAATAGAAATCGGTTTAAGTTCTCTGAAGCATAATTTACTGAATTTCTTTGTTTGAATCAGCTGGCAAACCTTGTTGACAAACCCATGTGGTGTTAATATTTCTTTCTAAACATAAAGCTTCCACTTTTATATTAAAATAACCATAAAATCCGACATACAACATCTGACCTGGCTACTATTTTTAGGCTCCCATGTTGTCTTTTTAGTGATGTTTCAGATATTCGGGGAATGCAAGCGCTGCTTTAGGTGGTACAGGTGCTACGGCTGGTGAGTCAGGACTAATACATAGGGACCAAAACAATGGTGGAGAGCAGTGTCGAGAGAAAGAACAGCGAGGCATTATGTCAGACTCACAAGCCCTGTTCAGAAACAAACGTCAAACTCACCAGTGCATCTGTACCATGGATTCTCTAGAATACTTTGGATTACTCATGAAATAAACAAACAAATAACATGCAGCTTGTGAGTTAAGTGTTAAGGAATGACGTTGGCACTGAAGAAAGACATAAACATCACGCACCACAATGAAAAACTCGAATACTGGAAATCAGTCGCAATTACATGTCTTTTTGTGTGTGTCACAGATAACGTCTCTTACAATGTGCCATTTGCTTCTGATGTGACATTTCTTATCTTCTGCTGAACTAAATCCGTATAAGCCATTTAAACTCTCTAAATGGTTGATCCTATTAATGTGCTGCCACGTGCCATTATTTTCTGGAATTGTTGCTTTTATTTATAGGCCAGTCACAGCTCTGCAATGAGGTTTATTGTACTCTGGTAAAGCACAAAGCTGCTGGCCTGGGTATGCATGTAACTGGATTTACTTTGCTGATTTATTTTAGTTTACTTATTGAAATTAACTGGCCTGCATTGTTAGAGCAAATGTTGCTTCTGACTTTTATTTTTAAAGTAGAGTTTTGTGCCTTCGGAGAACAATAGTCTAATTCCCATTCAAGCTTTAGAGTGGTGTATGACTTTCACAAAACGGTACACTTCACTACAATCATTCACTTTCTCTTCTCTTAGACTAGAAGTCTGAGTCATCTGAACAGCGTTTAACTTACTTTCTTTACCTTATTGTTGTGCCACAAAAAAGGGGTTTTCAGGGACATTTTGAAGGTCTAGAAAATATCTGCAGTGTGATCGCTTGCGCTCACATCAGTATGGAAGCAGATAGGTGAACAGTCACTGTGTTGTAAGAAGCAGGAAATGGTAGCTGTTTAGGGTTTTGAGTTTAAGGGCTTTGAATTCTCCGCCGTTATTAAATATTCTGGCTTTTTTAGTTCTTGGTTTCCTTTTTACATTTTCATCTTTACGTATTTCCTTAGTGTTTTAAGTCTTAGTTCTAGTACGATTTCTGCTATTATTAGAGTTTATTACTTCCCTCAGAAATGACCTCTGTGCTTTCCTTCTGTCATTAACCCATGTTAAGTTTACTTTTGTGTCTGTCCCCTGTTTCCCTGTTTTCAGTTATGATTGCTCACTTCCTGTTTTACTTTTGTAGTTAGTTGTTCCTTGTGTGTTGCATTTAGCTTACTTCTTACTACCTACTTACTTTTTTCCCTCTGCTTTGTTCCATTGCCTTATTATTCCATGTGTGGGTCTGTTTTTTGGGGCAGCATTTTTGCAATTTTTTTTTTAATGGATGAAAACCGATGCTGTGTGTTTCCTTCCGGTCTTGTGTTTCATTTGTTCTAAATCCTCCCTTCTTTAATTTTTGGAGCTTTCAGGGTTTTTTGTTTAAGAACTTTCTGCATCACCATAAATAATGGATTATTTTTATGTTTATCCACCTGTCTTATGTGTCTGCATCTTGGATCCACTCCCAATCCCTGGCATTCATGAGTTTCACATTGTTACACTATGCATTATTTTTGGAAAGGCTGGACTCATTTCTAGCAATAAAATGACTTTAAATCACAAATATCTGCAGCTATTCTTTTAAAGAAGACATTCTTTAAGGTTTCTCGATTTCCTCTTGCCCAGACATTTTTTCAAACACGTAACTCTGTTGGCAAGACACCAAATGCACCAGATTAAAAACTTTCTCAATGCATACTTCAGGTTTGAGAGTGAGATTATTTGGGACTTTTTTGTTTTTGTTGTTCTTTCTTTTTAATAGTGGATCTAGGAACCTTCCATCACCAAGCAATTTGAAATGTCTGTCACATGAATTTCAGAGCAGGTATTTTCTTCTTTTTAGTAAAACACTCTTCTTGGAGTACCCACTGTTTCAGGAGGATCCGCCGCTGTGGTCTGTGTTTGATTATGTAATCATCAAGTGCTACAAAACATACTAGAAAGACACACACATGAGTATTCACTGCTGATCATCCACAGAGGGTAAATAAGAGAGTGCTTGCATATTTCTTTCTTGTTACTGAGTCTTCTTTGACTGAAATGGTATTTAAAGGTGGTAAAGTATAGAATATAGTATATTGCCTGCTTTGTGTCCATATTTTATCACTGCAGGTTAATTTTACTCTTGCTATTGTGGTATTTATGGCTACAAGCTGGTCGGGGTGGTTAGTTCAAAGAAATAATGACAGAATTATATATTTAGCTATATTAAAATGACACTTTTTTCTTTTTCTTTTTTTTTTTTTTTTTTAGTTATTGTAAGCATCTTTTTCTTGGTCAGACTGGCACTCAAGAAAGCTCCAAGCCCATACCAAGCCTGTCAATATTTTTCCAACCCCTTACTTGGTTGCAGTGGGAGATCACAAGCTATTCTCCAGTCTTCTGCATTGTTAGCTGTGCTTTACGATTTGAGGTTATTGCTGTGCCTCTGGTATTCTAATGGGAAAATCCATTTGTTACAGACTTGATTTGCATACTGGACTAAAACGTCTGAAAGAGGACTTGGTTATAATTAGTGTACTTATGAATAAATAGAGACACCCTTTCTCATTAGACAGTATTTCTGCTGGACAATTAGAAAGACTTCACTAGTGTTATTGGCACCGCAAGAAAGACGAGTGGATGATTTCAATGTTGTATTTAGTTAAAATGTCCCAGTGATTTGTAACGTAGAATAATCTCTCAATATCCAGAAGCTGGGGTAAAGCATCTGATAACTATTCTTTTTATTGTCTTTAGCTTCTCATACCTTGGTAAAAGTATGGATTGCTAGCCTGAGGTTAGGCAGAAAGAGAAAATTAAAATATTACTTCTAGCAGATGCACTCAAACATTTTGACCCAATTACATCTGCCTAGAACAGATAAAAGAAAAAAAAAGATGAGAAAAAAAGAACAAAAAAAGAGTTGAGAGAAGACAAAGAACAAGACTAAAGCAAAGGACAATGAAGAAGAAAATAAGAGGGAAGGAGGGGAGAGATGAGTTGTTTATGTGCTGCTCAAGGAGAGGTCAGCTGTGGCCGGTAGACACTCGTTAATCTGTCATTACTCTCATCAGGCCCCTGGCACTGCCACACTGAAGCTATGTGTGCATGTGTGCGTGTGTTTGTAGGGGCAGTGAGTCTGATTGGGATTCTGGTCGCTGGCTGGGGAAAAGCTGAGTCACCATGGCGACCTGGAGCCAAGGAGAAGAGAAAATGGGAGAGGAAGAGGAAGACGATACGGTGGGATAAGATGAAGGAAATTGGGAGGGGGCAGAACAAAATAAAGGCAAAATAGGAAAAAGAGTGCACTGGGTAAAGACATGGCAGCTTCTCTGTATTTAGCTTATCGTGTTTTTTTTTTAAATTATTATTATTATTTGGCTGTTCAGTGAACAAGTCTTGTTAAAAAAGAGAAAACACATAATCGGGACAAACATGGTTTTCTCACCTTCTCCTTGTTTGTTACTGTGCATTTGTCACATTAATCGATTTTTTGCCTCCTGGACAAAAAAACAAGACATTTTATCCTTTTTGAAGGTGTTCTTCTGAAACAAATTTCAATGTAAAATTGACCCTGTGTTAACCTACACAGAAATGTGTTCAATAATATGTTCAACATACTGGCCTTCATGGGAAAAGAGTTTAACCCAAGGCCAATCTGACTTGATTGGGTACACCTGTTACACTGCCTGTTAACACAAAGCTCTAATTATATACTGTATATTTTAAAAAGTCAGCATGGCAGAAACTCAATCCATTTAGGCATGAATACATGGTCAAGCTGAAGTTCACACTGAGCATAAGAATGGGGAAGAAAGATGATTTAACTGTCTCTGAACCTGGTATGGTTGTCAGTGCTAGACAGCCTGGTTTGAGTATTTCAGAAACTACTGATCCACTGGGAAGTTCCCACACAAGCATCTCTAGAGAATAGTCAGAAAAAGAGAAAATATCCAGCAAGCAGTAATTCTCTGGGCGAAAATGCCTTGTTGATGTCACAGGTCAGAGGAAAATGACCAGAGTGCTTTGAGCTGATAGGAAGACAACAGCAACTCAAATCGACACTTATTCCAACTAAGGAAGACGAGAATCTCTTTAGAGCAGATCGAATCTTGAAGGAGATAAGCTACAGCAGCAGAGGACTGCACAAAGTGCCACTCCTGTCAGCTAAGAACAGGAAACTGAGACTCACAAAAACTTAAAAGAAGAGAGAAAAATGTGTGGTATTATGAGACTTGATTTCTGCTGGGGTATAATAAAGGGAAGAACAAAATTTGGCATTAACATGACAGCATGGATCCATCCCGCTATCCTGGTTCAAGAGCATTGTTGCTGACCATGTCCATCCCTTTATGACTACAGTGTACTTCTGATAGCTGTTTCCAACCAGCTAGCACTCAAATAATATAAAACTGGTTTCTTGGACATGACAGTGAGTTCACTGTACTCAAATGGCCTCCACAGCCACCATTAATCTAACAGGGAATGGGAGATTAGAGTCAGAGTCATGGATGTGCAGCCGATAAATCTCCAGCAAATGTTTGATGCTATCACATCAGTGTAGTTACTTGCCCCTTGTTGAATTTATGTTCATTCATGAAGAATTAAGGCAGTTTTGAATGCACAAGGTGACCCAACCAGGTACTAACAGGAGGTGCCTAACAGAGTGTCTGGTGAGTGTATATTTGCCTTACCAGACCATGACCTTGGAGTTGTAGAGTCTTTTGTGATTCAGCAACAAACAAATTCAGAAAAAGTCACAACGCTAATCATGTCACCACATTTATTAGGCGGGGTGGAACTCATCACCTCAGCACTCAAGAAAATAGAGGAAGCCCATCTAGCACATGATTGATGCAAAAATGCTCTATTTAACCCAATCTGTGATCTTTGCCCAGTAGATTTGGTCCCTACACTTAATGAAATGCTAACTGAAGGCAATAAAAATAATAATAATGAAAGAGAAAATAATAAAAAAAGAATGATGATGATTACACCTGAGACATATGTTTGATTCATACCACTAGCACTTCTGCCTCTTTCTTTGATTGCAGACAGCATGTTTTTTTTTATATACATTATACTAACTTCGTGGCAGAAGGACTTACCTGTGCAATCCATTCCAGTTAACTATAAAATTGAATTTGTGCCATGGTGTCAAGGGCTTATTACATTATAGCACCCAGGTCTTTCTGTTACTTTGATTGTACTTTCATCTTTGTGGTAAACAGAATGATATTCTTTAGGGGGAGTTTGACAAACCTCTAAACGGTGAAGAAATCCAAAATGACTTTGAACAACACTAAAAAATATAATGCAAGATTTAAGTCTTGGAAACAACTAGGGGTTGAGAAACACTCAAGTATCATGAAGCTAAAATTAATAACAGTAGCTATTATCATTTCACAGCAGAACACAGAAACACTAGAGGCTAACTTTCTGAATTGTGCTTTAGATGGATTACTATATATCTAGAACCTATTATGAAGACGCCATAGTATATAAAATGCAGAAAGCAATCGTAAAATGACATAACCAAAGATCTAAATTCCCTCAGTAGATTGTCCACTATGAGGTTTGCTTCCTCATGTCAGCCTGGCTCATATGACAGTGTAATAGCACTCCCATCCCTGTGGGATCCCCACAACTCCTGGGATTCAGTGGGATGCCTGCCTCTCAATGGCCCAAAGCCATGCTGCTACCAGTAGAACAAAAACATAGTGTTACAGAGGAGTTATTCTGTTGCTCTCCTTTACATTGCATTTATCTGGCTAGAATTGCTACTTTCGTGTGCAGGCTGAAGTACTATATGTCTACAACTGCTGGATGGATTGCTGTGAAATTGTACAGACAGCTCTGCTCCCTAGAGAATCAACAGGCAATCCGCTGACTTTTCTTGTAATGCAATGCTTTTAGATTTAATACATACACGAAGGTTGTTCTCATGCTGCACCACCCGGTAAACTATAACATGACCTGGATGGATTAGGACAAGAATGTGATTCCTAAACAGCGTAATGAAATGTCCACATATGTGTATTTCTGTTTTTGAGTCAAATGTCTCAAACTGTCATGGTCCGGGACCTGGACTCATGGTGTTTTTTAGTTTGTGGACTTTTAAATTCCTCTTTAGTATTTGATGTTCCACTTGGTTCTTAAGTTAGCTTGTTCTTGATTGACACTGTCCTAGGACTCTTCAGTCTTAGTTCTTTGTTTAGGTAAAGATTAATTTCAGTTAGTACTCTGCTTTAGGCTATTTGTCTCTAGTTTTAGTTTTCTTAGTCTTTCCCTTCTTTGTCAAGTTCATATGTTTAGTTGTCTCTATGTTACTTCCACTTTTATTTTGAGTCTTGTGCTTGCCCTTGTGCTTTGTATTTCATTTCACATCCTGTCTTGTTCTTATTGATTGGCTCCATCTCATCTTGTTTTCTTCAGTTCTGTCTTGTCCTTCTCATTATCTTCAGTGTATTTAAAGCTTCAGTTTACTTTAGTTCCTTGTTGTGTTGTACTGTTTGACTGCGTGTGTGTTTCCCCGTTTTGATCGATGGACTTTGTCTCTCTGTCGCATGTTGGCATTTCAAATCTGTGTTTGGGTCCACATTCCACAATATTTGACACTAATACCTTTGGTGGGGCTTATATTTTTGCATTTATCACTATTATTAGGTCACTGTTTAATTTATACAGCATTTAATAATTAATATCAGTTCCACTGGCTTCAACTATACTTTAGGGCTAATTGCTATAAAGCAGTAAACTGAGGTAAAAGACAGTGAACACTGCAAAAAATGTATCTTGCTAATCACTAGGTTGTTAACACTGATCTAGAATATAATATTACACTGATATTAGCATTTAGCTGAATACACCATTGTGGCCAATTACAACTTTGGGGAGCTTTTAACCTCAGGAAATCATAAACTCTCCATATTACAGAAAGACAACAGACTGGCATGGGGTGTGCTCTATATAGGATGGAAAATATTCTATTACAAAGTCTGTAGCATAAAAGTAATATACTATGCAGAACTTATTTGTAATACTGTGATCTCACAGTCACAGATATCTGACTGATATCATATCAAAGAAAGCTACCATGAACTTGAAAGGTGATTCTTCTTCTCCTGCCTGACAGACATTTAAGACTCTTAAGCAGACAAGGAGACAGACACTCTGGACAAGGGAAAAACTTTACACCACCGCAGACATTGACATGCCAGTCACTGGCTATAATTGATTTTCTTTTAAGGTGTAAAAAAGGTTGCAAACCCCAGTATTGATGTAGCCTCTATCTTAACAAGAAGAGCAAGTGTGCAAATGTGAAAGCGTTCAAGAGAAAAATAGAAAGAGATGAACTAAAAAACTGAGTGAAGATAAGGGACTGAGTGAAAGCGTTTGGCAGATATAATTTGTAAATGCATACAGCAAACAGCAGATAAGTGAGCAGTTTAGACTGTTTCAGAAGAATAATGGCAGTTGATAGGGATCAATTGGTAAATTACATACAGCACTGATTGCCAATCTATAAAGCTGCTGCTCTTGCACAGCTATTGCAAACACTGCTCGTTAGACACTGCAGCTGCTGTCTCAGCTAGTATAACTATTTTTATAAAAATGCCAAATTTGATCATATATGACAAATTGAGCTTGTCTCAATACATGCTCAATGATCCAGGTGAGAATATCCTGGAAAGTTGACTCAGAGAAAACAAGTTCATTTGTTTCCAGATGAACTGAGTCAACTTTCTGGGAGAGTAAGCTTGCATTTATCTTTATACAGACAGCTTTATTTTAGCTTGTCTATAACAGTTAATATGTTTCTGAAAAGACTGCCATTGTTCAAATTCTCAGTGCAGGTAAAACATAATACTTTTCTACATGTTTGAGTTTGTTGAATCGGAATGCTTTTAAATCAAGGTTTTGATTGCAGACAGAAACAGTTATTCTTTAGTGTCAGCTGAGGCAAAACTTGTGTTTGCTGTCTCCACCTTCTCAGCGCTGCCAATTGAATGTGTATGAGACAAGCTACAGCGTAACTATTAATGCGACAAAAGTGCAACTAGTTAATGATATGATCTGTAGAGTTCTTCTAAAAAGCAGATTATATGCCCCATTAAAATCTTCCACAACATAAGAATGTCAGATCAGTTCTTGGGAGACTATCCTCTCACTAAAACAACCCCAAGCAGTCGTTAACCTACATTTTCAAAACATAACCTGTTACATAAACTGATATGGATAGGGCAGCACGATGGCGAGGTGGTTAGCACTGTTGCCTCACAGCAAGGTTCTCAGTTTGACTCCACCATCTGTGAGGAGTTTACATGTTCTTCCCGTGTTTGAGTGGGTTTTCTCCCGGTACTCCGGTTTCCTCCCACAGTCCAAAGACATGCAGTTAGTAGGGTTAGGTTAATTGGTGATTCTAAATTGCCTGTAAGTGTGAATGGTTGTCTGTCTCTCTGTGTTGGCCCTGCGACAGACTGGCGATCTGTCCAGGATGTACCCCGCCTCTCTCTGTGTGACAGCTGGGATACGCTCCAGCCCCCCTGTGACCCTGATAAGGATAAGAGGAAGTGAATGAATGGAACCAGTAGATTCTTTTTAAAATCAGGAAACTTCCACAAATCTGCTCTGTGAATGTGTATATACATGTCTGCTGTTGTCAAATCTTTAAATGCACCTTTATAATCTAAAAAATAGATTTTTTTTAAACTTAATATTATTAATTGTATATATATATATGATGATTTCCTAACATCTGCGACGTGTCATTTACTGCTAATTGTGCCGAGATTCACAAATGAAGAAAGCGTCTCTTATTTTTGTGCTCGATATTGAAATGAAGTGACTGTGCCCATGTTTAGAAAACTGCACAACCTTTGTAAAAATAACCCATAAAACTGACCACACACCTATCAGAACTATTAAGGGATTGTACTCAGGTGCTATTTTGCCCTTTTTAGTATATCTTTTAGTATATCTTGCAGTTTGTGTCTAAACTTAAGCAAATAAACAGTGAATGAAACTGAAACTTTAATATGGGCATGAGTGACAGATATGCCTCTGTGTCCCACACCTACCACCTCCCTCCTCAGGCTGGGACTTAAATTTATACACTGCTCTTTCTTACCAAATAAGCCTGTTTGGTGGACTTGATAGTATTTCAAGTTTACACAAAGTGTACATACACAGCTCTGGTTAACAGCAAAAGGCTCTGTTATTGTATTTCTGGAGAAGCATCAAAAATGATTTGTCCCGAAAGAAGAAAATGAAGTGTGTATAAATGACTACAAAATATATTGATCCTTGGTATCTTTCATAGAAAGGGCAACACCTGAGGGGTAAACTGTAGCTAAAATGAGAGCTTATTGCTTTGATTAACAAAACTAAATCACACAGTAAAATAATATTTTAGATTTTCTACAGGCGGTGATGTTTTTTTAAACAAGTGTCAACATGAACATTGAAAGCAAAATGCCTGTTTAAAAAAAAGTAATTAGCTAAATTATGAAGAACGCTCTTTTTCTAAACTATGGGAAATTCAACAAAGCATCGTCTTAAAAGTTTGGACCCCAGGTCATTAATAAAATAATCATTATCTACAACTGTCACTATCCCTGTAAGATTATAAACTGTCTAATTAATAATGCATACGATGATAACAGTAGGGATTAAAAAGAATTTGTTCTCTGCCTTAAGCTACAGCTGTAGACACATCCAGCATCAATGACTTTATCTCTGCACCAAAATACACACATACTGTAACCTTGCCACCTTACTGACAGTGTAATGAAATATCGCTTTATCTGTCTACCATGATTAAATAATCATCACCCGGTGCTGACAATAAAGCACTCACCTTGCCTCAATCACACATCAGGTCTTCCCGAGTCTCCTCCAAAGTAAAGAGGAAGAAAAAGAATTATAGAACAGAGACGGGTGAGGAGAAGAAAGAAAGAGAGTTTGGTTTCAAGCGATTGTTGTGGTATCCCAAATTGAACCACAGGATATTCAAGAGAGTGTAGAAAAAATAAGAAAGGACCCATGATGATTTTGTCTTAAAATGCTTAATATCCACCATCCCACATCACTGTGATATAAAGCAGGTGTTTATTATGCAGTCTAGGCCAAATGAAACACTCACGGGAATGAAAAACCACAGTACAATTATGGAGATTAACATAGTGAACAGTCGGTAAATTTTTTTTTAAATAATCACACCAGAGAATAAAAATTTGAAAACATGCTGTTTTACTGATAATGAAAAAGAAAGATCACCGGTTGCTGCATTGTATCTAGTATCGCTAAACTCCTTTGAGTCTGTGTGTGCATGTGTGTTTGGGAAGATGGGTGGGGGATTATCATTGCAAAATGCAGTCTGCTGTAGTGGGAGCTAGCACACAGGTGGATACAAAGGTTAGGACTCTAGCAGGCAGGCACGTGCAGAGGGGGGGGGGGGGGGGGGGGGGGCGAGAGGGCCTTGAGCACCCGCCCCTTTCCTGATGGGTGCCCAAAGTGCCCTTTTGTTGAGGTAATTTTTTTTTCTATTTTTTTTTTTTAAAATGTGTGTGTGCGTGCGGAGTCCTGTCTGTGCCCCTCAACAATAATATTTAACTATTAATCACAGTTTTGCTAAATAAAAGGATCTGGTTTGCATCAGTCACATGATGACCATTAACCAATGATCGCCCTTGACGGCAGAGCGCGCTGGTTACGAGCCGGGAACGAGCTCACAAAGAGCACCCGGAGCTGTAGGAGAAACACAAATTAACTCAGAGACAGACTGATGCGACAAAACCAGTAAGTAGGTGTACAGCGTACACTGTAGTCTATAGCACACAGGAGTATTAGCTTGTTACGTACACGTTGGTAAGTTGTCTTGTGGCAACTGACGAAACAAATGAGCGTGCTGTGTGTGTAACAGCGCTACAAACATTACCTGTCCTTTTATTAACTGCACAAGTAGTGCTGGTCATAGCTGTTAGCTAACTGGGTAAGGCTGTCATGGGTCTGTAGCTCTTAGTGAACATATTTAGTTTTAAAGTAAGTTACAGGGCTTTTCCTGCCTTTCAGGAGGGCTTATATTTCACTAAAAACTTTCTAATATGCATGTCCACATAATTATGGATTATTATAATTATGATATTTAAACACACGCTGTATTTTATATTTTATATATATTATATTAGATTTATATTTTAAATAACAGAAAATGTTGATTTTACAGCATTAAAATTATTGTATCTCTACAGTTTAAAAATGTAATAAACTTTCTCCCTGCACAGAGTGGATAGTGAAACAAATGGAATCATCATAAATACATTATTTCATATTTATTACTTTTTTTCCCTCACTGCTTTATTATTGTAGCTCTAATAATAAATAATAAGGGAAGGATTCTGGATCAGCACCATGATGGAAACTTGAGGCCATAGTATATACAGTATTCTGAAGTGTTCTGAAGAAGGTCTAAAATGTCACTGTGTGTGCGTGCATGTGTGTGTTTTATGTGTATAGATTCTTTAAATTATTACTCATGATATAACATTGTCCAGACATGCCTGGTAAGGATATGAGGAGGACACAGTAACAAAAGGAGCTGTGTGAGGCTACTAAAGGCAGTGGATCTCTCAGCAGCTGGATTACAAAGAGCACAGGTAACATTAACACATGTACCAGTTGGAGAGGTATTCCAGTATAAAAATAATAATAAGCACAACTGGAATGTTTTGCTTCTATAACATTTTTCTGTCATCATTTTATTATAGATTAAGTGCAGGAGTTGTTAAGTGTGGATAATTAAATAATAGTTTATTGCAATAGCAAATTGTGCCTTGTTCTCAGATGGACAGCAAGTGGAGAGTGATAGATGAGATGAGGAGATGAAGGAGGAAGACGACAAGGCCACCTCACAACAGTGATGTAGTATGATGCAATCCCATATTAGATTCTTGATGAATGTGTGTTGTTGTTATTCAGCCTGGTTCAATGTGCCCCTTTTTAACTTTGAGCACCCGCCCCTTTAAACGTCTCTGCACGGCCCTGCTAGCAGGTGTGTTTGTCAGTCTGCACTTGATGCAAACTGGACGACAATATTCACATATGATGTCAGAGCGATTTGCTACAATACAATCATAAAAAATTAGATGGTGGCGATAGTTCAGATTAAAACGGAGACAGAGTTCAAAGACAGGTTTGATCTACTGATTACTGAGTATTCATGTAATAAGGTAGTAATTATTAAACCATACCCAGTGTCTTAGCCAATGTGTTCCCATGATAATATGACCTCGGATTCAACCTCTAAATACATATTAAAAAAAATTAAACATGAAAGTGTAACAGCTTTAAAAAAAAAAAAAAACAAGTAGAAGATATAAAAATGTATCTTCTTTATAAAGAAAATCACAGTGAAAGGCAAAAAAACATGTTTGCTTCAACTTTTCAGCTGTCGGAGCACTGTATGTCTCCATTTTTGTTGTGGATCGACACCTCATTTAACTGCAAGCGCAAGTTCCCCACTTTCACTGGGTGTAAAAAAAATAAAGAGTGAGAGAATAAAAGATCCAAACCTTGGTTCAGAGTGACAATAAGCTCCTGTGATCATTTAAAACCCTGGGGACTGAAATCAGAGAAAAGTCACTATAAAGAAGATTTCATACACACAGTTTCTGTGATCTTGAGCAGTGCAGTTTATGTCCATGGATCTTATTCCTCAAAGCTCCAAGACAGTTCAGTCTATGTGGACTTTCAACTTTTCTGTTTAGTTAACAATGCATGTCTTCAACTACAACGCTGCACTATTTTAATTAATTTATTTTTTTTATATAAATAATCACAGAAATCTTTAAAACCAGTCTAAGAGAAAGAGAATTCACTCTGGAGGTCACGCTTTCATCTTAAGTGTTTTTTAAACCACTTGACAGGAAAAGCATGTTCACTATACATCTGAGCTTTTATTTAATTAATCAGTCTTAGACTAAGCTGGTCGGCTATAATCCTCAAGATTTTGTTTATTAAAAAACAGTTGGGTTTTTTTTAGTACAATTTGTTCACATTTTATCAGCAATGGATTTCAGTGGATTTGCATTCCAAGTACCCCACAATGCTGTAGTTCTTTTTTTAAATTGCTGACTTAAAGGCATTTATACCAATAATGCATCCACTGGACATGTCATACACACATTATGCATTGTGCATGCCATGTATTTGTCTTCTTTTATCAAATGTGGCTCATTTAAGGTTAAAGGTTAAATTTGAGAAAAGATCATGGTTTTGTCTTTAAGAGCACAGTTTTCTTGTTTGCAAGGATGACTATTTCATGTTTTGCAACCTTATCAGTTACTGAAGTCTCTCTAAAGTCAAAGGAATAAAAAAGAAACATTTTAATACTGTACAAAAACAAACAAAGAACAAAAAAACTGACATTAATGTAATCGGATGCTCTTGGGTAAAATTCCACTCAGGATAAACCCACACATTTTACCTCATTTATTTACCTTACATTACCTTGTTCAGTGAGTTGCTAAGTTCTAATTAGCAATACGCATTTGTTCATGAGCTGATCCATTTAACATATACTATGTGGTAGGAATGTGGTTTCTAAAGAGGACATGAGGGACAGCTATTAGGTGGGCATGTGCATTTTAAATCAACACACCAACACTGCCTCTTCTTACTGAGATGAAGATGCACCTTATGTTGAAATCTTAGTTCCTGCACCATGGCCCTTTAAAATACTCTAATATTACTGTCCTCCAGATGCTGTCCTCTATCCTGAATCATTTCAGGATAAACTGAATGACTGAATGACCTTTCATGCCCCCCCAAAATACTGATAAACATTCTGTCATTTTCTCCTCTAGTATTTTTTACTTTTCCTAGACTGCCCTCGAATATCACTAAAACTTATTCACCGTGATTTTGACTTCCCAGATTATCCGCTTCACGATTCATTGTGGTGACTCTTTAAATAAATAACATGAACTGAAGATACCGAGCCTAAAGTAAAGAAGAAACTCCAGAGAGCACAGTGCACACAGCATGGGGAAAGAAAATCAGTTACAACAGAACTGACATAACATTTAATAGTAATATTATAAGTGATTTAAATAATAAATTGCATATTGTTTCTTACCATTAAGTCTCAGTATTGCTGTAATCCTCACAATAGAGTGGGCTGGCAAGTGTACAAGCCAATACCAATACCAGATAAGACTGATGAATCTGGAGTATGAATAATCCAGATTTATCACAGTATTATCATGGGAAAGAATAGAGACAACACCCTATAACTTTATTGTAACAGCTGCCAGCTCAATGAGTTGGCTGCAAAGCAGAACAGCTGGGACAAGGACATCTACAGCTGTCACACACTCAACTCACACACACAGACTCACACAGTTTCAAACCTGTAAAGCCTTGCACCATTAAACCGAAGCTATAAATGTCCCGTGAGCACCGATGATACTCACCCTGAACTAGAACACTAATGTTGGGAAATCTGCATAAATCAGACCAATCAGGGTTTGTTTTTGTTTTTTTGGTTTTTTTGGAAAATGCCATTCGTAAAGGCCAACATCTTGGCTTAACAATCCTTCCATTTTGCTTTTGTTGAGTAATTTGTACTTCACTACAAAGTGATTTATGGAGTACATAGCACAACAGCAGCAAATAGCTCCCAGATGAAGATAGCTTGATCTAACCGAGGGCAAGCAGAGGGGAAGGGCTTGTCCAGGTGTTTGGCCACATGCTGGTCTAGTGAACCAGCTGGTTATTATAGGCATTATCCATCAGAACTGAACCGTCATCCATCAGAACCAAGGCTCCTGTCACAACCAAAACCTAACATTATTTCCCTGTACAAATACCTATGGAGTCAGCGATACACTGAGGTGATACCTCTTTGTTGAATCATCATGAAAGGAGCTCTTTGTCACATTTATTTACATTTTTTAGCTGGAATTTGAAGAGAAAGTCTACTGAGCCATTTAACAGGCAGTGATGAATTTTTAAAAATGCAAATAAACCAAAAGAACCCTATAATATGTTACACAATAATGTTAACTCAACAATAGGTATTTATTATCATAGATATTTAGTATTTTTAGGGTACATTTGTGGTACATTTTGTGTTTGGCTTCTTCTAGCTTCCATCAGTGGTTCCCCACCTCATGATGCAGTGTCAGCTGTTTACCACATTAGCTCCTGCTTGTGCTCTCGCACACAGGCACCAGCACAAGCCACTGTCAATCAAACCAACATTCAGCGTGCAGCAGGAGCTTCACAGGCACCTTTAAAGTGGAGAAAAAGGTGGGGATGGTAAGCCTGAACCGAATGTAGAATAAGAGGTTAACCATATGTGTGTATATAAGTTGTGTTTTGCTGCATGTCTACATGTAAACACATGGAAATATTTTCGTGTTAACCTGCACCTGCAGACAGTTTATGTCATGTACACATACATATTCAAAAGAAATCTAATGCACATTCTGCTCTTGTATAAATTAAAAATCTCTTAGATGCTGAGAGCAAAAAGACTTTGCACATATATTTTAAAAAGCAAATGTAGGATGGCTTTATAGTGCAAGTGGTGGCAGGAAGGGCAGTACAGTACTATAATAGTTAACACTGTCATCTCACAGCAAGAGGGTCATAGGTTCAAACCCACCAGCTGGCTGGATCCCCTCTCTATGTATCGTCTGCATGTTAACCTTGTGGCTGTTTTTTCTGGCTACTACAGCTTCCTCCCACAGTCCACAGTAGGGTCAGATTAACGCTAGAATTTCAAACTGAATGCCAATACACAAAATAATACCGTGTCAACTACTATTTACATGTTCAGCTGCTAGTGAGCAGGTTAGGTTTTTAAAAGGACCGTAGGAGTGAACAGTTGTCTCTCTGTGTTGCTCCGGCAAACTAAGGTGTACCTCTCCTGACCTAGCACATTGTGCTCCCACTCCATGAACTGGATAAGCAGTTAAGGAAAACTGATGGATGGAAGAGGTCTCGGTAACATATTTGGGGTCCCTCCCCATTTGCCTGCTAACGGTTGGTTCTGGCTTCTTGGTTTAGGAGCCAGTAAGCAGAGAACAGAAGGACTATTACCTTAAAAAATGGCATACAGCAATGTAATTTGGACCTCACTAGTTATCCAGTTTGATCACTGACCTCTCTTTTGTTCTTTAGCAGTTTTGTTTTGTAGCCTTTGTTGGTGTCATTATCCTGTTTGTTTGTTTATTTATTTATTTAGATTCATAATAATCTTATTTACTTTTTCTCATGTGCGATGCCCCGACCTTTGCCCAGTCCATAACACTATACATAAATGAAATGTCTCATTACCAGCTTCACGCATTATCTGATGCTTTACTGATCTAAAGAATTTCCGCAGTGTTCTTTTCAATCTATTTATAATGTTCACATACGAACAAACTGAGCACTTACAAAGTACTCTGCCTTTCAGAGGGAGCTAAAAATGCAATTTCTGATTAGCACTGCCAAGCTTTCCAGAAAGCAACAGTGAGATAATTCCCACAGTGTGTCATGAGGGAATTGTAACTAGCTAAGCATACAATACAGTGACTGCACAGTCAATACTGCGAATGTGAAGTCAGAGAGCAACAGTGTTGAACAGACATTCAAAATGCAGTGCAAGGACATTTTGATCAGACTAAGAGTCAGATTATAAAGTGGTCCAGATTAAAGCTATGCTTCCAGCACCGCTAAACAATTATTATTTTATTTAAGTTTCTTAGTTCATTAACATACTTTGCACAAGCTAGAACTATTGCTGAGCTTTATAAGCTTCCTGTCCTTAAGAGTGCCATTATCTACAGGAGATTGCCCTCTAAAGTCTCTAATTATTCCTCGAACTATCTTGCAGAGTATCGGATTCATGGTGCGCCAAGTGAACCATTTCAACCCAGCAGGGTCTGTCCTTCTAGCTTGCGTTAATAAACACCCACTCTGTGAACTGCTGAGTGGGCTCAACATCAAGGCTGAGGGGTAAAACTTTTGTTTTTAGCTGCTGCTTCAAAAACCCATGACCAGGTGTTTCTCCTGAGTTCAGGTGTAGCTAAAATGACTTCAGAATGGCAAACTGTTGTTTACCACAGATAATGCAACAACAACAACAAGCCCACATCACATCCTATGGTAAATATTCACTGTCATTAAGATCACCATGCGAAGGTTTATGTATTTAAACAACAGCTCATGATGTTTTCTTTTGCACCTACATATTTGTGCAATTTCAGTGTTTTAACAATCATAATCAGGGGACTGTCTGTCAGATAACACGTAAAAGCATTTGACCGCCTAGTTTTTTTATTTTTATTTTAGCCTATTTTAGATGCTTTCGAAATCTAAAACAGGCTTCAGAAAGTATGAACTTTAGACAGACACACAAAGATACTCCAGCACTTCAAAACGTGTAAGAATAATTATACCTTGTGTAGTGATAACCCTTCAAACTTGGAGGTTAATGAAATTCTCTCAGCCTCTCATCCTTCCAACAAGAATTGATTAGCAAGGTCAATTTTATATTTATTTTTTGTTTATTTTTCACAGTACATGCCAAGTCTTAGTAACGTGACTCCAACTGCTGGTGTTACAATGTAATATGAACAATTTATACAGCAAACTATATAACTGCAATAAAAAACGCACAAACAGAACAAAAACAAAAGAAAACAAAAACATCAGTAACACATTAGCTCATCTGGCTCATGATACATCACAGGCTATTATAATGTGTGGAGTACAGAAAGAAAGTGATAAGTTTTCTTGGCTGTATTGCACAAACTAATGTGAATTAAAATCCACTGAGAAGTCAAATCGGTTTGTAAACAGTCATCTCCGGGAAAAAACAGTCTTGTTTCACTAAAATCTGACAAATTCTCTATGGGAAGCAGCAATTTTTGTAAAAATGGAAAAGTGCCCGTAATATAACAACCAATATGACCTTGACTGTGAACACAATTTGGGTGAAGACCCTTTAGGTGATCATCGTGTGCAAGCTGCACAAATATTTGACCAATAGTCTTGGAGGACTAGCAATTCTTGTCAGTTGTGAAAGGACGGACACTTCGCCTTTACATAACCTCATCAATCCTAAAAAAGAAAAATAACTGTGGGAACCCATTAAATAAAGCTATCTTACAGGCTATATTTTCAACCCCAGCCAATCAAACATCTCTTTCAAACTGCATCAGGTTTCCTGTTTTTACCTTCTGTGCGCTGCACTGTTTCATGTTCATTTACTATGAAAAACCGCCTGCAGCACTGAGTATAGAGAAGTGAATGTAAGCAACAACTGATAAACAGCAACAAAGTGATAGATCATTCTGTCACAGTAATTTGAAACTCCAGCTGCAGATCTCTACATTATCACTTCAACGCTTGCCCATAAACAAACACATACTATACCACAACCGTGCCCCTGCTGTCACCAAAAGTAAAGAAAGTTGATCACAGCGGAAGAGAAATATATAGCGGAAGAAAGACAAATTACAAAAAAAAAAATGGATGTACGCAAGTGACAGGTAGATGAAGGAAAACCAAGTGGTGAAAAATGCGTGAGTGAGAGGAAAACAGTGAGCGGAGTGAGAAGTGGATAGAGATAGAGTGGGGCATCCATCCATCATGCAGTGCTGCTTCTGTCAGACACAAGTAATAGATGTAGAGATATAGAGGAGAGAGCTGACACTCCTCTTCAATCTATCTCCCCTCACTATCTGGGTTAGCTTGTCAGGTCTGCACTGTCACCCTGACCAGGACGTACAGTTACATGTGAACACATGCCAACAGACAGAAAGACCCACATTTATACAGAGAACATCTGTTTTAAAGAAAAATTAAGTGAGTTGGGGAAACATTTTTTCTAAATCAATTATCCATTTTCAGCTCCTAAATAATTCACATAACAGTATGCAACTTAATATTATTAAAGTTTGAATACAAAAAAAACTGGTAATCTAGTTTATGTAATGTAAAAAGCAAATCAATGCGGTAAGCATTATGTCATTACTGTATTTTGTTCATCTGTCAATACGTCAACAAAATTCAACTTTTAGTTCAAATGCTTCTTTAAATGATTTTTATTTATTATTTAGTATTCAAACGACTCCAGTGCAGTTTGCATGCTATTAAATGTTAAACGCATAAAGGATGCACTCACAGTAAAAGCCTTTCATTAAAAACGACTGATCAATACTGTAATTGCAAAGCAACAACAGATGTCTTTAGTAATGGCAAGTGTGTTTAACTGCAGTTTGCAGCTCATTTCAAAATTCTTTTTTATATTTTTTTTTTCATGACTTAATCTGGTGCTCTGTTTAATTTCAGTGAGCTAACCATCTCCACTATAGTCGTGGCCATAAGCAAGATTTGTCCAATGTGATTTTTGCAAACGCCCTGTTATAGACATAATTAATGGAAGCACCAGTGGGACAATGGGAATATACTAATATTTTAATGCAATATGTTGTCTACATATCTAAATATGACCAGATGTATTTTTGTGGCTTCGATAGAGCTGTAAAATCTTAGCTGATTTATTTATTTATGTATTTATTTTTAACAAATCAACTTTTATTTCTCAACTCCAAGCTCCTTTTACAGCAAATTTCTTACCAATACAGGAATACAGATTATGGAATTGTCACTGTTTGGTACTGAGTATCTCCAGATACCCAAACCAAAGGTATTGTATGGGAACTGGAAATAACTGGACCAATCATTCTATAGGCAAAAAGATTGCTGATGCACACCAGTATATAAGAGACAAAGGCAAGGCAAGGTGGGTCAAAGGATGATAAAAATAGATCCCCATATTATTCTTGACAAAAGAGATATTCATAGCTACTACAACCTATTTAGGCCGATGTTCTGTACATTATATTATATGGAGGGTATGGAAGAAGGTTAACATTTTCTACACTGACACAATTGATTTACATGGTCACAATAAATCAGCAAAAATAGCCCATGTAGACAAAGTTAGAAAACTGACTGTGGTTTAGCTGAGCAATATTGTATCCCACTGCCTGCCTGCTCAACACAGCACCATTCTAATACCATGCTGCTTGGCATTCAGCACACAGCTCCCTCTTGCTCTCCCTCTCTTTCTCCTGGCACCATCCCCCCCACCCTCCTTCTCTTCACCTCTCTCTCCTTTCAGCAGCATCTCTCTCCTGTTCCTCCCTGGTGAGGTGGGATGGCGCCACTGAACCAGCATCTGTTGCCATGCGCATGTACAGGCGTGCGAGCACAAAGACACGAGCGCACATGCACAGACTGTGTAGACATTTAAACCCCTGCCGTAGTGGACAGCATGTCACTGTGTTGAATACATCAAAAAGACATAAAACTATAAAACAGCACGATGCCATATCACAGTCTTAACACCTACAGCTTTATTGGAAAATATTCATTATTTTTTTCCATCTCCTCGTCTCTCCCTAAGTTTCTGTCATTCTTCTTCCGTTACTTTTTTTTTACTTTTTTTTATTTCATTCTTGTTTGTCTTCTTTATGCAAACAAAGAATTTGGTCTTAACTTACCTGCCTTGCTGAATAAAGGTCAACTACTGCACATAATCCAGTTGGATTCAACAATGTAAACATTACAAAAACCACTACATGTGTTTTCCTTGCACCCTATAGATGTATACATTGCTTCCCCACAGTGATGAAACAGATTTTCTACGGTCTCTAAAACTCAGTGAGTTTCTCTGTGTGAGTTACATTTATTTTCTGCTGACTTTTTCACACAGAGGCATCAATCAGTTGGTCTTACACTACTCCAGAATTTACACTTCTCTTCAGCTTCATTTTTCAATCTGACATTGACAGAATGAGAAGATTTTATATGATGCCAAAAAATAAATGGGTTTATTGTTCCAAGTTACTGTATTTTGAGCAGGGTTTTGATTGCTTTTCTAGCTAATCATAAATTGATCAATTATGAGCATGAAAAGTCGGACTCACACTAATGGAGCACTATTGTCATTCAGTATTCATCACTGCTGTAATGTATCGTATGATTTTATTAATAGAGACAGTACCTGATTGTGCTGCTGTAAAAATACACAAGACTGAGACAGATTCTTGTCCACGCTTCTGAAAACCTCGATCCACTCCTTCCTCGCCAAATCAAGCTTTCCGTTTTCCAGCTTGGACTCAGCATGGTTCAATAAACTGTAAACATGATCAAGAACCCTCGATTGTCAGCTGGCAGAAGCAGCAGTGTTATGGTTTTTTTTTTTTATAGTCGCATGTCTCCCATCAATCACCCACCTCTGGTGCTCTCAATCTGAAAGAAGGACCCACCTGTTTGATTATCTGAATTATAATCACCTGAATTGTTGTACAGTACACATTTGACTACTGTGGTTAAAAGTAATGGCATAATAGAAGCTTTTACAACCCAAATAAATCAGAGCGATCATGAAGGGACACAAGTCTCTGTCCCTCCACTATGTAGGAAATATTTGCCTCAGAACTGTTTACACACAACATGCAAATCCACTGTCTTTACTAAAGCCATTTCAAAGTCTGTTATTTACATTTTTCAGAAATATGCTTAATGGCTATCTTGCAGAGATATAGATCAGATGAATTTGCTGTAGAGATGAAATTCTCTACAGCAGGAAATTGTGGTGAAAGTTAAGTACAAGTGAAGCAATGTTGCCTAAAAATTGATACATAACTAAATAAGATAACATAAAATAGTTTTGAGAGGGATTTTTTTTTGTTCTAAAATACATTTAATTAATATGTCATACGCATACACAATCACCAAAGAGCTGAACGCTGTTTATGCATCAGACTGTGGAGCCAACCATGCAAGACCCAGTGCATAGCAACAGATTGGATTCAAATGCCATTAAAGAACATGATATATTAGGCGCACAGCACGACAAATATAACATAATATATAACATCATTAATTCAGTGAGCTGTAAAGATGCTGAATTTTCTAGCAAGTGCAAAACCACCACTAAGCACAAAACTGTCCAAGGTGGACTTAAAAGAGAGCGTGGTTCTGTCCAAAATCCTTGTCATGCAGTAATCTCTACAGCCTTTGTGGCATAGAGGACTACATAGTGAGTTATTTGCAAAATTGCATAATTGAAACTCATCAAATGAATCAGCGAAACAAATTAATACTGACAAACATTCTTCTAGTAAAACCAAAAATTAAAAGTTAGTAAATCCAATACTCGTAGTACTACTCACATAGGAGTTGATAAGCATACAGCCACATTACACATAGCAGTTGTAATGTTTCACTTTCTTTACACTTGATTATCTGAGGCCGGCGTAATGGTAAGCAATGTCTTGCCAGTCGCTTGGATAGAGATCAGTTGTAAACTACTTTTCATCACACAGCACTAGAAAAAGCAAAATGACTGTGTACGCCACTACCCAGTGGTAGTACATAGAGTAGGTAGTGATTTTGGACCAAGTCCATGTGTGGCCAAGACTTTTTGTTGGTTCCCTATACACATGAATGGGATTAAAAAATCAGACAGATCACGTAGGCTTTCCAAATGTTCTTAGGCCTAATGGATCCCATTCTCTGATACAAGAGTCGTTTTGTGAAGCTCTTTACTGCTTTACACCTATTTCTTTACCAAATACTTTGTGTAGGAAATACCTCTTTTATGCTAGTGCGAATCGTCTAAAAAAGTGGTAAATTAAAATTTTGTCGTTCACTGTGGAAATCCCCACACAGCTATATGCCTGGTGCTTTGTCAACATGTCTCCTTTTTGCTGTATCGATAGCTGACACCCAAGTAAGACTCAGTTGTGTAATTTTTATTTTTTTTTCAAAATGTAGTACCATTGTAGGGACATCTCAATACCCTATGACATAGGCAGCCATCACGCTTTCCTCTGTCTTTAACTTTAACCAAATTCAATTCAATTCAGGTTTATTTATAGAGCACCAATCCACAAGAACAGTCGCCTTCTGGTGCTTTATACTGAGACCCTATAAAATTCTGTGGTTGGGGCAGCTATGGTATTAGGTTTATATTTACCATTTTTAGCATCTGTATACTGAGGACTGGGGCTGTGATGAAACACATGTTATACTGAAACACTGTAATGACCAATAAAATGATTACTTTTACTTTATGAAATTAAATCCAATGAACCTGTTCTGTCATTTATTTCTCGCTTTCAGCAATGAGTTTGGTCTCCGCTGCACTTAACGAACGAAGGCATTTGCATGTATTCTGATTTTCTGACTCACAAATGGGTAAAGGTGTTTTTTCAAAATACCCAAAACAAAACAGTTAAATTGGTTTTCCACTCGTGAAAACAAAAAGCTTTTCTCACATGAATAAATATATTAATATTCAGAGAAGTGTCATGGATTCTCTGACTTCAGAGTGCAAATTGGTCTGTTTATGGTAAATGGCCTGCATTTGTATAGCGCTTTACTAGTCCCTAAGGACCCCAAAGCACTTTACACAACCAGTCATCCACCCATTCACACACTGGTGATGGCAAGCTACATTGTAGCCACAGCCACCCTGGGGCGCACTGACAGAGGCGAGGCTGCCGGACACTGGCGCCACCGGGCCCTCTGACCACCACCAGTAGGCAACGGGTGAAGTGTCTTGCCCAAGGACACAACGACCGAGACTGTCCGAGCCGGGGCTCGAACCGGCAACCTTCCGATTACAAGGCGAACTCCCAACTCTTGAGCCATGATCATTAAACAGTCCATTTTTTTAAGCAACCAACAACATCATTCATGGACTCAGAGCATCTGCTTTTGGGAAGATAACCTATATTAATAAATATACATTCATCCACATATATCTCCAGTAATTCCAGGACACAATAGTTTATATTTTTAACTGCTTCAGGTGAAAATGTCATATTTTCATAAAACTGCGCTTCTTGCCATTAAGAAATGAAAATAAAACAGATGACTTTCATCCAATTTTAGTTTTTCTTAACCGCCTGAGTGAACTCTCCTGTTTCCATGGCAGTGTGAGAACTGTCAGTTTTTCGATGTATAGTATTCATAAGAGGGATATAAACTTGCATTAATAGTATATCTCAGACTAGAGCTTGCCGCAAATATAAGCTATAACTATGTCCTAAGATGTTGTGTGCTCTCGCTGTGACATGACAGTAATATATAGAACCAGGGAGTAGCTAATGACAGCATATTTTAGCCCTTCAGTGGTGGAAATAATTATTTGATCCCCTGCTGAATTTGTAAGTTTGATAGATTCTAAATAAATGAACATTCTAAGTTTTTTTTATAGTAGTTTAATTTTAATAGAGAAAGACATGTAGCAACCAAAAATCCACAGAAAAAACACCAAATAAGTAAACATAAGTATTTGATCCCCAAGCAAAACATGACTTAGTACTTGGTGGAGAAACTGTTGTTGGCAAGCACAGAATTTAGATGTTTCCTGTAGTTAGTCACCCGTTTTACACATATGACGGGAGGGATTTTGGCTCACTCCTCTTTACAGAAACTCTTGGCTGCTGCTTGGCAACTTGAAGCTTCAGATTTTCTATATGATTGAGATCTAGAGGCTGATTAGGCCACTCCATGACGTGAATGTGCTTTTTCTTTAGCCACTCCTTTATTGCCTTTGCAGTTTGTTTTCAGTGTTCTGGCTGAGGGAAGGAGGTTCCCATCTAAGATTTTGGCCACTCAGCGCAGTGACGTCGTCTTTTATGTTCCACAGAAAAATAGCCCCAAAGCATAATGTTCCCACCTCCATGCATAACTGTTGGAACAGTGTTCTTTGGATCATACTCAGCATTTCCTGTCCTCCAAACACAGTGACTCAAGTTGAAGCCAAAGCCAGCTTGATTTTGGTTTGATCTGACTGCAGTACTTTCTCCCAAATCATTTAGATGTTCACTGGCAAACTTAAGACAAGCCTGTACATGTGCCTTCTCAGCAGGGTGCTCTTGATTACGCTGTGGTGTGTTACCAGTGGTGTTCTCAGTGACTGTGATCCCAACTGTATTCAAATCACAAAAAACCTGTGTAGTTTTGGTCTGGTCCGTCACCTTTCTCATTATCATCCTGATCCCATGAAGCAAGATCTTGCATGGGGCTCTACACCTAGGGGAAGTAATGTTCATTCTATATTTCTTTCATTTCTGAATAATCGCACAGCAGTCGTAACCTTCTCACCAGGCGTCTTGCTGATGGACTTGTAGCCCGTTCCAGTTTTGTGCAGATCTACAATTTTGTCCCTGATGTCCTTTGATGGCTCTTTGGTCTTGCACATGATGGTGGAGAGGTTGGATTTAAAGAAATTTATTCTGTGGACACATGCACTTTATGTATAATGAATTGAGCTCATGACTATGTGCAGTTGACTAACTATGCAAGCCAGAATTCTGGCTAGGTTGTAGGGATTCAAATATTACTTCTCTTAATGGCATGCAGATCAATTTATAGCTTTTATGCAATGTGTTGTTGTTTTTTCTGGAGTTTTAGTTGACATCCTGTCTCTCTCCATTCAAATGAAACTGCCATAAAAACTAGAAACTCTTCATTTCTTTCTAAGTAAGCAAACTTACAAATTCACCAGGGGATCAACTAGGTCCCCTCACTATACACCAGTTTTAACTCCTATTATACAAAAGGATGAATGAAGAGTATGTTTGTGTTAGTTTGTGGAAAAAAGTCAGCTTTCAATTTTCTTGGTTTATACTTGCCATGTTTAAGGCTTAAAAGTTTAATCTCAACAAAATCTTTGTTCTCTACTAGAATTTCACTGCTGCAGTCTAAAGTGGGTCATGATCAGTGGTACAGTATGCTGACAGCAAGTGCTCTTCATGATTCCATTAACTTCCAACTGTGTAATACTGATCATATGCATAAAGAACTTCACTGTGATCTGAAAGGCATTAAAATATCATCATCAATTGAATATTTCAAAATATTCTGCCTAGACAGCAATTTGAGCTACATTCAAACACGCTGCACTAACACGAGCCAGGAAGAATGACACAACGTAGGCAGGAAAGATTGAATTATCAGAACAAAAAAAGGCTTCAGCTAAGCCACAGGTATACACCTTCCAATGAAGACAGGAAAACCAGAAAAGCCCTCCCTGCAAATGTTGTATATTCTTGCATGTGTGTTTACATGTGTTTTAAGGTGGCTTAGAGCCATTGCAAAACCCAATCAAAATGCAAATGAAGCAGTTAGGGATAGGAAGAATTTACCAGGTAAAGAGGAGCTGATGAGCTGACACAGCAACTTAAATTATTGACTTCGTAAATCTATCCTTCCTGCTTTTTTTAAATGGTTTTATATCTTTATATCTTTATATCTCCATGGTGCAGCAATGGCAGTTGCGCAGCAATCCATTGGATAATACCACATAGTGTCTCCAGCATAGATTGACGGAGTGTTCTACCCTTGGCCTCCATATTTTTAGAGCTTTCTTGAGCTCTATCTTTCCTCACTCCTCTTGCACAGCGTCTTGATCCTTCTCCCCACCTGCACCAGTAAGCTAACCCCTCCTCACCTCACCAACTCCCCCCTCATTCTATTTGATTCCATTACTTTCACCCTTCCCCTTATATTCTCTCCACTCACCTTTCCAGCAGAACCCTCTCCCTGGCCATTATGCCCTGCCTTCTCCCCCTCCCCTATCACCCAGCCCATCTCCTCTTCCTGCTCCTTCTCTGTATTCCACCTCAGCACCCTCTCTTCTGCCCTCTTCCCCTATCAGATCCCTTTAAGCCCCTCCTGTCTCACTTCTCTCCCTGTTTGTTCTCGTCTCCACAACGGTTCGGTTATTCAGTTCTGCCTTTCTTTCACAACCAAGTCACCCTTTCCCTCTTTAAACTCCCAGACTTCTCTTTTTACCCCATGTCCTGCCACGGTCTCTTAACATATCTCCTTATCTGTTTGACACATGTTACTTCACAGTTTACCCCTCAGCAACATCATCCCTTCTCGTCTCACCGTCTCTCTTTTCCTCCTGTGTTTAATCTGGAGAGAGGATATCACCATCTCTGAATCGTAGGGGAGAAAAAAAACCACCAGCGCCATTATCTTCCCATCTGCCATCTCTTCTGTCTCTCTGTCTATGTACTCAACTCGGCTCTTCTAAAATTACAAACCAACCTCTAAAAAGCGATGCGGCATTTAAAAAAAAAAAAAAAGGAGAACATGCAGACAGGGGAAGGTGGTTGAGGGAACGGGGAGAGAAAATGGTGCGATAATCGGACAGAGGGAAAAGTAGATAGACACTATCATACCTGCGCGTCTGCCTCTCCTCCTGTTGTTGAGGCTATGTCTCCTCTGGTTATTTGCTCCCTTTTCAAGCCAGGTGAAGAACTCGAAAGAAAATACTAAATAATCCCCTTTCTGATCGGAATAATTTTCAAGCCCAATAAGAAAATATATCCACTTTTTATGTTGTTGTCTGACACCGCGCAAGGCTAACCGCGCTGCGGGGCTGCTGGAGGGGAGACGGGGCAAGCCAAGCGTTTCAATTTAGTTCCCGTTGAGTTTGCATCAAAAGCCCTTTACGGGTGCAAGGCCGGTCGCAGTCTATAACCTACAGCTATCCACTGTCCGCTAGTGATCCGCTGGGACAGGACTGTAAGAGAGAGGGGGGGAAACGCCGTTAAACCGGCGCACCGCTGCGTTGAGCGCTCATTTGGACTCCATACGAGCTCCCCCCCTGTTTCTGTTTAGACTCCGTTAATCGGTCATTTGAAGGAAAATACACAAACGCTGGAGGTTAGTATCGCTGGGTTCCCGTGTCTAAAGAGTGGAGAAAAAGCGATGTGTAGTAAAGGAAACCACGCTGGATTCATTTGCCGGTCTCCCCTATGGGTGATCTCCGCTTCCCCATTCAGCAGCTGCCTCTGCTGTCCTAAGGTCCAATCTTACTCCTTCGCAGCTCTTCGTGTTTCATCTGTAGACGCCTGAAACAAAAATCCTGTCAGGGTAATGGTGGGTAGGTGTTATCCGTCCCAAGGTCTTCCACAGGTAAAAATAAATAAATAAACAAAATAGGTGCACGAATTTGTAACTCTTCTCTCCACCCCCAAAAAACAGGAACTATAAAATCACATAGCTCAGTGAAACCGCTGCTCCCCTTTTTCCTCTACACAAGTGACTTTGTCTTGACCTCTCTCTGCTCTCGGCGTTGTTGTCTGTGAGGAAAAACACAGGACCACACCGCGGGCAGCCGGAGGATGGTGGACGAGGCGTTATAGGTCAAAGAATAAGGCGAGCTTCAGATGGAAGGAGAAACAATTTCGCAGCGAAAGAAAACCCCACATTTAACGTCCTTTAGCTCATTTTAAAAACCCGCTCTGATCCGCTACGATGAGCAGTCCCTCCTGCAGTTACTTTCACACTGTGCGGCGGTTTTTCCCGGGAGGCGATACGCCCACCAGCCCCGCTCCTGTCTGTCTCCTTCCCTCCGTATCTGTGTCCTGCTCTGTCTACTGACAAGTCGCTGCTCCGGGATTACAAGCTGGTGATAACAGATGGATGCCTTATGACGACGGTGGGTGATGCCATCGCCTGGACCTCAGCCTGCAGTAGCTGAAGTTTAGGGTCTGTCAGGACATACAGTAGACAGCCACACTGTCAATAGGTTCTCAAAGTGTGGAGCAGGGACTTGAAGAGGACCACGTGAATGCAGTTACAGCTGCAAAGCCGGAAAAAGCTTACATTTTATCAGTTGTTATTAAAGGTAGGCTATCTGCTCATGTTCTGGAATGCACTACTGTTGACAATAAAAATCACTGCCAGTAGGTCTTGGTTCAAATCCAGAAGCACAACTATATTCATTCTGAGTACATATGCACAAACACTGCTCACTTATATCTGCATATCGAAGCTGTTTGACCCTAAGCATAGCTCAGGTGCAGCTGCTCTAGGTTGCCAGTGGAGGCAAGAGAGATGAGATGCACAGCTCTTGTCTTTAGTCAGGAACCTCCATGTGATGGGAATGACTGGCTTTACTTTCATCATATGTGATGTCAAAGGCTTTATGCCTGATAAATACTTGTAATTACCACTAGGAGGAAGAGAGGAGCAGACACTGAATTATGAAACATAAATAATATTAAACGGGTTATGTTAATAAAATTAAATATCACATTCATCAAAGTCTTTCCGTTAGGTGTCCCGGATACTGCGGATTAAGAGCTGTGGTGATGAATGTTACCATTAGAGATGGCTGAATCAGCAAGCGCGGAGGCAGATTAGTGTGCTCACTTTCCAGATTCTGCAGGATTTCATAGATTATAAAATGTGAGTGTTCTACAATTATCTGATTAGCAAGAGGGATAAATTATATGGTGCGTTGTTGGCAGTACACCAAACAGTTCAAGGTTGCGGCTGCTAGTGGTGGTGGGGCCGGGAGGACAGGGGATAATAAAGAGATAAAGAGAATAACAGAGGAAGGCAGAAATAAACAGATTTAGAGAATGGGCAGAGATCAGACAGGGGTCAGGAAAAATGAAAACTCTTAACAGTTTGTTTCATCTTTAACCTCTGCTGAAGTACTGAGCAATATAAGCTAAAGGCTAGTGTTATAAAATCAAATAAATATGTGCATTTTTGAGAGAGATTGGCCAAAAGGAAGTAAAAGGGGACGTGTAGAGGCTTTGTAAGTGTACATAAGGGAACTATATACAGTAGTAAAAGTAACTCCTGGTGGCATTTAAAAGCAAAATGTGATGAGAATTTAATAAGCCTACAGCAGTATTGCTTTGGATACTGGTTAGAGACTCTTTTTTTCCCCAGATGCTTCTTTCTTTAGCAATGTTTTAATTAGACCGGGTGTCCCCAGGGTTTAAACAGCATTAGCAAATTTTGGAATCCTCATATGAAGAATTATCACTGACCTAAAGGATCCTGTCAAGTTGCATTAGTGAGTTGTATAAATACTGGTGAATAAACTAGTAAACCAAACAACTTTTCACATATAGATCGAGCCGTGATGCTGAGTGAGAGTGAACAAAAAGCGAGAAAGAACGAAAGAAAGAAAGAGTGGGCAGAGGGTGAAAGAGATACAAGAGACAGAGGAGTGCTCATTGTAGAATTCTGTGAATCGTCGCTGCCTTTAGAAAAGCCACAAGGATTGCACATGCAGGGCATCACTTGGTCAGTGTCCTCCAATAACTAACCTCCAATTATTTTATCAAATTTTTCACAAAGTTAGACTAAAATAACCTTTAGTTGTCACGACTGCACAAAGCCCTGAAATGTCAAAGCAGCTGGTTGTAGACACTTATTGAGTCAAGCCAAACTGTTACAAAAGCATCTGCACGGACCAGAGTTTAACAAAGGAAAGGACAAATATGGAGAGAGTAACACAATCCTGACGCAAACTCTGGCAACATGTTCATCCTTAAATAGAGAGTAGGCCTACATGATGGCAAGCCACCAGAGGAGTGTGACTAACAAACCCTAAGGAAGGAAATTGTTGGAAAAATTCAGACTCAAAGAACAAAGAACTGGAGGGCAAGCCATGGCCAGACTTCTCTCAAGAAAATGCATAATTAACATTTATTTGCAACGCAGTTTGAATATATAAATCACAGATGTTTACTTCCTCTAATTCTAATCATTACACTTGTTTTTCTCAAAAATATGAAGAAACATTCCAAGAGTTACACTCTCTCCTGCTCTGTTGCCAAAAATTAAACATATCTACAGTGCACAGTTTTGTTAGCTGAGCAAAACTGAGGATAAACTAATTTAACAAGTTCAATTTTTAGTCTTTTCTCTTTTTTAACATTATTGTAAAGCGACATAGCTTTGGGGATGTGGCTGTATGGACAAAACCAGTCATTTAACACCAAGCGTCTCTGGGAAATTGAGGTAGGCATGTTTTATGATATGAAAAAGGTTTTGCAACTCCAACTATAAAAAGCATGAAAAGCTCACAGCATAAAAAAGGCATACCCGATTTAAATGTAGCCAATCTCCTCTTCAAAGTAATCTCCTTGTGCACCTTTGCTAATTTGAGATTACCCCCCTGGAAGTCCTGTTCTGATAACTTCCATGTGTGTATCTCCAATAAAACAGGATCTCCTCCACTTTATCAAAACAACCCACCAACTTGAATTTTACTTTGAGATACAGGGCAAAGTTTAACTGTGGTACTGTATGAGTATAAGTATGTGATGACATATATGAGGACAGCAAGACAGTGTCGAGGTGTCCTTAGTAGCAACAGATGGATTAAAGGTGAGGGTGGGATTACATCAGGGATTAGCTCTGAGCCCCTTTTTGTTTGCAGTGGTGATGGACAGGTTGAAAGATAAGGTTGGGCAGGTATCTCCGTGAACTATGATATTTGCACGGGCATTGTGATCTGTAGTAAAAGTAGGGAGAAGGTGGAAGAGAGTCTGGAAAGGTGGAGGAATGCACTGGAGAGAAGAGGAATGAAAGTCAAAAGAAGCGAGGCCGAATACAGGTGTGTGAGTGAAAAGGGAACATGTGCAGCAGTGAAGATGCAGGGAGCAGAGGTAGTGAAGGTGGACGAGTTTAAATACCTGAGGTCAACCATCCAAAGCAATGAACAGTGCAGAAGAGAAATGGAGAAGAGAGTGCAGGCAGGGTGCTATCTGAAAATAGCAGCAGATCTGCTAAAAGTTCAGAAGTGCCGCGAGAGACAAGCCTGAAGGGGAGATCGCCCAAAGCTGAACCAGGTGAGGTTTTTGCTTTTTATGGGCGGAGGTGCAAAAGTTCATTTACTAAATCCCAGAAAGTTGACCTTATTCATCTGGAAGTAGGAATCATTAGAGTGAACAGAATCAACTTTCAACAAATCAACTTTCTGGAATTTTCTTACCTGGATTATTGAGCATTCACCAAGGCTTAATGTACTAAAATGACAAATGTTTTGAGTTTGAGATGTTTAGCCTATGTGTTGTGACAAAGAGGCCCACGATTACTACTTATATTATGATTATTGCTAATTTTAACTTTTATTTATTTATTTATTTTTAAATCCCACCACATTATTTTAAATCAATGTTTTACATAGTTATACTATCCCTTGCTGCTTTGTGGGAAATTTTTACTGTGTTTTTACACCACTGTGGTAACTTGCTGTGTTTCACAACAGTAAAGCCTGTGAAACTGAGATAGAGTTGAGATGAACACAAGAAGAAGTAGAGACAGTGTAATAAAGGAAGGAGGAAGGGAGGGAAGGGGATAAAGAGAGACGGAAAAGCCTCCAACCAATTCAGCACCACGGACAGTGCTGCAGCGGGATTCAGCTGCACAAGGCCGGAACAAGCTTTATCCTCATAGAGAAAAGCCAAAAGCTCTACTCAACACGGTCTGATCTCTCTCACTCCAACTCTTCTGCTCTCTTACACACACACTTATCCTTGTATTTCTCTTGCTCTGTCCTCTCTTAGACGCATACTGATGCACTTGCAAACACACACACATACTGTACAGTGTGTTTTTACTCTTTGTGGATCAACATCCCGAAGTAGTCGACAATACGTCAAGCACATGTGTGTGTGTGTTTATGTAAAATCTGATGCTCAGCACGGTAAGCACTTTTTTTCCTCCATCCTTAGTCACCAAATTTAGAAACGAGGCACAAGTATGAGACGGGTTCAATAGGACACAAGTGCATTTGGACTTAGTGGCAGTAGGGAAAGGAAGAAGTGTGGAAATAAAGAAAGTTAGTGTGAGCTAAATAGATCTGGGGTAGCAAAGAAGATAACAACAGGGTATTCGACTCCTTTGTACGTTATTATTGGTGTACGGTGCATATGTCATTACCCCCAGCTCTTCCCATACTAGTACTTGAACAGCACCCTTTGCCTCTATTTACTCCCCTTGCATCAGTTTTTGATATACACAGTGAAATCTGAAATAGGAGAGTCTGGAAAATTTCAACTTAACATTATGAAAGTGGAGGTGGAGTAGGTGGCATAAACTGCTTGACTGATTTGGGTTAAAATATAGCCTGTTGCACTATTTGCAAGACATCAGAAGAAAAACTTCTTCTTCATTTTGTACAAGTGTTTGGGGACATTAATGGCACCAGCTGAGAACACTTAGCTATGGATAAATAGATGCCATAGCATCTGTTTAGACTTTAAGCGATTTCCACTGAATTCTGTTCAACAACCCTCCATGCTAGAAACTGACGGCAAAGAGATACTGACAAGAGTCACTGTGTGTCGACCTGGGAGTGAGACTTCCCTCATCTGACTGGTCTCCCAGCCATGTCTTTTGCTATGGCCTGCTTTTAGAAACAGCTTATCTGAGAGAAGCCTCGTGGTACTTTCCAATAATCATACAGTAACAGACTAAATTTGGATTTAGCCTTACTGCCATGTCCGCTGGGTAGTCACACATTTTTTAATCCCCTTAACTCTGTAGGTCCCTGTACAATGATCAAGCATCAATCAACATCCTGTCTCTTTCCTATGGTCTCTCTGTTCAGCGCTGACCAGCCAGTTACCTACAAGTCTGTTTCACAGCAATGACAAGGTGTGAATATTGCTGTTCACTGACTTGTGAAGTACATGCTTTAATATCAAGATATGTTTATTGAATATACTATAATAATGAAAATAAAAATAATGAATGGACTTGAAATTTGGGTTACTCCATAAATTCAAACCAATGATAGACAAATATAAAAAACAGGAGTTTAGTGGCACTTAGAGTAATACATTTCTCAGTGCTAAAGTTCAATATGTCACTTCTTTGTATCCCTAAAATAGTCAATTTTCACAGACTGCAGGTAAGCTCAAACATTGGGATGAGATTTGCTTTTTGCAAAATATGTGTCCTCATTCTGAACATACAACTAACACATGGTAGATATGTAAAGAAACTGAAATACACTGGGCTGAGAAACCAGTTCATGCAGGCCTTTATCCAGCAGTGTCACACTGGTAAATTAAGGTATAATGAAATTGGAAGAAAGGATCTGTCCCAAAGAGACAGACAACTGGCAGCACAAAGGGGAACTTCTTCACCTCAAACCTGCAAATTAAAGAAACACATGCCTCAGAGGAACTGGAAAAAGCTTCAGCTCAGTGCCATTCTGGGTGGCAGGAGAAAATGTATTGCTTAAATCATATGCTGTAAAGAAAAAAAAAAAAGAGTCTATGCAGTTTGAAATTCTTTACATTTTGGCCTCTTTTTAGTTGTGCCTTCCAGACTTTTGAGTCTAGACTTTAGAATGTTGGCCTCTCCACCTGACTTTGTCAACATTACATTGAACTGTTCTTCAATGGAAAAAAAACTGTTTTTGTGATTCAGGGAGATTGGGTGACTAGCTGGTCACTTGTCTCTATGGAAAAGCTAGTGCTTTGTTCAGATGGTGGGCAATCTTTTACTGTGTGGACTTTACTTCTGTGGCCCTTAGCTTCATCAGGTCACTTGTGGGCTTTGGTGCCAATGCAGGAAAGTGTAGATCTAGTAGATCTAACTTTGCTTATACATTTACTTCAATCTTGCTTCTTCTGCCATTAGACCTCATGGCCTTTTTGTGGAACACTGATTTTGGATTGATGACTGTTAATGGGTGAAGGTTTTGAACTTTAAACCCTTTAAGAAAATGTTGCATAATTGGTTTTATTTGGTCAAAGAACCAGATATGTTTATATTTGATTTTGTTTTGTTTGTTTTTATCAATTTATGAACAATAAGAATGTTTCACCAAACCTGGCACATATTATCTTCAGAGCTCAAAATGTTCTTTTGATTCTGAAAAGCATTTGCTATTTGCTATAATGACAAAAAATAAATAAAAATAGAAAATAGAAACCTTACCTTAGCATCTGTTTCATGTATGGAGAGTCCAACTTAGTGCAATGAATTGCACTCTTTTAGGCTTCAATAGGTTGGAACTCAGAAGCAAAACACAAAAAAGGCAGGACAAACTGAAAGGTTGGCAGTTTTTGAGTGTCCTGGCCGGACTGGCTAAAGGGAGGTAAAACAGGTGATAATGGAGTGAGGGAACAGTGAGGCGTGCCAGCGACTGGCAGAAAGTGGACAAGCAGGTTGAAGGTTACATAGAGCTTGTAAGCGGGTTGATGAGCAGAGAGTTGCCTTAAAGCACAGAAAGAGACGGTTACATTGACAGTTACTTGAATAGATTTATAAGAAACTAACACATTAAAGTGTCTGATACCTCATAGCTGAAGGAGAGGTGACTGGCTGAAGCACCAGTGCGGACACACTGCCAATACCATAATGATAAGCAGATGTACCAGTTGTCTTCAGTGAAGGATCTGAAGGAGTTACCATGCTCATGGTGCACACAGGGACAGAGAAGAACCAAAACAGAAACACATAGAGGAGACGATGGTACCTTTGTGGCATTGTCAAAAACAAATAAACAAACAAACAAAAAAAGTGTCATTTGACCACAGGGGGGAGGGCATTGCAATTTGCAAAAAACATGCTTTCCCTATCAATGCTTAAGGCTATGCTTTTAACATGATCAGAGCATGTTGCTATGGCAACTGTGCCCTGCTCACCTTATTGCTGTATGAGTTATTTAAAAAAGAAATTCCAATTAATTGTGATGTGGGTAATTATTTAAGTTATTGTATAGTGATAAAGATATTAAGTAATTGCATTTTAGTAGAAAGGGAAACTTTAAAAAAAATCTCTAGTGTAAAATCAGGAGAATAAAATTATTTCTTAAGCAGCCTGTTTATTTCCAGAGAATTAGAGAAAGGGGATGGGGAGAAAGAGATGTTATAGTGCTGTCCTTCAGACTAGCAAGGTTGCAGTTTAATGGAGCCAGCACGAATGCCTCTCCTGACACATCCACCCCACCATGACCGTCAGACAGAAACAGACCAGTGGCCACAGAAAGAGAGAGAGAAGAATAAGGACAGAGCCATACTGAGCATCATAGATAGATCGACAGATAGCTAGGTAGGTTGAGAGAGAGAGGGGGAGACTGCCAGGTCATGGCCTGATGTACTGATGGAGAGAGTGCAGACGGAGAGAGGGATAGAGACCCTGACACTACCATAACATGGCCATTCATTATATGTGAAAGAAGACAGAGTGATGAAGCAGAGACAGGAGAAGAGAGAAAGAGGGGTGTGTTTAACATAGTAACATATATGTTACACTGGAAATGTTTACTTAAATTCTGAATATGACTTGACACTTCAAAGCTGTATTGTTTTTTGGTATTTTTTGTTTTTATGAGAAAGATGAGAGGGGTGTTTTGTAAATAGCTTGTTGTAAGTTGGACTTGACTTGAGTAGATCAGCAAATTAAGGACAAAGGGATTTAGAGAAATATGCAGTGGCAATAGTACAGACATTCTGTACTTACGCATAAGTACACATACTAGTGTTAAACTCCAGTAAAAGTTGAAGTACTGATTCAACGTCATTACTCAAATAAAAGTGAAAAAAATACTCAAAGTTAGAAAGCAAAAAGCAACTCTTTGGAGAACGTTTGTACCAGCTATTTTTGTGCAAAGCTAGCTGAACCTGCTACATTAATGTTATAAGAAAATAATATTAGTAGATGGCAATACAAACTTTGTTTTAATCCACAATTTAATTCTAGTAAATTTACTCAGCTCGACTCAGTTAAGTAGAACATGAATAGAGAAAAGGAAGGAAAATTTTTAAAAAGCTGTTTTCTGTTGCCTACATAATATAGGGTCTCTTTACCTCTAAACAGGGAAATGAGTACAGTCAGGGGTTAAAGTGGATTCAGCTGGTGGGGCATCATAATTATTTCTATTGTGAGCTCCAGCAGATTTTGTTAATGTTAATCAGCTGACCTGTGCCGCTGCTGCTCTGAGGTTTACTGTTCTTTGTACAGAAGTAAATTGAACCAGATGTCAGCAGGTGTTTCATTTCAGTACACTATCTATGCTGTCTTTTTTCTAGACGGTATGAAGTTGGTATGAAGATGGAAGTCAGTCAATGAATTTAAGCATCATCAGCTAAAACTCATATTAATCTGTGCTACACTTGATGTTGCCTGACCCTGAGCATGAAACCACAGCCACGGTGCACCAGTCAGACACTGTTCTTTGCTTTAAATCCATCACATTACACCAAACTAACTTGTTTATCCTTCACTAACCTGCAGAGTATTTTATGCAACATTTCAAATAACACAGTCTAACTCAGTTTGATGTGCAGCACATTTCACAGTATAAAAAACATAATGTCACATGTAGAGACCCATGACATGATTTAAAAAACTTACTTGTAAACTTTTCATTTTCGGTTTATCATATACCATTGAGCAGTTCTTACCTTCAAATCTAACCTTTCGTGTTCCTCTCTTGCCCTTTTCTTTCTTATCTTTCTCCATCTCAGAGTGAAGTGAACTAATAGAGACGCTGTCTTTGAAATGACCTGTTATTTTGCTTGTCTTGTGTAGGGCTAGCTGAAGTACTGCAACCGCACCTTAAGCTCATTTGCTCTTGCTCAGATTTTGTGTCCGAGCAAGAACAAATGAGAGTGCACAGTAAAAGACGGTAAGTAAGTAAGGAGGATCAGTAAGGAGGAGAGATCCTTTCCCCCCCTCAACATCTTGAACTCTAGACTCTGAATTACTATAAGTCTTGCTATTATGGTCTGTTTTTCATTTATATGTCACATGACATGGAAATTTCTGTGACTAGAAATTGCTGATTAAGAGATCTTCACAGATTTGTCTTGCTTTTGAAGTTGTTTTACATGTATGAATTTTTACAGCCCCATTTGCAAGATGTTGAAACCTGTTTCTGACATTAAAATAAAAAAGCAAAAATGAATTTAATTTTGAGCAATTATGATTTCATAAAGAACGAAATTTGTTCGTTACAACATTTTACATGTTGTCTTTAGTATTTGTAGTTTTTGGAAATGAGGTTAAAGTAAAATTCAGAAGTTCTGCAGCAGTTCCATCTCACTAAAATACAATTTATGTATAAATTTATTAGTCTGATTGAGCTGCTCTTCAGGAACGTGCTCTAAAAGTGTATATCATGTGTATACCAAAATAAATATTCAATTAAAAAACTGTACAGTTAAAAAAAGAATGAATATGTATTTGGTTGCAGAGTCCCCGTATAGTTTATAATCAACTGATTTAATTTTGATTAATATTTAATCTTTTCCTCTAGTTTTAACATAAATGGCCTGCTTCAACTACTTAATTAAAAAATGGCATTGGTAAATGAAAATTTCGGGGTATTATCTGAAAACTAAGTCAAAATTTTATATAATATTCAAAACTTAAAATTTTGAGATAATAACCCAAAATTTGGACTTTGCTCTACCTGCCTTTTTTTTTTTTTGAAAATTATTATTTTTTCTTTGAAATGATTGCCATGGCAATCAAATGCGCAAAACACACTGAAAATAAACCATGAAAGAAAAAAGACCCCCCAAAAAATGAAATGTAGAAAAGCAAAAATAAAAGCAGCTACAATTTAATTTTGTGGCAGTCGTGGTCGTGGTGCTTCTTAGGTACTGGAGCTCACTGATTACACCCATGTGCATGATTGAACTGTAACTGGTCGCTAAGGTTAAATACAACTGACTGAATGAAAGGGCCTGTGATGAGTTGTGTAAAGTGTGACATCATTTTGAACACCTTTAGATTTCCTGGTGCAACAGGTAGATGTACATAAAAACATGACAAATGTGTAGCTACTACTATACTCTAACAATATTTATTTCTACATTATTTTTCTTTATTTCACATGGGTTCTGCTGCACACTAAGCAGTGGTTGTACTCGACATGCTGGCTTAAGGATGTTAGAAAGTTTGCCAACTTCAGGTATGTTATCATAGTCTTCTGAAATACTTTTAGCAGGGAGATCAGTGGAATGCATGAGGATGAATATAAAGACTTGCAGGTTCTCATTGTGTTTCAGATCTGAATTATGATGCATAAATATTATGAACACTTAACACTGCATGTAAGCGAAACATCTGGCACATGTTTGAGGAAGATCTGCATGCTCCTCTATGTATTTGTAATCTTATTCCGTTACCCTCTATGTCCTGAACCTGTAAAGAGTTCCTTCTTTAGAATTTGCTCTATTTTTTGCTTCTCTTAAATCAGGACAACTTCAGATTTGGAGATGATCCAAACCCATATTTTCTCATATCCAATCCACTGGTGAATGAAGCAGGGACTCTTAGTGCACTAGATTAAAATCACCACAGTCACTGACCATCAGCACTTTGCTATGGTCACAAGATGAAGGTAAGAACAGAAATTGCTTTATTAGCTTCCAGGTTGTTGTCTTATTCTGAGTATATGGTTTGAGCATGTCATGCAAAAAGGAAACAAGATGTGTAATGAGACTAGCGCTCACTGAAAAATAAAAGAAAGAATGACTGTAATCAATCATGCACAATATAAAAGACATAGCACACTTTTACTCACTAGTCAGAAAAACAAATTAAAAACAACGTAATTAGAACAGACTGCTCTTGTAAATAATAAAATAAAGAAATCACATTTATAAATACTGTGGCAGTAGCACTTTCTTTCTGGGTTGAATATGCATGTCCCTGCAGTGGTTGCATGTGTAACCATGGGGAAAGTCTGCTGTGCAGGATGTTTGGAGCGGGGCTTTCATCAGAAAATGCCAGTAAACGGAACATCACACAGGGTCTTATTACTGTGATCTTGAAAAGGAGCTGTTTACTTTGAGGGGACAGGGTCTCCACACTGAAAGAGATAGTTTTCACATCACTATGTAGTCTGTGAAAAACAAAGTATAGCCCACCATTCAAAAGCTTATAAAACCGACTTTAGCAGCAATAACTTGAAGTTATTGCGTTCTGTATGATATTAATAATCTCACACATCATTGTGCAGGAATTTGGGCCCATCACTCTTTACACTTTTGCCTTAGTGCATTTAAGTTTCAGTTGCTGCCATTGCAGCCCAATGGGACTGAGGTGTGGACTTTGGCTGGGCTACTAGTACACTCTGTTGTAGATTTGCTGACATGCTTTGGATCTGCATGATCCACTTTCAAACAAACTTTGGCTTTCAGACAGACGGCCTCACATTTGACTCTTGAATACTTTGATACACAGAGGACTTCACGGTCATTCGTCTTTGGTCTTGTCTGTCCAACAAAAATTGTTCTGAAAGTCTGGTGGGTTGTTCAAATGCATTTTTGTAAATTCTAAGGAAACCATTAATACAGACTTCATAAATGAACCCAAACAGTCCTCTCCACCCTGACGGCAGCCACAGCATTATTGACCTATTTGCATAAAGCTTTATTTAAAACATCGTGTTACTCAATATAAAAGTTCAGTTTTACTTACCTCTTGAGTGAAAGTCCTTGTTTCAAACTGGTTCTGAGAAAAACACAAAGGGCTGAGATGTGGTTTTGACAGCTTCAAAACTAATAAAAATACGAGGTTTCTAAATGATCTGTTGTCAAGATTTGAATCAAGCAGTGTATTTAAAATTCTGATATGAAATATCTACCGATTTTGTTTGGTTTTAGCTCTTTTGCATGAGATAGGCCAACAGTGTCTTCTAGTGGTTTGAAAACTGTATGCATTATGTGTTTTGATGCATGCTCAATCATCCAAATAAAAAAATGCCAAAAAGTTGATTCTGTTCATCTGGATGTAGTGTTTTCAGTGGGCAATAAGTATACTTAAATGCTACATCCAGATGAACAGAATCAACTTTTTGGGATGTGTGTTATGTGCTTCATGTAGATATATTCTTTCCACACTTGAAGAGTGGCAGAAGATTATTCCTGATACAGATTTTTAGGATCTCACAGTCAAGCCCAGGGAATCATCTCTGTAACTTGATAAGTGGTGGTGGTCTCTTTGTGGTCTAGAATCCCCTCTTGGGTCCCTGCCTTTCTTGGATCTTGGTACATCTAGGTGTTTTTAAAGACTTGTTTTCTTGGCAACTGTGTTTTTATCGGTGTTTCCAGCCATGTAAAAGACAGAAATTTGAACTCTAGAAATTTTGTTTGAAGTAGGAAAAAGTCAAAGAACAGAGAATTACAGTGATAATAGGATCTATAAAGATCTTTAATTGCCCTGGTCCTACTGGGTAACGAGAAAACATAGTAAATTCTAAAACCTATATTTGACTCACCTGAAGTATTATTTCTGCATCCATTCTAGTTCACTACATATTTGATGATATTAACATGATCCTTGTAAATGCACAAGTAAGTATGCAGAACACTAACGTGTGTCTGCATTTGCAGGTAATTGTTATGCATTTACAATGTAAAATTGTATGTATATGGGGTGAAGCTGTTAAAGCACTCAGACAGAAAACAAAGTGTTGATGAAGATGTTCTTTCCGGAGTGTTTGTGCCAAGATTAGACACTCAGCAGGTAAATAAACTGCGTAAGTGTGTGTGTGTCAGATAAGAAAAATATTTAACATGGAAATGAGCATACCCCAAACAGAGATAAAGATGGCAGTGACTCAAAATCCCTAAAATTGAAAGTTTTATTAAATGCATTAAGTAAACAGCAAGTCTTTGGAAGAGAAAGGTTGAATACCAAAATCTTTAACGTCACACAGAGACAAAAACATATGAGTATGGATGGGAACGGGGTTTTAGCGTTTTTAGACAAGAGGGTTAAGAATTAGAAATGTTCACAGACGCGGACTACACCTTTCTTGGCTGCTGCCTCAAAGCACATTGTGCGCTGTCTATCTTGCGTGCTGCACAATATCGTTTATTATTTAGTATCTACTGTTATCTACTGCTAGCTAGTTTATTGTGATGGTGCTGTTTTTATTATGTTGCTCTTTGTTGCTTTCTCTTCTGTTTTTTTTCTCCATACAGGTGATCCAGGTGTTTTGTTTGTTTGTTTGTTTGTTTTTTCCTTTCTTCCCCCCCTTCTCACCGTCTCTTCTCCCCTTTGGTTTTCTTTCTCTCCCTCTCTTTCTTTCATTCTTTCTCCCTGTCCTATCCCCCAGTCACGTCTGTCCCGTTTGTAGCAACCGAAAATAAAATAAATTCATAATTATAATAAAGGTCAATCAAATGGACCAATATGGCAAGGCCATGATGATCCACTTGGTAAAATAAATCCGCTTGGCATCTTTCTTGGCCTTAAGACAACAATTCTGATGGCTAAAGATCCAAACGGGACACAAAAAAAAAAAAAAAAAAAAAAGAATTAGAAATGAGTATATTGGGGGGACATTTATGAAGACAAAGCTGGAGAAACAGGGGTGAGATGGTTGGACATGTGCAGGGATAGTGGATATATATTGTACAAAGGATGTTCAACTGCCAGGCTGGAGAAACACCTCCGAAAGATTCATGGATGTAGTGAAGGAGGACATGCAGAAGGGACAGGTTGAGATGGAAGCAAGAGATTTGCTGTGGCGACCCCTAAAAAGAGCAGCAGAAAGACGAATAAGTCAATATGTGCCAGTGAAGTGTCGCTCCCTGAGTTAAATACTTGAAGGTCAAGTGTAATCTGTGATTCATTCAGTGATTTCAGGTTCCATGTGACTCTTCTCATCCCCAGTCTCGTGGATTATTGCGGCTTAGTACATTATTGTCCGTTTATGTTGTATATTGTATTCATTCCTATGATAATATCACCACCACAGACACCGTAATAGTCACTAGCCAGAGTGAATATTTGCCTAAGATCTACACACTGACTAAGATCATTAGTCAGTGTGTATGCGTTTGTGCGTCCGTCCGAGCACGCATGCGTGTGCCTGTGAAAACCCAGATTCAATCAGTCTAGTTAATTAGCAGCAGATGTGTTGCTTCCCAAATTAGAAAGTGATGATTCAGTGAAAGCACACCAGCACTCTGCTGTCTTTCTCAAATACATTTGGTGAAAAAAAAATCAATGGAAACATATTGATTTGTTTTTTAAATATACATTGAAAGGAAAGCGCTCAGTGCATTTTCAAATAATTTAGCCTACTCTAACATATGCAAATATGAGGTATGTAGTTTTGTGGTTTCCTAGTGTTTATTATGAGAAGAAAGCTGGACGGAGCAGTAATGGTAGTGATAGGTGTCAAGCCAAGATACACAACTGGAAGCTCTGGTGCTCATTGTACTACATTTACTTGTAAATACTTAAGATCCGGTACTAAAAGCAGAGTTAAAAAGATATAATTGTAATGTTTTTCTCAACAACCACCTTTTTCTGTTTCTTCGCAGACCTGCATTTGAGATGAAGACAGTAATTATTGCTATTAATACACATTTTCTGTTGGGAAGATGTCAAAGTTGGGTGTATCTCCTGCCCTACCAGAACAAATGCAATTAACAGCTTCTGAACCCTTTTGTCACTGACTGCACATTTCCAAAACTGTCACTGGTTCACTAAATCTGAGTTGGTGTTAAACACTTTTTAGTGTTCTGAAATGGTTATGGCATGGCTCCAAACTGCTCATTAAATAATTTTATAGTTACAATCACCCAAGTGTGCTGAGCTGAGCACTGCAGCAATGCTACCATCATCAGGACTCGTGGCACAGCCTAGCAGACCAGCCTAGTATGGAACAGCAAAGAAAAATTACATTTAGATTACATTTCAGCACAGCAGAGAGTGAAAAACCATAGCAAAGCAAAGAACAGCGAGATATAGCATAGGATATACAGTAGGTGTGCTTGACTAGATTAAGAGAGAAAACGCTGCATGTTACACCTTAGCATGCCAGATGAAAGCACAATATTTCAGAGAAGATGGAGAAAGAAAGAAATGAAAAAGGGTTAAATGTGGGTTTCCCCAGGTGTTCTGTTTCTCCCACCAAAGGCAAGCCTTTTAAGCAAGACAAGAACTCTCCCCATGCATATTAATGCCCTTTATTAGACTTAGCCTTACAACAGACTACCACAAGCTGACCTTGTACATGTTACGGTAGTCTCCAGGTTCACTGAGACCCTGATCAAATGAGCAGAAACTTTATTAATTATTAACACCTGTTTTAATACTCACTATTAAGGTGCCATACTCCGAGTCAGCGCTGTGTTAACTGCTCTGTGAGGGTGCATTTAGGATTACTTTGTGCTAAATGCTAGCATCAGCGTGCAAAAATGCTGATAAAGAACAGAAAGGGTTATTGTCTTAGTTAAGACGTTAACATTTGCTAAATACAGCACTATATGGTCAGTTAAGGGATGAAATGATTTCAGTTCCTCATTAGTTTATCAAGGCAGAAATTTCAAGACACCCAAAAACTGCTGAAATGCTTCCTCTAAAACACCAAATAAGAAAAGTTATTCAAGTAGATGAAAAGTCAGTCGTTACTGTCAGGTGGCTTTATGCTGCAGGGACTGTATGCAGTTTCAAGAAAAATCCCTCCTATAGCTGTTAAGATATTTGTAGGTTTTATAGTGCATGTCCTCTTGCATATGCTGCAGCTGTCTGGATAATTTCGTGCAAGAACCGAAAACAAAACAGGTGTGTGTGTGTAAGAGAGTGGTAGCGATGTAAAGCAATAGGTTATGCTCTGGACTTGAACTCACAACATGTCAAGTACGTGAGATGCCCCCTCTGCTCCACAAAGCGCTCAGCCCTGCTGTGCTCTGTTGTGTTCTGTGCTGAGGCATTCTGTTTCATGCCAAGCAGGCTAACTACACTGTTATGCTTCGGTGGTGCAGAACGTCAACTGCATCTGCTACACTAGCCTGTTTGTGTATGAGAGAGGATGAATAAGTATGAGGATAAAATGAGCAACAAAGAGACCGAAAGGAAGCTGTGAGGGGAAAAAACAATAAGGAAGTATGAACCATAAGGAAAGTGTAAAAGTCTGCATGGTGAAGAAAAAAAAAACAAGTTTGGTGAGAAAGAAGACGAAGAAATGAGGCAAATGCTGAGAGATCAGTTCACTGCACAAACTATTCGTTCCAATCTGCTTTATTTATTTATTTATTTTTTTTTTTACTGGGAGAATCTGTAACAGTGTGATTTGGCACAGTGAGGTTGGAGAAAATTTTCACATTTCTGTTACGATGTCTGCATCACTGAGGTTTCTGTGTTATCTGTTGCTGCTTACAACACTAATATATATATATATATATATATATATATATATATATATATATATATATATATATATTGTAAATTAGTATGAGTTTTGTTCTTTTTGGCAATTTTGTCTTGTTTGGCTCTCAAACACTTCAAGACTATTGCTGTTGTGTCTCCTGACTCTAATATGAGCTCAATTCAAACCTGCACTGTTGTTCCTGAGGGTTTTTTTTCTCAACTTAAATCCAGCACATAACAAAAAGACAAAAACAAAGAATAGAGTCTAATGGGTAATTTTTGAAATCTCATAGTTACCCACTGGTGGGAAAAAAAACAAACAAGATACCTTGCGGACAATGGCAATTACTTTGAGAAAAGAGATTTCACATGTACGTAAAAACATAAGTGCTGTGAGTCTGTTACTAATAATGCTTTGAACTGGAGTCAGGTGAGGTGAACCACAGTGCAGTCATACCGGGGTGTGTTGACTCCTGCCCATGGCGTTGTTTTTATGGGCTCTCCAAACAGCTATCTAAAGCCTTCTGGCAGAATATTTATCAAGAGCATTGCAGGTTTCTTCTAATATAATATTTTACAGCAACACAGCAACTTGGAGAGGAAAAGGATGGAGAAAGAAAAACAGATGAGACTAAAGAAAGATGGGAGAGCAAAAAAGCCAGAAAAAAATAACTAAATTAAAGCCTAACAATTTAATATCTATAATAACAATAATAGGTGGTTTTATATTATGTGTGGTGTGGAAGGATTTCCTAATAGAAAAACAAATCCCCTGCCTCTGCAGTCCCCTGAGCTCTCCAAATCACTTTAGCATTTTTCAGCTCAGTGTTTTGGTTTCCTGCAGGCTTGTTTCCAGTTGCACAAGGCATGCTAGCTTGTGGCTTTTTAGAGATTAAGGAACATTTAGCAGCTAAAAAGCCAAGAATTTCCCTAAGGAACCAGACAGAGATGAGACCACTGCTAAAGGGAAGGTGATTATTGGACCTAATGTTAATTAATGCTAATGTTGGTCTGTGTGAGCTGCATCCGTAAATAGTATGCAACTAGGGATATGCTGATCACTTCAATAAAATTGGTTTCATAAATGATTAAACACATTTTTTACATTTTAATTTTAAACTGAAACAAACACGAACTCTAGTTATTAAAATATGGGTGCCACCTTAAATTTAATTAGAGAAAAAACTGATAAAGGAAATTAATTGCTCTTGTGAATTAGTCTTGAAAACTCTGTTCAACTTTTATTAATAATCAAATTAACAATTATCAATAACAACAGTAATTATAAGGGCAAAAACTAATAATGGTTGAAGGATTTCAGAGTCCTAAAAAGCAGAAAGCATTTGTGCAAAGGGTTGTAAAAGTGAAACACTACACATGTAATATATTTACTAACCTACACAAGACAACGGGTTGTGTGCAAGAGATTTAGAGAGGGAATGTGTGTTTGTAAGTGTGAGTAAGTGTGCACATTTAATCATGCCTGCATGGCATGAGCATGCATGTTAGGACAGAGCAAAAGAACGTGTGAAGCCAGAGCTTTGAATTCCCTCTCCGCATGTGTTGTTCATTTAAAAGCAATCCAATGTATGATCCCAGCGGGAAATTGGTCTCAAATTAGCAAAGTAGATAGTTAGACCCTGTGTCTGTGTGAGGCCTCACATCATCTTAACCTTGTGGCAAAGCCAACAAACCATTAATCACATAATCACACTTCAGTGAGCCGAGTCAGAAAATGCACATCAGCTGAAGCCAAGTTTAACTCACCCAGTTGTGTATCCATGTTTAAAGACAAGCTTGTGATTCTGACTGTCTGTTCATTGCTGTGTCACCCTCTGAAGAGCTGTTCTGACGTTTTTCTGTTCTTGTTCCTGTCATTTAAAAAAGTTAGCTGTTGGCTTATTGCTAAGTTTTTTTGTTTGTTTTTTTAATTTAAGCAAATGAGTGTACTCATGCTAACAAAAAAGTGTGGAGTTTCATGTCAGCTGTCACCAATATGGCTAAGGTGCAGGATACTTGGATACAGGATACTGGATATAGTGTACATGCAAGTGTACTAAGCAGTTCCCCAGTTACAGACCATAAGTGGTGTGTAACTGGCCAACAATAAGTCATTGATGTACTCCCGTCTCTTACTACACTGCTTTAAAAAGACATGAAAAACCTATTTTTTTTTCTTCTTGTTGCTTCCTTTAAGGGTTGCCACAGTGGATCATCTACCTCCATCTCCCTACATCCCTGACATCCTTTTCTGTCACATCAACCCTTTGCATGCTCTCCTTCCTTATATCCATGAATCTTGTCTGTGGCTTTTCACTTTTCCACCCATCTGGCAGCTCCATATTGAACATCCATTGTCCAGTATATCCACTATTCCTCATCTGCACATGTCCAAAACATCTCAGCCTTGCCTCTCTAACTTTAGCTGTCCCTCTGATATAGATGTCTTGATGCATGCTCAATCATCCAGGTAAGTAATTCCCCAAAAGTTGATTCTGTTCATCTGGACGTAGCGTTTTCAGTGGGAGAAAGTGACTTCTTCAGTCTCAGCTGACTGGAGGTTTCCCCAACCTTATAAACAGTACATTTGCATAATGACTGAAACTAGCACCACTGAATGAACAATGGGCTGGGAGGGAGGGAGGTTCCTTGATCATTAATATGGAAATTCTCATGACGATTGATCAAAGCCCACTGATCTGATATAGATATTTTTTATCCTGTTCCTTTTGGTCACTCCAAAAGAAAATTTTAGGATCTTATAGAAATGCTGCTAAGCCACCACATATGTTAAAAGGCTTTTTCTGATTAACGCACATGCTCTCTCTCTCTCTCACTCACACACACACACACACACACACACACACACACAAAGACACACTTTTTTCCCCTTACATTTCCTTCCTTTTGCTCCATCTATCCTTCTGTCCATCTGTTGTGTCAAAGCCTCCTGAGAGATAATCCAAAACATAGGGTAATAGTTATGGAGACAACTGGGAAAATATTACAACTCCATCAGAGGCGCAGATCTGAACATGCATATCTAGGCTTGTTTCTCTCCCTGTGTGACTTTTAGGTAAATCCTTTAATTTTCTCAAAAATTGGCAGTGCACCTTATAATCTGGTGCACCTTATCTATGAATTCTGGCTGTGCTTACTGACCTCGAACCGATTTTATGTGGTACACGGCGCTTAAAAATCTGTCAGAAAATGTTTTAGTAGGACTTTGCTAAGCTACGAAGCCACACCGTTTGATGGATTGTCTGAGCGTTATGGCTACCGTAGTCAGGAGCCTCGCGACTCATAGTAATCTGAGTCCAAAACTCCGTCCGCGTCAGGTCATCTTTAATAAAATGATCAGTGTTGCTGCTTTACCAGGTGTAGCAATTAAGTTTAACATCCAGGCATCCGTGAAAACAGAATTTATTAAATTTAGTAGAAAGTTAACTCGCTAGTTTTGCTAGTTACCTAAACATGATATACCATGTTCTGACTGAGAGATTTCTGGGCAAAAATAAAACGTACAGCTCTGCTATCACTTCCAACATAAATGAAGGCACGAAACTAAACAGCAGTAACGTTTGTAGGGTTACTGAAGTTGGGCTAGCTGGTATATAATGCTGTGCTAGTGATCGCTAGTGACACAGCTATGTTAGCATAACAAAGCATAACACAGTGAACCTGGAGAATGAACGCTAACTTTTTTCCACTTGATAAAAGTTCCCGATGTTTTTTTTGACAAATGCAATCGCATGGAAAATTGCTGTAAACAGACCAAACTTCAGTAGGGGAGAACAACTGAGATAATCCAGCCACAATATGAGGTTAGTCATTAATGTAAGATAAGATAACTTTTATTAGTCCCACACATGGGAAATTTGTTTTGTTACAGCAGAAAGTGGACAGTGCAAAGTTACATAGCAAAAATTACAAGAGGACAAAAACATATACTATTGTTCCAGTGTTTATAGAGCAGCTACCAGAGAATTCAACATTAATGAATCAATGGTACGGAAGTGGAGGAAGCAAGTGGAATTAGTTGAGTAAAGTTTGACTCATCTGACTGTTTTGTTTCATTTAATACGCCTTATAATCCGGTGCACCTTATGTATGAAAACAGACCCATTTGTCGACAGTGCGTCTTATAATCCGGTGCGCTTTATGGTCCGAAAAATACGGTAACTATGTCTGCTCAATTCCTTGATTTCCTCTGTCCATAAACATTGCTCTGAGCACCTCTTTACGTCATACTAAAATTGTACACGTCAACTCTTATCACTGAAAGATTTCATGTTTTCTTGAAATTCAGATGGTGAATGGTGAATGAGCTCGGTTCAAAATCATGAGTTTGATTCCCTTCACTGTCCAATTTTCCATCCTTAGTGACGCGATACCTTGAGTAATAACTGTATTTTAGCTCGGAATAAAATGACGCATCTCAGCACTGACACTAATGTCAGATCAAGTGAAAATGAACGCTCCTCTGTGCCTTGAACTGCAATTCCAGCTTCAAGATGTGACACTAATTTCTGAGTTAATTTATGAAACCATTCACCTTTAAACTCAGCGTTTACATCAGGAACATTGCTTTGCTTTCACATTTACATAAATGCCTCGTGCATCCTCAGCCATCCATAACAGATATAGCAGGCCTCTCTCCACCAGGAACAGCTCTCTACGGGGAACAGGTCGAAAGGTGAACCTTGACACAAACACAAGTGAAATAAAATGTCGGTATAATACTTTTGTTTATTCTAAATTTTTCAACACACACAGGCCTCTTTTTTCAGGTTTGGGATTTGTTCACTTGGAAAAGAGAACCTGTAGTCCCTCACCACCAATAACTACTTCAGTGTCTGCCTTGTAAACAGTGGATCGCAGTTCCCCAGATAAAGAAGCACTGCTTCAAGGACACAGAGCTGATACACACATGCATAGTCATACCCATGCACAAGCGCACACGAGCATTCAGAGACCTTTTTTGCATGCCCAGACATTCATCCTCTCATGCCCACCCCCACATTACCCACACACTCTTAAACTAAGATCCACACCTGAGCACAAACCTACATACTGAATGGGTGGCTGAATCGTGTTAATCATGCAATATCTCTTAAGGAAATAATTAATTGGATTGACTAAAAAATGCTGCAGCACAGAGAGCTCTGCAAGGGCAGGTGTTTGTTTCTGCATTGCTGGCGTGTGTGGACGTATAGTGCATGCATGCTAAATAAAAGCACTAAACAATAAGTTCAATGTAAACAGGCAGTATGCAAATTGACGGCGGTTGCAGCAAACCAGCTGCTGGCAAAACAAACATGATATCTGGTTTAATTATAGCACCACAAGTAGGTGGACAACTTCATTTTGTATAAACAGTGTATCCACAGTATCATAGCTTCATTACATTTTACTCCTCAGTTTGAATTTAGACGTGTGTGCAAACAAATGCTTTTTAAAGCTAATGGCAAATGGCCAGAGGAGAGGGAAATTCAAAATAAGATCTCTTCTTTGTCCAGCCCGCTTCTCCTCGGTATAAATGAGTCTAATCTTTTCGTACTTTGTAGTTTCAGCTCCCCAGAAACCCCTCCCAAATTTACAAACTTGATTGGTTTGTAATGTAAATAAGCCTGTGCAATATTTTGTCTGTGATCAAATTCAAGTCTGATCTCTGTGCATTTTATCTCCTGCACTTTCTGTGGTTCTCTGGTTATTCTCAGACTGGACAGGATAATTTGTCTAAGAATGATTTATTCTTTTACTTCTTTTTTCTGCTAGAGGGGGGGGGGGGGATTCTCCAAGTAGGAAGATGATTTATTTATGGTGAGACAAAGAAGCAACTATTGTGAGCAGCAAAATATTCCTCTGGGTAATGTCACTGGGTATCACATTTAAATTGGATTTTGTCAATTCTCAAACATAAACCAAGGTTATTTCTGAAGCTATGGAAACACATTTGAATTCACTTCTGTCTGAAAAGTATTTCATCATTAAAACACAGCAGCTTTCATAAAAAAAAAGAAGAAGAAATCAAAGCATAATAGAATAGACTTGCTTAGGGGCAGTATCCAACTTTAAACAAAGGGGTAGGTGGTTAATATTTTGTTTTCTCCCAAGATTTTCTGAACAGACTCTTTAACTAGCATTTGTAGACAAGATCATAAATAAAACAAAGAAACAACAAACAACAAAACCTGACTACGCTTTACAACTGTATGACAGGATATTTCAGGATGACATTCAAGTAAGAAAGCACTCCCTCTGAGGCCACTGAGCTGATGTGTTCAGCCTAAATAGTGAAGCACAAATACTTTCTTCAGGGGATGACACAACAATTGCATAACTAACCTAAAAAAACCCACCAACAACAAAAAAAGCTGTAACAGTGCTTCACACGTCATTCGTTTTGTGTATTTATATGGTAAATGGCCTGTATTTGTATAGCACTTTCACTAGTCCCTAAGGACCCCAAAGCGCTTTACACATCCAGTCATCCACGCATTCAAACACTGGTGATGGCAAGCTACATTGTAGCCACAGCTGCCCTGGGGCGCACTGACAGAGGCGAGGCTGCCGGACACTGGCGCCACTGGGCCCTCTGACCACCACCAGTAGGCAACGGGCGATTACAAGGCGAACTCCCAACTCTTGAGCCACGATCGCCCTACCTAGCTCTGTCACCTTGACCCTTTATCATTACAATTCTCCAAATAATTAGAAAGCATACATGCACTGTAGCCCTAATGCTTAATTATCAGTTGAATTGTTAATGGGTCAGTTGTGCCTATATTCATCTTAAACTGGTCATAATTCTCTGAAATAACAATATATCCTTACAAACTATCAGGTTTTAATACATTAAGCATGTTGGTTGCGTGAAATATACAGGGAGTGCAGAATTATTAGGCAAATGAGTATTTTGTCCACATCATCCTCTTCATGCATGTTGTCTTACTCCAAGCTGTATAGGCTCGAAAGCCTACTACCAATTAAGCATATTAGGTGATGTGCATCTCTGTAATGAGAAGGGGTGTGGTCTAATGACATCAACACCCTATATCAGGTGTGCATAATTATTAGGCAACGTCCTTTCCTTTGGCAAAATGGGTCAAAAGAAGGACTTGACAGGCTCAGAAAAGTCAAAAATAGTGAGATATCTTGCAGAGGGATGCAGCAGTCTCAAAATTGCAAAGCTTCTGAAGCGTGATCATCGAACAATCAAGCGTTTCATTCAAAATAGTCAACAGGGTCGCAAGAAGCGTGTGGAAAAACCAAGGCGCAAAATAACTGCCCATGAACTGAGAAAAGTCAAGCGTGCAGCTGCCAAGATGCCACTTGCCACCAGTTTGGCCATATTTCAGAGCTGCAACATCACTGGAGTGCCCAAAAGCACAAGGTGTGCAATACTCAGAGACATGGCCAAGGTAAGAAAGGCTGAAAGACGACCACCACTGAACAAGACACACAAGCTGAAACGTCAAGACTGGGCCAAGAAATATCTCAAGACTGATTTTTCTAAGGTTTTATGGACTGATGAAATGAGAGTGAGTCTTGATGGGCCAGATGGATGGGCCCGTGGCTGGACTGGTAAAGGGCAGAAAGCTCCAGTCAGACACCAGCAAGGTGGAGGTGGAGTACTGGTTTGGGCTGGTATCATCAAAGATGAGCTTGTGGGGCCTTTTCGGGTTGAGGATGGAGTCAAGCTCAACTCCCAGTCCTACTGCCAGTTTCTGGAAGACACCTTCTTCAAGCAGTGGTACAGGAAGAAGTCTGCATCCTTCAAGAAAAACATGATTTTCATGCAGGACAATGCTCCATCACACGCGTCCAAGTACTCCACAGCGTGGCTGGCAAGAAAGGGTATAAAAGAAGAAAAACTAATGACATGGCCTCCTTGTTCACCTGATCTGAACCCCATTGAGAACCTGTGGTCCATCATCAAATGTGAGATTTACAAGGAGGGAAAACAGTACACCTCTCTGAACAGTGTCTGGGAGGCTGTGGTTGCTGCTGCACGCAATGTTGATGGTGAACAGATCAAAACACTGACAGAATCCATGCAAAGAAAGGTGGCTATATTGGTCGCTGATTTGTTTTTGTTTTGTTTTTGAATGTCAGAAATGTATATTTGTGAATGTGGAGATGTTATATTGGTTTCACTGGTAAAAATAAATAATTGAAATGGGTATATATTTGTTTTTTGTTAAGTTGCCTAATAATTATGCACAGTAATAGTCACCTGCACACACAGATATCCCCCTCAAATAGCTAAAACTAAAAACAAACTAAAAACTTCCAAAAACATTCAGCTTTGATATTAATGAGTTTTTTGGGTTCATTGAGTACATGGTTGTTCAATAATAAAATTATTCCTCAAAAATACAACTTGCCTAATAATTCTGCACTCCCTGTAAGTAGAAGGTTAGTTGATGTTAATGCTCCTTATCCAATACTGGAGCCTGGATCATTCATCACTCTGCTCAGAAGTCTGCTCTCGGAGGACAGAGGGCTTTAGCTGCCAAACTGGAACAGGTCCTTAAATAATAAATATTTACGTTACTCACCCCAACACTGGCAATGGGGCCAAACAGTCACTCCAAGGTGGTTACTAACCTAATAAGTTAATCCGGGGTTTCTCAATCTAGCTGTGAGCGTGTTCATGTGACACGCATGGCATTAGGTGCATGTGACTGATCAGAGATGGACAGAAATACTAGCAGCAGGATCTCTGATTTTTAATACACAATGTTACAAACATTTAAAAATACATATATATAAAAATGAGGAGGTTAAGCACACAATAGAGGCTGAAAGCAACACTGCAGCTACAGGCAAATTATTGAAAATGGAATTCAAATGCACACTTAGATTATGTACAAACTTGATATAATTTCCACAAGTACAAACTGGCACCCCTGTTTTAAGATCATATAGTACGACATTTATAAATAAAATATAATAAAGTTTAAAACAAAATCAAGAAATGAAGTTGCATCCAAAAATCTAGAGGAAATAAACAAAGACTTAAACATGCTTAAAGAAAATCCCCAAAAGTTGATTCTATTCATCTTGTGGTCAGTCTCCTCAGACAGAGGAAGTCGCTTGGATGAGTGACGAAACGTTTCTCCCACTGAAAACACTGCGTCCAGATCAACAAAAAAAATATTAAAAAAAACAAAAACAAAACAAAACTGTAGACTCTCCTGCTGTTCATCCAAAGAGGTCAGAGGGATCTTCTAGAAATGGTGATGCTATTTTCCAGAGAAATGAATGGCCAGTAGGCAGTGATTTCATACCTGCTGATCTTTTTTATTGAACATAAACCCACTCGAGCCAAATTAGGTCTGCAGCATAGGTTACCATGGCGATGTACCCAGGTAGGAAAGGAACCACCTTCATAACAGCGAAAACACATGGCTAACCCTGAAGTTACCTGCATAAGATATTAGACTATTATCTCATTTTGATTAATTTTACTACAAACTGTATCCTCCGCAGTCCATAAAGTAATACAGTAATGGTGTTATCACAAACAGTTATTTGCCTTTTCTAACAAAATGGCTTTTTTGTGCATGGCATTTTGATTTGTTTCATAACCTATTACTGCTGCGCCTGACCTGTGTGAGGCTCTTTGGATGTGAAGTACTAAGCAGAATCTCAGCTAACAAGACAGAGGACACTTGAGGACACATCAGCTTCTTATCCCAAACCAATGTAGTGAAGAGAAGTTCAAAGCAATGAATGTTCCTTTGGTGTCCAGAGCCCTTCAATCTAACCCCGAAATCTTCTGCACTTTCAGGACTCTGCATCTTGACAAATCTCATTAAGGTTGCTGGTTCATTGCGAAGACTAATATTAGACTGAAATAATAATACAGGGTCTTAAATTGGATTGAACTGATGCCATTTATTAGAAGGTAAAAATAACTGGCAAGTTTCCCTTAATGTCATGTTAAACTGTATCTTCTGCCTTTTGTGTGTTTTGTTATTATCCATTATCATCAGTTGATTTTAAAAATAGCTTTTCTCCTTTACAAATGCACTTTCAAACTATGGTCTGTTTTGTTTTTGTTGTTGTATTTATTTTATCTGTTTAAATTGTAATTTATTCAGTCATTGTCTTTATTATTATTATTATTATTATTATTATTATTATTATTATGTTTTCTGTCACCCTGGAATATCCTTAATTAGCTGAAGAAGGTGAACCAATAAATTTGCAAGTTTATTTTGCTTCATTTTACAACACTGCCACCACTGCCAACTAGATTTTGCATATGAACACTTTGAATTGATTATATATGAAATATCAGAATATGAATTTTCTGCAAAATGTCATATTGATTGTCACATGAAACCAGACACTATAAAAGGATATAAAAGATAGCAACAGAACTAGTTTTTATCTCCCTGTTTTGCTAAGTGGGCAGCACATTATTACAGTGATTGTCATCTGATTGTCAGATGAACGGCATGTGTTTTTAAAATGATCATAAATAAGCATGACTTTCTCTACTACTACTCTTTATATTTTGTAAACTGCAATTAGCATTTTTCTTCTAAACAGATCATCTTTTGTGTCCTGTTTTCACTGTGGACATGTGAGATTTATATATATATATATATATATATATATATATATATATATATATATATATATATATATATATATATATATATATAAATTCACGGTTCGGTTCGATCATTTTTTGATACAAAAAAAATGTTCATGCCTTTTTAATTTGTCATTTATTAAAATTATAAATATATATTTTAACTCAAAAGTACAGTTTTTAAATTTAATGTTGCTGAAACAAAAAAATAATAAAAAAAAAAATCTATCTAATCGAGAAATCACTCATCTTTGGAAAAGAGAGTTTATTACAGAGAAATGGCTCTTTCCAAAATAAAAGCTATACTATATGCTTCTTCTGGGCTATATTCTCAACAGCATATTAAACATATCAGGTCCCCATAAGGAGAATCACGTGCTAACACCTGTCTAAATGACTCGGGTAAAATTTGTAGCATGCGTACTTGTTGTTTTTGTCTGCTTCCACTTGTCTTTGCACTAGGATGATGTCGGAGTAAATGTGCAGTCATATTTGTTGTGTTCCCACTAGTGCTGTAATCTCGTTAAAATGACATTAACGCGGCAAATCTCCGTTAACAAGGATCGCCCCGTGAGTGGGGCTGGACGGCGTCAACACGTTAACAAGCTAACTGCGCTAATGCACTAGTTCCCACAAATTGAGCATTGCGTGGCACATCCGACATACTGTTTTACTTTTGTCCATGACGCGCTTACCTTCAGGGTCATGCTTCGCATGAAAACCAAGATAGTTCCAAACGCCAGCTCTGAATGAGGGTGGGGGAGGTTCAGTTTCGGGTAGCGTTGAGGCAGTTGCCATGTTGCAACGAGCTTAGCTTCTGTCTTGCTAGCTTGCGCTGCGCTCAGTGGATCTGCACTCGACAGTGCAGCCTAGGCAGAGTAGTCGAACGCAGATCCACTGAGCGCTCAACACAGACAGCATCGTCAGAAGAAAAGTTGATAAAACAAATAAAAAATGTTGTATTGTTCGATACATATGCGTACCGAACTGAAAGCACTGTATCGAACGGTTCAATATCGATAATATATATATGTGTGTATATATGTGTATATGTGTGTGTGTGTGTATATATATATATATATATATGTGTGTGTGTGTGTGTGTGTGTGTGTGTGTGTGTGTGTGTGTATATATATATATATATATATATATATATATATATATATGTGTGTGTGTGTGTATATGTGTGTATTGATTTGCTAGATTTCATAGCTTTCATGTCTGGATGATTGGTAAGTCCAAAGTGCTGTCCAATCTCCCTGAGCCCTGCCTCAATGGTGGCTCTGTGCTTAGCCTCCTTGCCACAGGTGCTAGCCTTTTATACATGCAAACGGCTGTTGCTATGAAGCTGTGCTGTAGCTGTTAGGTGATGACAATAAGTGTCAAAGCTTCTAGTCTTTTAAATAACCTACACTGTAGAACGCTCTTGTTACTTGAGCTTGGGGCTAGGTGTTAGCTGTTTAATATGCAGGCTGGTGGCATTAAGGGGTATGGCTGCTGGCGCTATTGTTAATATGCAGCATAAGGCTGGTGATGCAGAGTGCTAAAGCTGCTAGCTGTGATGCCCAGGGAAATCCCTGCTGCTGACCTTTCACTGACAGGATAAAACCTGACACAGACACACACATGGTAATGAGGGCTGGGAGGGAGAAGGGAAAGAGATGGGAGGGCGTATAGGAGGGGAGTTAGAGAGGAGGCTGATGGGAAATGCAAGCAAGAGACTAATAGGGGAATTAGGGAAATAAAGGAGATGGACTTGGGAAAATAAAAGAAGAAAGCTGCAACAGAACATGTGTTAGCTCTAAGGAGGAGAGAGAGAGGTGGGGGAATGAAAGGAGCTGATCTGAACTGCGGGGAATGCCTATTGCAGCATGTCTGTGAAATTAACAATGAAAATGTCAGCAAAGGAGACCAGAAAAGGAGAAGATTTAAAAAGATGTGATGCAAGATGAACGGATGAAGGTAGATGATGATTGACCCAAGAGAACAAAACAGGTGAATAGAGGAATTAAACGAGACAAGACATCAAATGATGAAAACACAAACAAAGGAGACCAGAAAAGTGGAAAACAACAGGTGAGCGGAGAAGAGCTCTCAGAGTGAAGTGGAAGATCAGTAAAGATAGAGAAGAAGGACAGGGAAAATGAGGGAGGGTCAGGGGATAAGAGACAGCAAGCAGAGCACACAGTGATTCCCTCACAGCAGTGTTGTTGAGGCTGTAATTTAACGCTCCGCCAGGTCGCAATCAGAGCCTGTGTGTGCATGCAAGTGTGTGCGAGTCTGTGTGTTGGCAAGCAGGCTGGAACGGGGGACAGTTAGCCCGACACTAAAGTTGGAGGGATGGAGGGGACGGGGAGGGAGCGAGGGGAACACAAACAAACGAATAAATGAACAGACGGAAGGGACTGGCAAGCAGATCTCTGGGCTTTGTCAAGATTTTGTTTTCCACTGCTCCATTTAGAGACATGTCGCTCTGGGATAGGAAACTGAGTTCGATGAGAAGCTGAGAAGTAAAAAGTCGAGGGGGAGGAAGTGAAGGGGAATGAGAAAGAAGAGGAAGTGCGAAAGGAGGCATGGCAAGAGGGTGAAAACCAGAAAATATTAACAGGCAAACGGAAGTAGAGGATAGAGCAGAATACAGCAGAGCGCGATAAGAGATGTAAGGAGAGTGAATGATGAGTTTGGGAGAGGAGTAAAGGAGGAGTGAAGACTGCAGAGGAAATAATAGGAGAGACTGTCAGAGGATCAAAGCAAAAATGGATGAGGGAAGCAATGAGGAGGAGATGAAGAAGGAGGGTATTGAAAGAGGGGAGAGAGTCAAGGAGAAATGGGGATAAGGGGGAGGTGAGGACTGGAGAAAATAGAGGATGAGATGGGACAGTAATGGATAGGAGAAGAAGAGAAAAGAGGGAAATTCAGAGGAGAAGAGAGGGGGAGAAGATGGGATTAGAGGAGGGCTGGAAAGAGGAGAGGAAAGAGAGAGCCATGAGGGAGGGGAAAGAGGAAAAAATGAGTTTCTTTTTCATCCAGAGAAGAATAATCCCCCAAAACTGTACAGATAAAGAGAGTTCAAAAGACTAGTGAAAATACAAAAAAAAGAGAAAGGCACTTCCTTGGATCGAAGTTCAGAACATTGGAAAAACATTGATTGTTCATATCTAAGAGATGTTAGATCACTGTCAGATTGCAATACTGCAATACTACAATTAATATCTAGAAGGAAAGAAATTTCATGGGTGACACATTACAATGCCATGCTCAAATTCTGTAAAATCTTAAGAATCTTTAGTCCATTCTCCCACAAATATTTTTAAAGCCAGACTGCATGGCTTGAATTTATATTCAGTGGGACTGAAAAGATTTGAATTCATAAGATTAAGATGTATAGCCCAGTACTGTACTTTATGTATTGTAGCACACCAACAAGAGAGAGAAAAATACACTAATGTTGATACTTTAGTCAGTGACTCGGCTGTAGCCAGATATCAAGCGATGAACCTCCTGAATCCTCCTCACGATGGCCTCAGGTCTTTGGAGTATATTTTTTCTGTGTGAATTTGAAATCTCATCAAAGCTTTGCCCAACCTCTCATGAGAGAGTCATCTATCCAGTCTGCATCAAGATTGTTTGAAAATGTTTGTCTACACCTACAGTTTTCTTACTTTTATTAAATATAAACATGAAAACTAAACAGGTTAAAATACCCACTTATCTGAGCTTTGAAGTACACTAGCTTGTGGCTCCGGCCCGGGGTGGGTCGATTCATATTTAGACTGATATTTTGCCTTAATCCGTGGTTACCAGTGTTTTTCTGTTTTGTTTTATGTATTTTTTGACCTACTAATACTCAAATATTTTCGTAGATATTCATTTTCTCTTTGTTCATAATTTTCCAGAGGACAGACACTATACAGTAAAATTAATGATAATGAACACAAAGGTTAAAAAAAAGTAAGAATGGATGTTTGAAAACAAAGCCAAGGAGCTGAAAGGCACAAGAAAGCACTGTATAGCTTAGACTAAAATGCACACAGAAAGATACAGTGATTTGTGTCTTGAGATGCCACTCACTCACTTCTCTTATCTTATCTTCAAATACTTTGTTATTAACAAGAAACGCGTCATTTGTTCCTATTTCTTTAGCCGAATCTAGAAAAACTACCAACAATAACACAGTTTTAATAAAGAAATAAATAGCATTTTTTGCATCAACAGGATCATTCCCAAAGAGCTGTTAGCGGAAAACTTGGCACCACATTGGTGTGGTGTGCAAAAAATAGTTGAGTATCTGTATCTGGATGTCATATCCTTAAGAAATAGAAAAATTCCAGCAAAGACCTGACTCAGGACCTGACAGATATATCTGGCCCTTTAATTTATAATTGATCTATCACTCGAGCCTCATCGGAAATGGTCTCATTTGAAGGGTGGCTGTCTAGAATACATTCCTGAGGAAAGGAAACAGGGAGAAAAGGCTGAGGTATGCCAAAGTACAGAAGAACTGGACTGAAAATCAGTGACATTATGAGTTATAGAGTGAATGGAGGAAGTCAGCAGAGAGGTACAACTGTGTTTACAGCCATCTGTAAAACATGGTGGTCAGTCAAGTTAGTGTCAAGTACTACCAAACTGCCTATGTAGAAAAAAAACACATGTGGATACTCAAACACACACACACACACACACACACACACACACACACACACACAGACACACACACACACACACACACACATACCCCTCCAAAAAACAGTGGAACACTATCAATCATGGATTGGCCTGGATCTTAACATCCAGTTGGGATCATTTTTCATTATCATTATAAGAAGATAAAAACAAATGACAGCCAACATCAGTAGAAGAGCATTCAGTGTCCTTTAAGAAGGCTGGAGAAATATTCCTGCAGACAGCCTAAATAAACTGAAAGAAAGCTTTATGAAGAGAGTTCAGGCTTGTGTTGACAAAAATGGTGGTTTTACCAGATATTGACTTTCAGGTTTGTTAGAACTTACAAACTCTATTTGCCCTGTATATACTCTATTTATGCAAATTTCAGTAAACTGCTGTACCTATTTCACGTTACAAGCAAAATATAAGGAAACCAGGGTTTCTGAAAAATTGTTGCCCAGTATTGGAGATAGCTATGTTTAGATGCATGTATAAACTTTTCATCTGTTGAAAATATTCTGAGGTATGAACAGCATTCAAAAGATCAGGTGCACAGAGAAAAATGAGAAACACACACACACACACACTTCATCAATTTCACAAGAATGATTTATTTATAATCACATCTTGACCAGAATTTGCAGATCACATTAATATTACAGACATAATAATAAGTCTTCTTGTAACCCCACAGTTCCATACATTTTTAAAGTTGTTATATCAATTTTGGGTTTTTTTTATGTTTTAACAATTTTTATCTCTTTTTTTTAATTTCAGCTGCTTTGCTATTAATCTATACTTGGGCTACACATTGTTGTGTTTGGTGATGCTGTCTTTGTTGTTTTAATAAATTAGAAAACCCACAAACTGGTTTCCTGCTGTGCATGCGCCCATCATGCAGACACGCTCACACATATAGAAATGTCGACTGCAGGCTCAAATGCTGATTCGGTGAAAGACGAATCTTAAAAAAGCAAAGCTAAAACAGCTATGCATGTAGAGAGTATGTGAATATGTTTATGTTGAAATTATTCATATTTATGCAAACAGTACCATAAATGAATGACAAAATGCGTCCTTGCACTTGGGAAGCTTCGGGGTTTGACTAAAACTGTTACATGTGGTGTCTTATGTCAAGAACGGGCTTCGAGACAAGATGTGTAGTCTTGTTTCATACATAATAAACAGATGTGACACATGACACTGGGTGACAGATAGAGTTTTTTTTGGCCTGAAGTGTTCAAATGTGTGTGTGCCAGAAGAAGAAAGGGAGCATGCAATATGAAACAAAGAAAACAACAAGAAGGGACAGATAGATTTTGTATCCTTTCCAAAACAATTTTATCTACTGAAACTTTTCCTCTAAGAGGAACATAGTTCTATAAATGTGTACCACTATGTTTGCTGGCTTCCTTATGAGCATTAGCATGGCATTTTGATTTATTTGACTTGTCATACCTGCTAGTTTCCTCCCCAAACACTCTATATAATTTTAAGGGACTTATAGAAGGATGTAAACATATATACTGACATAACTTATAAACTAATCAGCAACTTTGGTAAGTCTGGTGTGTGAAGGCCATCTAATTATGACCCTACTATCTGAATATTACAGCAGAAATCAAGATGCATCAGACCCAGTGACATTTTTCCAGTCTTTTGTCCAGTTGTGGTGAGCAAACTGTAGCCTTATTTTACTACACCCAGTGTAGTCTTCTGCTGCTGTGGCCCATCTGAATTCAGAGATGCTCTTCTGAATAGGTTGGTAGTAATGAGTGGATACGTGAGTTGCTGTTACCTTCCTATCAGTTTAGAGAAGTTTGCCTGTGCAACATCAAAAAGGCATTTTCACCCTGAGAACTGTAGCTCGTTGGATATTTACTCTTTTGCAAAAAAATTCTCTTTAAACCTTAGATCAGTGGTTTTTCACTAACCACGCTTTGGTCAAAGCAGCTTAAATCATCTTTTTTCCCAATTCAGTTTGAATGGCAGTAGATCGGCCTGACTGTCTCTACATCTCTACATGCATTACAGTACTGTCATATAATTAGATGTTTGATTAGGTATTTGCATTAACAAACAGTTGAACAATGTAGCAAACTAACCATTGAGTGTTCATGCTGGCCCATTTCCCACACACAGAAACACACAGACATGCACTGCACACAAAAACAAATGTATAAAGAAACCTATAGTAAATTAATCATCATGACATATAGCTATGGTACATACAGACTGCTCTGTCCTAGCTTAAAGAAAAAGAGCAACTGTTCATATGGTTCATTTTTCATGGTAAAGAGACTCAGCAGTGAGATATGAAGTCCAAATAAACAGCGTGTTCACAGAACAGAGTAAGAATACACTGAGGTAGCTTCCAAGAAAACAATTATAAAAACAATGATGTGATTTATTCTGTGGGATTTTGGGGCCACAGCGCCCATTTAATTCTTCAAGGAATTTATTTTTTTATGCTTCATCTCATTTGTTTTGAGATTTTTTTTTTGTTTGTTTGTTTGTTTGTTTTGTCTTTTTGTGATTCAAAGACCAGAGCTAACATATTTTGCTTATTGCTAAGGGATGATATAAAAACCATTGGAAGATGGTTTTTGGTCAATATGTTAATATGTATTCCAGAAATCTCATGCATTTATCCATAAAATATATGCACTGCCATATACTATTTAGTTTAAATCTGCTTATAAAAACACATGATATCTATATATTAACTGTGCAAAAAGCATTCAGTTGAAGTTGAACACAATTCTGTCACTTTCTTTTTTAGTTTTAGATTTAGTCATAAAGAATAGCTTTTTTGTTAACAGATTGTTACCAGCACACTTTGGTTGACTTTTAATTGTGGAGATAGAGACATGCTAAAATGGAGTGTTTAATTACTCTTTAAACTGCCTCGGTGAACATCAAAGTAATCTCTGAAGAGCTGCTTTTCCATCAGGTACTTGTTGGCGCACTAGCAGGTCAAGGTCAAGGGGTCTTTATTAGTATTGCTGGAGTACACAAGTAATCAGAATACAAACATCTAGAAAAGCAGGGATGAAGAGGTTTTGTTGTCTTTCCCACACAGAATGCAAAATTATGACCAGCAGCAATGAAACATTGAACAAATTCTCTAAAGTGGAACAGAAGCTGAATCTTAACAGGGCTCTGGCCTGCCAGACACTGCTGAAATCCTTTTCTGTATCACACTGCTCTGTTAAGGGTCAGGAAAGGGATGTGGGCTTTTCAGACAGACAGAGAGGAGAGAGGAGAATCCAGACCTCCAGGAGGCTGGAAGAAAAAAGTCTGACTCATTGCATAACTGTGCACACACAGAGTGACGGGGAAAGTTAACAATCACGACAGGAAACACTTGTTTTTATTCAAAAGAATCAGGAATTAGTTCAATTTTAAATCAGTATATTTTTTCCAGCTACCTGTTAGTACTAAACTAGTTAATAAAAGCTAACTAATGGTTCTAACATAAATAAGTCAAAAATGAAACCCTCATAACAAGATTAAGTATTTTTGAATAGAAATCAGTGTACAAGGACAGCTAGGCTTTAGGGAAAAGCCACAACTTTTTAGTCAGTTGATTGCTTGCATTCAGTGGTGGGTACTACACGTGTTACAGTGAAACTAACTGTATCTCATATTAAATCAGCAACAAGAGACTAGATTGTTTTAAAAAAAAAAAGCTAATTACACTGCAAGACAACATTAATAACATTGGCAGAAAAATACTGGTGCAGGAGCAATTGTAAAACTAGACATTACCTTTTGAAACAGGTGCTGAGCTCAGTGGGTATGTGGAAATGGCTGTTAAGCAAAGCTTCATTACAATTTGAGAGGGAATCTGGACATATTACTGTATTTTGTAAAACAAGAAGATACAACACTTTAATTTAAATGTAAAACCTCACTTGAATTAACAGATGCACACTAGATTAATTCCCTAGTGATAATTTTTTGCACAAATTAAATCTTACCTCTGCGCTTTGACTTTTCAGTATCTCCAGCAACACGAGCCCTGATACTACTCTCGGTCATCATTTACCAATCATCAGCTGCATCGGGAGGTTAGGCTCAAGCTACAGATCTTAACTGATATGCACAGCTATCATCTTCTTGTTGCTTTTGTTATTGTTGTGTATTGTAACATGTGGAAGTTGCATCTTTGATGGAATTCTGCTCCTTGTGTGGAATTAATTTGTGAGTTCTGTGTGGTGCGTATTCAAGCTCCAGATCAGCTATTTGTGTGTGCACAAACACACATGAAAAATATGCATAATATGCACAGTGAATATGATTTTCTGTGATCATATTTCTCCATTGGATTTTCTGTTTACTTCTTAACTGAAATTAACTAGAAAATATTGCCATAATTTATAATCACAGTAAATATAAACTATTATACAAACACAAAAGCTAGTTCTTTGTCACTGATTGAATGGTTTCTGGTGTTATCTAGTTTATTCTTTCTGTAAACTGTAAAGATAGATTAAAATGGTTGGAGCATGTTGTTTGACTGAAGGCAATGAGACAAAAGAAGATCACAGATAGACATGTAGACATACAACGATTATTTGGAGTAAATGATCTATATCAGTACAACTGGTCAGTGTTGGGGAAGTCTGTTCAGTGTAATGTGAACTTCTTATATCTGAGTTTAGTGGTTGTCTTTGGGGTTAGTTCCTGTTTTACTTTAAAAGCCTGTTATTTCTTGTTTCACTCCTTGATTGCTATGTTTTTTTCTATGAATGTCTTGTTTATGTTCTCCTGTTTATAATTCCAAACAGTCAAAATCCCATCTAAATCCAGACCTGGGTCACACGTCGTATAAATTAAACAGACAAAATATTGGGCACGACTCTTTGAATTCAGGTGTTTTCAGTTCCATTGCCTCAGGTACATAAAATAAGCACTTAGCCAAGCAGTCTGCCTTTACAAAGGTTTGTGAAAAAATCGGTCATTCAAAAGAGCTCAATGAATTCAATCAACTGTAAGTTACATTAGAGAAGTTTTAGGAATCACAGCAACCCATCCACAGTTTGGCAGATCATGTAAAGTAACAGAGCAGTGTCACCAAATGCAAGTGGTTTAGAGTCCCCAACGATCTGCTGACTGAATACCTGTAATTACAAATGTCATCCGGGATTAACATCAGCACAAATACTGTGCACCAGGAGCTTCATAGTGTGGGTTTTCTGATTGTGCGGCTCTTGACGGTATAATGTGTAGGTGGTCCAGTACTTTTGTACATTCAGTGTGTGTAAAACTCTAACTGCTTGTGGGCCTTCAGTGACAACTGTGTTAATGCAAAATTAGCATGCATTTATTCTGCCAGTGACAGAAACATGATTTAAGCATGTAATACAGTTGTCAGCCTCCTTTTATAAAATACGCTATGACTATATTCCTTAATTGCATGGATGCCTTTCATGGCTTCAATATGAAATTAACATGACAAAGGGAGAAGTGACAGGAAATTAGAGAATGAATGAAAGGGAAGAGAGCAAAGCAAAAGTGGTAGCGATTAGAATAAAAGTTGTTAGACATGTTTATTCCCATCAAACATCCAATCATTCTACTTCCACCTCATAGAGATTAATCTCACAAACATGTCAGGAACAGTCTGAATTCTCAGCCGTATTATGTGAAATTCATCCATCCTTATTTCAGATCCATCTTATCCAGGCTACTGCCCCTCACTTATAAATACATAGTTACAGGTTCAGAATGTGAATAGGTGAAATGGGCAACCCCATTAAAAACCCCAAGCTGAATGGACCTTTGACAGGTACTCTGAAAGTACCATAGCCTTTTTTAATGCTCTTGTGGACATTCTTGAAATTCATTAAAAGCCTAAAGTAGGCTATTAGTAGTAGTAATGTAGTTTTCTACACCAACATTGTGGAGCGTGTACAAACATAGGCTATTAAAAGGTAATAACATACTGACCAGCTATACACAGAATGCTGATGTCAAAGTTTACATAAAATAGATACTTATGATGAAATAAATACTTTTAATACTAATACTAAATACGTGTATTTATTTAAGTTTTGCAAATGGACATAAAAATCCCATTTAAAAAATACCAAAGCTTGCCATAAGATTCATAAACACTCAAACTAAAAATATGATAAAAATGGCATCAGTATTCAGTGTTTTAGAGCAAAAACAATAAAATAAATTAAGAACACTACATGAGCCAGCTTGCTGAAGACTTTGACTTGTCTTATATGAAGCATATTAAATCTCGTGTAGTTCCAGCTTTTTACCAGCTACCCACTTTGAACTCAGCCAGTACTTTTGGAAGGTCTTGCTGTCATGAAACGCTGTGTGGCAGGCAGGAGCTGAGGACTCAAAAGTGCAGGACTCAGACTCAGGGGATGAACTCAAAAGCACAGCTTTATTGCTGGAAAATAGAACACAAGCAATACAAAACTAAACTGGGAAAAGCTAATTAAAATGCATACCAGAAGACACGGGGAGAATCACACACAGCATGAGGGACGACGCGACACTGACTCAGAGAAACACAGGGTTTAAATACACTGGGAAATAACGAGGGGAATGAGACACAGAAGGAGGGCACAGCTGGGAGAAATCAGGACCGATGAGACAAGCAAGCAGGACACATTCCCATAAGACACGGACCTTCAAAGTAAAACAGGAAGGATCACACACAAGTACAATAATACAAAAATCACAAAGAACTAAAAACGCTGGGTCAGGAGACCCAGGACCGTGACACTTGCTGTGAAATGCAAAATTTATTCCTCAGAAAACCAAGGGACCTATTTAAAATTAACACATTGCATTACTAATAATGGATTTTTGTCTTTAATGTGCAGGGATAGCTACCACTCATACATGAAAAAAGATTTTTAAACAGAGTGCTACGCTTTTAGCTGTGGAGAAGTGTGGCTTTGAATCCAAGTAGATCAGTCTATAGATGGAAGAAGGAGCACATTTGTTTTTATGTTCTCAAGAGGCAATCCAGCAGAGAAGAGCCGCTGGCTTCTTAATGTAAAAAAAAAAAAAAAAAGTAGTGGTGATGGGTGGTGGTTGTAAGCACAGCAGCACCATTATGCCACCAGCATGGCACTCTTTTCAAGAAAAAAATATTGTAATATGTCAGTTTCATGATACCCTCTGAGGGGAGCAGACTCTAAAAACAAGCTAGTGTCTTCATCCAGAATGTTATGTATAGCTCATCTGCACTATCTGCAGTAACAAGAATGCAGTAATAAATTGGAAACTAATATGGTAAATGGCCTGTATTTGTATAGCGCTTTACTTAGTCCCTAAGGACCCCAAAGCGCTTTACACATCCAGTCATCCACCCAATCACACACTGGTGATGGCAAGCTACATTGTAGCCACAGCCACCCTGGGGCACACTGACAGAGGCGAGGCTGCCGGACACTGGCGCCACCGGGCCCTCTGACCACCACCAGTAGGCAACGGGTGAAGAGTCTTGCCCAAGGACACAATGACCGAGACTGTCCAAGCCGGGGCTCAAACCGGCAACCTTCCGATTACAAGGCAAACTTCCAACTCTTGAGCCACGATCGCCCCACAATATATTCATTGATCGCTGTAAGAATACTTATGTGAATAAGGTTTCGGTTGTCACTTCTAATCGGGATGGTTCTCCCGTTGGTTTAGGGAGATTTGGGTGGAGGACAGGAGAATTAATGCACGGTGCTTGCTTTACTGGACTGACTTTCTTATAAAGAACTGGCAGGGTAATAATAGCTTGATGTCCAATTTGACTGATTGAGATATTTGTGCTTTCACACAAGGCTCCACCAAATAATGGCTTTCAGTTGTAAAAGCCTCTGTAGTCAAGTGCCTTGCTTAAAAGTTCTTCAATAGAAAAAGGAATGTTGTACTGATAAATATACATTAACTGTATCTAATTATGTCCTTCAAAAACTGTTTTGTCATTAATTTACAATGGATCCATTAGAAATACATAGGAGTGGACACCAATTTGTGGATTCTATGTACCAAATTGCCCGACCTGCTGGCTAGAGACCGGCCACACATATACACCTTATCAGTTATTAGCTTGCAGATCAAACCATTTATGACCATTTAACATTTGTGTATGTATATTTTCCTCATCTTCGGGGGTGACAAAAGTACAGACTTTTTGTACTTTAGTAGAAGTACAGATACTAGTGTTGAAAAATACTCCAGTAAAAGTTAAAGTGCTGATTCAACTTCATTACTCAAGTAAAAGTGAAAAAGTACGGGTCAGAAATGTATTCAAAGTTAGAAAATGAAAAGTAGCTCTTTGGAGGACATTTCTATTAGCTATTTTTATGCAAAGCTAACAGAACCTTGTCTTTCATTAGTTCAATAATTAAAATAATATTAAAAAATGAGAATACAAACTTGACTTCAATTTAAATTTTAATTCTAATAAATGTACTCAGCTTGACTCACTTAAGCAGGTATTAGCAGAGAAAATGAAGGAGAAAAAAGCTCTATTTTCTGTTGCCTCTAAACAGAAAATGAGTACAGTCAAGGGTTAAAGTGGACTCAGCAGGTGGCTACAGCTCCCAAAAATCAGCTGTAGTGGCTCAGTGTGGGGAAGAGACTCACAGTCTATTGTAGGCTCTAGTAGATTTTTTTTGTGTGTGTACAGGCTGTGATCAGCTGATGTGGGCTCCTTCTGCTCTAAGGTTTACTGCTCTTTGTGGATTTACACAACTGAATTTAACAAGAGTGGGGTGGTTTATGAGATGTCCTGTTCCATCCTCTACGTCCTCAACAGTACAGTGTTTATGCTGTTTTTCTACTAAACTGTATGAACCCAAAAGTTAGTAAATTAATCAAAGCATCATTAGCTTAACTTCAAATGTATCTCTGCTACAGTTAATGTAACCCAACTCTCACCATGAGCACCACAGTCACTGTGCCCAGTCTAACACAATGCTTTATTTCAAATCCATCACATTACTGCAGGTCAACAGGTTTATCCTGCAGTAAACTGCAGATTATTTTTATACAACCTTTAAATAACACAGTTAGTCTACCTTAGTTTTGTTTTTGCCACACATTTCACATCATGAAAAAAGATACTGTCACATGTACAGACCCAATATCTGATATAAAAACACAAGAACTTACATGTAAGCTTTAAATGTCCATTTTATCAAATACCACAGTGCACTCCTTACCTCACCTCTTCTCTGCTTCTTCTTCCTGTTCTGGCTGTCTTATCTTTCTCCATCTCTGAGGGAAGTTGCTTTCGATTGCTCTGTAATTCTAGACTGACATAGTAATTTGGAAATCAAAGCTCTATGATTGCCATACCATCTGTCACAAGTCTGCGAATTACTTAATCTTATTTTAGTTTATAAAACCGTTGAACATTAATGTACAATTAGGGTCTTTGGCAAATGAGTTCGCACCACACTCAGTCTTGTCATCACATCACAACTCTGTCTCCAGAGAGTACTGGACAAACTTCCATCAGTGTTGTCTCCCGACTGATGATGCCTGCCAGCAAGCACACTCCAGCATGTCTGCAGTTCCTACTGCATCTGCTCATGGCTGATGATGAACTGATATAGATCAGTGATTGTGACCAGTAGCCAGTGTATCACAAGTTCTGATAAAGGAAGTTGTTGAAGGGTGAGGATGTTTGCTGTTTCCTCTGCTCAGCTGGTAGCAGTGAATTACAAATGACAAAAAAAGGCGTCTACATAATTTGTCATGGTTATTAATACTTACAGCTCACACGTATACAGTGTCCGCTGATTTCTTTCTATTATTGTTTTACAGAATGCTGGTTTAATAGAAACAATGGGTCATAAATTTAAAAAAAAAATCAAATATGTATTCAGTCATGAAGTAGTGATAAGACTAAGTCAATATGTTCATTTCAGAAGTCTGTTCCTCTTCATGAGAGGATCTGTAGCTGTAATCAACATGCTAATAAACCAATCAGGTTCTCACTTGTTGCTAATCAGCCAATCAAACTATTTGTTCCTGTCTCCTACTTCATGCTGGGATAATTCCTGGTACAAAGATGACTGATGGGATATGACTGAAATAGCTAATATTGGTGCATTACAATTTAAAATTAGATGAAAACATACCAAACTTGTCAGTTAATAAGCAATGTCATACTGCCATCTATCATTTATAAACCACAGATATTAGTACTTATAGAAAGGTCAAGTTTACGGTTTTCATGCAACTGTATTATGTATTTTCCTTTAAACTGATTTAATCTACAGGGGTTTTAGTTACTGCTGAGGAATGTGATTGTTTGTCAGTGATGTTTCTGAGAGTGAGGTTGGTTTCAAGTTCTTACATTTGCAATTACACACCAAATAACATTATGTAGAAGACTCACTGAAGGATGTTTTGAAACTAAAACCACTGCTGGGGCTCAAGCTGCACCTGCCTCCAGTGTCATCAGCCTATTAAATGGCCATCATCAATTATTATTACTCTAGTTAATTTTGCCAATAAGGGCTCTCCTTTATCTTCTTGTTGGTTCAGTAGACCATTGCCACCTATTATTAACAGGGAGATTTCCCACCAAAGAATGCACTACAGATCTATCCCACAGACTTTGGACTTTATTCTAAGAGTCTAAGGCTCATTTCCCAGGTTAATTTCTGTTTTAAGTCAGTGTTTAAATCAAACAAAATGTAAGGTTTAATTAAAAATAAATGCATTTTTTTAACTTATGATGTCAGATATGCAATTTTATTTTCAGATGTTTATCTTCTGTGTCAAACTGTTACTTTTATTTACCAAATAATTCTAGGAAAGCAAAAGACATAATATTTCTTACAAGATATGTAACACCACAGCCGATGGCAGAGGCAAAGGTAGTGAAGAGGTAGATTTAGCATGCTATACTGTTGCATTTGAAAAGAATGAATGCTAGAAGAGAAAGAAAAATCATTTTTCTTAAAAAACAATAATATTGAAAGCAGCAGAAGGAAGATGGGGTGGTTAGGTCTCAGAGCTGAAGCTGCAACTAGTATGAGAGGGAAGAGCAGATCAGTACCTAAAAAACAGAAACAGTAACAGTAAGTACTGTAATTTGAATGTGACTCCAGTGCTCTGCTTAAACTAACTGCATAAATGCCATGCTCCATTAACTGTAAAAATACTATATATGTAGTATTCTCCACTTGGTATAGTTTTAAAATAGGAAGGCACGTATGGAGTGACCGAATTTTCCATGAGCAATAGTTCAGAAAAAGCTCACAGTTAAAAATCAAATAAACAGTATTACCCTCTCGTGAATACATCAGGTATGTGAGTGCCCAACCAGTCTGCATGTCCTGTATGGACTGTGAGATGGCCTATGACCATATGGTTTACTGTCAGGGGTACTTTGGGAGTATGGGATATTGGGCCTCATTCAATACAACTATAGTAAGAGCATGGTCTACATTCAGTCCTTGGGCTGTTATACGAAGAATTTTCAGGCTTACCCAGGATACATAAGGTTAAGTGGTCTTGGGATCACATCTTTGCTTCTTTTCGACTCTTGTGGTCTCTCTGGCTTCATTGAGTGATGGCCTCCAGCTCATATTTGGGTGGTTTGTAGCTGACTATGAAGCAACTGAGAGAAATTCCTTGTCTGAAGCTATCCTTCTTAGTAAAGGTGTAAAAGTGGAGTGCTCAGTTCAGTTTCGGTGCTTCCCCATAAGGAGGAGTTGAAGAATCTTCAGGAAATTGACAGATGTATTGGTGAAGAGAGCTGGGCACAAAGGCAAATTTGTCGATTTACTGGTAGTTTGCCATGTGCTTTGGGTTAGCGGCTGAATGAATAACAGGTATAACTTTGCTCTAAAGTATGGGTGGACAAAGAGTTTTTCCAAGTGGCGGAATAAGAAACTGGGACGGTTTGGAGGGCTGCACAATTTGGTCTATAAAGAATTGTCCACCTGCTTAACGATCTCTGGGCTCTTCGGGATAGTGATAGGTTGAGGAGCTGAGTCATTTGGGAGGGATTAGAGTACAACCACTGCTTTGTCCTGCTAAAAGGAAGCAACAGTTCAGGTATATGACTAAAATGCAGTGTTTTGGACAGGTTGGTGCAGACCCAGCAAGCTCTCAGCTGGCTTGAGGATGTCTTTGTGTCTCCCTGGTAGGTGGGGAGATGAGTGTTTGGACTCTTAGACTCATAGCAGCTAGAAATTGGTGGATGGATTTTTAGTGATATTCTAATATTTAGTTATTGTTAGTAACATCAGCCATTTATTTATATTAGTCTACAGATATGGCTGCATTACTGCTGGCTGTCTCTCTTGTCCACACACTCACACACACTGTGCTGTCTATGTTAGAGGCACAATTATCAGGACTGCAACCTTCAACTCCCTTGCCAGTCAGCTCTCACTCATTTACTGAGCAAGTCCCACCAGGCACTATGTCACGCACTCCTATCAGCCAGCAAAAACATCAGTGACTTGGAGAGATTCAACAAAGAAGGGAAGACCGACAGAGAAAAAGAGAGGCTGGTGACACTGAGAGCGAGGCACGCAGCTGAGCTGAGTGCTGCTTGTCATCTATCTCTACCCCGACATTTCCGGCCCACTGACAGAAGACATCCGGATGGCAAGGATGCATTTTTGTGTGATATTTTAGACCATTATGTAAAAACCCTTTGATCTGTGGAACTGACTGATCTGAGTGACTGGACAGAAAAGTAAAAGCTAGGGCAAAATTCTAAACAACAGGACAGAATGGAGCAGAAAAGATGAGTATACATGTGAATTAGTATATATAAGAAGCTTCAGCAGCCTGATGTCTGTTGCTATGGACACCAATCAACTGACAAGATTTATGTCAATTTGTGGCATTTCATTTCCTTCATTACCTTTTTTTATATAGCATGTGAAAAACATCAACATTTGATTGTATTTCTTGATTGTACATTATATATGTGAACTAAGCAGGAGAAATTGAGAAAAAGCATGGAAATCAACACAATACACTACTTTTACTATCAAACTTATCTTGTATTTCTCCAGGTACAGTTTCATATTTTGAAAAAAACAGCAGAAGAATAAGACAAACCCATTACACTTAACTTACACATTACCTCGTTGGAATTTGAACATCTAGAAAAAGTGGAGCTTTTAAACCTAAAAACTGCTTGGTGGTGGTAGCATCATGCTCTGTGGCAGGTTTTGGAGTCAGTACTAATTGTGTAAATACATTGTGTAAAGTGGATAGAATAATGAAGAAGGAGAACTACCTCTAAATATTTTTAACTTCACCTCAAATAAACAGCTAAATAGTTTAAACTTGGACACAGATGGGGAAAATGATCCCAAACACACATCATATTCTGGTTTTGGAACTGATATTGTCCACCCAATAGGAATCCAACCAATTTAAACATTTAAGCTTGTAGATTGCCAGCAAAACCATCTGGTTGCAAACTTATTTAGAGATTTTTAACTAAATATTAGTGGGTGTGGATATATATATTTGAGCCTATATGGATTAGAGAAAATCCAAAATAAATTCACACTACTTCACCCATTTCTTGTTTTTAAAGTCTTGTTTGCTGTAAATTCAACCCACCATAGAAAAAGAACAGTTCAAAGAAATCATCACAATCCCCAAATTACCAGGACATCCATGTGTATGTAAACTTCTGACCACAAGTGTGGATTGATATGGTGGTATTGCCAATGGGGATCAGGGATTCAAAAGTGAGAAAGCTTATAGTGAGGTCTGTCTCGACTCTTGTTTTGATTACTGCGACGCTGGATAACACCAGTTCCTGTGAGACTGGAGTTCGTGCATCAGTGAGTCTCGATCTATATTTTAGGCTGAGTGTACACTGCAATACTTCAGGGGCTTTTAGCTGTTCAAGGGAGCAACCAAGATTTTTCAAAGGAATGTTAAATCCCCATTTTAGGATCACCTCACTTGAGACTGTTAGGTGCAGGATTCTCCCAAGCATTGTTGCCAGACAATACATCTGCAAATTTTAATTATTAATCACAAGAGACACTGTCCTGAAAGTGTGATGTATACTGAATAACACTGATTTAAATTATTGCCACTTCTTTATGTCATTGGGGGGAGAAGAAGTATCAGTAATGGAGGAGTGTGCATATCTGCTTACTCTGCATTCTTGCTTTTCATTACCAGTAAGGTTGCTGATTTTATTTTAAAGTAAGGTAAGACAGTATGATAAGACAATGGCAAGAAACTGACTAAAATCAAAATGCATGTTATCTGCCTCATTGGCAAAAAGTGTCTGAAGGTCACTGGTCACAAATCCACAATCCCAGAGCACAGTGATAATGAAGGTGGACCAATGTGCACAAACATGACAGCCATACACTATAATTAAACTATCTTTAATTAGGGAGCCTCTAGAATAAAGCAAGAGCATTAAAATCACTTTCTTTTTGCCGTAGTTATTTTTGCAGTTTGTAAAACTGGATTTATATTGTTTTTAGTGTGCATAAGAAAAATGTTTGAATATAACTAAATATTACAATATTACCTAACAATCCATCAGGCCGCTGTTACAGACCACACAGAAGCACAATCACCAGCATGATAACACTGCTCTACATCTATGCAGTTCAAGGCAAGTGTAAAACCCTATAAATGCATCTCTTTTAAAATATCATTAAGTATTATTTTTAAAAATTGAATAACTGAATAACTGAATTACTCAGAATAAAGTTAATTTCGTTTGAACTAGATGAGTGGGAGTTATCAGCCAGTCAAGTCAAGGCCATTTCTGTTCATTTTGTCAGGCCTTAAAGTTTTGTTTTGTAGTTTAAAACAGAGCATAAAGCACAGTCTGTAACACGGGTCAATGGAGCAACAATAATATTCATGCAAATTATAAGAAAAAAATACTTAAAAGCAATTTGGGCAGTTGGGTATCAGCAGTTGAATATTTGTAATTGCTGAAAAACTTTCCAAAACTTAATTTTTTTCTCTTTGTAATTATTCAGGTTGTCTTGAAACTTGCATGGAAATCCATTCTTAGGGCTAGCTTCCTGCAGTACAGTTCCCTAATGACTAATTTCCACCTGTAACACCTTTTATATTTTGAATCAAAGAAAGAAAGAAAGATGGCTTATAATTTCTAATTAATAGACAATATTATTTTTGCCATCTTCCTGCATTTTAAAAGGTTGAAATATTAAACAGTGCTTTCACGTGGCATTGGAAACTCTTCCCAGATATTTAATCCACTTTACACAAATTCGTTTTCACTATTTCTTCAGCATTTCTTCTGCCATTTATGTTCATGCTTGTTACATCTGACCAAATTGCACTTAACCTCAGTGCTATTATAAGCAATGCTCTAAACCACAGCTTATATTCTATTACAGAAAAACAGACTCCAAACAATAAGTATTTAAATGTGATTTAAAATTAAATTATCCAGAGAAGGACGTGGGGTTCAAAATGTTGCTTGTGTTTGCTTTGATATGAGACCAGTGGTCTCAGTAGTGAGAGCAGGCAGCAGTTGGAAGAAAGCCTGGAGGGGTGGGGTTATGTACTGGAGAGACAAAGAATGAAAGTCAGCAGGAGCACGACTGAATATGTGTGCGTGACTGAGAGTGAGGGAGGTGTAACGGAGAAGATGCAAGGAGCAGAAGCAGTAAAGACGGATATGTTTAAATACCTGTGTTGTTACATACAGACAGTGCACGAGAGAGGTGAAGGAGAGAGTGCAGTCAGGGTGGAGTGGGTGGAGGTGAGTGTCACGGGTGATTTGTGACAGAAGGATAGGAGCAAGAGTAAAAGGGAAAGTTTAGAAGATGATAGTGAGACCTTCTATGATAAATGGTCTAGAGACAGTGGCAAAAAAAGCTGGAGGTGGCAGAGTTGAAAATAATTATTGGGAGTGTTCAGAAGAACAGCATTAGAAAGTCTATCAGAAGGACAGCTCAGGTTGAGTTGTTCTGAGATGAAGGTAAAGAGGCAAGGCTGAGATGGTTTGGACGTGTGCAGAGAAGGCATGGTGGATATATTGGACAAAGGATGTTGAAAATGGAGTTGCCAGGTGGGAGCAAAAGAGAAAGACCGCAGAGTTGGTTCTGCACAGCTGGATAGTGTAGTGCAGCTGCGCAGTGTAGTGGTAAGACGACACTATCCAGCCCCATGCAAAAAACCAAGCCCTGGAATGCTGCGGCTATGTCTCGGACACAAGAATTTCACTACATGTTGTACTCTGTATAATTGTGTATGTGACAAATAAAGGTTGTTTGTTGGATGTAATTAAGGAGGACATGCAGAGGGTTGGTGTGAATGAGGAGGATGCTAAGGATAGGGTCTGCTATAAACCTGTTTACAAAAGGAAAGATAATAATTATAATAAGATGATGTGTAACATATAACATCTAGAAAACTCTCTTATCCTAAATGATAAGAAAACTGGAATCGTGGTATTTGGCAGCAACGTTCCTCGTGGCCAACTTCGTGATGCCTTTGGTTCCCTTACCAGCTCCCTTTAACTGTTAGCAATCTGGGCGTGTTGCTTGACAGCTCGTTCAAACTCGATAAACAAGTGTCTGCTGTAGTTAGATCTAGTTTCTACCAACTCCGTCTCATCTCTAAGGCTAGGCAGTATGTTCTGCATAAGGACCTGGAAAAGCTCGTCCACGCCTTTGTGACCTCAAGGCTGGATTACTGCAACTCACTTTATTTTGGTCTTCATTCTGCCCTCCTTCATAGACTGCAGACAGTCCAAAATGCTGCGGCACGCATTCTGACCAGAACTGGGAAGTTTGCCTGTATCACTCCTGTTCTAGCTGACCTGCATTGGCTACCCATAAAATACCGCATCCAATTTAAAATACTGCTGCTTACGTTTAAAATTACCAACAACACAGCACCGAGCTACCTTAAGGAACTCCTTAAATCGTATGTTCCTGCCAGAGCATTAAGATCATCTACTCAGTTACTCTTGGTGCAGCCTAGATCTCGGCTGAAGTCTAGAGGTGACCGGGCGTTTGCCCTGGCTGCACCAGAGTTGTGGAATAACCTTCCGATTGTGATCCGGGCGTCTGATTCCATCCAATCTTTTAAATCACAGTTAAAAACCTATTTGTTTAATCTCGCCTTTCCTGCTTGTTAATGCTCGCACCTGACTCTTAGACTTACTCTATTTTTCCTTATACATATTTTTTATGGCTTGTGCTTTTATTATGTTTTTATTTGATATGCATTTTATATTACCCCTGTGTATTAGTGGCATTGACCTGTGAGTATATTTGATACTTTGCTAAGGCCTTATAATACTCGTGTTACTTCTCTGTCTCTTATGTTAAGCACTTTGGTATACCGCTGGTTTTTAAATGTGCTTTATAAATAAAGATTGTTGTTGTTGTTGATATAATGTTAAAGCAATGGGTTTCAAACCTCTTAAATGTGTCTTTTTAGTCTTATGAATAATTGCTTTTACATTTTACAGCATTTTTACTGATCATTCATTCTGAATGTGTGTTACAACTTTAATATTCAGGGAGTATTGTTTTCTGGCAGTTTCAGTCATGATGCAACTTTATTTTAGATCTTAAGGAAAGGACACAAGTCATTTATGTATAGCACACTTGGTACACTCATCTCTGTGACTGGGTGTCAGATGTGTCTGAGTGTGTGTGCTTGAGTGTTCTTAAATGTGTGTGTTTGTGTGTGTGTCTGTGTTAGAAAGTGAGATGACATTGTTCAACGCACAGAGCGCTTTTAAGGGATTATGAAGACGTGTAGCCTCCCTGACAGTCACTCAGAACTGGAGTTCAGAATATTATGACTGCTATTATCAGATTGCTAAGCCAACAGGACATGTCACACATCAGCCCACACAAACACCACATAGTAAACAACATTTCATACCATGTCTCACAGCACACCACTGTCCATTAGAAAGAATATAGGCAACTGCTAATGCACTGCCACTCATTATAAAAGTACTAAGCCAAATGCCGAGAAAATATTACACACAGCGAATGCGCCAAACGCTAACAAAACATCACATTTCAGAAGGTATAGGCCAAATATAAATGCCATATTACTCATGAAGAAAAAAGTAGTAAGAAAACATCACAGACTGAAAAAAGACTGATATGGGTAGTGCACGAAGGACTAGAAAGAAAAGAACAAACCATAATTGATGTGTATGCATACAACACAGAGCCACATAGTAATGCAACATCATAGTATTGAAAATACATAATGGGGATATATGGGATCACGTTTTAAACAACAAAGGCCGAATGCTAACATATCACATTATGAATAAGCCTCCAAGGAGAAATTCAAATGGAAAAGTTGGGCTAATGCTAATATGCCACAAAGAAAAAACACATGAAAAGTGACTTTAAAAGCATAACAAAATAAATATTACCAGTAAAATGTCTATCACAGAAAGAACAGGGAGTATACCTTATTAAAACAGACTAACATGGGCATAGCACATAAGAGCCTAAGGGAAACAAACAAGTCAGAACACATTGCATTTTGGGTTGAGGAAGGACATAAACAAGAAGCTGAACTTTCTTCATGCTCCTCTTCATCATGTGTTATTAACAGCACATTGCACAAAAACAACAAAACAACCTAATGTTAAGTGGATGCCACGCATTATGCAAAGTTACAGCTGAGATAAAATACATTATTATATCAGTGACAATTTGCCCGCCCCGGTAACTATAGCTGCAGCATTTGGCTCATTTCTCTGAGAACAGAACGTCAGATACTAACACTGGGATATCAGGACAACTAGACAGCATCCTTGTCAAGTGTGTTTGGGTAGCTAGACAGAGTAAAGCCTCTTAATGAGAATGTGTGCCAGTCAAAACCCTCACTAATGTGATCCAATAGACAATGCTGAATATCATTAAGAGAAAATGTATGAAAAGTGACATGAAAGAGGTAAATGACTTGCATGAAAGGAACCCAAGAAGAGATGGAGTTATATAAAAACTAAATGGATGTACTCAGAGCTCAGCCACACACGAGCCTTCTCTCTTTGTCGCTGTTCTGCTGCTTTGGCCTTCAGCTGAAGCAAGAGAAATTAAAGACACAGCAGAGACCAAGAAGGGAAAGTAGATGAGGACGAGGTGGGAAGGATGAACAGATTGCAGAGATGCAGGGATGGGGTGGAAAGAAAGACCGAGACAGAGAGGGGCACATAGAAAGGTGACGAGAGGAAAGAGGAGTTGATTAAATGGAGGGGACCAGGAGGCCGTAGAGAGCCGGAGCTGTTTAATTGCTTCCAAGTTATTGTTTGTTTGCTTAACATCTTAATCCATGATGTAATTATTTGATTGCATCTACTAGATGTGTTATCAGATTACTGTTGGTTAGTAATGGCACAATAGCAAATTGAATGTGAATGGGCCTGCCTTTCAGTTCCAATCTGTTTGTGTAAGAGCAAATCAGGGAGAAGGAGTGGAAGAGGAAAAAAGGCAGGACACAAACAGAAGCAGGGGCAGGGCGTGTGCATGTTGACTATGTAAATTTGTATGATTTCATGCCGCAAGCCTCTGTTCTTTTTCCAGCACTAAGCACCTCTCTCTTTCCCTGAAGTCTAGCTGTTTATAATTAGCCATTAACGCGATTCATATTCTATTTAAATGAATTAATCTTGAAGACATTGTTAAACTGGCTGCACCTAGTAGGATTTGAACCCTGACAACAGAACTGAAGGGACGATCTGTTCTGAGCACATACAGCAATGTTTCCCACGATGGAATCGTTTTAAAATATTCCTTGACATATTAGCATATTTTAATAACTTGAGCTAAATCATTAATTCCCATGAAAAATACAATTTGCACTTCTTGATAATTCCACTGATCTACAATTTGGAACAATGTATAATTCTATGAATTATTGATATTCTGCAGTGCAGTTTCTCTCGTGTTGGGTTTCAAAGCTTCAGTCAGGTAATCTGTAGTTGTGTTTCCGATGAGCTCGCATATATGTTTGTCTGTGTATATATATTTAACTGCATAAGACTTTTAATGTGAGTTTTAATGCACTAGAACATCTTTGATACTGACTCAAAAATGGAAATGGACTGGTGATTATGGATTTTGTATTCTGTGTTTGGGCGCATAACACGAAAATCTGCTCCTTTTAGTCAATTATGAAGCCACATGCAGGGTGTGAAGGTCCCTTGCTGGCCTTTGAAATTCTCATGTTTGATCCAGTCAAGTCAGTGGAGCTAATTGGTCCTGTTTATGGTCATTTAATGTGCCTTAAATCCAACATCATAAACCGTACATTACTTTCTACTTTGAGGAACATATGCCCGGCAAAATTTAGAAACTCGCTGTCTTTAACATGTTCTGGGTACACTGCCATTGCTGCGCTAATAGTGTATAAATTCGAAACACTGGTGAATGGGAGACAACCCTGCACAGTGGCTTTCTTCAGGACTATATTTGTTGTGACACACACACACATACACACACTGAGAGACAGCTATTGGCTGGTAAACGGTGTCCTCTTTTTTCTTTCCAGCATAGTAAAAAGTTTCTATGTAGCTGCGTTTGACTTCCATTGTCACTAACAAGCTTTTAAAGCTGATGCAGATATGTACTTTGTTCTTTTAGTGCTTCAGCCTTTGACACGACACGTTTTGGTTTTTTTTTAAGGCAGGCTGAGGCACCGATATTGCTTTAATGGCTTTTGCCCTCATGTCTGTCAAAGAGCTTCATTTCTGCATTTGCAAATACTGTTAAATCTTAAGTAGGCTGCTCCTTACAGGCCAGTATAAGGGTCATATTTTACTCTCCTGTTTTATCACTCCTCATTTATGCTACCGTGTCTCCCAAAGTCTAACTCGACCAGTCTGCTGGTGTCAACCTGTCAAAAAATCTGAAGGCTATAAAATGGCTTTTTAAAAAAAACTTTTGTCACCCTACATGCACTTTTTATCATCCTCAGCTACAACGCTTTTTATTCATTTATCAGCAATGGGAAATTTTTGGTGATCAATAGAGAAAAAAAACAACTTACTGACTTCTGACTAAGGTGTTAGATAAATGTCTTATACAGCGTGTCTCATGATATAGGTCCTTCTCACATTTTTCGTCATAAAATAGCATGTTAACTTTATCCTGCTTAATTCTTATTGTTATATTTATTAGTGTGTGTGTGTGTGCACGTGTGCATGTAGGAACCAGCTGAGACTGCTGACTTTGGCTCAGAAACACCAAGTTTATATTTGGTTAAACAACCCCTGTGTAACCTTCAACTTGCCCTGTAACTACCTAAACAGACTAATAAACAATTGTGTTTTTTTCACTCCAGTACCCACAAAAGCCCACACAGCTACACACTCCTCAGTCATTCTGCCCACAGCCCACTGTCCTTTAATTGCTAATTAGTTCCACTAGATTTAGGAGGAACACTGCTGCTGAAACACACAACATGTGCAACAGTAGCTGCGTTTTTCTGCTTTGCATGTATTTTCGTGTGTCTTTGTGCGTGTTCAGGAACGCACACGTGTTTTTCTGTGAAAGACACAGACAGGTTTAGTGCCGGAGGCGATCACAGTCCTGAAACATTTATATCTCATTACCCTGAGAGAGAGGACTGGAGAGAGGGAAGAAGAGAAAGACAGAAGAGGACAAAGGGAAAGAGAAAAAGAACGGCGAGGATCAAAAGGACACAGGAGAGCGTGGGTAGAGACAAGAGCAAAAATAAGAGAAAGACAGAAAATGATGATGAAATGACATCAAGGTCTGACAGAAACTGAATGAGTTAAAGTTAGTTACTTTGGACATTGTGAATGAATTCTAATAATAGCATTCATGTGTCTGTATGGCTGCATTGTGCTTCAGGTTTATAAAGACTGCCAGTGCTTGATTGCAGTTCTTGCTGGTGGCACAACCAGTTATAAGGTTTAGGGGGTAAATACTTTTTTCACTTGGGGTCAGGTAGGTTTGGAGTCCTTTTTTTCATAATTGCCATTTGTATTTACTCTGTTTATCTTTGTCCAATGTTTTTTGATGATCTGAAATATTTGGAAAGCAGAGAGAGCAAATACTTTTTCACAGCACCATATCTCCTTTTTGAGAAGTTAAAAGATTTATATGTCAAATTACAAATGATCATTTTCTTCATAATGTTGTTTGCATACTTTGAAACTTCTGTTTTGTTTTGTTTTGTTTTTTTGTAAGCTTCATAACGCTAATTTTTTTCCCAGATGTGTTTGATTCATGGAGTGTAGCGTTCTCATTTCATTTCATACAACGTGTTCTCTGTCAGACTGATGAAAACAGTACAGTAGGAGCTTTGTTTGCTTGTTCCTTGAACTGAACTGTTGTGTTTTCAATTACTTTTTAAACATTAAATTGCATCTTTTGTTCGGTTTTATTTGTCCACGAAAATTGTATTTTTGTATCTTCACTCATCGTCGATCATGCCAGTGAATTACATGGTTCATGGATGGGCTATATGCTCAGTGAAGTATGCGATACAGACCATTCTGTCAGATTAGAAAGAGTCTGAAAGTACCAACAGCTGTGGAGTACTGACAGCTGATACAACATTATGTAACATTTACATGATCACAGCACTTCTTGGGCTTTGGACCTGAAAAATTCCCAGTTCTGGTCCAGTTAATGGAAAACTAAATCTAATTCTTGCAATCATGTCTGCAAGAAACATATCTATTAAGTATGTTAAAAAACATAAATAACAAAGTAAAACTTGAGATGTTAGAACATAACTAAGAATAGCAGAAAATGCACACCAACCCACATCCCATCCCAACAAAAAACCTTTATTCTGTTCCTTTCCTCCATCTTTCGACATTCATCAGTCTGCACATAATCTGCGATTTCTGCTTCAGACACACATTCTTGAAATAACAAAAGCAACAGATAAAATAAGTTGTATGCATGGACAGGCAATTTCACTGAGTAAAATCAGGGCTTTTGTGGCTAGTTTGGGTTTTCTTCTTTGGCTTCATAAATACTGTGGAGAGATTTATGCAAACAATGACTTCAGAGTGGCACGGGAAATATTACGAAACATATTTGAAGTAAATCAATTTATACATGTTTGCCTTATATCCTTTTTTCCCCATGTGTATTTGCACGTTTCAACAATTTTTTGCATCCATTTCCTCTTTTTCTAGCAAAATATTTTTAAAAAAAATGAGAGGTGACTTTTTGCACAGTGCAGTTTGTGATTCAAATATGATGGCAGCATATTCCCTGGCTCTGTATAATTTGCATAAAAAACTTCAAATGAAAAAACATGGTGCTTTATTTTTTCTTCATTTCTCTAGTGTTCCTTTCCAGTTTAGTTACACCCCCTTCTGTGCAGTAATTGTGGTGATGAAGCATTAAGTGCCTCCAGTGGTGCTGTTGAAACAATATTTTTACCACCATTAAGGTAAATTCTGGATAAAACTTAGCACCCAGCGATGTCTCTGTAATGAAGTATTTAATAGTTTCCATGTTGATGTGAAGCCATGCTTTAGAGGTAGCTTCACCAAGATTTCATTTTAACTCTGCTAAGGTTTCTTTGTTCTCTTCGTCCTCAATAGAGACACTACACAGTCCCGCAGGTGGTTTCAGATTTTTTGACTGATTACACCTCTGCTCAGGTTGAAGTTGGGTAAAGCTATTCTGTGAATTGGATAAGGTACTTCACACACAGTACTGAGAAAAGGACTAATCAGCCAAAAGTCAGCCAAATCACCTGTGTGATTTAACGATGGGTGTGCAGAGCCTGTAACTATAGTGCAAAGGAACCATGTCCTGAAATGCTACACCAAAAAAGAAAAAGTACACACAGCTGTGTCTCTTTAAACCAAATGCTGCAAAAGTTAGGGTTTCATTGTGTTTCTCCCAAGTGCTTGGCTTGTTTAAATTTGCCTGTAAGAAAAACTAAACCTTTGAAAGTTGCACCTGATTACTCTCTCCTCCACTGTACCATTAAATCTGATTATGCTTCTATAGTGTGGCATATTTTTACCTTGTTTGTAGGTAATGTTCCCTCGTAGTGTGTGTAATGGCTTTTAAACCTGTGATTAGAATCGTTCAGATCTGTGTAATTAACCTGAGTAACTCCCTGCAACATTTGCATATGCATCATTTACATTATAACACTGGTATACTGTAAAATGTCCAGCCTCACAATACAAAAATGTCATATTGAGCTCTAGGGCATGGCAATTTTATGCATATCAAATTTTTAATATCAAAGTATATTTGATTCATTTCAAATGATCAAAACTATGTTTATTAGGTAGAGCAATTTTCCTGAATCTGAGTAGTCAACATTACTGTGAAAAAACACTTCCACTATTCATTCAGTGAGAAAATCTCAGATTTGGCACAAGTAATGCTAATAACCTCTCCAACACCCACAATAAATTGGGAAGGAATTAAATGGAACTCAAAAAGCAAATGAAACTAGATGCCTAAATCAGCTGAAATTACAAACTGAAAAACAGGCTAGGACTTTTTAGTTCTAATGCTGAATAGCAGCTTGCCGGTGAAAATATGCAACACTTTATATAAACTAATTATAACTGGCTGTGATTGTAGGCTGGTAAAAGTGAAAAACGTCATTTTTATGTAATAAAAAAATAAATCCTATGATGCCCATGAGAAACCATACCATTTTTTGCTACTTTAACAATATTGAACACTTTTGTATGTGCACAAGATGCCATTTATTACATCAGTTTTACTACTTCTACTAATTTAAAAAAAAGAAAATAATCAAAACATGGTAAATGGACAAAGAGAAACAAAAGAAATAAATCTCATTAGCTTGACTTTAGCAAGGTAGACAACAAGGTGTAGTTAATATGTGATGTGAAATATTGTTAGAGTGAGTTCATAGAGTGAGTTGTAGCCTTCTTAAATATTCCCTGCATTGTCTGTGCAACAAATTGTATCTTCAGCCATGTTTTCCCTTAAATATTTTTTGCCAAAGAAGTGAGCTGGTCCAGTTCACTTCTTACAGGGTGTAGTCACAGCTTCACAGTTGTGGTCATAAAAATGTTGGAAAAAAAATAATATGCAGTTGAAATATTATAGTTTAGAAATATTATTGTGATTGAATACAGGCAGCAGTGCGACTTCAGCACCACGGACAGTGCCATGAAAACAGCAAGGCAAGGCACTGACTGAGATACCTGACTGTATCAAATTACTAACCAGCAGGGCATAAAAGGACCTGTACGTGTGCGTGCGTGCGTATGTGTGTGTATCCTAAAGGCAGTGACAGGAACAGGGAGAGAGAAAGTAGTCCAGTAATCACAGGCTGCCCTATTACAGGCAACATTTTTCTGACTATTATACTCTGTGTCACTTTTGCCCTAACCTGCCAAATCTATGATGTTTTCTATTAACTTTACCTGAATCCACCCGACCTGCGCGGAACAGGAAGGTTAATGCAAACATCTCTAAAATGTTGGATCATTTTCTTGAAAATTAACTTGTTGTCCAACTTTCAAAAGAGATTTTTATTATATTTAGCAAATTATGATCCAGGGAGGTTTGATTTTGTAATTGTGTCTCTAGCTAAGTAGCAAGTGTAGTGTACTTCATGCTTCTTCTTGAAATGCTGGTTTTCTGCTGGCACTTTGTGTTTTGACAGATTGTTAATACATTAACAAAAATACATGCCAAATGAATCACATTGTGCAAGAAATAATCAAAATGGGGAATATATTGAAGTTCAAGTGACATCTTTATAATTTTGTGTGCTTATTGTGGTAAAACATGCCCTTAAATGATCTCCTTTCCCTTCATGACTTATTGATGAATTGCTAGAAGCCATTTGTAAGTTCTGAATTAACCAAGTTGGCTGATGGAAAGTGCTGTGTGTACTTGTATGTCCTTCGGAACAGTCTTTGAATTGACTTGACAGTCTTTGAATCAAGGGACCAGAGTTAGCTAGTCAGCTAACTATGGTCACTTTGGCCTGCAGAGACAGCAAAGCATTTTTAAAGTTGTTCCAATGATGATTTTTGGAGTAGAATGCAAACTCACACAGCCAATAAACACATAGCTCCGTAGAGGTATTCAACTTACACCAAGTGGACACACTGTATCACTCAGTCACACTACATTAAAAATGTCGGCAACATATCATGCTTTCCTGTAAAACCATGATACAGATAAAACCACAATATAAAATATAAATTACAGATAAAAAAATAACTACATAATATAAATGCAGAGCCAGATGAAAATCACACTAATTAGCCTCGAATGCCAGGTTAAACAAGTACGTTTTTAGACGTGATTTAAAAGATTAAATAGAATCTGATGCGCAAATGCCTAGAGGAAGATTATTCCATAATTTGGGTGCGGCAATGGCAAAGGCACGGTCTCCTCTGGTCTTCAGCCGAGACCTAGGTTGCACTAAGAGCAGTTGACCCGATGATCTTAGTGCTCTCTTAGGACTATACAAACAGAGGAGATCAGCTAAGTAATCAGGTGCCATATTATTTAGGATTGTTTAAGTAAACAATAAGATTTTAAAATCGATTCGATATTTGATAGGAAGGGAAATGTGGCATGTGACAATCAATCTGAGTCAGTCTGCACAGATCAGTACAACTTGTCTCAACTGATTATATTCCTATATAACACCAGGGTGTCCTGGCATCTAAGCCATATTAAAGTTAAGTCACCATCCTGCAGTAATCACATTTCTGTTTGTGGAAGAATTCCTGTTTTTCTGTTCCATATCTTTGGGGTTCTGGCAACAGATTTGCAATTTTCAGCAATCACAGTTAAACACAGTTTGCCATATTATCACAAACAGAATGAACTAAATTGCAAAATTTTCCCCATTTAATCACAAATTGACTGATAGCAGCCTGAATCAGTGTTATTTTAAAAGTCAAAGCCAAACCTGCTCCCTGTCACAGAAGCAGCCATTCCAAAAGACAACAAGATCACAAGCTCATTGCAAATGGCCACAAGAAATTTGGCACATGCCATAGTAACTTCAGTGACACAAATCATGTTGCCATATAGGTTTTCTTTCCCAATAAAGGCTTAAAAGTTTAATAAGTTGCTAATCCTAGCAGAGCTGAAATTCTGAGCCGCTAATAATTGTACAAATGATGGAATAATGTGTCCTAAAAGTTGGCCTTTGCTTGCTCTGTGATTAATTTGACTGTAAATATAATTCACTGAGTGGTCCAAATGGTCCTTTAAAACAGAATTTGTTTTTCGTTATCGGTTTTGCATCACCTTAACTCATTTGCAGGAAAGGAAGAGAATTTTAACATCTAGAAGGGAAGGTGGCATGAAATGTCACTCCCTGAAGAGTTTCTGTGTTCTGAAGGAATATTCTAGAATTGTTTGCTTCAATCACGTTTAAGAAATGCGGCAATGGCAGAGTGCAACATAAAGCAGCAGCAAGCTGTCACACCTCAGTGACTAGAAAATGACATGGTTGAGGTTAGGTCTTCATTGTTTTTAGAAGCGGGAGGCAAGCCTGTTGTCAGTAGGAAGTGGGTATATCAGGGTTGTTTTATGTGTAAAAAACAAGAACAAATGTCAGATTTTTACTGCTGAAAACAGTCTCACATAAAGTGCCTCGTACACTTAATCATGGGTCATTTTCACCCATGTAGTGAATTCATTGCAATAAGATGACTGAAGTCTTTATTTCTGCACTAATGGAGGCAATCAAATGCCAGACGGCAGAACAGCTTTGCTGAATAAGAACCATCTTTACATTTGTTGGTTGTTATATAACTCTAATAATCCTCAAACTGATTATCAGCTCTTGCTCTGCGATGGGACTTTTATGGATAAGTTTTTCTTTTCTTCTTTGTCACATGCTTGTAGGGACTAAATTGAGAGAGTATGTTTTTATTCTGCCTTCAAGCTCTATGGAGGTTCTTGTGTATTTTTATAATTAAAAATAATCTACCTGCTTAACAATCCAAGCTCTTGTTCTTATTTGAAAAAGGAGGAAACCAGGAAAACAGTGAGATAACATGAACATTGTTAAAAATAATCACTCTCCTGACCCACCCACAGCCCAGTAAAAGCCTTTGTAGTTGTGTTATTGTTCCCCAAAGACGCATGAACATATAGTTTAAAAGTGCGAAATCTGGCAACAGTGCTAAAAAAACAAATTCTAGTAAGGTGGATGATGCACACAGTATTAAAAACTGTGAGTGCTCCTTAAGTATTTTTAAAGGTGTGCAACAATTTGAAAATCTGGCACCAGACTGATAATGTGGTGCCCAATACACGCATTGAAGACACCTTATGTTCCCAAATCAATTCTACTGAGATCTGTTTAAAATCATTTTCCAGTCTGGTGTGCAGAAGAAGAACAGAGTTGTGTACTTATTTTGCTGGCGCCTCGTGCCATGCAGGAAGATTTAATTAAGGCACCCACACTGAAGCATGCATAATTGCACTGTGTTTTTGGAGATGCACAGCACATTCCTCAAATCAGAGACTGCACACAGTATACAGATGTAGGAGAGTGTGGCAACACAGTTCTGAGGCAAAAGTGGCATCAGTGAAAGCGCAGCTGAGCACGACTCCAATCTGTGATTTCAGATTTCATTGCTTAATCAGTGCATATGGTTGTATCAGAGTCACTTCTGTTTTTGTTATTTTGCATACTCCTGGCAGTACTGCAAATAGTCCCGGAAGGTCAAGGAAAAATTCAACTTCACTCTGTAAAATTGGAATGTCTACACTTTCAGTAGATAAGCCATTTATTTGTATTGAATGTCAGAAATGAGTTGTTCACCTGAATAGCACAAAGAGTCATGATATAATTCCATGGCAGCAGGACCATTTAATTCCTGCCCCCAACGTGTGCCACAGAATCCTTCCTTCCTGACAGCAACCTTCTGCCAGTATTTTATGGCTGTATTGAAAGTTGATCTCACCTACACTTCTCTCTCTCTCTCTGACTCTCTATCTTTCTCTCTGTTCCCCTTTCTATTGGTATTTCATAAATGATGTCTCTTTCACTCCGTCTTTCTCTCCCTTTCCATCTCTTCAGTATTTTATAGCTGTTGTAACAGCCACCTGACCTTTCTTCTTGGTGATTACTTTATAATGAGACCACAACTCCCTCCATCTCTCTCTCCTTACTGCCCGCCACCTTTCCAGTCTCCTCTCATCATTGTACATGTGTCATTTCTCTTTTTTAAGACTATTTTTAAAACTTTTGTTATGCAAGTAGAGCAAAAGTAGAAGAATGAGAAAGAAGAGTAGATTAGCAACATTTTTGCAAATCATATTAACACAGTAACGACTTAGGTGATGCAATAATTCTCCAGTGAGTCCTATTAAACAACACTAAAAAATGCCAGCGGTTCTCCATCTCCTGGAGTTTTCTATCTTGCTTTATTTTTATTTCTATTTTTATTTTTTATGTGTCTATGTGTGTGTTCTTCTTCTGAGAGCAAAAACATTAGATCCATCAACTTCTCTCAAGAAAAAAAGAGAAACTACCACTTCTCCTCTCAGACAGCCAGAGGTAAAGCAGTTATTAATCACTTGTGAAATACTGAAAATAATCAGGGGCATAACACTGTGGAGGCCCAACGCTGGATCCATGGCAACAGACTTGGAGACAATATTGATCAGTGGATAGTGTGTATCAGAGGTGTATTCGTATAGTAAATGGCTTGTCATATTAAATGAACTTGCATTTAATATTCATTGCAGTTACAAGTATGTGTGTGCATGTTGTCTAACTGTTGTCTTCAGTAACTTGTTTGATAGTGATCACCATAACAACCATCGCTCTGTTTAAATGAACTGAGCCCTACTAAGATAATTAAGTTTACCGAAGAAGCAGTATCAAAACCTGTTGCTTAAGAAGCCTGGATTCAGCTGCAGTGCGTACATACTGTCTACATGAAAGCACTTTACATCCATGGCTACTAAACTGATAAGAGATTAGGAACATAACTGGCAAGCTCAACTGATGGCTGTCTTAATGCTGAGCCTCCTATACACACATCCTGTAACTACCTAACATTGGCATTAGGATCCTGTTAATATTGTGTAACTTAATGAAAAAAGTTTTAGCTCCTTGATATCGGACAAAGAGAAACAGTTCTTTAGCCTTCTGAAATGACAACTCTTTCCAGCACAATTTCTCAGCCGTATCAAACTACATAATTAAGCTAACCTTCACTCCATAGAACTTTCTTTCAGAGCTGACATTTCATCACAGCAGGAAAAGCACAGGTGTAATAAATAAGCCGTAACAGTGACTAAGTTCCATTAAGAATTCCATTAATCCATGTTGGTCAGCAGGCATGTACAATAACAGTCACCTAGAAAAGGTGTTATTTGCAGCCGTCAAAATCCCAGGAATGAAAAAGTTTCAGTGGATCAAGAAACATTATGCTTCGTCCCTTTTTACATGGCCCCGAAATTATTCCTGACAGCAAATATAGCGTGAGGCTTTCTATAATAACGAAAATGTGAAGTCTTTTAACAAGTACAAATGATGTGTAATATGGCATGTGACATGGCTTGAATGTAACCTATGGTAACCAAAAGAGTTATAATTATCATCTGCAAACAATTACAGCAATTTCTGTATCATAACCATGAATCAGGACTACTCTACACCATTTCTTTCTACTTCATTTGATAAATACCCTGTTTAACACTGAAAGCTAAGGACAAGAGAGCCATACCTGTATTTAGTAAATTTGTATGTTTTACTTTACACCACAAGGTAGCAAGACTTGTATCCATTCGTGTTATCTCATATATAGGGTTACAGGCTGAATGATGATGTAACTCTTACATTGATAGTTCAGAAAAATTTTATTTGAAGAGCAAATACCCTGAGCTCTGATCGCACCAGGAGCATGCCATAACACCTATGAAGGAAAAAAAAGTAGATAAATTACCCGGGAATACATAGGAATTTCTACATTTTCAGCTTTACTAATAGTTTATGACCCCGTAATTACCACATTGCCTGCAAACTGTAATAAAGTGCATTACTCAAATCTAGTGAGGTGTTGAGAAAACCACACTTTATGGTTATGTGGGCGAACGCAGCAAACTCCTGGATCAAAAGTGTCTAGACACAGCATGTGTTAATCTTCAGGCATGCGCACACACAAATGCAATCAGGAAGCCTGTGATGTGTCAGACTCACTGGAAGACAGTTATTCTTGTTTTGACTCCCACTCACACATAACCAGTACACCCCTGCCCACCCTCAGCCCCCAATCTCTGACAAACACCACCCAGGGAGAAGAAATCAGAAGAGAGCAATCAAGCATAGAGGATATGTCTCTGCAGGAGGGACTGTCAGAAAGAGACAGAGGAGAGACGAGGAAAGACAAAATGAGAGCGCAGAGAAATAGATTAAGAAACACTGAGGCAGAGAGAACAACAGAATCAGACAGACAAACGTCTGTGTAAAGAAAACCTGTCTGTAGTCCTGATTTTTGTGATGTTATTGATTATTTTCTGCTTTTCAAAAGACCTCAAATATACCATTCTCTTTGAACTTTTTTTGTTCTTATTTCAAGTTTTGATAACTCTACTCTGATTATAGCACAGTATTAAAAGAATTACACAACTTTCCCATTTTGATTTAGACACCCATCTAGAAATATTTAGGGAATGTTTTCAAACAGAGAGTTTTGAGAGGTTTTTCAGAGTTTTGATGACATTATTTTCCTTTGTGCCACATAATGTCTACTCCTGCATTTTTTTGTTATTATTATTCTGAAAAGTCAGAGGGGAAAAAAGCTGTTTTGTTAGCAGGTTTGTGACAGGTTTCTATTTTCTTTTTGCTTTCGTCATTTTCACCCTTACTTTTAAAACAAGTACACATATAAAAATGTACTACTTCAGTCACAGCCACTGCAATACAAGTGAATACTACCATACATGTGTTACCCTTGTGACTGTATAGATCTGTGATAATGCTCAAAAAAGTACCAAGTGGATTATGCTAAATATCTGACTGTATTATTAGATTCTCCATGACTGATTTTACATTGTGGAAAAAGTTGCAAGTCTTATTCCTAGTGAGTAATATGACTTTCACATGTCTGATAATATGAAAACAACTGTTTACTGAGTTATTTTGGATGGAAACAATGGTGTTGTTACAAGTAATCACAACAGATACATCTATGAAACTGCTGAGCTTATTCAGTACACATTCACCACATTATTAGGTACACTTTGATACTAACCCTTTTGCCTCTAGAATTGTTGTAATTCTTCATGGCACAACTTCAACAAGGTGTTGGAAACAATCCTCAGAGATTTTGGTTCATATTGATAGGACATCAACATATAGTTGAGGGAGGCCATTTAATACTGTGAACACGCTGTCATGTTCGAGAAACCAGTCTTAGATTATATGAGCTTTGACACATTCTGTTTTATCCTGCTGAAAGCTGCCATCAGAAGATGGATACAAGGTGGTCATAAAGGGATAGTCAGCAACAATCATCAGCTAGGCTCAATTATGCTCATTTATTAGAGGCCCAAAGTATGCCAAGAAAATATGCTCTCACCAATACATCACCAGGATGGATTCATGCTTTCATGTTTTTGAGCCAAAACCTGACCCTACCATCTGAGAGTCACAGCAGAAGACTCACCAGACCAGTCAGCGTTTTCTTCTATTGTCCAGTTTTGGAGTCTGTGTGAATTGTAGCCTCAGCTTCTTGTTTTTATCTGACATGAGTGGCAGCCAGTGCGATCTTCTGCTACTGTAGCCCATCCGCTTCAAGGTTTGACATGCTGTGGATTCATAGGTGCTTTTCCACATGTGCTGGTTGGTTATTTGAGTGAGTGTTGCCTTCTTGTTGGCTGGCATGAGCAAAGCATTTTCACCTGCCACTCACTGGATATTTTTCTTCTTTTTTAGAACCATTTTCTGTAAACCCTAGAGATGGTTGTTTAGGAATATCCCAGTAGATCAGCAGTTTCTGAAATAACCAGACCAGGCGATCTGGTAGCAACGACTGCTGCGTTCAAAATCCCCTAAAAACCCTTTCATCCCATACTGATGCTTGGTTTGAACCTCAGCAGACTGTCTTAACCATGTCTACACACCTAACCGTGTATGATTTGATATTTGCATAAATGAGCAGTCATAATAATGTATCTAGTGAAGTGGCCAGTGGGTGTACGTGCTGTAAAATAGAGACTCAGATGCTTCAGCTGACAAATAAAAAGATAAGTGCTGCTTTTTGATCTACAATCTAAATGAGTAGTCTCCCTCCTGTGGGACATGTTATTAAATTAGATTTCATGTACAAAGAAAAACATGAATAGACACAAATGTAGTAAGAAACAAGTTATTTTACTGAACAGCTTTTGTCAAACTGTGTTCAATCTCAGTACTGATTGAGCCATGAAACATCTAATTAAGGGTTTCATACCAGAACTTATCAATTCTGTATTTAATTGTATTTGGATGTATTTAAGAATCCGCATCATCCAGTAAACTATTCCCTTCAAAATATTCAATTTAAGAGGCATGTTTCACCAAAACAGTGGCATTTTGCACAGTATTAAATGTGAAAAATATGGCATAATATCAGATTGCTGTTGAAAACCCTTGCCACTGTGTTGCTAACACCACTCTTAAACATCTCAATTACAAGCACAAATAATGAGGATGTGTTCCGCCACTAAATACATTACAGTCTGTAATTATCTTAATTAAGTACTCTCAATATATCAACAGGGGTACACAATAGGAGGAGAATGAGAGAGCAGAGAGGTAAAAGGTTGACAATAGTATTGAGAGGGACGGACAGAGAGTAGAGAGAATGGTTGTGCAGAGTAATCAAAGCAAGATGATGAAATGCACTGAGAGTACGGCAGGGCTGAACAGGAAGAAGTTGCAAAAGAATTTAATAACGTGTGCTGCATTGTGAAAGAAGCTGAGGCTGCTCTCACATTGGGAGTACAAACATCCATCAGCGGTTATAAAACTGTGATATGCTACTTTTTGATAATGTGACAATATTTTTGTGCTGAGCTGTTTTTGTTACACCCTTTACAAACAACAACCTGTCAAATTAGCTATAAGCATGCAAATGATAGTTTGTTTTTAATGTAATTTATACGAGTTTTCAAATGATTTCAAATGAAAAGAATGTAAAAAAGAAAAATAGAATAACTGAAAAAGGGGGGGAGGGGAATGAACTGAAAACATCAAAAAGCAGCAGTGTTACAAAGTAACAGACACAAAAGAGCAAAAGGCTTCTACCCTATCAAGCTTTCACAAAGTGTTTGACTGTTTATTTTCTGTTATAAAGACTTCCTAAATGCTCGCTGGGTGTGCCTGCATATATTCGGTTTTTCAAACGTCTTTGAATTATCCAGCGCTTTAAAAATTTACATGCCCCTGGGCACAACATCACTAGCAGTTAACCAGTTCAGAGGTGGACAGGGTTTAAAGTCGGCTTATATTTTATCACAATCACACACAAAAAATGTGAGAAATCGGTAACATAACTTGGAAGACAAATCTCTACCAAGTAGCACTAAAAAGGATGATGATCATGGTTGAAAGTAGGATGGGTGTGGACAATGGATCAGGAAGAGAAAAGATAGATTTGTTAGTAAATGGGGGGACAAGAGGGAAGAGATGTTGGGAGGGGAGGAGTTATAAAAAGAAGAAAGGTTCTGAGATAAGGTCTACGAGCTCACGTTGAATTCTGCTTTTGTTTAGCATTTTAAAAAGTCACGACCTTCACTGTGTGTGTGTACAGTACTGTGTGTACAGTAATCACCTACATACACACACATGCAGTACAGACTTTTCTGCCCACTGGAGACCTTGAGGACCACAACAACACAGCAGAAAATGTCTCTGATGTCTCCTAGCAACAGAGAGGTAATTGCAGAAGATAATATAAATGAGAATGGGTCAGTGCAACACAAGGACGCAGACGAGAAGTAAAAGAAATAATAGGAGACTACACTTTGTGCAAAAAGTCACTGCTTTAGTCAGATCGCTACACCATGAGTCAGTCAGTTGGCGTATGAGCCAACAAGTCAGTTCACTAATTATTTTGGAGAGTATTCAGAGATATTCTTTTTTGCACACTATTGAATTGTAAATTAAATTTCAAAAGAACAAAACTGCAATTATCCATAAATCTGCACTTTTTTTCTTTTTCTTGGAAAGCTGAAAGCTCTCGTTGCAAAAAATATGTAGATCCTTTGTTGTGGGACTCCATACTGTGCAGCTCATTCTGTTAGTTTAAAAAAAATCTGTGAAATGTGACTAGGATGTAATTGTTGTGAACCTGGTACAAATGAGCTGAGTTGACTGAGCATTTTAGAAAGCCATCTGTGTATAAATTTAAATGCATGTCAGTATAAAAACTTCACTGTGATAAAACTGTAAGGGTAAAAAAATGTTTCTGCAGCCTTGAGGGTTCCCACGGGCAAAGTTTCCTTAATTATCTGTGAATGAAAGAAGTTTTGAAGCCAGGGCTACTTTTAAATTTGGACTTCCTGTCAAACTGAGTAATCAAGCAAGAAGATCAAGAATTCTATCGGGGACGAAATAGTCACTCAAACAGAGCTTTAGAAGTCTTCTGCAAAGATAGGACATTGTGCAGAAGAACACTCATTTCAGCAGCACTTCATTAGTCTGGCCTTTATGGAAGCAGCTAGAGGGAAACCAATTAGAGTAAAAGGCACATGGAGCCTGCCTGGAATTGTCCAAACTTTGTTTAAAGGACTCTGAAAGCACAAACAAAGCATGTAAGTAACCTGCAGAGTATGTTTGGCAAACTTCTCACCTAATATCCTTATGAAGGAACAAAGCCTGATGAGGCATGGTGATTGCAACATAGTTTAATACAGTAGGGAGACTAGGGAGAATTTAATGCAACCGAACACAGAGAAGCAAAGGGAACCTGCTCCGGGCTGCGCACACTCTGAAATGAAGGTAATAGTTAACCTCATCATCATGGCAGTGAACCAAAATCTAAAGCCATGATTAATGCTGAACTAGCTCCAGGACAAGCCTCTGGCTGCCCTTGTGTGGCCGAAGTTCAAGCCTTAAAGCCAAAGAACATCTGTAGAGACCCTGCAGATTGCCGTTTGCATCTTGATTGTTTGTTTCCCTGATCGTGCCTGCGAGGATATGTCAAACAGAATAAATTGCCAAAATTCAGGGGTGTAAAAAAACAGACTTACATAAAAAATTTTAAAAACTGACAAAGAGGTTTCTACCAAGCACTGAGGTAAAGTTATGACAATTTTGTAAATTAGATTTAATGTGGTGATTCTAATCCATTTTTTTCATAAAAGTTGAGATCGTCATCCACCCGTTCCTGTCTAAAACGCCATTTTAATCTATTGCCAAAAGGCTGTAATCTGTAAATTAGAGGTGTAAGAACTTTTTGCTCACTCTGTTAAGCTATTCTGGGAACTGTGTGACATCCTGACCAGTTTGGGAAAAGAAGGTTGCATCATCTATGCAACACTCTCCTTCCTTTTTAAAAAAACCAAGAAGTGATTTATATGAATTTACTTTTATAATCTGATTGAGCTGGATGGTTTACCCTTGCCTAAATGCTAAAATAAATATTTAATTCATAGTTAAATAATAAATTGTGGACGATGACTTTGAGTTTTCAGGAAAGGTAAAGACTTGTGTATCTGTTGTATTGTAGAGCCATTGTATTCAATGGCTCTAACAGGTTGCTGTAGCGAATGAAAGTCACAGATCTTTTTCACCTTATTTCCTCACCAGTACTGTAATAACATGGCAGTTCACTAAGTACAGTGATCATTAAAGGGATGCCTGCTTTCAACATGTGTGTGCTTTAACTGTACCTGACAAATAGGGCTCGGTTAGGTGCATTACCAAGAGAAGAAGGATGTGGACAGTTAGAGCTCAGCATGTGTCGCTGCCACAGAGACTTAGACCCTTTAAACAGAGAGTCAGTCCGGAACCACTTGTGCAGGGGTAGCCATGCAGGTGGTTTACAAAAAAGTGCAAAAAAACATACATTTACTTTGCCATAATTGCTTAATGATGGCGTAGCTTGAATGAAAAAGGCAGTTTTATCCATTTAAGTTTAAATACACAATCCAATTAAATGTGCAAAAGGTTATTGGGTCTGAATCAACTTAACTTTCAATTATGGCATAAAAGTTGCTTTTTGCACCAAATCAGTGAACCAAAAGCTTAATTATGATGTCAATTATAGAACTTTAGAGTCACTGATAGCTACAGTAAAGAAATGAATCAGTTCACTGACCAAATAATTGGCAGGCCGATGAGTGGGTCTGGATGACTAGCATTGTGATGTGATGCTAAATTTCATTAGGAATAGCATAATTTGGGGACTAATTCAATTACATTCCCATTGTGAGTAAAACTCTTTTAATATTAATTCTTTGTCTGGCTGACACAAAAATTATGAGAGCAGAATAATAATGCAATTAACTATTGTATCGATAAACAGCAAAACATTGAAACTGAAGGGAGAGAATAATTTAAAGCCATTTTACACAAAGATTTTATTCAAGGAGAGGCATGCTAAAAAGCACCAATTCACTTTATTTTCTCTGTCAGAACTGCTAAAGTGCATATTATTAACGCTCATTTCTGTGTAAGGGCTGCAGCATAATGAGTGCACGGGCTACTATTGTAATCCTCTGTCTGTAAGGGCTGCTCTATATGGTGTGCTTTTATGATTTATTCATATGTCTAAATAACGACTCCTAGAAATGAAATACATTTCTAAAAAGCAGGAATGGAAAAGTATTCATTCTCTTTTTCCAATAGACATATAGAATGGGATCATTTGTGATTTTTATTTTTAATATTTAGACAGATGTCAAGCGGAAAAACACGTTATTTACAAACTGATCTGAAGCTTAACACTTTGACAAGGGGCCCAAGTTACAGAGGCAAATGTTTTTTGGCTTCAGTTCTAACAAACTGCCATTCAGTGCTACAATTTGATAGAGAGACACTAAATAAACCAATGCACTCACAAGTATTTGAATACATTTTTTAAAATTAGGAAATAGCTAAAATACACTGCAAATTACAATATGGATCCAAGAAACAGTGTAAATAGACCTTTTCATAGCTTCATTTTGCTACATTGCATTATATTTTTTTATATTCACTCACTGGATCATATTTAGGGCAACTTCTTGAGGCGGATGTCTGTGCAAACATTTCTTAGTTATCGGCTGCAGTATTCAGAAATGAAAACTATACAGCAACAGTTGATGCTTTAGTTAAATAAATCCACAAAATCTCAGCGTGTGTAAAATCCTCACAGAAATGCTCTGCCCAGTTTCAAACCCATAACCCATCTTGCTTTGAGGCTAACTGAGCCACCATGCTAAAATATTATACAACAGGCCTCAGATGGGGACTGAGGGAAAAGGCACAATGCTATGTTCTGTTGTCATTTAGGCTAAATAATAAAATTTAGACTTGTACATTTTTAGCCAAAAGATAAAAACAGGGCTCACGAGAAGGAAAAAGACTAGTATTTACATTCGAAAAGGGCAATCACCAAAGACAGCAAGGTCAGGCAGTACATACTCTTGGCTGTGATGCCTGTGAAGCTGGATTAAAACTGCAAAATTATGTTTTATCCAGCTGGCAGCATTAAATACACCCAGATGAAAGAATACACTCACAATAGCTCTAATGTTAATAATTATTAAAGTATAAAGGAAATTTTGATGAGTAATCAAAGTTTATATTAGTTGTGTTTAAAAGAGGTTGTCCCTGTCCTTCAGCTGTGACACCCATCCTATAGAGATGCCGGCTCTTGATATCACATTCCCCTTCCTGCTGCCACACAGATGGCGATGGCTCTAAATAGGAGTAAACAATGTTAGTTCCCTTTCATTCTGTGTCTGGTAATGTGCTATATCCTCAACTGTGTACAGCAAGCCCCAAGGGTCAACATTACTCAACACAGTGTAACAGGGACCAAAACGATGTAGAATTGAAATTGGTTTATGTGTGGACCAAAAGTAACTCAGCACACCAGTAAATTGAATTAGTTGTACATTATCACTATATGAGGTTACTGTCAGCACAAGATCCCAGAATCGTGACCTTCGTAAATCCCCTTTATACAGCGACACTCTCTCTATGTGCATTTGTGCAGCGACTTGTGGTGAAAACTCAGGCTTCCGGGGGGATTTTGATGCTACTGAGGAGCTCATTTTTGAACAAATAATCTATTAAAAGTCTTTCAGGCAGTGCTGGGGAAGGCAGACTTCAAGACACATTTTGATTTCCCCATGCCATCAGTCACGATCAGCAAGTATTTAAAAATAAGTTAATAACTGCAGTCTGCAAAGCGAAGTTTCCAGCAGCAACAAATGCTATGGAAACAAAATTACAGGTACATGCTGGTTTATTATCCAGCTTGCTACATAATAACTAATTACTGAGTTTTCAATGATGCGCAATTAGTAAATGAAAGGATGAATCAATTCTGTTCACATGCACTGAATTGTGTGTTTATGGTCTTTGCTTTGTTACTGCTACTGCTTTGATTGAGTGTCAGAGACCAGGTGAAGAACAATTGTGATTAAAAAATATATCTATATAACAGACTATGTGATTTGGGTGTATGAACAATCACCTTCAGCCCTAGTGTTTAATCATAACTTAATATTCTGCTCGTACCCAGCCTTGTCCAATAAAGCACTGTAATTTAATTTTCCCACAAATTAATAATAGATTATATTCAATATACCTTTGAAATATGGCAATTTTAATAGAAAGTTACAGGTCATCACTGTGTAGTGGAGTTGGTTTAGCATGGTGTTATTTACCTCAGTGTGGCCAGCAGACCCGTAGTTATAGGGTTCATCCAAGAGTAAAACAAGGAACATATAGTGTTCTGTTTTATAATGACAAGAAAGAATTTCCTTTAATATTTCAATTTCATATGTTGCTGTTTCCCGCTTGTCCTTAGTTCTGTGTATTACAATCAGAGATGGGCAGTAACGCGTTACTGTAATCTGATTACTTTTTTCAAGTAACGAGTAAAGTAAGGGATTACTATTGCAAAAACGGTAATTAGATTACCGTTACTTTCCTGTAGGAACGCTGCGTTACTGCGTTACTAAAACCGTGATTTTTTTGCGAGAATGTCTCATGACAGTGACGTAAGCGAGTGCGACATTCGTGACAACAGCTTTTTTTTTTTTTTTTTAAATGAACTTTATTTAGAACAATAACAATGACAATCTCAAAGAGACAAGCGACATATTAAATCAATCAGAACAGAATCACATCTCCTGTACACCACAATGAAATCGACAATAACTGAAAGTAAACATACATACATACATACACACACATATATATATACACATACATATATATACATATATATGCATATACACATGCATATATACACATCCGTATACACACATCTACATAATAATAATATAAAAAGATGAATAACCAATACAAAAATAAATAACAATAAAAAAAGAATGAAAAACAAGGAACAGAAATAAAGAAGACAAGGGGGATCATAAAATCTCTAAAAGTGAGGTTCCATAAACAAGACACATAACTTAAATAAGGGGCTAAGAAAAATCAAACTCTTCTAAAAATCTATGCAATTTGATTGCTTGGGGCTTATTTATTAGCTTAAGAGATTTACGGAACAGGGAGAGGTCGTTTTTAAGAGCAGGCCATGAAGGGGGGGATTTAGCATATCGGCATTTATGTATGTAATACTTTGTTATAATAATGAGATTGTTAACTAAAAACTCACTATTTTTGTCCTTAAGGATTACTCCAATTTGAATATTTTGAAAAGACCAAAAATCAATATATCCATACTGGGACAATATTAGGACATGGAGAGATTTCCATAAATTCTGGATTGTCACACATCCATAGAACATGTGCACTGTTGTTTCCGAAGTTGTTTTACAAATATAACAGTTGTCTAACACAAATTTAAATCTGTCTCTCATAAATTCATTGGAGGGGTAAATATTTTTTGTAGTTCTAAAATGGACTTCTTTAAATTTGGGGGGAATTGGAAATGTTAAATATTTGGTTCTGATCAACGAGATCTCAGATTTGTTATAATCTTTAAAGACGAGTGAATGTTTTGTCCTACCTGGATATAAGGTGTTAACCAAATACCTCCTCAAAAATTGATTATTGCATTTTCCATTAACCAAGTCAAGACCATCTAGTTTAACTTTATGTAAATTTGGAGTCTGTATATTTGAAAAATTGTTCTTTATCGTATTTACAAGGACTGTTGGGATATTCTGTGAAACCTTTTTATAGAGCTCGAACGAGCAACTCATGTCATATTTCTCATTAAGCCTGTTTAATTCAAGTATATCTCCATTTTCATCCATTATATGTGTCACAGACCAAATTTGTTTTGTCATCCATTCTTCCACAAACATAGATTTCCCCCGATTCAATATCACCCTATTATTCCACAATGGAACATTGTGGGGACTAAAGTTATGTTTAAACATTAATTTCCAATTTAACAAAACTTGTTGATGAAATTTGGAAAGTTTTATGGGTAGTTTAGAAATTTCAAAATCACATACTAAAAGGAATTGGATCCCCCCAAGAGATGGTATCAAGAACCAGATCTCATTATCATTTTTTCAAGAAAGATCGTAGCCAATTAATCTTTAAAATGGCATTCATTATTTCAAAATCGATTGCTTTTAAACCCCCCTCTTCATAATCTTTTATCAAGTCCCTGTTACTAATATAATGATGTTTATTTTTCCATATGAAATTAAAATTCACCTTATTGATATCTTTTATAATTCTTGGTGGGATGGCTAGGGAATAAGCTGGATAGATTAATCTGGACAAAGATTCAACCTTGGTCAACATTATCCTGCCGAACAACGTTAAATCTCTCTGTAGCCAATGGTTTAGAGTTTTTTTGCATTTGTCAATTGTATTCTGAATATTCTTTTCTTCACTATCAGCCATGCATTTAGTTATCCAGATTCCAAGATATTTGATTTCATTTTTGACAGGTATATCATACAAAGAAGAGTGAGAACAATTGTGGATACTCATGAGTTCACATTTGTCCAGGTTCAGGCGTAGCCCAGAAGCATCAGAAAAGATCTTTATTGTATCTAAGGCCAATGGAATTTGTTCTTTATTTTTTAGAAAGATTGTTGTATCATCGGCAAGCTGACTTATTATTAATTTGTGATTATTTATGTCTAATCCTTTGATGTTTGAGTTTATGACAGTAATAGCAAGTAATTCAGTGGCTACAATGAATAAAAGAGGTGAGATGCTGCAGCCCTGCCTGATACCTCTCTCCACCCTGAACCTGGGACATGTGCCTTCTAAAAGAGAAACACAACTATTAATATCAGTATATAACATAGTGATCATATCCAGAAATGCATCACCAAACCCAAAATGTTTAAATGTCTTAATAATAAAAGTGTGTTCAATAGAATCAAATGCTTTATGGAAGTCCAAGAACAACATAAAACCATCATCCTTAATTAGGTAATTGTAATCGATAAGGTCCAAAACCAAGCGGATATTATTTTGGATCAACCGTCCTTTGAGAAATCCTGATTGTGTTGGGCTAATTATTTCAGAAATACCTGTTTTTAGTCTTGTTGGTAAAACTTTTGTAAAAACTTTGTAGTCTGTATTTAAAAGTGTTATAGGTCTTAGATTACTTAGTTTTTTCTTATCTTTCCCCGGTTTTGGAATTAATTTTATAACTCCCTGTTTCATTGTTGTCATAAGCTCCTTTTGATTTATACATTCATTTAACGCACTGAATAATAGTAATTTTAGGTCTTCCCAAAAGTGCTTATAGAAATTAGTTGTTATACCATCTGGTTCCGGTGAGCGATCAGATGCCATGCTCTTAATAGCAAAATCAAATTCTTCTATAGTCAGGTCTTCATCACAAATTTCTCTAAAATTATCATCAATTACTGGAATCCAATTACTGATTTTGTCAAAGAAGGAGGTGACATTTTGTTCTGAGTATGAAGACTTATAAAGGTTACTGTAAAAAGTAAATACTTCATTTGAAATGCGTTTAGGGTCTGTACATTCCTCTCCGTTGATTATTAGGTTACATATTGAGTTATATTCTTGTCTACGTTTTTCTAGATTGCAAAAATAGGCAGTGTTCTTTTCACCCTCTTCTATCCACTTGGCTTTGGATCGCAAATAAGCAGCCTTGGCTCTATAAAGGTACATTTCATCCAATTTAGATTGTAAATTATTAATTTTTCCTTTTTCTTCCTTAGTCCAATTCAATTTGCCATAAAGATTCATAAGTTCTTTTACTACATTTGATTCCTCTTCTTTTCTTTGTCTGTTTAACTTTTTACCGAATGCAATTGAGGTTTTTCTGATTCTAAATTTAAGATATTCCCATTTGAGTATCGGTGTATTGATGGCTTCATCATTCTGGATATCTAAAATTTATTTTTTAATAGAATTACAATACTCCTCATTTCTCAGCATCTGACAATTAAATTTCCAATAATCCTTAAATGTGTTGTTTTGGTCTTTGCTTTGTAGTCTCAGAATAATGGCGCAATGGTCACTTAAGGGACTGTTAGAGATGACTGTTTCCTTAACATATTGTAAAATTGAGTTGGATACCAACCAATAATCAATACGTGACCTGCTTTGACCATTAGGTTTGTGCCAGGTGAATTGTTTTACATCTTCGTTTAACACTCTCCATACATCTATTAATTTAGTATCATTAGCGAATTTTTCAAATATTGGGTTTTTATGTTCTCTTGAAAATTTTGAAGGCCATCTATCCAACCATTCATCAGGAGTCACATTGAAATCACCTCCAACTACTATATAACCAGTAGGGAATTTGGTATAAAGTTCCTTTATAACTGTAGAAATTTGATGCAGCAGGTTCTTATTCTCTTGATCATTGTTGTATCCATAAACATTAACCAAAATAATCAGAGTATTATCAGTATTTAACACACAGGCAACCCAATGTCCATTTTTGTCTGCCATGTTGCACAAAAAGCTACCAGGACATCTGTTGAAACAAATAGCAACCCCAGCCGACCTGTTTGTACCATGACTAAAAAAAATTTTTTCTCCCCATTGTTGTGACCAAAATTTCACATCAGATTCCTCAGAATGAGTTTCCTGGAGAAAAAAACAGCTTTGCGCTTAATTGAGTCTTTAAGTCCCCTTGTGTTAAAGGAAAAAAAAGAAATATTAGTTTTTAATTGGAACACGGAACACATGAACAGCTTTAAAGAGGAAGTTTAGGAGATGGAGTAGGAAAATCTTGAGGTAAAAGTCCCATCATCCGAAATGTTCCACTGTATATTCCTTTCGTAGTCAGATGTCAGCCCGTACCTGGAGTCTCTACCCTGATACGTTTGCCTTCTATGAAACCAAAAGGGCCCCTGAAGCCTGCAGCCTTGCCTTCCTTCCGAGCCTGGTCGATTTTTGGCCACAACGCTTGTCTGGATCTCCAGTCCTCTGGGGTCAGGTCTTCAGCAAAGCGGATGCCTTCTTCTTTGCACACAGGAGAAGCCTTTGTTCGCCTCCAGATGTCATCTCTCACGGCACGTCTCACAAACAAAATAATGATTTGTCGATGCTTATTCTCCACCGCTCTTCCCACTCTGTGGACAACATCAACTGCTTCTTCCATCTTCATCTTTAGGTACGGAGCAATCCTTCCTAGAAGTTCCACCACTTCTTCTCTGATATTTTCATTTGTTTTCTCCTTTTTCCCTTTGATACGAAGACACCATCTTCTTTTGTATCTTTCCTGGCTCAATACACGATCCTTAATATCGTCATTATCTTTTTTGATTGATTCCATCTCTTTTTCCAGGTGTTTTATTTTCTTTTTGCATTCTTGCAGCTCCTCTGAATTAAACTGCACCGATTTAGCGATGGAAGCCAGCATGGCGCTATGTTGTTGAATTTGTTTGCTAACTTCGTCCACGCGGTCATCAACACGTTTTCCAAGACTCTCAATAGCTTTCAGTATAGTGTCAGTGGATGTGTTGGAGTCATTATCATTAGCCGTACCTTTTGCTTTTTTCTCCATATGTGGTTTCTCAGGAGTATTATCAGGGGTTGTTAACAGTCTGTCCCTCTTGTTGCTGCTGGATTTAGCCGTTTCCATCGGAGCTGGGTAGTCATGCTCGCTGTTTCTCTGGGTTGTAAAAGGGAGGTTTTTCACTGCCGGAGGTTTCGTGTTGTTGGTTTTCTTCATGTTCGGGCTGAAACGTCGGCAATATAGCTCAAAGGAGTGGATTTTATAACTTCAAGATTAAAACATCGGGACTTTAGTGAGGAGTTCAGACGGATGCGACTGCTCAGTCCGCCATCTTGCCCGCCCCTCACAACTGTGTGCAGATTAACAATGGATAATATATCGAGTGCGGAGAGAGTATGAGCGTGCAGCGTTTAAAGCGTGGAAGTACTGACCTTATTTTGAGTTTGATTCCATAAAAAGTGACAAAAACATTAACATCCGTTGTGCGTGGGAAGAAAACTTCTTTTTACAGCGAAAAAAAAACCCTAAACAAGCACCGAGTGCGCTACCCAGTGTTGCCAACTCTTCAGTAAGGAAAATCGCTATTGGCTGTCCTAAAAGTCGCTAGAAGTCGCTAAATGACGTCATCGCCTGATTTGCATAATTGGTCATGCTAATATAATTGTAACCTATGTTGTTGGAGAGAGAAATAACATCGTGGAAGAGACATGAAGTGAGTAAAAACGTCCTAAATGCATTTAGAGTTTATTTAGAACTACAAATTAAATTTATTTTAGCAATTATTGTTTTTTTTTAATGTCACAATTCCAACCCTGCTCCTTTATCCGGGCTTGGACCGGCAAAAGTGACCCGAAATAGGCAGTCTGGTGGAGTTACTTTGTGTGTATAAGTAGTTTTAAACCTCGTGATCCACAAAACAGCATAACAGTAAAAGAAGAACTGATTGCGTTACAGTCAGTGCGGGAGCAGCGGCTTCGCTCATGCGCGATTCATTTGCAGTTTGGACGCATAGGTGTGAACGTCTTCTGCCCTGATAGCAGCTGGGGGAGGACTATCCTCCGCCCGTGAGCGCTTTGGAACGGGCGTGGTACCCACGGCAGCACCCGCTGCTTGTTGAGAGTAAAAGCGATACCCGCTTTGATGTCAAAAAGTCATCATAAATAAGTCTCCAATAACACCAGAAAAAGTCGCCAGATTTGTCGCTAGTCGCTTTTTAGAAAAAAAGTCACTAAGGGGGTCTGAAAACTCGCTAAATATAGCGACAAAGTCGCTAAGTTGGCAACACTGGCGCTACCACGTAATGGGAAATTCACAGAGAAGCTGCCGTATCCTTCCACTGACCGCTGCGGCACACCTGCACCAGAGCACACCTCCGTCTACCCTACTCCTGCTTTACAGGTGAAAATAGAGCAACAGGACCGCTGAGTCTTTGATTTTATTTATTTTCTGCTGTGTTTTACTTGCATCTATTTGAAAGACTGAGTGTAAACACAAAAAAAATATTTTTTTTATGTGCTGGAATGTGCAGAAAATAGGTTTAAATGTTAAACTAATTTCTTCAAGTCAGAGAATGTTGCATATAATTTAATTTTTGCTTGATGCATAAAGTTAAAAGATTAAAACTGATAAAACAAGTTAAAAAAAAGAGACTTTTCCATTTGATTACATTTTGTATGATGGATTATGCAGAAAAAGTAGAATTGGGCTGAAAGATCTATTGCTTTATCACCTATTCAGGTTGTAAATCGTGTTTTTAAAAGTAACTAACTAAGTAATTAATTACTTTTGAAAATAAGTAATCAGTAAAGTAACGGGATTACTTTTTTCAAGTAACTTGACCAACACTGATTACAGTATTGTGCCAATAATGTTTCTTCATTTAGTTCATAGAATAGCAGTTTCCCTTGTACTCTAATTTTGGTTTTTTCTTGGTGTTCATGACTCAAGCTAACTCTGATGCAATAATTTCATAACATTAACTAATAGCATCATCCTTTCAGCTTGCATGCTTATTTTGTGCTTGCTCAGAAAAGCTAATTCCGGGCTTTGACATTAAATTAAACGGAACATGCTGAAAGTTGTTGATGAATTTTTTTTTAATTTTCATTTGAGAATGTTCTCATTTAGAAAAAATGCTGTAAGCAAATATAACACATTCATCTATTTGACTATACATATGCAACACACAGAAACACGCTGTTATTAAATCCATCTTGTTATACACAGATCCAATCCAATTTATTTATAAAGCACTTTAAAATACCCAGCACAGGCCAAAGTGCTGTACAGTAAATAAGTTAACAGATCCAGCTGTTCACAACAATCACAGCAGTCAGAGGTGCTACAAAGTGATTTTCCACGTATCTATAGTAACTAAACACCTAGCTTCACTGTTTCTTCACTAATAATGTTTATTAAAGTGGCTGAATTTACGTGTTTTGATGTAAGTGTGAAATCACTGAGCCTTGATCACACCAAATTCAACTAAAACTGGTTTAAGTCAGTCCAGAAAATACAAAGAAAATGTGCAATTCACAGGAAATTTCACGTCAGTCTATGTTTTTATTTCCCATGTCTATTTTGTGTGGGTTTCTTTTCTTTTCTTTTTTTTTTTTTTTTTTGCCCATAAAAGCTTTTGCTTTTGGATGCTGGCCTCATCACCCTTACTAACCACCCAGGTCAATGCACTCACCCAGATGGGTCTAGGCTCACAATAAAATACCCTGAATCAGACACCAGAGGGTTGAATTGCAATCATGTTAGCCTGTTGGAAGGCACACAGTCATAGCACTTGAATAACCTGCAGGTAACAGGAAATACAAGAATTCCATCTTCTGTTTGTGTGCGTGTGTCTGGGTGTGTGTGCATGTGTGTGTACATGTCCCTGAGTAAGTGCACGTTTCTGAGTGTGAGAGGGACGCCATCAACAAGAACAGAACGGGTCCGAGAAGAAAGAGAGAGGGGAGACAATGCACTGGTGTGTGAAATGCGTGTTTGCTCACAGCCCCATAGTGGAGAAAGAGTTATGTAAGAATTGCATTAAAACAACGCAGAACTAAAAAGGATAGACACACAAACACACTCACATGGAGACAAATATAATGTCCTTGAATAGGCGTCTTTACAGAGAGGCCCTCATAGAAAATGTAAATGCACTCACATACCATCAGCTTTCCTGTTACATCAAACTTTCTGTCTTTCTTCGTGTCATTATAATACAAAAACTTTAATAGTGGAAAGACACACTGATTACAGCAACACCCACAGGATAAAAAAAAGAAAATATCCTGTATTCTACTTTCAGATGCATAATTTAATTTCCACTGAGATTCCCCTCAGCTCTTCTGTTTTTCAGAAAACGTAACCAGCGTTTACCAAACGAGGACCTGACCAGCAAATGATGAAGCTCATTGTGAGTGTTCACTGTTTTTTTCGTTTTTAAATTTTGGCCTTTGTAGTGAGAAAACAGTCACTTACTCATCTTTGTTTCACTGTTTACTCATCCATTCCACCCTACCCCATGCAAAACGTGCTGCTGACTTATGATTGAGAGATTCCCTGCTTTAGTCATTGAACAACTTTTGTTTCAATAAAAGTGCAGATCATTCCCATTTAAATGACAAAAACAAAACGATTAACAAGAGAAAATTACAAAATAAAAGTAACAAAATATAAGCAGTGACAATATTAAATGCATGAAAAAAGACACAGTTCTATGAATTATGTCATACTCAACAGAGTTCAAGCCATGTACCTTGACATTGGAATCGTAGCCAGTTAGTTTGCTATATAGGAAAATTGAATCTATACCATTGTTGTTTAAAGATGGATAATGTCTTAAGAGTTAAGGTGGTTAAAACAAACCTGTCCCACTCTGTTGAAGAGGAAGTTTTGGCTGTAAAAACTGCAAACTCTTTAAAGAAATAACTTGGGTTCAGCCTTAAATAGGCACGAATAATTAACAAACTAAGCAAAATCAACCCGGCAACCAAATACAGTGTATTTGGACTTAATATTAAAAAACACTTTTAAGCAAAACGGCAACTTTATAAAGTCATCAATAATGACAACGCCATTTATTAGCTAAAGATTGTATCTTCTTGCTCTGATTCTCCTCTGCTTGCATCTTTACTGCCAGATTTCATCCCCAGTGAACTGCAAAATTATTTTATCGAGAGATGTTCTGGCACAGTGTTCGGCTCTGCAACTGAATCACATTCTGGCTGAACACACTGTGGGAGAGCCTGAGCCTGAACCACTGAAGATGTTTTAATTTAGAGGACGTTTTGAGGGCTGAATGAGAAACACATGTGAATGAGGAGTTTCTGAATGTGAGCAGGTAGTGAATGAAGTCAAATTCAAGAAGGAGAGGAGGGAGAAGTTTAGACTAGAAGGAATGTCAGGGCTATAAAAAAAAATTCTGCAAAAATGTCTCTGAATGTTGGAGGATTTTTTTTCATAAATTACCATGAAGACAGTCTTTCCCTCCACTTCTCAGTTAGTCACAGCCACCCATGACCTTGTTCCTGGTTTTTCAAAAAAAACACCCAGTCGGCAACAGTTCTCCGGGCAAAAATTGGTTGTTGATATCGGAGCAAGGCAACAGTAACTCAAAGAACCTTTCATCACAACAAAGGTTTGCAGGAGATCATCTCTGAACACACAACACGACATGTAGGTACTTAAGGCAAATAGACTAAAGCAGCAGAAGCCCATACTTGGTGTCAGTAAAGCGTAACACCTGTATGTGTTATGCCTGTTAAGGACTAGCATGGGTACTGGCATGAAATGATGAGACAGGTAAATGGTAAATTGCCTGTATTTGTATAGCGCTTTACTTAGTCCCTATGGACCCCAAAGTGCTTCACACTACATTCAGTCATCCACCCATTCACACACTGGTGATGGCAAGCTACATTGTAGCCACAGCTGCCCTGGCACACTGACAGAGGCGAGGCTGCCGGACACTGGCGCCACAGGGCCCTCTGACCACCACCAGTAGGCAACGGGTGAAGTGTCTTGCCCAAGGGCACAACAACCGAGACTGTTGGAGCCGGGGCTCGATCTGGCAACCTTCCGATTACAAGACGAACTGCCAACTCTTGAGCCAAGATGGCCCCCATGTGATAGTTCTGGGTTTTTAGTACCAGCTAATTGTAATATAGAAATACAGAAAATCCTGAGCTCTGTGTGTCGTGGGTCTGCTCAGCCTGACTCCCCTCTGAACATGTTAGAAACCACTATAACCTCTAATTTTATAGCGAACATTTTAATATATTAAATAACAACCAAGAAACTGGTTCTTTAAATGTCAGCTCAAGCTCTTAAAAGTTGACAAGAAGCATAAATATGTCACTGAAAAAACAACTTAGAAAAATAACATAAAATCATACATAAAATCAAACAATTTGATTATGGTTCTTTAAACTGCAAAATAAAAATTTTATATTAACAGACACTACAAATTGCATTAAACAATCACCATAAGTTAATTATAGAAGTATAGAAAACACTGAGCTTCGTGTTTTAGTGTCTATTAGGCTGTTACTTCTGTTACTTAGATTTCTGTTACTCGCTTCTAGCAACCAGGCTAACTTAGAATGCTAGCATTAGCCTTATGTCATAAAGATAAAACACGTCACAAAGTTCAGATCATCTTCATTAGGTATCTTGAATGCGAGTTCATGTTCATGCTCCTATTCCACAACTGTACTGTGGTGGTTCAGAAAATTTACTGCAGTCGACACATCTGCAGCACACATCTGCAGTGACGGTGTGATGCTGTCATGTCAACATGGATCACAGTCTCTGAGGAATGTTTTCACCAGCGTGTCAAGTCTATGTCACATAAACTTAAGGAGGTTCTGCAGCCAAAAACAGTAGCAAGTTGTTCAGTGAGTGTATATTTGTGTGTAAGTTTCAGCAATGTGGAGTGTCAATAAAATATTGGCTTCAGATTTGGTCTGGACCATGCTTGGTCTAGCTGGGTTTTGCAATAAAGTTTCTGGGCATAGACTCATTGTTGCTGTATGGCATTTAATTAATTTATATTAATTAAATACAGAACACAGAACATTGTGTGGTTATCTGTTCTCAATAGTGTTCTGTAGTGATTAATTTCAAATCATGCACTCTGCTGGTTTGACACCAGCTTTAAAAATAGGTATATTATGTTGCTTGGCAAAGGACTTGCTGCAAATGAAAGACTGTTTACAATCTGTATCTTTTTTTGTAAACTCTTTTTGCAGACTGCTGTTATTGAGTTTGTTACAACTTGACATTCCATGATAACGCTGTATTCAGTCAGCCACGTCTCAAACAAAGAGAAGTTAGGAAAGATAGAAATAACAGAAACTTCAAATCCTGCTTTTCTTCTCCAGCTGTTGATTGCCCGGATTCAGCTGACTCTTCAGGACTTGCCTTACTTTGGAGGTATTTGCGGTATTTTTGGTTTTCCTAGTAAAGTCCTGATGGTTCCCACTTGCCTGTTGGATTCCAAGATATTGTAGCTGTTCTCTATGCCTGCAATGGTGCCTTCTTTTAGTGCAATCAGTTCTGACTGCCTTCCCTCTCTTTCTTACCACCTGACTACACTTCTCCATTTCAAATGACATTCCAATGTTATTGCTCTAGGTCTAAGTGGTATCTAGATAGATAGATAGACAGACAGACACAAAAACACTCTCTTTTATAACTATTGGTAGATATAAAATATATCTTTTTGTGCCCCTCTTTCTGCCTTTCTATTAACCAACTTCTTCCAACATGCAGTTTCCCATCATGCCCCTTTCTCTACTTCATTTTGCCGTCAGCTTCAAACTTTTCCTTCGCCTCTGATCTACCACAATCTCTTCATCCTGTGGATATGGACATTTTTTAACACTTTTCAAGTCTTACTGACCACTCAAAGCAGGCTAGAAAATCCACAGTGGTCCAAACATTAATGCAGTACTTTTGTTCTGTATTTTGCACTTTAATCACTGTATCTAGCACACAGTTAAATTTAAAGTCATTAGTTAACCTAGTTTGCATGTCTTTGGACGATGAGGAGGAAGAAGAAACAACCTTTTTTTGAGTTACACTATCCATTGCATCACAGTGCCTCCATCCACAAGTCATCCCGTCTTCTTCCATTCCACCTTGCTGTCCCCTTATGTTGCCCTCACACTGATGTCTCTTTCTTGACCACATGTCCTTTTCTTTCCTTTTCTATCCCACCCTTCCTCCCTCTGTCCTGCCACTCTGTGGTGAAATGAAATGAAGTGTCAGCTGAGTTTATCATCCCTCCAGCTGCTGTCTGCCAACAGCAACTCTCTTTCCCTCATGTGTCTCTGCCTTTCTTTCTCCCTTCCCCTTTGCCTCTTTTTGTCACTCTCACCGCCCATCTCTTTTTTGCCATCTTTCACTCTATCATGTCTACTCCCCTCTCTTTCTCTCTCATTGAATCCATTCCATCTCTGCTGCCACCCTCTCTTTTATTTCCCCCACAGACAGGCCTGTCAGGAAGATTCAGCCACTTGCCCACATGCAGTCTGGTGTTGTTCTATCTGCATGTGTATGTGTCCGTATTCTGCACGCCATGAGCACATAGTAGTATGTGAAAGACATTGCTTGTGTCCCTTAGACATAAACCAGGTATGAGCATGGGTCTCGCTCTCTCTTTGTTTTAGTAGGACACAGAAAGAAATCAAACTAAGAAAGGGATACCCATTAGGTATATTCCTCCATGCATGCAAAGATGAAAAGACAGAAGAATGTAAACAAATTTGAAGCCCTGGACAGATTGCATAGGGAAACGAGGGATAGAGGGAGAGATGACTGAAAAAAGAACAGTGGCTGTAAACAGATTTAGATCGTCATGCACAGATGGGAGAGGGACAGAGAGTGAGAAAATATGTTAGATGGATAGATGTGGATGAATATTACCAGACTCAAGTGCTCTCCAGAATAAGAAGAGGTAATAGATTGAAATATCTCTCAGAAATGTCATATTCCTGCTCTGTCTCCAAAAAAATATGTTCACATAAAACTAAATTCTCAATTACTTTTCAAGACAAACATATTTTCTCCTGAATTAAATGTGCCTGTGATGTATCACAATAAATTTGTGTTGCCTTATTTTTGCTACTTTCATACTTTGAGCCTATTTTAAACAACTAATCATGTCATACATGGGGTAGGACTAGTCAACCTGGTTACTCAGAAAATTAAAGAGAAGCTTGTAAAACCCTTAACATTGTGAGGGCGTTAGTTCTAAACTGACGTCTAAATACTTTTAACTTAACACAACAACATGTGACAAAAGTAATAAAAAACTCAGTGAAAACAAAATTTATAACTCAAAAAATGGTACCAGACAATCTTCTGCGTTAGTCTCTTGTGAAAGTCGTGTGATTTACAACTTTTACAATACACAGAATAAATAGCATGTGCAGTTGTGCTGCTGCAAAATATTAAACAGGAAAATAATTTTTCATAGCATTTTTTACTGCAATTTATTTCATATGTTATTTTTGACATGTTTCTTCATTTACACGGCCCTTTTACAATTTGCTGATTAATTAAGTTATAATTACATAGTTATATAGTTGTTTTATATCTACTGGATGTCCAGGAGAACAAAGATAAACATTTTACTTCAGTGCTGACCATCAGTGACTTTTCTTATAACTACATCCTATATCTAAGTAATCTACCAACACTCAGCCAGGCCGCAAGTTACAAAAAGTGTTTTTAGGGTGCAGAAATTACATCTGCAATGGTGCTGAGAGATTTGTAAATTGGAAATACTGGATAAGAAGAAAGTCAGCCAATCAAATTCAGTAACACTAAAGTCACAGTCAAAACGTTTATCATGTAACATGTGTGTCAGTAGTTTCCCAAAGCTCAATAAATGCTTCATCACTTTCATCTGTTGGTTTTTGCTTGATCACATGAATTATTTTCCTCTTGCTAGATAGGTTTGAATACATTTTCCGTGGTTACACACAAACACAAACAGACACACACACAAAAATCCAATCATCATTGGTTTTATGTGGACAATAGCCAATCACCAAGCTGTGAAGTGACCAATGATGCAGTCACACTAGTGTTAAATGTCAGTCATGATTGGTGAATTGGCTGAAGGACAGCGCAGCCAGCTGGCAAATTAGTAATCTGAATGGTGCATCTACAATCCCATACATGTGAATAAACATGGAAATGCTCACACAAAGGCCAGTGCACATACCAACAGCAAGATTTAGTATATATCTTGACACACTCTCAAAGTCAGATTACTTCTCTTGGGAATTATTCTACTATAATCAACATGAAACAGTCTTCAGTAATGTGTCACAGTGTGCTTATACAAAATGCCTTTAATCATTAGCTGCTCCAGGGATTTTCTTAACAAACACAACACCTGCAGATACATATTTAACAAGGTATATTATAAGAGTGACAATTGGACATGCACATTAGGGGCCAAATTAGGGGAAAATTAGCCTGAGGTGGCAGTCTCAAAAGTCCACCAATGAGAGTGGAAAGTTCTGCTGGTGATCTACTAACAGTGCTTTCATTTGTAAACAAAGACTAAGCCAGTTCATTTCACTACTAAAGCTACTTTCAGCTACTTTTTTATTTCGAAGAGGTTACATGTTCTGTTTGGAAACTCATTTTTTCAACACCAGATGCCAACCATATAGAGATTTGTGCCTCCTCTCAGGATCAAGCTGGGGATTTTTTTTTTTTTTAGGTGAATGTGTAAATCACTACACCATGGAGCCACTCAGTTCACTTCACTTATGAGCAAACAGACCTGATGAGAGAATGAGTAATCTTTTAACTAAAATAATGCAATACAAGCACAGATTATCGGGGGCGGGGCGATCGTGGCTCAAGAGTTGGGAGTTCGCCTTGTAATCGGAAGGTTGCCGGTTCGAGCCTCGGCTCCAACAGTCTCGGTCGTTGTGTCCTTGGGCAAGACACTTTACCCGTAGCCTACTGGTGGTGGTCAGAGGGCCCAGTGGCGCCAGTGTCTGGCAGCCTCGCCTCTGTCAGTGCGCCCCAGGGTGGCTGTGGCTACAATGTAGCTTGCCATCACCAGTGTGTGAATGGGTGGATGACTGAATGTGTAAAGTGCTTTGGGGTCCTTTGGGACTAGTAAAGCGCTGTACAAATACAGACCATATATGTGTGTGTTTTTCTCTAGAAAGAGCATGGCAATTCAGATCAATGGAAAGCATTAAAAGAGAGACAATTTTTTTTTTTATATTAATGTGAACCTTTCTGTTATAAACTGTTGAGGATTCAAAACACTTCACTCACTGTATGAAGTGATTTTGCTGCTGTCATGTCAGTGGGGGGGGATCCGGGGGTTTCTCTTTGAATTTCACTTTCCTGTGGCAGCGTGCTAGGTGCTTGCTCAAACTTTGAAGTTTAATTTTTCGCTGTGGAAAAATGTTTTCCTCCCACGCAGAGTGTACAGCGGACACAAATGTTTTTGTCACTTTTTATCAAACTCAAACTAATGTCAGTACTTCCAAGCTTTGAACGCTGCATGGTCGTACGCTCTCCCGCACTCCATATTATCCATTGTTGATCTACACATGTCTGCTGCTGTCATGGATGTCGCACGCTCGTACGTCATTGTCATGAGACACTCTCAGAAACAAAATCACGGTTTAGTAATGGAATAACGCAGCACGCTTATGGGAAAGTAACAGTAATCTAATTACTTTTTTGCAATAGTAATCCCTTACTTTACTCGTTACTTGTAAAAAAGTAATTGGATTACAGTAACACATTACTTGTAGCGTGTTACTGCCCATCTCTGATTATGAAGGAAGTAAAATATGTAGGAATCAAGTCTAAATATTCAAGAAGAAGACTCAGTTAACATTTACAGGACACCAAAGCAATTATCACAACCATTCTCTCTCGGCATTGAATCCAGACTGTAGCTTTCTAACCCTAAAAATTTTAACTAAGTAAGTAAACAAGTAAATGAAATAACTAAGTAAAAGAGTAAAAGTGTTAAAGTTAAGTTAAAGTTAAAGAGGTACCATATTTTTTGGACTATAAGGCGCACTTAAAATCCTTTAATTCTCTCAAAAATCAACAAAATCCAGCCTTATAATCCGGTACACCTTATGTATGAATTCTGGTTGTGCTTACTGACCTTGAACCGATTTTATGTGGTACACGGCGCTCAAAAATCTGTCAAAAAATGTTGTGGTGCGACTTTGGTAAGCTACGAAGCTGCACCGCTTGATGGATTGTCTGAGCATTACAGCTACCATAGTCAGGAGCCTCGCGGAGTAATCTGGGTCCAAAACTCTGTCCGTTTCAGGTCCTAACGTCAAACAAACACTGCGGCATCACTGAGAGTTAAAAACTGTCTAAATTCTTCCATCTTTAATAAAATGATCAGTGTTGCTGCTTTACCAGGTGTAACAATTAAGTTTAACATCCAGGCATCCATGAAAGCAGAATTTATTAAATTTAACAGAGTTAGAAGTCAGCAAGAAGTTAGCTCGCTAGTTTCCACCTAAACATGACATACCATGTTCTGACTGAGAGATTTCTGAAAAAATTAAAACGTACAGCTCTGCTATCACTTCCAACATAAATGAAGACAGAAAAATAAACAGCAATGACTTTTGTAGGGTGACTGAATTAGACTAGCTGGTATATAATGATTTGCTACATGATTGCTAGCACAGCTATGTTAGCATAACGTAAACACAGTGAAGCTGGAGGATGAACACTAACATTTTTCCACTTGATAATCCATCCACAATCCGAGGTTAGTCATTAATATACTGCAACATGGGAAAAGAGCAGCTGTGAGAGAATTCAACATTAATGAATCAATGGTATGGAATTAGGAAGCAAGAAGAATGAGAAGAGTAAAATTTATCTGACTGTTTTGTTTCACTTAATCCGCCTTATAATCCGATGCCTCATGTATTAAAACAGACCCGTTCATCAACAGTCCACCTTATAATCCAGTGCGCCTTATGGCCTGAAAAATACAGTATTTGCGCTGGTGCAGACTATTAGGAAATCTGACCACAATAAGTGACAGGCTGTTTGGAAAACATTATTAAACAATAAGTGACAAGCTTGTGTTTCAAAGGCATCCGATGATCAGATGTAATGCCATTATCACATGGGACGTGTGTATTAGCTTGCATGCTGGTATGGTCTGATTGTTGTATAAACTTGAACTTACTGTTTATTACAATGTGCAATAGCTAGGTTAAGAAAGGTGGTGAAAATCAGCGAGCAGCAATATGGTTTTATGCCAAGAAAATGTGATACAGATGCAATGTTTGCTTTGAAAGAATTGATGGAGAAGAATAGAAAGGGTTTGAAGGAGGTACTGTGTCTGTGGATGTATAAGAAATATACAACGACGACAGAAATTGTTGTCTTGTGTGAGGAAATCGGAAGTGGCAGTATGTGAGAAATGTTTGAGGACAACAAGACAGTGGTGAGGTGTGCAGGAGTGACAGATATGTTCAAGGTGGGAGGGTGATTACATCAGGGACTGGGTTGGAGCCCCTTTTTGTTTGTACAGGTTGACAGATTAAATTCAATTGAGTTTCATTTCAGGTTTATTTATATTGCCATAAAGCAGTCAAAAACAATTGCCTTAAGACATATTTTACTGCAAGCTAAAGACTCAGCAGTGTTCTAGAGACCGAGCACTTTGATGGTGGCAAAGAAAAACTCCCTTTTAACAGGAAGAAACCTCCAGCAAACGCATTTGCCATTATTGGCTGTGGAGTGAGAGGAAAGACAAAAGAGAGCATAGGGACAGAACACATACTATGGGAGAGAAATTACTAAATTTAATGAGTAGCAGCAGCAATGGTATAAAGGGGTTGAAAAGAGTTGGTGGAGAATCAATGCTCAGTGCATATCATAAAAGTCTAAATCCAAACTAGGAACTTAGAAATTCTAGGATCCACAAGTTAGCTTGCTGTCTGACAGCTCTTCCTCTCATATAACTCTTCCTTTTGTCTTCTAAGAGACTAGCAGATCAGAAAATTGAATCTAAAAGTTTGACATTTCAGTAGAGACACTACAGGGATAAACTCCTGCCCAAATTGCGGACTTACAATTTGGTTTTGTATTTTTTCACTGTTTCTCTGCTCATTTTTGCTTTGTTAGAGTATAAATTCAAGAGAATGTGTATTTCCATTGTTTCCTATTTGACTTGACTTGTCTCCTATTGGGTTTTTCCTACATGGAAGTCCGTTGGTGGACAAAGCATGCACATTCTCTCCAATCTGTCTCCTCCTGAAGATTAGATCAAAATCAGCATTAGCTCAGAGTAGGTTGATTAGATAAGTATGATTTAAGCTATTTGATTCTGTGCTTTGCGCCTGCTAAATTACTTCAATAAAATATCCTGAATTCAGAAAGTTTACATTGTGGACATTCCATTTTTAACCCTTTGTGAAACAGTAAAGGTAAAAATCAGAGCATTAAACTACATTAAACTAAATACCTCTTACAGGTTACTCCAGCTCTAAAAGTAACAGACCCCTGGGGCTTAGTTTTCCAAGCCACTAAATTAAACCTAGTCATATTCTAAGAGCACTAATCTAGAGGGGCACTGTCATAAACAGGTGTGGCTGATGAATGCAAGGCCAGCAAGGCTACTCAGGGCCCTGGCTTTTGTCAGAGGGAGCCAGAACAGGGTAAGTCTGCTCACTGGCTCCGCAGACCGACGCTTGGCTCTGTTGGGATAATACAGCACTATAAGATCTTTAAGACTGAACATAAGAAGAAGAATTTTAAATGAAATTCTAGAACCTAGTGAAAATAAGCCAGTATGGGAGAGATATGATCTCTCTTTCTGGTACTTGTTAGTACTTTATCTGCTCTTCCTGATCATCTTAACCTTTAGAATAAACTGATAATAATGAATTTCAGTTTTCCAGCCTAGACATAATGACTGCATGAACTGAGCATCACTCAGAGGCAGAATGTCTAATTTTAGAGACACTGAGCAGATGAAATAAGGCAGTCCTATATATTTATTTAATGTGCACATTGAAAGACATATCCTGACCTAAAATGTACAGGTTCTTAACAATGTTGCTGGAGACCAAAATAATGCCATTCTGAGTAAGTATCTGCCTATACACAATTTTTCTAGTATTTTTAAGGGCAAGTAGGGTAACCCAATTTTATCTGAAATTTGGAGAAGAAAACTGTGGGACATCCAGGTTTTCAACATCTAAGTCTTAATGACATGCCTGTAGTTCAAATAATTGATTTGACAGCTGGGATAGGCTCCAGCACCCCCCGTGACCCTGAAAAGGATAAGCGGAAGCGAATGGAAGGATGGATGGATGGACTTCAAAGACAAATAAAGCTGGGTTTCAGGTCCTCCGTATAAGAAGCAGAGTCTGGGGACAATTTGTCTTTCACCGGGCGTGAGGTAGCTGCAGCTTAAAAACTCCTTGGTGGCAGGGCCCCTGGGGTGGATGAGGTTCGCCCTAAGTTCCAGAAGGTTCTGGATGTTGCATGGGTTGTCTTGGTTGACACTCCTCTACAATGTTGCGTGGAGATCAGGGGTGGTACCTCTGGATTGGCAGACTGGAGTGGCGGTTCCCATCTTCAAGAAAGGGAACCGGAGAGTATGTTCCAGCTATAGGGGGATCACACTTCTCAGCTTCCCCAAGAAAGTCTATTCCAGGGTGCTGGAAAGAAGAGTCCATCCTTTAGTCAAACCTCAGATAAAGGAGGAACAATGTGGTTTTCGTTCTGGTCGTGGAACACTGGACCAGCTCTTTACCCTCTTGAGGATACTCGAGGGGGAATGGGAGTTTGCCCAACCAGTCTACATGTGTTTTGTGAAACTGGAGAAGGTATTCGACCATGTCTCTAGGGATGCCCTGTGGGAGGTTCTTTGGGAATATGGGGTGTCTGGCCCGTTGTATCTCGGGGTCTTGTCAAGTGAGGGGAGAAGGGAGCCGGAGACAGATGGATTGGTCCCGTGACTGCAGTGATGCGAACGCTGTACCGGTCCATTGTGGTGAAGAGAGAGCTGAGCGTAAAAGCAAAGCTGTCAATTTATGTTCTACGTTGGTCTACATCCCTACCCTCACCTATGGTCATGAGCTTTGGGGATTGACTGAAACAATGAAATCACAGATACAAGTGGTAGACATGAGCTTCCTCCGAAGGGTGGCTTGCCTCTCCCTTAGAGATAAGGTGAGGAGTTCGGCCATCCGTGAGGGGCTCAGAGTAGAGCTGCTTCTCTTCAACATCGAAAGGAGCCAGATGAGGTGGTTCAGGATTTTGACTAAGATGCCTCCTGGGCATCTCCTTGGTCAGGTGTTCCGGGCAGACCAAGGATAGGCTGGAGCGATTATATCTCTCGGCTGGCCTTGGTATTCCCCCGGAAAGGCTGGAGGAGATGGTCGGAGAGAGGGAGTTCTGGGCTTCTCTGCTTAGGCTGCTGCCCTCGCGACCTGGCCCTGGAAAAGTAGAAATGGATGGATGGTTGGATGGATGGATGGATGGATGTTGAAGGTGGAGCTGCCAGTCAGAACGAAAAGGATAAGACCACAGATAAGATTCATGGATGTAGTGAAGGAGGACATGCAGAGGGTTGGTGTGTCAGAAGGCAGCTAATCTGCTGTTGCGACCCCTATAGGTTGCTGCTGAAAAAAGAAGAGGAACAAGCCAAGTAACCCCTGTAATTTGTGGTCCTAAGCCACACTACACTTGACTGTTGCAAAGCTTGTCAAAGTTTTCATTGTAGCATGGTACTTGACAATTATTGATTAGCAATTTTGCCATGTAAAATTGGCTAGTTGATGATTTATGCCATGTGGCAATATGCTTTCTCTGCAAAACTTTGAGCTGACTTGTTTTTTGTTTTTTTTTTAAAAAGGATCTTGTCCAGTGAGTCTTAAATATATGCCTTACCATAATGTGCAAGCTGAGGCTTACACAGTATGCCTCAAGAAAAAAAGATTAGTCTTTCAAAAGTAAAGTTGTTGTTATTTTTTGTTTTTGTTTTTGTTTTTTGCATCTTTGCATTTTGTGCATTAAATGCTTTTAATGATAAGGACTAACCAGCTGGGGTATTGTCTGAAAGTGTGTGTGAGTTCTTTTCTGTTGCCAAAGACACTATTACAACAGATAACTTACCAGTCATAGACATTTTTGTAGATTAAGGATGACAATATGAAACTTCAAAAGCAAACTTTTATAAGATGGGTGTTTAAAACTGATCAAACTGCTTAAGTATGAGTTTAATCCACTTTTAATGTCAAAAGTATAATTTCCTAACAGGATTTTGAAATTAAGGTCAATGAATGTTGATCCAATACGAACTAAGCAGTCAATAAATGTCAGAAACATAACTTTGTTATTATGTCTGTCAGTCTGCATTTGTACAAAATCACACGAAAAACAAAGTAAATTTTTATGACTTAATTGTTCTCAAAAAAAGTCACCTCTGTCATTTGTGCTTTTTGCCTTATTAATCAGTGTCTCTCCCAGAACAGTTTCCACACATCCTATTAAGCCAGAGTTGTTTTGATTTCTACGAAGACTTGTTTTGAAGACTCGTGGAAATAAATGATTTAGAAAGTAGGGTTCTGGCAGGTTTGTTATTGTGAGTGGCACACAGTCCCCACGTAGAGTCCCATCAGTTTCAAGACAGAGTAAACAAAATGCCATTCTGTAGACCTTGAGTTGATAAACTATTGTTTTAGCCTTCACGTTGCCCTGATACTGTATAGCTTTGGCTTCAGCAGTATTGTGGATATCTAACTGACACATACTTATTAGACAATGTTTATGCACTCAGACCAAAACAGATGTTTCAGATCAAAAGAATTTAATTTAAAATCTCCAAACTTTAAACATTAAATTTGCCTTCATAGCCTGTCTTTGGGGTAAATAACTGAACACTAAGTTATGCCCAATAGTCCAGGCTTAGATCTTGTGTGCTGATGTTGTGTTAGTATATGTGCATGTTCATGGTGCATGAGAAACCCAATCCAAGCTCTGTAACTGTAGACCATTTACCTTTTGTAGAGATAGTAACTGACACCCCATTTTATTTTTTTCTTCTACAGCTTAATGCAACTCCTACATTCTATATTCAGCATTACAAACCTGTATGTTTGACTAAGCTGAAACTGATACCAATTTGCGCCTCCCCCTGTCCATGCAGCCTGGAAACTGACAATACTGAGGAGACTGCGCCAACATTGCGAGAAGATTTAAATGTAAAATTCTGTCGCAAAATACAACTAATAGAAATGTATTATTGTATTTATGTAATATGTATAGGAGTAAGGCATGCACATTATCTTTTGCAGCCTTCAAAAGAGTAAAGCTGTTACATATTGGGACATTATCTAACTAAACTATAAGAAATGTAATTTATTCAGCCTTCATACAAATTTTAAATGGCTGTGCAAGAGGAGGTAGCTTGCAAATTATTTGATAATAACCCAGCTGGTACACCACTGCACACTAAATTGTTCTTAAGTAAGGCTGTGTCCTCTCCATTTCCCTCTCCACTACAGTTTTTTGCCTGCCATTAAAATCCTTCATCCTTATCTGTCGCCTTCTTTACTCGCTTTGGCACAGTACTTGTTTAACCTCCTAGGACCTGGCGTCCACATATGTGGACATCACATTTTGGGTTATTTAGACCAAAATACTCACTTTTGCTGTACAAGGGCCTGATATCCACTTACGAGGACATTATACTGCTACTGTTCTATCGAAATTTTAAACAAATATCCTCATATGTGGATCTAATTTTTCTTAGAAACAAAAATTCGGTAAAAAAATACATAAATCTGGTAATTCTTTGTTTTTACATTCATCAGGTCCCAATCAGCCCAAATATCAAAGAGAAATTAAAAATGCATGCCATGGAAGAGTCCGGGTCTTAGGAGGTTAAAATCTGTACATTTTTATCAGAACAGTCTGTTCTCAGAATTTCTGTTACAGATTTTTTTTTAAAGCTAATAATTTGGATAATAGCTTCAGGTTCTCATTCTGTCTCCTATAAAGTATGGCATTGAATTGAACTTGAATGTATTTATATCAGTTGATGCAACCTTCAGTTGAAAGAAGGCATAGCCAGTGTTCCTCCAACAAGCAGACAAAGTTTTATAACTCCTCACTAAATAGGCTGGCAGAGAAACCACTGTGCAAAGAAAGTGAAATCATTCCAAAAATGTGCTTTGCAAGTATGCAGACTACTTTCAGTCTATTTGAGGACTTTTTTTAATACTTGGATTTGGAAAAGTACCTGAAATGCTGCTTTGGTGGTACTGTGCGTTTGAAGGCACTGCCTTACAGTATGTATAACATATGTCTTTCTACTACATCTAGTGAACGCTAACATTGTAGTTGCTACATACTGTACCATTTGTGGAACTCTGTGCAAGTACATTCTAAGTGTAACTGAGTCTCTCTGGCCTCAAAGAACTTTGTGTAGATGACATTAGGGTGAAAGATTTACCAAAAGAAAGTGCTAGTAAGGAGAAGATGGGTGAGGCAAAAAGACATGAGAAATGAAGAAAAAAAAAGACAAAGTGACAAAAGTGATGCGACAAAAAAAAAATGCAGAAGAGGAGAAGAGAACAGAGGGAGTGAAACATTAGGCACAAGGATCTGAAATATGGGTGAACTTGGGTGAATGTGCCCCACAAATGCTGCACCACTCACACAAAACCAGCTGCTAAGAAACCTTTCTCTCTCGCACGCTTTATCACATTCCCTCTTTCACCTCTGTCTCGCTAAACTTTTTACCCTGATATTTATCTCATGATGTCAAATATAAATTAGATGAGTCGGCAGAAAAAACAGCAACTTCAAGCTACAAAGTAGATGAAGCTGCACTTTAAAACCCATAACACTCTCTCATTGTGCCAACATGCATGGGGGAGGTGGGATTTCCTCTTTAACAAATAATTCAAAGACATTGTTTGTCTGTGTTGAACAGTTATATTCAATTTATAAAAGTGTAATTCAACCACAGACATTTGTCTCCAATGTATGATGCACATATGTTTTACAGGATGTATACACGAGTGTATGCTGGGCTACAAGTTAAAGGACAATTTTACAAACTAACAAAAGCAAAACACAACATATAGGTCTCTAAAGTCTACAGGGTGTTATGGTAAATGTTTTCTGTTAGCAATCTGAGAATTAGGCTTTACCATCAGGTCCAGACAAACAAGAACATATTCTGAAAATCTGATGCATGATTTTCAACAAAGTGGGGAAAAAAGTAAGAAATAATAATGATAGATCGGTTTTCAGTAACTCATTGTCAAACAGCAACTATGAGGATAGTATGTGTATGCATGTACCACTGAATTAACTTTGACCTTGATGTCTCCAAGTTGAATTTGGGCAACCAGAGAGTGAGCCCTGCATAATGCATAGTATGTGTGCAGTAGTGGGTATCTGGGGACTCCCTGTATATCTGAGCAAAGTAGCAAACTCCTCACTGCTGAACAAGAAGAACAAAGAGCTGCTTGAGCGTAATGGCCTAAACACGGCAGCTCTTCTTACAAAATCGTCATCAAGTAATTCAGTCAGGGAGTCAAGATATATTTTTAGAATTCCCCCATGACTAAACCAAGGGGTTCACACTCTTTGGTTACTAAGCAATGCAAAAACCGCTCAGTCTCTCAGGCTATAAATTTTAATCCAGCTCTAATCTTTAAGTGCCTCCAGAAGACTAAAGAGATGCAACCATGGGTTAAACCAGACTGGGATGATCTCATTCGTTACTATTTAAATGCAGGCAGAGTGGGAGTACTTCTACAAGGATTTTTGCACTGTGTGAAGTACTCTGTACATAACATTCATTACACATTGGTTAGGTTCAGATCTTGAAATCTGTTGAATCAATTCTGTTTATTTATATTGCACCAAAGCACAGCTACACTTGCCTCCAGGTGCTTTATATGGTGACATAAAGATTCTACAATATTAGAGAGAAAACACCAACAATCCAACGAACCCTGTTCATTCCATTACCGTCATCGATTTGTTTCTTGACTAAAAAGGGAATCAGTTCACTGAGTGTCACAGGGGGACTAATGATTAGTAAGAACCGCAAAAAAAAGAAGACAATTGAAAGTGTCAATATGTAATTGACATTGAATCATCACATTGGCCTACATTCCATCACACTCTTTCCCCATGGGTGTTAGACTTCACCAGGGCTGCCCTTTGTCACTGATGTTCATTAGTTCATGGACATAATTTAGGTGTAGCCAAGTGATTGAAATTTTGGCGTTCATCTTGGACAGGACTGGTTCACAACTGAGTGTGAGTAGGAATGAGAATCACCACTTCTGAAGATAGTCTGAGGATATGAAGGAGATTAAGTATCTCAGGGTCTTGTTCAGCACTTTGGGAAGAGTTGAGATCTTCAGTGATGCAGATACTCAGGTGTGTACTTCAAGAGAGAATTGGGTGTCAACTTACCAATCATTCCTACCCTCACCTACAGTGACAAACTGAGGGTAGTGACTGAATGAATCAGATTGTGGATGCAAGCAGTAGAAATAAGCTTCCTCCGAGTTAGGAGTTCAGTCATTCGGAAAGGAATCAGGATAGAGCTGCTAGTTCTCCATACGAAAATGAGCCAGGCGAGGTGGTTTATGTATCTGACTAGGATGCCACTTAGGCAGCTCTTGGATGAACTGTTGTGGGTATATCATATCTACTAGGAGGAGGCCCCAGGACAAACCCAGGATATGCTTGACAGATTATCTCTCAGCTGGCTTGGAAATGCTTTGGTATCCCTCTGGATGAACTGGAGGAAGTGGGAGGTGGGAGAGGGAGATTTGCCTAGACTGCAACCTGACCTCAGATAAGAGGCAGAAAATGGATTGACTAACGGATGGACAGACAGACAGACTTTGTTCCTTCTGATAATCCCAGCTAATAACCTTAGATCCAGGCTTGATATTAAGTAGCTATTAATTTTCTGTGTTTCTATAAAATATTGAAAATTAAACACCAGTGTTGTTCGTTTATTGTTAACTTGGTTTAAAGAAAACAGTCTAATATAAAGCTGACTCTACATAACTTTGATAAATTACATCTCTGCTTCAAGACCATTTCCATATAGCCACATTCATGAGCTCAACAACAAAACAGAAAAAAGACTTGAAAAACCTTATAAATCATACTTAGGTTGCACAACATGCACACTACTCAGTTTCCATTATGACAGATGCTGTGTTCAGCTTGGAATGACTGTAGGGTTTGGGGTACACTGTAAAATGAAGGTATGCTATGCAAATGAGGTTGTGTAAATTCTTTGTTTCTATCTGTGTCATTCATTGTCATGCTCAGCATGGCTTTCCTAAGATTGATAATTGCATATTGTACTAGTAGATAGCAAACCAAAGGACACAGAGGTGTCCTGACAGAACATTGCACCTTTAGTTTAGGCAAAGTCAGCATATGGGGGTTGTGCCACATTCCCATACCTCGATTTCCCCACATCATGTCGATGTTTTACTTTTGCATATGTGAGTATGAGAGACTTGCCTAGAGATTTCACTGATGTCAATTTTGTCATCAGAGGGTGTACACAAGGATCTGTGCAGATGTCCATGTTGTGACGACAAAATCACTAGGCTACAAGGGCCCCATATGCTGGAAAACTACAATGGAAAACATTTGAAGTTGCACTAAAGAGATGCACTACAGGCTTTTTTTTTTTGTACTTTAACTCTGCAACTCCTCAAACTCAGAGATAGAGTACTTATCTCAGCTAAAACAGAATGGAACATTGATTTTAGAATACATTTGGTTCAATTTCAATCAAAGACAGGGGTACCACACTGATCAGGTAGAAGGCATGCTGAGGTTGGTCAGCTGTGACAAAAGATGTTTGGTCATAGGCCAGAAGCTCTGATAGATTCATCAACTGGGCAAATTCAGCCAACTGACTGACTGATGACCCTGCACTAGCATTAGTCATGCTATCTGCCATCCGATACAAGGACTATGTCAAGCTCAGTTTGCAACATATTCTGGATGAAACACATTGGCAATATCCCTGCATTTAATAGCAGGAGTCTGGCCCCATCATCATCAAACCTTTCATGTCTACCTCCTTCAGCAGAAGAATGGAACTGTTGTGGCATAGCTCAGCTTTTCTCTTCCCATATTCAGATTTGAACCAGAATATCATATTTGCTGTATAATGCTTCCAAAAATGAATATAATACTCCAACATTACAGTTAACTTGTTTTTACAAGAAACACAGGGAAAAAACAACTCACGGTAACTCCCTCAATCAATACTTACCGATCAATAATTCAGTCGGTGAATGGTCTCTTTAAAAGTATAAGGAAACTGAACATTATATAGTCAAACACCCCCCAAAAAACCTTTTGTGTATAAATGAAAAATCGGTTTACTGTGGTAGTCAGCACTCATCAACCAGCTGAAAATACCAGGTCTTTCACTTAAAGCCTTTCTCATCTGTGCAGACAAAAAGTCACTAAATCATATTATGGCTTGCACTTCAGCAATGAAGGGTGGTGAGCTCAAGTTGACCTGTCAAAGGCTCATGGCACCAATTTTTATAGTGCTGTAGCAGTAGCAACCAAGACTTTTTTCTCTGGGTAGATCAGTACAGAGATTTCAGGGCCTAATTTTTGTAGGATTTCTAATTCTGTGTTGTGTTGTATATGAAGAAAGACACACTTCTTCATCTGACAAATTTATTTGCCACTCACACCAATTTCAATTGAATCATAACAACAGTTTAAGACACTTTGTTTGTTTGTTAATTTATTTTGATCATGTAAACAATATACAAAGTTCATTTAGCAAAAGAGAAAAAATGCTATACACAATAAAGCTAATGCATTTCAATATTGCTTCAACTGTTCTGATTCCGTTACGTTTTGAAAGAGAGTGGGAAGAAGTACACACTTATTTAATCCCACCTCTTTGCCATAAGCTATCAGTCGATATTTAATCAGCTTCCGTACTGATATAATCTGCAGTAATAATGACAAACATATTTATGTTATAATATATACATCACATCATAAAATTTCCTTATAATTTCCCTTTTTTTATAACTCATGAAGATCATATCTTTATAACTCCTTTTGACCTGCTTTATGTTTGGACATTGCTTCAACTCCATACTCAAACGGTTCCACAGCTTCACTCCACGCACAAAAACACAAAAGCTTTTTCTGGTCATACATACATTCACAGCTTTGAAGTTACAAAAACCCCTTAAATTATAACTTCTTTCTTCCTATGTTTCTCATCTATTATTACCCCAAGAAATAGATTTTTACTGACTCTTTCGATATCAACACCATTTATTTGAATCTTTGCGTTTGTTCTTAAACCATAATTTCAGTTTTATTCAAATTTAATGATAATTTGCTTTTATCAAGCCAGAACTTCACTTTACTTATTTCATTAGTCATCTCATCCAATAAATGGTGCAGATCATCACCAGAGCAGAAGATGTTTGTATCATCAGCAAAGAGTACCATTTTTAATACTTTGGACACTTTACAAATGTCATTGATGTATAAGTTAAAGAATTTTGGGCCCAAAACTGATCCCTGGGATATACCACAAGCAATGTCCATACATAAGGGGCAACAACCATTTAATTTCACAAACTGCTTCCTGTCACTTAAATAACTCGGAACTCAATTTAAAACCACCGCTCTGACACATAACGTTTCAGTTTTCTTATTAATATATCATGATCTATAGTGTCAAATGCCTTTCTCAAGTCTATGAATAACCCAGCCACATTTTGATATTTGTGTATGGAATTTGTGATGTATTCTATTGAATCTAATAGTACCAATGATGTTGATGTGATTGATCTGATCCCATATTGACTCTCAGTAAGTAGTTTATGTTTATCTATAAACAATTTTTCAAGAATTTTTGAGAATTGAGGTAGTAAAGGGACAGACCTGTAGTTTGTGAAATGGTGTTTGTTGCCAGATATGTATGGAGGTATAACTTTGGCTTTTTTCTTTCTGTCTGGAAATAGACCAGTTTGAAATGATAAATTACAGATGTATGCAAATGGTTTTAAAATAGCCTCAATGACTTTTCTAACCACTATCATATCAATATCATTACAATCCAAAGATTTCTGACTTTTACTTTTTTTTTTTTTGACAATTTCAAAAACCTAATTTTTATCAACAGCTGTGAGAACCATCGAATAAGGATTTCTGTCTATCAGGGTATCCAGTTTGTACTCTGCTTACCATGGGTCAGTGATCATTTAAACTGTAAGGTAATGACCCTACACTAATGCACACAAAACAGAGAGACGCCAACAATCAAACAATTCCCCTCTGAGCAAATTCTTTGGTAATAATAAAAAGGAAAACTCCAGCAGAACCAGGCTCAGAGAGGGGAAACCATCTGCCACAAAAGGTAGTAACTATTGTTGGCCATTACAGTGTTTCTTTAGAATGTAAAGGAAATAAATGGCATGGCATTTATATAGTGATTTTGTAGTCTTACTGACCACTCAGTCAAAATGTCAGTTAAAATGTTTTAATAAAGGTTCTGCTCCACATGCTCTTCAATCTACCTGGTAAAAGAGAAGAACACAGTATAGTATCCAAAATTATTTTTTAAAAAGTCCAAAATGTTGAAATAAATGAATCCAACATACAACCCTTTATAGTCTCACCTACACAGTACAGAAAAACCATGGTCTAGAAAAGAAATGCTCAAAAAAAGAAAAAGTGCCTGGAGCAAACTGAACATGTACCTTACAAAGAAAAAGTCCAAAGCAAGAGAATGCACAAATATTGGAAGTTTAAAAAAAAAAATTAAAAAGGCTTACAAAGACAACCTCCAGCATTTTTCTTTTCAGGAGGGCAAACTATAACAGTAGTGCTAAACCTCAACATGTTACAAAAAAAAGTAACTCTGTAAGAATGTTTCATCTTGTACAAATCCCTGTTCATGAACATTATCTTTCAATCCAAACAAATATTTATTCTGTTTTGTTTTGTTTGGATGGATGTCAGAATGTCACCATTTTACACAAGGTGTCTTTTAGCACACATAATTTATTTATATATATATATATATATATATATATATATATATATATATATATATATATATATATATATATATATATATATGAAAAACATTCCCAGTAGCTTTTATTAAAAGTAATGCAGTGCATTACTCATTCACACAAATCTGACAACACAAAGCAGCCCAATAAAAATGTAAGCGATCGTCACAGCACAGTGATTCTACTGTAGAAACATATTCAGGTGGAAATAGAGGCTACAGCGCTGTAAACCAGACTGCTCATCTGTGGAGTTGTTACCTGTTGAATTTCCGGCTCTGACTGCTGGGCTGTGGTTGGCATTCACTCAGCTTTATCATCAATCTGGGTTCTTGGCTAACTTTGTGCTCGCATGCTGTCTGTGCAGATGCTTGCCAAGAGCTTAAGTTGTGTTAACAGTTTTATGCGATTGTTTCTGTCCTAGTTATAGATTGTATTTCTTGGTTAACTCTAAGTTATATTTTTGGAAACATTTGTGGACGTGCTTGTTAGTCATTGTGTCTATAAAGATAAAGTATAGCTTAAAAAGTTTTGAATGGATTTTGATAAAACCTTCATGTTAACAATCCACTGAGATTGGATCAGGCAAGAAACCATGATTTGTATCCTGTTTGGACCTTTTAGAAAATTAGTTTAGCCTTTAAACCTTCGGTAAGGTTCAGGCACTTACAAGTAGGATTAGGAAAAGATTTTGGTTTGAGTTAAAACCTGGTTCTTCCCTCCAGTAAACTGAGTTTTAAGGATTGGAAGTTACAGCTCTTTCTTAATAATGCCTTAATCTGTTGTTTCATAGTGACAAACCCAACATCTTCCTGTAGCAGCTGTTTATTTGGCAATCTTGCCGCAACAAATCCTAAAGTAGAGAGAGGGTAAAGGCAATAAAAACATCTAAATTGTATGAGCATACCATTTGTAATGAGCCTGGCAGCTATGACATCAATTAAAACCCATTAAAATATTTACAAGATTTCACTAAAAAGCAGACCCCTGAGGAAATAAGAAGTAATGCTAGATGTTACTGAATTTGCTCTCAGTGACACTGCAGTTGCATCATTTTAGAAAAATATGTTTAAAACACAGAACATTCAACATGCCATGTTATTATACCAAAACACATCTAAAAAAAAAAAAACATCAATTCACCCTCAACATTGGACCCCTGCTAAGACAGCAGGGAGGATTAAAAAAAATAACAGAAAAAGGGTAACAGTTGTAGAGACATCAGAAGGTGAAACAATAATCAGATACCACAAAGTGTTTTAATTCACATCCTGTGGCACACTGGCACAAAGAGCCAGAGAGAGAGAGAGAGAGCAGCTCTGAGGAAAATCTTTACTTCTGCTAACAGAGACAGAAATAAAACACATAGATATGGCGAGAACAATACAGGGAGTGTAATTAGTTTGATTCCCTTATCACAAGATTTTAAATCCTTCCTAATTATAAAGATATTTTTGATACAGAGATTCAAAGCATGAGAACGCAGCTTGTGGAGGAATCTCAAGCTGCATGGGTCACTTGGAGGTCAGTTTAATGAAAAACTTAATTTACAGTAGGCTAGTTCACTGGATCAGCTGAAATCAGGAAACTGCTGCAAAAAAAATGACTGTTTTACAAATAAAACCATGAAGTGTTCTGGCAGCAACAGCAAAAGAAGGATACTGATAAAATACTATACTTACAAAAGAAATTACTGTTTATTTTACTTTTGCTGTAAAAAGGCCAGTAAAAATCTGACTCCTATTATTGTACATGCTGAATCTGTTTATTTACTGGGTTGTGGTTTGTTATACATTTGAAGGGGGGTGGCATGAATATGCTTTTTCTGTTAAGAACTGAATAAATGTGAAAGCAAATTCAAAGCCAGACAGAAGAAGCAGTTTTTTTTAATGTTTATTGTTTGTTAAATGTTGCAGAAGTGGGAAGTGGAGGTCAGGTGAAAATATTAGTGCTGAGTTGAGCTCTCTGAGTAGAGCAGGTGGTTATGGAACAAAAAGATGGACATGCTGGGCGCAGCTGCGGTGGTGTGAAGCTGGGCTCAGTCATTGTGGCAGATGCCCAATGAACGACCACTTTAGCTAAATATAACAGAGTTTAGAGCGAAGAACGAATGTATATTTACTACAACAGATTAAATGATTTAAGGGCATGTACTGAGATGATGTGATAGAGGAAGCTACTAGGGATAGGGTGAGATGCACAAAACCCTGTTATTTTGGGGTGGCTGTAGCTCTGGCATCTTCTTATGGATGCTCTTTGTTTTTATTCTAGATATAGACTATGACACAAATTTTGGTCCCCTAAACCTTTTGTTGTTTATAAAGTCTCAGGGTGTAAAATCTTGTGGTGATCTGGCTGTGTTGATTCGGGCCTTTGCAGAAAAGCTGCAGGACGATGCATCACCCCACACCTGATGGTCATTTGAGCTAGGGCTGTTCGATATGACCAAAATCTCATATCCCTATATAAGACATTACTCATCCTGATAACGATATATATCCCGAAATAGTGCGTTTTCTGTCAATTCTGTGAATCTCGGGCAACTCGACTTATGTGAATAGTTTTTACCTTGGCGTTTTGTACCTGGAATCGAGTGTTTTGACCAATGCATGAAACTATATTCTTTTAGATATAAGTTGTAACAGCCGGCATTTTCTTTGTGAGTATTTATTACATAGCGTGCTGTGGGGAAAAGCCTGTTCTAACGTTTGAGTCTAAGGTTTATTTTGAGCACTGGACGGCTCTTTTTTGCTGTAAACATCTGTAAACTCTCTCAATACTGTTTCACGTGATTCTTGCGTAGGTGGTTGAAGAGGTTTGCCGTGTTTAAATCCGTGGTGGGCACTGATTTGCAGCATAATTAGCATATTACAGTTTTCTGGTCCTTGTCAGACTTTTCATAACCAAACCATGTCCATGCTACAGAGGTAGCCCCTCGTTTAGGGATAAGGTCCTCAATTTGTTTTGACTGGTCCTTCTGTTTGGAGCTACCTGGTTCTGCCTCATCTTCACTGGCTATGCTGGTATTCTCTGTGACCCAATAAAAAAATATTGCCGTAAACAGTGTATTTGGGAAAACCACAAACAACCGACAGGATACAATTTGAAATGATAGATGTTTTCATTTCATCATCCGATATATTTCATCATATCGCACAGCCCCAATTTGAGCTCATGAGTAAGGTTATCACTTGTTGTGTTAACCATGCCAATCATGCTAGCATGCATGTTTGGGGCACTTTGTCTTGTAGGGTTTTCTGTTGTCTAAGCATTTCTTGTTAGTCTGCTTAGTCTTAGAGTAGTTCTAAGCACCATTGATTTGATGCTGTGGTTTTGTTTCTAATAAGACCAGTAACTGCTGCCGATTAAGATATTCAGGAATCTGATCAGAAGTCCAAATTCTGTAAATATGCTAAAAGGGAAGCAAAAGGACATACATTTGTCACAAGTTAAAGATTTTTGCAATTTTTCTGTCGCTTGTTAGTAGTTTGAGAAAGTTTACAGACAAGTCAGTGTCTTCCACGCAAACTATAGGTGACCATAGCTACCTGCCAGTGAGCAAAGCAATCACAAGGAGTTTTTCAGTGAAGAATCAAATAATTCCAGCAATTGCCAGCAACTACTTGGAAACCAGTCAATAACGATTGGTGGTTACCAGAGGTTACCAGAGGCAATACTGATGTGGCAGTAAAGATGTTCCCTGCTTTCCAGTCCTGTGTGTGAAGTTGTAGATGTGTTTTCTAACTTGATGTTACCTGTATCAAAATTCGTGTGGAATCTTTGAGAGCTAAGCGACACCTAAAGAGGGCAAAAACTGTTTCAATTCCCAGTGACATGAGGCAGAAAGCAAGCAGGCATTTGAGCAGAAAAAAGAAAGAAAGATGAAAAGGAAAAGAAACAACAATAAAAAAATGATTTTCAGTGTAGTGATCTCCTAATGAAGCAGCCTCACTAATTACACACTTGAGTGCTTTGAAATATGCACGTAAGCTGCACATGTATGAATGCTGCTGTGTTAGAAAAGAGTGTGAACCTGTTTGCTGCAAAGTGACTGGAGGCAAAATAAATCATATTAAAACATATTATTGTTTTAGTTTTTTTTTTTTTTTAAACGGGGAGGGGTGCTTTTAAAATAAACTACTGCCAGATGTGTGGGAAAGGAATTGTACTTTCTTGAAAAAACATAGTCTTGCAATTCAATTTCAAATTTAATGTAAACTATGTTATGTAATTGCTTGCTTTAAATGCAGACTTGAATTATCTTTGATGGAGCACAGTAAGTGGAAGATATCATACTTCAGAGAAGCAGATGCTACTGAGTACAAAAGATTAGCCGATCAGCAGGAAAAAAGGGGGAGTGGTGATGAAGGTAAGGACAGAAAAACAAAGAATGAGACAGACAGGTAGGCACAGTGAGATATAGAGGGGGTCTCTATTCTTCAGCCAAATCTGCTAGCTTTTGAAGACCAGCCAAACACTCTGTTTACATGACTGCCTTTGCTGGCCAGAGCACACACATAAAATCACAGACAGGTACACACATTTGCCCTTCATACGTTAGAGTATTGTGGATGCTGCAGAATATACTGTAAGAACAAACACTTAAATATTTGTCTTGAACATGAGTCTGCTTCATATACAAAGTGCAATGAAATATGGAAACTGCATTTCAAGCACGAAAAGGGGGCTATTCAATAGAATAGAATAGAATAAATTAGAATACAATAGAATAGCCCTTTATGGTCATTGTACATATACAATGAAATTATGGGTGCTCGACACCAACTGTGCAGGAATAAAATATAAATGGTAAGATAGCAGGATTAAATAACAAACAGGAGAAATAAATACAAACTAGATGAATATATATGAAAACAAGAGAAAGGCACACACTGGAGATCAAGGTGCTTGAAAGTAGTGCAAAGGTCTGAATAGAGTGCATATGTGAGTGGCCTTAGATTGGTGAGGTGGGTCGGCAGGGATGGTCCAAATAGCCCAGGGGAAGAAGCTGTTTGTGGGTCTGGAGGTGTAGGACCTGATCGACCTGAGGCACTGACCAGAGGGCTGCGGGTCAAACAGGTGATGGGCGGGATGCAAGGGGTTGCCTGTGATACCCCTGGTTTTCCTTAGACAAGAGGATCTGGGGATGGCCTCCGGGCTGGCAGCCAGTGATTTTTTTGGTGGTGATAATTACCCTCAGCCTTCCTGTTCTCAGTTGTGGCCCCTGCGTACCAAATACCCAGGCAGTACTAGAGCACGTTCTCCACTGAGGAGTAGTAGAAGGCCAGCAACAGCTTCTGGTCCAGGTTATTCTTCCTGAGTACAAGGAGGAAGTTCAGTCGCTGCTGGGCCTTCTTTAAAAGGGTGTTGTGGGTCCAGGGGAGATCAGCAGAGATTTTTGTGCCCAGAAACCTGAAGGTGGAGACATATTCCATCCATTCTCCATTTATAATGAGTGGGGAGTGGACCTGTCTGTGCCTCCTGAAGTCCATTGTGAGTTATTTTGTTTTAAGGATGTTCAGCTTCAGGTTATTTTCTGAGCACCAGCGGGACCAAGTCTCTACCTAAGCCCTGTACACTGTCTCATCTCCATCAGACACAACCATGGTGGTGTGATTGGCGTATTTGACGATGGCGTTGTCTGGGTGGGTTGGTGTACAGTAAGAGGTGTGCAGGGCATACAGTAGGGGGCTGAGAACGCAGCCCTGAGGGGATCTGGTGCTGACTGGAGATGTGGAGGCTGAGTCATTCTGAGGTTCATTCTGAATTAAACTTAACAATAATTGGATTTCATGTTTGTTGAATGATAATTACAAAAGTGATGCAGAAAAGGGAATTCCCTTCCCGGTGTTATTTCATCTCAGATAAAAGTTACTGGCTCCCCAAGATGTTAAAGAATACTGCCAAAATTGACTCTTTTGTGACGATCAAACACAACAAGAAAGGCGTGAAAAGATGCATTTTATTATATTGTAAGATCTGACCAACCGTGGAAATTCAGAAGAAAAAAAAAGCACTCTTTGATTCATAACTCAAAAAGGACAGGTTGAAATGGGCTATTTTATTTGCCGTGACTGCTCAAATAACCAGAGCAAAACACTGTTAAATTTTAATGGGATGTTCTGGACTGCACAGTGAAAAGCTGATTTCCTCTCCTTTCCTCTTCAAAGAAGAGGAGACTTTTCTTCTTCAATAGACATTGATTATTCCACTACACAGATGAGGCCATGTATGACAACCATCCAAGGATAGATGAAGTTGAAATAAAGCCAGAGTGTGGTCATGCTGCTTTTTATGTAATCAGTGCTTCCCTTAGCTTGGTGATCTCATGTTGATATCATGTATGATGGGTGTGGGTGGGGAGTTACTATCTGCAACAGGATCAGGAATAAGTGGACATCTGTGAAACCCTATTGCTCAGCAACCATTCTGTAACAGCTCCCTCTCATCTTCATCTGAATTGTGTTCTTTGTCATCTTGCCGAGAGCCTTCCCCTCCTCCGCGTCCTCTAGGATATCACCTTCTGCTGCACAGACATTGTGGAGGATGCACCACGCTTGGACCACTTTAGGGGCAAAGAGAGCCTGAATCTCAGACGCTGTCAGGATGATGATTGCCGGCAGAGATGCCAAAGATGTGTTTATTGACGCTCTTCATCTTGGCATGGTGTTCGTTGCAGCATTCTTCAGCTTGGCCTGCAAAAATGCTATGAGATCATTCATTTTATGTTTTAAAGGCGACCCATTTACAGCTTACCATGAGTCCTGGGGATGTGTATATCTTTTTTTGTTAACAGAGAGATTTCTTACCTCCCACAGGCTGACAGTAGGGGTAGTGACTGAAAAAAGGATGCCTTCTCATTCCCCAGAAAAAATAAGCATCCGGTGGATACCAGCCCTGTTTTCCAAAAGGGGACCTGCAAACAACAAGCCTAAATTGGGAAAGCAAATTCACAAAAAGCACCTCTGGCATCATATTTCAGTAGTATAGAAGGGTCACATAGTATTTCTTGCACTAGGAAGAATCTGTTGTGACTTTAGGCTGTGGAACTAGCAAAGGAACACAATGCCCGGTGGCCAGCAATGTGAGCAAAGCCTATCCCACATTCCCCCTTGCCTGATAACTAGATCTATTCTCGAGGGATTGTCGTCACTTCCTTCAGCATCCTGCCAACTGTGGCTCTTAGCATAGCTAAGATATCAGCCGTTGCTCCCGACAAAGAGATTTACATGCAAGTCAGTTAACAGTGGCCATCACCTCATTTTTTTTGGCTTCACCAATGGGGCTTTTGACAAGCCAACATCTGGTCTATGCTGTCAGTGCAATTTCTTGTCAGGCCTAGGCTTAGTCCTAAGCAAAAGCACAGGAAGGACAAACATGCTATTTATCTTTGCTTGCATCTTGATATGAGATGCATGTGTCCCTTAATATTAAAGTCATTTTTATAAGGTTGATTACTGTACACACTTGTTACACACACAAGCAAATACAGTGGAATACTCTTTTTTTAATAGTGAGATCTAATAGTATCCCCTGGAACCATGCTCCACTTATCAAAGGAGCAAAGTCATATCCATCTAGGACAGGGTAGCCAACTGTCCCCTTTTAGCCGGGACATCCTGTATAATGAACACAATTGGTTTGTCCCTTGTTCTACCTTAAATGTCCCATATAGTGACCATGACCTGCAATGCAACTTTCTGACCAACAGATGGCACTCTTACGAATATCAAATCTGATTTTACTGCAATTGTATCAGAGTGTTTGTGTCCAGTCACATCCGTCAGTGATGGCACATCACGCACACAAGATGTGAGGCGTAAAACGTGATTCGTAAAATGAAGGTGCCGTTTGGTCTACGTAGCATAATAAACTGGGTAATTGAAGCCCCTATATACAGAATTTTATTTAATTTATTATTTATTATTATTATTATTTTTAAATGCCTATGTGATTTCTGGTATCACTGACTGTATTTTTCTTTCATGTTTTAGATGAGGATTGATTAAACTGAATATCAACATTTTACAGCATTTTTATTATAAGAATATGAACATACAGTACATTTTTGCACTATGCCCAGCTGGCTGATCGATGTGCATTGTGGCGATATTCGATAGTTAAAAACTTGCCAACCCTCCTTCTAGCTACTTTCCTGTTGTAGCACTATTATGTTTTATAAAGCAAAAACAGTAACGTGTTACTCGCTTAATGACCAGAGTTACTGTACCACTCAAGTTTCTCTAGCCTATATCCCTCCATCTAAGGAGGAGCCATCGAGCAAGGAGCTAGCAGTTCAGACCAATCCGGGACCACTACGTTCCAGACCAGAAAAACAACAGCACTGAGAGCTTCTTTAAACTATTAAAACAGCCATGATCCCACCAAAGTTCACTGGTTCACTGTATAAATAGCAAAAACATTTTGCTGAACAGCAGTCAACTTACAAGATCTGATGACCTTAAGGCTTGCTGCGTTTTTGTGCAGAATGGACAGTTTAAAGATGGGAGGAAACGGTCTTCCCTGCAGCGCCACTGATAGGATAAGCTTCTGAAAGCCAGCCATTTTCTATCCATTTCCATTTCATTGTCATTATGTTTTATTTCTTCAGTTTATTCCTGATATCCCATTTCCTTATCCATCTGTTCTCACTCTTTCTCTCAGTGTCAGCGTGCCAAGGCCCACACAAAGTGCCACGTTAAACAACCGGAATCAAATCAAAGCACAACAGCAATATTACCTTCCATCTCTTACTTAATGCCAGAAACATTTATCTTTCTCTTTGTCCTTGCACCTCCACCCGAACCTTCTCTGTCTCTCTGCATCCAGTGCCAAGGCCTGCTGTGGGCCAGGCACCATTTACAGAGCAGCAAGGTCCCTTGTTGGAGACTGACTGACATAACAGAGACTGAAGGAGAGGGAGAGAAAACATTCAAGAAAACACTTTAAAATGGATACTGAAACTCACAGCTACACACAGAGGATTAGTGTGGCAAAAATCTATAATATAATGTCTCAGATATACAGCATCATAATAATAATGATGATGATAATAATAAGAAGAAGAATGCTGTTAGAATTTGACATTTTGATTTATCTAAAGGAAGGGGACATTGTTTGACCATTTTGTCTTTAATGCTGGTGAACAGAAGATTTTACAGCACAAAGGTATAATCAAGCAAAATAATTGTACTTTTCTTTTATCCAAGTTTCCCATTAACCCCTGACACTGTACAAACTAAGTAACAGGAGTTAGAAACGATACAAAAAAAATCAGGCAAATCTCATTCATTTTATTGTTCTCATTCATCTCACTTTTCTTGAAACCACTAAAATTACTTTAATAAAAAGTGTTTAAAAGATGTCAGCAATGCTTTTACTCAAAATCTGTGTTCTACAGATGTGGTGTAAAAAGTTTTGCCCCTTTCCTGACTTCATATTTTTAAATATATTTGTCCCACATAAATGTTTTTAGATCGTCAAACAAATTAGACAAATTTAACAAAAGTAAACACAAAATGCAGTTTCTAAACAAAGGTGGGTTTTTTTATTAAGGGTAAAAAAATCCAAACCTTCATGGCTCTGTGTGAAAAGATGATTACCCACTTAACCCAATAACTGGTTGGCCCACCCTTAGCAGCAACAACTGCAATCAAGTGTTTGCGATAACTGGCAATGAGTCTTTTACAGTGCTGTTCAGGAATTTTTGGCCCACTCATCTTTGCAGAATTGTTGCAATTCAGCCACATTGGAGGGTTTCGAGCATAAACTGCCTTTTTAAGGTCGTGTCACAGCATCTCAATCAGAATCAGGTCAGGAATTTGACTAGGCCACTCCAAAGTCTTCATTTTGTTTTTCTTAAACCTTAGATGCACACGTGGGGTCAAAAATGACCCCACGGGTTGTTTTTCTTCAAAATCTTTAAAGTGAAAAGTTGTAATATATTCATATTCCAGGTATTCCTCATAAAATATGTTTGTAACATGAGGCCATTTGCATTTTTATTTATTTTTTCATTAATTTAAAAAAAAAAAAATGCAGTTTTTGTATCACTACCCCACTCTTCCACAAGTGGGGTCAAAAATGGGGTCTTCGACATCTTTAAGAGTTCTGAACAAATGTCCGTCCTCCTCCAGAACATCTAATGTATGCAAACGAGCGTTCCAACTTCTTATCTGGTATGCATCTTTTATTTTGACAGCAAATGCGCACCTGCGGACCATTTATGTGCAGCCCTGTTTATAGTTTCCTGTGCATTTCAAACATTGTCCTTTCTGATGTTTTTTTTTTTTTAAATATTTAAAGTAACATGGCTGCTATGAGGCCAGCTAGGATCCCTGTGGACCTTGCCCTACAAATGATCCAGGACGGATGGGATGAAGAGCCCATCGGAGGCATTGACTCAGAATCTGACATCTCAGATATAGAGGACCCAGACTATTGTCCCCCCCACTGAACAAGGCCAGTCAGATACAGAGGAGTCCTCTGATGAGTCCTCTGAAGAGGAAATGGATATTGAGTCTAACAGAATGAGCCCCTCTTACTGCTCTAGCCACAATATTCTGAATTAGTCAGCCAGGGCTTGCACCTGGGTTTAGTACTTTCTCCCCAGTAAATGTATGGAAGATGTTCATGTCTGATAATTTAATAGAAGAGGTGCTGACATGCACAAACATGGAGGCATGAAGAGTAGCCACAGACAGGGGAAAAGAGTGGAAAAATGTAGTCAAACTTAAGCTCCTGGCCTTCATTTGATTGACCATTCTTGCAGGAAGTGAGAAGAACTGGGATGTACCAGTCAGTGTGTTTTTTGGGAGTCCTCTCCATAACCCATTGTACAAGGCCACTATGTCAATTCAAAGATTTGAACATATTCACCGTTTCTTGCACTTTGATGACAAGAGGACCAGAGCCTACCGACTGAAAACAAACCACATGGCAGCTTTCCGCTACATATGGGGCCTGTTCCTGGTCAACTACAGGCAGAAATTCATCCTCAGTGATTGTGTTACAGTGGATGAACAACTTGTGGCTTTCAGAGGGAAGACCCAGCTTCTGCAGTATATGCCAAGCAAGCATACAAAAGTAATACAAGGATACAAAAACTGCAATTTCTTAAAATTAATGAAAAAATAAATAAAAATGCAAAGGGCCTCATGTCACAAACATGTTTTATGAGGAATACCTCAACTAAACACCTTCATTTAGAAAGTGCATTTTGTGTTTACTTCTGTTATCTTTGTTTAATATATGTTTGATGAGCTGAATGATCTGACGATTTAAGTGTGACAAATATACAAAAATGTCTCTATGCGGATTATGCAGGCAGAAAAGGAAATCAATTTACCAAACATACACTTCGCAAAGCATATCAAGTCTATAGAGTGAACCTGTTAGCAAACAGCAGTCTATATACCGAGCACATTCAGAGAAAAATTTGTATTTTTAGAAGTGCAAGCTCCGATGTGTGTCTACAGCAGCATTACAATTTTTCTTTTGCTTTTGTTTTCCTCAGCTTAAAAATAGGAAATTAAAAAAATACAGTGATTAACACACGAACAGGATAAAATTAATGCGATCATATCATTGCATGATTTAGTGCTGCTTGTATGTTTGTTTGTTTTTCTTTCATGTACTTTACCATTGGCTGACAATGACCAGAGGCAATCTGATCTTTTCCCTTTGGTAACATTAGTAATAGCACCTTAAGAAAACTCCTCAATGCTATATGTGTGTAGGGACATTTTATTTAAAGATTAAAAACACATGAGAAATTCTGCATTCTTGGTTTGTTTTTGTAGTCTTTCGCATATGCTAATTTGCACTGGTGTCCATCATGAGCACACCTAAAAAATGCATGCTGCTCCTTTCCAGTGTGAGCACTTAATACACTTAAACCTGTTAAGAACTGCACTGTGGATCTTAAATAGACCTCGTTGCTCTGCACACTCAGACTGTTTTTTTTTGTTTTTTTTTTTTTTTTTTGGGGGGGGGGGGCAGGAGATCTAGGAAGGTGTCAGATAAGGTCATTCTCTTGATCTCCCAAATTGTATGATCATTTAAATTATCTGGAGAACTCTCTATAGGTGAGCCCTGAGTTTGTGCTTAAAGCATTACAATCAACTTAAAAATTTAATTTGGCACGTTTTCCTCCTTACCTCTCGAACTTTGTCTCTAATCCACTCAACCTGAGCTGTCCTCCTTACGTACTCATTTCTAATCCTGTCCTGGTCACTCCCAGTGAAAATCTTAACATCTTCAGATCTGTCACCTCCAGCTTGGCCTCCTGTCATTTTGTCAGTGCCACTGTCTCCAAACCATACATCATAGCAAGTTTCACTACCATCTTGTAAACCTTCCCCTTCAGTCTGCTATCCTTCTGTCACAAATTACCGCTGATACTCATCTCCACCCACTCCACACTGCCTGCGCTCTCTTCTTTGCCTCTCTTGTGCACCGTCCATTGCTTTGGGTAACATAAATAATGGCTGTATGTTGTCTAATGTTCCTTTTTTGGGAAGCCTGTCATTGCACGTTTCCTTACTTATTGCAAATGGGAAAGTGCTTGTCTTAATACGGTTAGTATTACATGCATGCGCTTTTCATGCATGGCAGTTCAATATGGCACGGACATGAATGCAGTTTTATTAGGAAATAATACATCTTTTTCAATTGAAATGTGGATGCATTGTTTAGAGGTGCTGCTCTTGAAATAGAGATATAAAATGCTACAGTGGAGGAAAAAAGAGAGAGAGAGTAACAAAGTGTCTGTCATCAGGTCAGTAATGCAACTGGACAGAAAGTTATGCTATATTAACTCCTAATAGTTAAGCATATCTTGTGTGTGTACACGTGTGACTGCCAGTGGTGTGCATTTTTGGCTTCTGTCAGTGCCTCTGTTGCTTCTTAGCGTGATTTGAACATTTTATCATAAATGCACACAGACACAGAAAGGCGCCCACACAAAAATGATCTCACAGTCACAAGCAACGTGTCATACCAATGAGGGCATGACTTCAGGGTTTTGAGTAAGATCCTTATCATGGTTGTTGTTCTGTTCGCCTACAGCTTGTGGTGATGATGATGTGATCACAGAAAAGTTATTCATGTTAGCATCTTTTTTAGTGTCTCATTGTTGAATTAGCCCCACCTACGCGTGTGTAAATATAGAGTTTCCATCAATTACCCTTCTCTACTATCATGGTGATGATAGCATGAAAGCGTTTGGTGATCACGTACAACTTGCCAGATGGTGATGCGTTGCAGAAGTGTTTACCTCATTGTGCGACTAATTTTAATCTTTTTTTCCCAGAAACTTGGAGCCCAGATTTTGTTGAGGTTAGTTTAGTTTCTCTAAAGACTCTTCAGTTGTTCAAAGATTGTATTGTATTGTGCTTTCAGTGTAAGAATGTCAAGCAGAAGCCAAGGCACTTCGAATTATATCAAAATGGTCTGAGTTTGTCCCTCTGTAATATATGGAAAACTTTGAAAAGCAAAACAAAAATTAATAAGATCCTGACCTTTTAAAATGCTCCTTACTCCCTTTTCTTTACTTGCAGGTGTGATATTTTCTCTCCTTATTGTCTTTGTATTTCTGTTGTTCTTACCTACTTGTTTTTTCACAGAGCCTTTGCAGATTCTTCTTTTATGATTATATGTTCATGTCTGCCTTTTCTTAACAGTAGCATCTTCTTTATTCATTCTTTTACCGAGGTCCTCTCCTGTTACTTTGCTAGTTGCTTTTTTTCTTTTGTCATTTTTCATAGATTTTTACTTGTGTTCATAGACGTGATTAAAGGGATATGTTTGTGTTTTCATTACAGAAGGATATCAGTTCATCCATCACAGTAGAACATGGAAACACTTAACATTAGGCTCATACATTAGACACTGACTAGACTAAGGGCTAGACTAACCTGCTATGGTTGGGTAGGGAGCTAAAAATTCTAGGTGGGCAACTTTGGTGAGACAAAGATGTCAGAGATTAAAGGTTAGAACAGTCGACAAGTGGTTTCTGGTTTGAGTCCATATTCAGATACTGATGCTGTGGTGACTGTTTTTAAGCAGGATAAACAAGCATCATCAACAATTCAGCCAAGCTAAGATCAAAAACACGTATTAGTTCCACTTCATGGGTAGATCTGCTTGCATATCTGCTTGTTAAGTTACGAGCTAGTAATTATGATTTAGAATTATGAATTATGAACCTCACATTGCTGATGGCCTTATGTCAGATGAACCCAGCGTTGAAGTCATCTCCATCTTTGTTTTTTTCTGTTTGTTTTGTTTTTTATTCTGCTCACAAACATGGTATATCATCTTTAAATGGAAACTAGCTAGTTAACTTCTTGCTAACTTCTAACTCTGTTAAATCTCCCTTTTCTATTCCACACACCTGAGCAAACAGCCACACTGATCATTTCATCGGAGCTGAAAGAATCTGGACTGTTTTTAACTCCTAGTGATGCTTTGGTATTTGTTTGGTTTTTGGAAACTGAAAGAGGCTTTGGACCTAAAAATGGCTAATAATGTCAGACTTAACAAGAGGATGGATTCTACTGGTAAAGGAAGTACAGTCACTGCAGGTATCAACATCTACACATTTATTCTCTATAAGCCTTCAGTCACACTAGAGTAAAAATAGGATAGCAACCTTCAACCAGTGTGGCTTCACATATGATGAAATCCTTGTGTTATTAGCTGAATCACATGGCGTTAAAATAACTCGAAATTTTGAGTTATGAATACTTTTTTTTTTCTAGTGGCGGAAACGGGTTTCCAAAGGTTGAAGATAAGATTGAATTGAAATCTTTTTGTTGTTTGGACTAATTGCAAGTAGTTGCAGCAAGCAACCGGTCACCCAGAGGCTGAGCGTGCAACACCCTCAACCTGTGGATTACTAACACACTGTAATTAGTTAGAGCCTGTCAAGGCATGTACACCATCAAATACTGAAATGCACACACCTGAGTTATTAAGGTTTGTGGCAGACAATTTACTATAAATTATATACAATTTAACACAGAAAAGCAATCTTACTTTGCATCCACTATGTGTGTGATAATAGCAGCAAGGGCAGGTGTTCTTATAATAAGTGCATAATTGGCATGGCTGTAAGGACGGTGCCAAAACCTTGGCTCTGTCCTGTTGCGGTTTACTCAGTCCTCACTCAGAGTCCATAGAGCCGAGCCCCACATATTTGCGCTTTGCGGTAATACTGATATTTTATTGAAGCAGAGCAGAACTGAAGTGAACTTAACAGAGCATCAGAGGGAGGTAAGAGACTCCAAGTGCAAGATACACACAAGCGTACATTCTTGTATGCATTTCCTTTTCACAGTGAGAGAGCAGGTTCCAGTGTTATAGGCTTTTAGTCACATTTTACACAAAGATCGCTACACAATGAAACCAATTCATTTTTCTCAGCAGTGCACACACACACACACACACACACACACACACACACACACACACACACACACACACACACACACACACACACACACACAAGCAAAACATTCTGGTTTCTTCATTCCTTTTATTTCCACTGATAGGCACTATTACAAAATCCAGCTCTTTATCTGACAGTGTTAGTGTGTTAGATTCATGTCTTATGTTAGGGTTTGTTAAATTAATATGCACAGTGTCGTGTCCAGTTATTTTTAATGTCTGGTAACATACATTAAAAATACTGCCATAAATTTAAGTAAAGAGCATTGTCAATTTGACACAAGGTGGAGTGAGAGACTCTGTATCTATAACTGTGCAAAGGATGTAGAATAAAATACACACTTCATATTTTATTTAAAGGGATTCCTTATTTTTAAACATCATGGTTAGTGTCGATACTTATAGGTATATAGTGACTTCCCTAAGGCTGAAACGTCTCCAATGTTTGTCTGAAAGTTATCCAAAAAAAACAAAAAACAAATGCAAAAGTCTGAGATGAAGATACAAGCCTGTCTCAAACTGAATTTTATTTTCAAGGTTTGATAAGACCATAGGTCCATCTCATAAACCCATTAGGAATCAGAGCACATACTAATACAGAGAGAGGCACTGATATACAAAACAGTTCATCTGCTCCTTTCAAACAGGGAATGAGATACAGTGAGCTCACACTTTCAAATGACTCTTTATGGTTAAGCGTTAAACTAAATTATAAAAAATAAATGATACACATTGACTAAACATGAGCTACAGTAACTCAAATGTTAGCCTGCTGCTGCTTTTTTAATCTTCTCCTTCTTCTTTCCTTTGATAGTCCTTTACACTAGGCAACTTGTCTTAAGTCATGAGTGAAAAGGAGGTATTCACTGTGTACCTTAGAGCGATGGGGGAAAGGGCAAGCTGTATGCATGCATATGTGTATATTTGAGGGGCGCTATGGCTGGAGAGGGTTGTAGAGTCACGCCTGATGTGTGGATTTTGAGAGGTCTGTCAACTCAGTCAAACTCACAGCAGGCCAAGATAACCCTGAGGCCACAAGGAAATTTCCCAATGCTCTGGATAGTCAATCCACCAATGAAAGTGCACATATGGAATTTATTTTCATCTTGCTCAGCTGCTCATTCAATGCAGTCCTTCCACAGAAGTACACAAGAAAATTATAAACACAAATTTGACACCAAAGCACATATCTAAGGAAAAAATCCAGCCAGTCAGAAAAGATGCAAATAGGTTAAAAACTTAAAGGTCTAGCTGTGTGCATACATATGTGTATATTTGAGGTGTTTTGGGGGTTTTTAACAGCAGTAAGACCGCTTTACTCTTTGTTCAAAGTTAACTGTACGCTCTCTGAGACACACTGCCTGTGTGTTTGGAGCTCTGATCACTCTAAGACAGTGTGCCTTAAGACTTTGGTGGTGGGCTGTATAATGGCCATCCAATTAAACATCAGGAATGGCACTTTCTATAATGCTTTTTCTACTGGTTGAAGAAAAACAAAAAATACTTTTCTTTTGATTGATTTGAGTGGTGAAGACCCCATTTTGGGTGAGCTGAGCCAACTCCTTCCCATAGATAGAGCAGTTTGAGGGATATACTATAAAGGATGCTCAATATAATCTCTCTTTTTTGCACTTCGTCACCTTTGGGAAATAATGGGTATCACAATGATGGTTATCACCTTTCAATGTTAAAAAAGGGGGCATTTCACACACTATAGGTTTTTTTCCACTTAGAGTGATCCCTATCAGTGCTGCCCACTCCAATCACAGTAGAACAGAAAATAGCGGAAGAGCCTTTTATTGTCATTGTACGTGTACAACAATGATTATTATTAAATGGTGATAAAAATCAACAAAGAACAATAATATATTATTAAAATGTGATACTGTTGCAAATAAGACAGGGAATTAATGTTGCAGAAAAATGTTAATCTTGGGTTAATCATTTTAACGCTGAGTGCGCTCTCAGTGCTGCTTTTCTTTTCTAACATGACGAGTGCACATTGAGCTCTGAAACTTTAAAATTGATACATTTAAACATAAAGCCCAACAAAAATATGGAAACTGCTTTATTGTGTCAGCAGATGAAATTAATAAATTTCATTTTATTGAATGGCTAGATGTTCTTGGTATAAAAGAGACTTGCATGTCTTTATGAAGAAGAAAATATTATACATTTTCATCATCACCAAATAAAACCGACAAAATCCAGTGGTGGCACAACGTGTGCACAATTTGCGCTTCATTTGGTGAAAGCTGAATATAGCTATAAAATGCTTTATGCATTTCAGCATAGCCTATATCACACTTAAAACATGATGTCAATAGGTATTTAAGGAACTGAGCTAAAACAGTCTGAATCATCTATCTGATAGACTCCAATTTTTTATTGTAAATGGGATGTGCACTTAATACTCTAAGGTTAATTATGGAGTTCCACAGGGTTCTACTAGGCAGTGTCATTCAAAGACATAGAATACATTTTCACTGCTATGCAGATGATCCCCAGCTTTATTTATTCATGAAGCCAGAAGATGCACACACATTATTTAAAGTGCAAGAATGTGTTAAAGACTTTGATGAGTTCTAATTACCCTCTAAATTCCGATAATATTGGGGTTATTGTGCCCACCCCTAAAAATCTTAGAAACTTGTTGTCTAACCTTGGAATGACAGGAATCTTATTTGACCAGGATCTGTCCTTCAGTGTGCATATTAAACAAATGCGTAGCATGTTGCATTGTGCAATATCTCTGCTATTAGAAACATCTCAGAGTGAAGCTCTGAGACAGGATAAATTCGTGCTTTTATTTCTTCTAGGCTCAACTATTGTAATTCATTATTATCAGGTTGCTCAACAAGCTCCCTAAAAATCATTAGATGATCCAAAATGTTGCAGTCGGTACTCACAGGGACTAGAAAGTGAGATTATGTCTCTGCCATTTTGGCTTTTCCTCAGTGGCTCCCTGTTAAGTCCAGAATTTACCTTAAAATCCATCTTATCTTAAAAAAAGACCTAATAATACCATATCACCCCTGTATAGCACTTTGATCTCAGACTGCTGGTTTACTCCTAGAGTATTTAACAGTAAAATGGAAAGCACCTTTCACCTTTCAAGCCCCTCTTCTAAAATTTTGAACACAACATGGTCCAAACCAGGTTCCGTGGTCAACATAAGTTACCATGGTGATCGCCAAGTAAAAAAGAGCCACTTTCGTGACACAGAAAACTGTAATCAACAGTTCACTAGCCCATTAAATGCCACTTTTTAGTACACCCCTATACAACAGGCTGCATGTAGTAGCATACATGAATGATTGTTCTGTTTTTTGACATTCAGTAAAATTTTACTCAAATGTAAAAATGTAAAAAGACAATTCATCTTGCCAAGTATCAAGTTATGCACTGAATCACACTTTATTCCAGCCACTGGGAATCCATCTATTTTAAGAGTGCACATTGACAGTTTCCCCACTTTTCCAAAGATGACTTCACAAATGATTGTGTGTCACGATGGTTCACCAACCATACAAGTTGGGTACTCTGGGGGTCATGCACTGATGTTTTCATTAACAAATAGAAATAAAATGAGAAAAAAAATTATAATGACAAAAGACAGATCCATTGACAGAGGTCACACTTCTGCAGCTACAAAAAATGAAATCATGTTCAGCAAACAATGAAGGGTAATGGGTTTCTGTAACAGTTGGTATTTAATTTTTAATTGAATGAATAAGGGCAAATGCCAACTGTTACATTATTTCCATTAATATGGAAGTGTGTAGTGAAACTGAAAATAATGATAATTTAGATTTAATTATGTGTCCAGATTAATAGCTTTCTCACCCTCCTCCATCCTGTGGTCTTAATGACAATAAATAAATGGGAGTTTGTGTTGTTATTTACATTTTTTAACAGAATCATTTACATTTTTTTCTTTCTTGGTCCTTTTAAATCCTTCCTGGTGTGTATAAAGCCGTGGTCTTCCTTTAGTGTGCTACATTTAATCTTTTGTTAAGGTTTTTGGTGAAAGTAAAATGTGAGGTAAAGTGCAAGTAACACGGGAAACTTGAATGTGAAAAAGTAGCTTTTTAACAGCACAAGGTCTTTTATGCTATTCAGTCTTTTGTTAGCTTTTCTGTCTTCGAAATGCTTTAGTGGCAGGTAACTATTAAATGTATCTCCCAAGGATTTCTAGCTTTTTTCTGACTCTTATACCTCGGTGTTTCCTCTAAGTCTTTTTGCACATTTTCTTCTTTGTACATGTCTCTGCATGAATGCTGCACCACTGTATGTTGATCAGTTTAATAGACTATGAGATCAAAAGGATGCGAAAAGTGATTTCTAAGGTCTGTTTTTGAGTCAAAGTAGGCTGCTGAAGTGTACAAAAAAATTGGAATCAACTGGACCTTTTCAAAATAAAGTTTGTAAGGTCCACAATAGTTGATGACATTGCACCTCCTTTATTGTCAGATTTGTGTCCATCATGAATAAAACAACCTTGAGTACTTAGCATCCCTTGTGCTCATTTTTGATCATTTTTATGGATATGCATGTCTGTAGTGATGTCAGTATAGGCCACACACATCTTTCTATATGACTGCAGCATGACACAAAATACAGCACTGTGCAAAGGTCTTGAGCTTCCCCTGTAAAGGAGTGTAAAGGAGAAAGATGTTCTTGTAATGTTTTTAAAGGAGTCTTGATCACTTTCTCAAAGTCCTCAAAGTTTTTCTTTGGACTTTGGTTACTTTTTCACTCATTATCAGCCCAGTCCTTATACCATGTGTGACTGTGAAAATCTGAAAATTGTTATTAAATAAGCATGTTTATGTTATGACAGAGACCTGACTGGAGTTCAGGAGATGAGGCTTCAGGAGAGTAGGAAGAGGATGAGGTGGAGATGAAAGAGCTGAGGGCAGTGGTGGAAGAAGCAGATGAAAAAGAGGAGGAGAAGGTGATGATGAGAAAGAGATGATGTAACTGTACAAATCTTAAATATTTAGTCATATATAGTTTGAAAGAGCTATTTGTGGCTTTTAAATTAAAAGTAATAACTGACACTTCCCCCTTTCTTTCTGCTAGACCTCTGGTGGGTTATAGAGGGTTAAATGATGGTGACAAGGAGTCAGCCAAGTAGGAAGAGGGCTGGGACTGGGCTCGGAGTAGAAGGGTTTGTATTGACCTGACTCAACTGAGATATGCTACGCAAACATGACAAACATGAACAAGTGGAGGGAAATGGACCAAACAGCCCTAAAGGCATAGTTCAGTCTGTTGATTTTTGCACAAAAATATAAGTTTCATTAACAGGTTGCTTTAAAAAAAAAAAAAAAAAAAGGAAGAAAAGAAAATGATTTAAACATAGCTGATGTCTTCCTCATCTTGCTCAAGATAATTTTGTCTCTCATATTGGGATAGTCTCCAGCAGCATTGCTATTTTTAGATTGCTCTGTTCAAACTTTGTTCTTACTACTCTTGCACTCAGATCAAAACCGCGAGTATGGTCTATGTTTTTTGTCAACATTTAGGGTCCAATTGTTAACACAGCATTCATCTGTAACTTTCTGAGGTGTCTAATGAAATTAGTGTATCTCTACTGTATCCCATCATGTGCAGAAAATTAAAAAAAAAAAAAAAAAAAAAACACAGTCTTCACTCAACACTGATAACATTCACCGTATTTGGCTCCATGCAACTACATCCATGTCCCTAAAAACTGGGACATGGATAAAAACAACTGCACAGGAATATGAAGATTAGAGGAAGGTTGTCCTAACTTAAATCAGGTAGGATTTTATTTCCATGCATTTCATTCCTAGAACTGTTTGATGAAATCTTCTAAAATCTTAAAGAAGATAGTTTATGACATGTCCAGTCTGAATTCTCTGATGGGCCAATTTTTCACGCCTCAGTGCAACTCAGGCTGTTTCATATCATCTCTAGAGTAATTGGAGTTGAATTTTCTCTCTCTGTCTCTCTCACACACACACACACTCACACACACACACAGTGATTATGTGTTGACTTTGGATATGAATGGTTGTCTGACACTATGTGTTAGCCCTGAATTGAATAAGCAGAAGAAAATGACTGGATGCATGCCATAATTTTTACTTGGATATATATTGGGGAATGTTTGGCATTTACACACTGTGATAATCAAACAACACTGATAAAAGATCATTTACTCAGAAACTATTGGTAAAATTTCATGTAATGAAGTAATTAACTGCCAAGGCAATGGATGTTATTATGCCTTGCCATTAAACAAATTAAACTGCTTCAAAATAATATCCTGACTGACTGAGCTTTCACAAATACCACTCTGTTGTTACCCAGCAAGATATCCTCTAATTTTCATCAGAGTCAAAATCATTTTTAAAATTTCTGCTTTTTTCAGCTCCACCGGGTCAATGTTGACCGATGAGGAAATTAAAAATAATAGGAAGGATGTGCAAATTCTGGAAGATAGCAAATTCATTTTGCAGCAGTATTATCTCTTGAGAAAGTACTTACGTTACACCATTAAATTAATTAATACAATTTACACTGTATAATTGCATTTACACAAACTACTACATGATAAAAGTGACAAACTGAATATTAGACATGCACAAGAAAATGCTGTACTTCTCCTCACATATTATTTATACTGTCATTGCAACAACCTTTAAAATATAGAGCCAGGAAAAGTACTCCATTTCGCATCCAGACAACAATCTTTACAAAAATCTGACACTTCTAAACGTGTCAGTATCAGACTGCAGCGTTCTGAACTGCATCCCCTCTCCGACATATCTCCCCGTGTCTCTGTTATTAATCTGCATACTAGAAACAGGAGAGCAACTCCCAACAAATGGGAGAAATGTGGACATGAAAAATGTTTGATATAAAAAAGACACCTTTAAAACATAAAATATGAAATACCAGAATTAGCAATAGGTTCCATTGTTTTTGTTAATCTTTTCTCTATTATCATTTATGCATTTAATCTAATCTGTTTATAGCTTTTTAAAATTTGGCTAGAACTGTTGAAAAGGCTACTACAAAACTATTACAACATATCTGCATGAGAATTTGTGAATCACCGTGGACGTGTCGGTGACTGTGTGATGTGGTCTTGCGTGCAAATTTTACAACAGCACTGTGATAAACATCCTAATCCCTTATAATTACATCGGATCACACACTCATACACACACATGCGCTTCACATGCCTCTCAGGTGGGATCCTTATACACTTCCTGGTAATTACCTCGTCTATCAGACAAACGAGCTTGAAAAGAAGGAACAAGGCAAAGATGGGGGAGAAAGAAAGAAGAGAGGACTTGGAGAGAGGGACACCGTGGAAGAGTCCAGGGAGGCTGAAGTGGGGGGGAGTTGGTACATTTAAAGGTGGAGTAGGAGGACAGGAGATGGAGAAGGCAGGTGCACACCATAAGTTCTTTTTTGCACCAAGCTGGCTTGAAATTCTACTTCGTGTCTTACTCTACTTCTAGTGCTGTCTTCGACTCCTCCATACAGCTGTCACTGCTCCTTTGACATGCTCTACACCCGCAGTTGTCAAACATAATTCTACACCTTGCCTCTATCTCAGCAGTGTAATCTGTATAATCTAATAGCTGTCATTACAAGCAACTCCCCGATTGTCCAACTTGCTCTCCCTTGTATTTGATGTTTCCCAAAAAAATAAAATAAAACCCTCTCCCTGCCCCACCCACTGTTTCCTTGCTACCTTATTATAACAGTGTATCTTACCTCCCTGTCCTCTGTTTCTTTCGAACAATCACCTCCATAGTTTGCACTACTGTACCTAAGGAATAAATACTGGTGTAGGTGATGTAAAAGATGATTTACATGCTATCTTTTTATTTGCTAAAGCCTAGTTATTGGATTTGCAAAGTGAGTCACTGTAAAGGATATCGGTGTATAGAATCTGTAAATTCACACCTTAAGTATATTTAATATTTTTCTTTAATAAATCAACAGTAGGATTTAACTGATTCAGTTTCAGAATTTTGTGGATTTTTTGCCTTTATTTTATTTTTTCTTTGTGAAATTAAACAAACTTAGTGAGAATTCCCAGAGTATGGTTAAACTTTTGTCAGTGTCATCTGTGTTATTTTTAACGCCTGCATTTATTTATCTATCTGTCTATTTATGTATTTATTTATTCATTCATTTATTTATTTATTATGCATTGACTGACTTTTTGCCATTTGGGAGCAGAGTAAGTACACAAGCCGTCCTACCTGACAGAATATAGCCAAGGGTTAAAGTGGGATTTGGCAGGCAGGGAATCAGGCAGTGCAGCATGGAAAAAAAGAATTACTTAGAAATAAGTCACATATTAATTTATTTTATGAGCTCCACTGGATTTTTCTTCGTGTGCAGACTGTGATGAGCTGACCTGTGCTGCATTTCCAGTATTTACTGGTATTTGTGGATTTAGCCAACTGAATTCAACAAGCATATTAGCCAAGCTATACGACTGTGAGTGAGTGAATCTAATCAGCATCATCGCTTCAAATATAAATTGATGTCTGATGTCCTTGATGTAACCTAGAAACTGTGCTCTAGATTTAATCAGTCCAACATAGTGCGTCACTGAATTTATCACATTACTAACCGGTTGAGCTTCACTAAACTGCTTAGTATTTTCATGCAACCTTTGAATAGCACAAAAGTAGTGCACTTCATGTTTTGCAAGACATTTCATAAAAACATAAATCACCAAAACATTTGATTTTATCTAAAGTATGAAATAAATTAGGAGATAAAATGAAAGATTTCAATTTTCAGTTCATAAAATTTCATTCGCTGAAAATAATTTCTCATCCTCCTCTCCCTTCGTCTCTTCCTTACATCTTTCTGCATCTATCGGTGCGGCATATAAATGATCTCCCTGGGAATTACAGCAAGTGTACATTCAGCTCTCAGACACATTTTGTGACAAACTGCACAAAAATAGTTTATGTATCTACGAGTGTTTCTGGAGTTGTTTGAAACTTAAGAAACATTACTCCATTTAAGCTCCTTCTTTCATCTGTAGATGCTAAAGTATTGCGTCCACAGTTTTGGGTTTGCAACATGAATGCATCACAGGCATGGGAATTAAAAAGGATGTGGTATAAGGTGTAAGTGGGTTGTGGGATGTAATTATTGTCATATTACTAAGCAAGTATCTTTATGCTGTCACTGGAAGCAATGCCAGGACACAGCACATGAAAAATTAACTAATTCAGTAGCAACATGCATTAACCAGCTTATCAGATTTAATCACGCGTTCACTGAAGTTTCCAGAACACTGTGCTGGATCATTCCTGCCCACTTTAACCCCTGCATATAAGCACTATAATGGGTAAAAGAACTGAATGTATTGAGTGCTTTTATCCAAAGTGCTTTACAGTTTACCCCACCACACTTATACACACTTATACACTGTGTGAGCTTCCATTCAAAGCACTAACTCGCTGTCTTGCTCAAAAAAAGAAGATGTGGATGAAACTAGTGCTGTGTGATACAGGAATTTTGGGCATGGATTCGATACCAAGTAAATACAGGGGCAGTATTGCCGATACCAATGCCAATACTTTTATCGTATAAAGGTAGCTTATGTAGACATGTGACATGTCATAACCTATGATATTAATCTTCATCAATTTGCAAGTTCTTAACTCATTTAAATGACCAATCACTGTGATTTTTATACTCAGCAGTAATGGGTCTTCATTAATACGGAGCTGGAGATCTATTTCTGAAAACCTGACAATTTTTCTGTACTTGGAGTTCTTGCCTTTTGGCTTGGTCTTCAGTTTTCCTCCCTGAGTGCCCATGCTGTTGGCCTGCCTTTTAAGAAATGTGCATTAAAACAAACAAGCAACTAAAAAAGCTCAAAGAAAAGGCTATAATTATTCAGCAGCATGGCATGGTCTGTGTTACGTGTACATGGTCACTCTGAGCAGTCCCTTGAACTGATGACATAATCAGTTCAGTGGTAGGAGTTGTCCCAGTCAGTGCCACCTCCACAACACCGTGCCACAAACTTATTTTCAAGTTACAAAGACAAAAATAAGTATATGTTCAATCATGTGTCAGTGGGACTAACAGTGAAATTATTTGTTTGAAGAGGGCTCACATCATGTTAGAAACAAGGAAAAAGAACAGTCATCTTTTAAAGTTACAAGATTAAAAGTACAAGAGGTAAACCCAAGTGCAACCTGTCAACCTGTGACAAATTACAGAAAATGGGACAAATTCAGTTCATTTATGTCAAAGGGCTTTATTGTCTTGAGAGTGTATACAAAGTGTGCCTCGATGCAGTAAGATAATATCACCACTGCGAGGAGAGGATAATATTTTTACTGATTCCCAGAACTTTAATGATGGTGTGAAGCCATAATCAGCCTGTGCAAAATGCCTAACAATCACACAGTCCATGTACTGAGTACTGCAATGTTAAATCCACATATGCAAGCTCTTTTTGTTTGTCCATCATAAACAAGACCACAGAGACATTTCAGCATAAACAACATGTGTGCTGTTGCAGTTAATGAAAAACTTAATGGGCCATTTCTTGCCAGTAGTTGGTGTCTGATGAGTTAGAACATTGTGCACAGTAACCACAGCAGAAAATAAAAGAAACTGCTGGTTGGTGAGGCAGCCAGGAGATAGTGTTGGGTGATTTTCTGAAGTCAGTCTGGTTCTCAAATTTCAGCCATGTTAAACTTGATCAGGGTAGACACATAGCTGATGTTATTGCTATGAATGTTCATAAAACTTCTCATCTCCATGGTATTCAGTTGAGAAAATGATCTGTGAGAAAACAGCAGTAGCTCTAGTTTTCCATCAGCATGAATGAATAATAAAAATATCTAAACCATAAAACTGATAAGTGCCCCTGCACCAGTTTTTAAAGGCCTTTATTATACCATTATATCAAGTTAAAAACTGGTCACTAGAAGTTCAAGACTGTCATCAAAGCCTCCCCAAAAAATTACAAAACTCAAAATATCAAGGCAACGTGATTTAGTCAACATATATCTGATTTTTCTCTTTCTTCTTTACTTCACAAGAGTTCTGGAAACCTTCATTTTATTTCTCTGTAAAATTCTAGTTTATCTTCAAAATTAAATTTACTCATAAAGCATATTTAACGACTATCACGTTGACCATAATACTGTACTAAAGACAAAATGGATAAAAATAAAAACAGGGAACCAATGAGAAATAAGAAAAAAAAACAGACTCAAATAGCAATGAATAAAAATAAGTTTTAAGTCTAGTTTTAAAAGAATCACTGGAGGGAGCAGGTCTGACTGTGAGGGGCATACACACAGTTTGGACTCAAACACAGACAACACACCATTGCTTCTGGAGATGGCTATGGCAAAGGTGGCAGAGTGGGTCATCTACCAATTGAAAGGTCAGGGGATCAATCGCTGACTCGTCCAGCCGTATGCTGAAGCATCCTTGCCTGGGCAAGATACTGAACCCTGGCTTCCTCCTGATGCATCCATCCAGTGTATGTGCACAACTGTTAGAAAGCATTCAGGCACAGATAAAAGTGATGTGTGAATGAGACTTGCAGTATAAAACAATTTATATATTCTGCAAGTCTTATTTAACATTCACTTGAGTGCGGGACAGTCATAAGCATCTGGCTAGCTGGCTGGAGGGGGCTGGAGTAAGGGGTGTGAGGTGTCAGAGATGCAAGGAGACAGATGATGAAAGGCTTTGTAGACAAACAGGAGGATCTTGGAATGAAAATACTCTAGCATCACAAACATAAAGCTTTCACTTGCGCCCTCATTCCCCACAGAAGACTGATCTGCATATTTGGTTTCTCATGGATTCTTAGACCAGATGTGTAGATTAGTAGATGACCCACTCTACCTCCGGAGCTACAGCTGAATCCCAAACTGAATCCTTCAAACTAGCACAACTGGCAAGAACCTGCAACACAAGCAGTACGTGTTTCAAATAACTGGAAAGGTTGTCTGCCTAAGTAAAATATCAGCGAGGCTTTTAGCTGTAGCTTACTCCAAAAGTTCAAGCCATTTATTGTTATACTACCACTCTGCTACTTTAAATACAACGGGAAAAAAGTCTTCTGTGATGCTTGCTGGTTTCTATTTATTATACCAATAAATGCTCAATAAATCTAAACTTACATCAGTGACACTTAATGGTTTTTCTCTGATATTGCATTTGAATCCTACCAGCAGAAACATGATTGCTTGAAACCGTGTGAGTTAGGCTAGCAATAACCCGTTTTTAAACTCCATCAAAGTATACGAAGAAGCACATAACAACTGATAAAATGCTTCCTCATCATCTCCAGCTACAAATAAGCCATTTTGCAGTATTTTATATATATAGGTTGATACTTTACAAAAAACTTAAAGGATGGCTATTGCTTTGTTATTCGAGGCACATTGAGTGTGAATTTGAGTGATGGACAGTCCCTGCTTGTTGTCTCTGTAGTACTCCGCATGTGCGAGACTGCGCTTATCTCACTTAGTGCTTCGGAAGCGAGACGGTTATGTTAATTTGAATCTGGAATATTTTGTAGCCTTAACATCTCATACTATTACTTGAATACTAAGAAATCTGCAGTGTAAAAAAACTAATTAGTTTTTGTAATGTCACCTTTAAAAATATATACAATGCAAACATCAGTATTTCATTTCTTAGGCTGTTTCAAACCAAAGCTTTTATACGGTTCACCACACAAGAGTATTCCATTGAAGCAGGGCCTGAGAAATCACCACAGATCCCATCATCTCAGTGCAACAGGAAGATAAAGTGGCTCATGTATCTTATGTGAATCGCTGCAACTGAAACATTTGGCTCTACCTGATCAGTCAAGTGTTGTCATGTCATGTTGTCAGCAGGGAATTACTTAAAATTAACTTTTAAAGTTAAACCACACTGACAATTTAAAGATGTCTCACTATAATAATTCTGAATTCAAGAGAGGTTGAATAAAAGAAGTAAATGAGTTTCTGCTTTTTGAGTACCCTCTTTGTGCTTTTTATGACTCAGCCAAAGGATATAAATCTACTATCAATCACTGTGGCACATATTAGTAGTCTTGCAGTGCCTGTCTAATTTGTTTGTCTTTGGCAAGACATTTATTGCAAAAGACTTCCTTCTTCAAGCCATCTTTCTTTCCTGAAAGAATATCACTATGAACAAGCTGATAGTCTGGTAACTTCTAGCCTCCAGATGCATTTTTAATAACATTTTCACAAATTAATCTCATCATGAACAGTTTTTCCTACTATTATGGGTAATATTATTGCACCACATTATGCTGGTCTGGTTATGAGTCTTGTCAAAGAGAATTAAATTTATGGCCGTCTTTGTCCAGTCTTGCCGAAAAAGGTAATAATAATAAAATAAGGCCATCTGGAGAAGCAGCAGTAGTCTTAAAAATGACCCATCACTCATTAACATCAGCTCTGTGTCTCCCCTACCTAAATCCAAAACTTTCCTGTTGTTTCCACTGTGCACAGTGCTCGACCTTAGACATCAACCTTTGTGCTAGCAAGAAATAACAAATTTTACTGCGCTGAAACAGCACACTTGTTGCGTTTACAGGGAGTGCAGAATTATTAGGCAAATGAGTATTTTGTCCACATCATCCTCTTCATGCATGTTGTCTTACTCCAAGCTGTATAGGCTCGAAAGCCTACTACCAATTAAGCATATTAGGTGATGTGCATCTCTGTAATCAGAAGGGGTGTGGTCTAATGACATCAACACCCTATATCAGGTGTGCATAATTATTAGGCAACTTCCTTTCCTTTGGCAAAATGGGTCAAAAGAAGGACTTGACAGGCTCAGAAAAGTCAAAAATAGTGAGATATCTTGCAGAGGGATGCAGCAGTCTCAAAATTGCAAAGCTTCTGAAGCGTGATCATCGAACAATCAAGCGTTTCATTCAAAATAGTCAACAGGGTCGCAAGAAGCGTGTGGAAAAACCAAGGCACAAAATAACTGCCCATGAACTGAGAAAAGTCAAGCGTGCAGCTGCCAAGATGCTACTTGCCACCAGTTTGGCCATATTTCAGAGCTGCAACATCACTGGAGTGCCCAAAAGCACAAGGTGTGCAATACTCAGAGACATGGCCAAGGTAAGAAAGGCTGAAAGACGACCACCACTGAACAAGACACACAAGCTGAAACGTCAAGACTGGGCCAAGAAATATCTCAAGACTGATTTTTCTAAGGTTTTATGGACTGATGAAATGAGAGTGAGTCTTGATGGGCCAGATGGATGGGCCCGTGGCTGGATTGGTAAAGGGCAGAGAGCTCCAGTCCGACTCAGACGCCAGCAAGGTGGAGGTGGAGTACTGGTTTGGGCTGGTATCATCAAAGATGAGCTTGTGGGGCCTTTTCGGGTTGAGGATGGAGTCAAGCTCAACTCCCAGTCCTACTGCCAGTTTCTGGAAGACACCTTCTTCAAGCAGTGGTACAGGAAGAAGTCTGCATCCTTCAAGAAAACATGATTTTCATGCAGGACAATGCTCCATCACACGCGTCCAAGTACTCCACAGCGTGGCTGGCAAGAAAGGGTATAAAAGAAGAAAAACTAATGACATGGCCACCTTGTTCACCTGATCTGAACCCCATTGAGAACCTGTGGTCCATCATCAAATGTGAGATTTACAAGGAGGGAAAACAGTACACCTCTCTGAACAGTGTCTGGGAGGCTGTGGTTGGTGCTGCACGCAATGTTGATGGTGAACAGATCAAAACACTGACAGAATCCATGGATGGCAGGCTTTTGAGTGTCCTTGCAAAGAAAGGTGGCTATATTGGTCGCTGATTTGTTTTTGTTTTGTCTTTGAATGTCAGAAATGTATATTTGTGAATGTGGAGATGTTATATTGGTTTCACTGGTAAAAATAAATAATTGAAATGGGTATATATTTGTTTTTTGTTAAGTTGCCTAATAATTATGCACAGTAATAGTCACCTGCACACACAGATATCCCCCTAAAATAGCTAAAACTAAAAACAAACTACAAACTACTTCCAAAAACATTCAGCTTTGATATTAATGAGTTTTTTGGGTTCATTGAGAACATAGTTGTTGTTCAATAATAAAATTATTCCTCAAAAATACAACTTGCCTAATAATTCTGCACTCCCTGTATATTGCACTTTTCCTGCCTCGTTTGTGCCAGACAATTAAAAAGACATACAAGCCTTAACTTCAGAATGCAACATGTACTTAAGTGTGGATTATGATATTCTCCACAGGCTATTTATGGCTCCAGAGCTTGGTTAAAGTTATGTTGAATTAGAAAAAAAAAAAAAAACAGCCTGTCTTAGAGGTGGTGACATAAATAACATTGCTCTACAGAGGGGCATATTGGATTTACACTCTGAGCACAGAAAAGCCCTCTGGCATAAACTGAATTACAGATCTTTATTTTTTTTTTCTTGTGATTTGTCACACTTGACAGATGCTTATACTTGATATTACTTTGTCGTACTTTTGTCATTATTTTAAAAAAGGATCGGCATTCTTTTATCCTGTTTCTGACACGATGTACTATAAAATGCAGTGTGGTCTACAAATGCTTGCCTAATGTTTTTGTCTGCTTTTTAATGAAGAAACAGTAGTATCCAAACACTTTTTTGCACAATTTAATGAGTGCATAAATCAATGTGCTTCACTCCCTTTAGTCCTCTGAAAATTTTGTGTTGTTTTTCTTTCTTTCTTTGTTTTTTTTTTTTTTTTTAAATCTGTAGCTCATTATAGTTTAAAACTATGCCAGGTATCAGAAACAGACAACAGAGAAATTTCTCTTACATGATACAATACCTGTTCATAAAAGGAAAGGGCTGAAAGATACCAGATGCCACTCCTCTTAAATGAGTCCAGTGTCTGAGGTCCAATTCAAGTGGCAGCATTAAGAAAGTACTAGATGTACAGTACACAATGTATTAGCACATGAACAAAATGCTTCATACAAACATGGGTCAGATTTATACATGAAACTGCTGTTTGTTTAAGAATATCAACAATTAATTTTAAATTCTTAAAAGCATCGTGCTGTGAAATTGGTGACCATATGTTATTTTTTGTTAAAGTTCCAAATAGGAACATGTTAGAGATGCTGGCTGAGGGCAACATGTGGATGGTCTCTCCACTATCAATCTGTTGAACAGTGAAACAATTCTGCTGAACTTGACAGGAGTGAGTTGACCTCTCTTTATGAAAATCATGAAAAGAACAGAAAACACCAGTTGAAGTCATCAATGCTCCTTGAAAAAATAAATAAATAAAATAAAAGGATAGCTGGTCCTTTTGCTATTATCCATGCTTAAAATGAATTGGTTAATGGAGCTTGAAATTTAGGTCTAAGCTAATGTTATCTTTTTCATTAGGGTGGAAAAGTCCCAGCTACAAGACGGGAGTAAAGAAGTGAGGGATTTCTCCAACCTCTGTTTCAAAGAGTGTTAGCATACAAAAACCTTTGACATTCTATTTTTTGCAGTTTATTTTCTCCATGTGATTGTTAAGGAAAAAAGGAAAAACAGAGTAAGCCTAAACAGCCATACCCATATCAAGAGCTGCACCCACACTATAAACCCCAGTTCACATATAATGTATATTTTAAGTTCACACTTTAAAGAGAATGGAGACTCAGGCCTTTTGGTTTTGATTCCTACATGTTAGTGAGATACCAGAGCTGGCTTTTCTGATTTTATCTGTTTTTAAATAAATGAACAAAACCTGAATAGGTTGTTTGTCTCTTTGGCCTCATCTTTCAGTAAATTTAGACTAAAACCATGACAATACAAAGGGGAAGAACAAAGATCAACAAAAGGAAAATAAAGATAAATTCATACATAAGTTTTAGTAAATTAGTATAAATGTATTACTTCACTCATAAAGCATATTTATGAGCTTCTCTTTTTCAGAATAACTACAAATACAGACAGCTGGTCTTTAAATAATTTGCTTCGGGGCTCCCCTGACTGCCAGATATTACATTTTAAACACAAAAAATGACAGGAAGTAGTATTTGCAATGACTTTAGTATATTGTGTGTGATATGAGGAAAAGTGATATAAAGTTGAGTAGGAACATTTGGTCTACTCAGTCTGGATATGAAAATTGTCTCCTCGGGCACTGAATATGCGAGAAAAGGGAGCTGCATGCTTGCAGGCTTTAAGTGTTCTGAAGCTTTCCAGTGGCTTCTGTGTACCCCCCCACCCCCACCCCACTTACATTTTTTTCGCAGTTCTTTTGCTTCTCTGTCGTAATCTGACTCTTAAATTTCTCTCAGAAACCTTCTCTTTTTCTTTATTCTACCAGCTTTACAAGCAAAGCAAAGATCAAGAGTGCCCTCATCTATGTTGATGTTGATAAATGAGCATGAATAAGGACAAAAAATAATGCATGGTATCCCAGCAAGCTTTGCAACACACGCAGCATTGGCAAATCAAGTACATAAACATAAAATGGTAGATTTTATCCCAGAATCCACCCATCATCAACTCTCAGTTCAAACAAGATATATAAAATAAACTTAACTCAGCTCAACAGGAAGCAGGGATCAATGAATCTAGCCCAAACTCCCACACGGACACTGTAATGAACCCACCACAAAACATAAGCAGCTGCCACATATCAATTTCCACAGAGCCATACACAGTAAAGGATGATAGCATTTTGTTAACTCCTGCTCTGAGCGGACCTGGCCACTTAGGGTTCGGCAGGGTGTCGCCCAACATATGATTGAGGGCATCAGACACAACAACATTTAGTGTTTCTATTGTGTCTTTGTTGACAGGACGATGGTTTGTGTTACAGAATATCTTGTTGGGGAAAACACATTGTCTGGTATTTACATGGCATTTCTTATGATTCAGCCCTCAAAGTGCTTTTTACTACAAACCTCATTCATCCAACCACAAACACCTTTATATATTCTATACCCAAGCTCTGTGTCTAACATTCACGCACACACTCACTCCCATGAATCTAACAGGGGCAACTCAGGGTTCAGTATCTTGCCTCCTTTTATCTCCCATTGCTCTGAATGTGGTGTATTTCTCTTTTATTTTGTCAACAGTAGTTTTCACTCTGGAAAAGCTGTTTTTAGTGGCTTAATGAAAAGTTGGAGGGAACAGATTGGATTACATCCCCTATATAGAGTCATCTCTATATTGCCACAGGATCACGAGTAATGAAAATGAATTTCAGTCTTAGTACAAGAGCAGGCCCTAAGCATCAGATCTGTAAAGACAGAAGTCTGCCCCAGCTGACAGCCACCTATGAAAAGTGAATACTTGGACTGTGATGCCTTGTGTGTTGGTTTGTCAGAACAAGCAGGCAGTTTAGATCCCAACCACATGTGCTATATCTTCCAAAGAAAGAAACACTGTGTACGTCACTTCACTTAAGCCATCAGAAGTCAGTGAGTTTTGCCAGGCCTGCACTTTTTCGGTTCAGTCACACATGGCCTACAGTTTCAGGTTAATGTTATGTGTAGAGAACTGCTGGTCCACATAAATGAAAAACAGGGTGTATGGTAGGGTTTTTACATATGTGTGTGTGCAATGATGAACTTTACCCATAAATATTTTTCTTATTCATATTTCATCTCATATTTCAAGATTTCAAGAAAGATAACATTCTTCCTTAACCATAATGAAATTTGAACGTATATATGAATACTATTGAAAGACTCTTAAATGTAGTGTTGTTTGGATATTTTGAAGTAGATCAGCCTTATTGGTAGCCTAGCAAACAATGAACTAATAGTACTAATTAATAAACTAAGGCTCAGAATTTTGGGGCTGAACAGGCTTGAAATTCAGGGATGTTTTACCAGTAGAGGGTAACACACCAATCACGCAGTCCCTCAAACTTTTTCTCATCACAGAGTTATTTTCTGTCTGAATATCCCCTAACACTCTAGCTACTGGCAGATCCTTCACAACGATACAGACAGAAATGCACACAAATGCATAATAAAAACTGGAAAATTCATACTGATGTATCCACACACCAACTCACAGACGCAGCTGTTTTCATAAAAAGTTGTTGGTTATGACCTCTTATAGCAGAATGTTTCAAGCTGATTGCTCCTGTCTGCAGCACTGCAGGCTTACAGCACAAACACACCAGACACACTCATCTCTTTCTCCCTTACTCTGGCTTTCACAGCTAGACAGACTTTCACACACAAAGGAAAGTTTCCCTGTAGCCTTTCTTCTTCTGTCCAAGTTTGAGACTTACACTAATTAAAAAAATATTTTAGTCATTTATTCTGATGGCACATTTTGTTTCAGAGGAGAATATGATTTTCTGGCAAAGAAAGAGTGGGAGGCTTCCATCACTGCAATGATGACAGCAAGTTGTTTTGACATGTAGAGGGGCTGTCCAGGTTCTGTTACTATCCTTGGTGTGCTTCTATGAAAATAAGGAAATGTATGATACACTTTTTCATGAATGAAGTTCTGTATGTCTAAAACAGGTAAGGACTCAATTTGATAAAACATCAAAGTTACTATATTGTGCTTAGATTAGTGATAAATGTACAATAAAATGCACACCATCAAATTATTAATTTCTCAAAGGTTTCCAGGTAGATATTAAAATATTAAAACCTCAGTCGCTTTTTATTTTATAGCAACAAATGCTTAGGTCTGCATGTGCCCATCACTATTCTATGAAAAGGTTATTGCTAAGTATTTAAATGTCACCTTTATGTTAACATTTTCTTATAGTGAAAGTACTGTTCTCTGATACAATAATGTGTACACATGGCAGGTGCAGACTTCAAGCTTGATCTGAAAATGTTAACAGGAACATATTCATGTTCAACTTTCTGCTGATGAGGTGATATTTGTAAATTCCTAAGCCCTACTCTCAAAGACCTAGAGGCGGGGTTAACAACCCAATGGCAGCCAGGGGTAATTAGGGAAAAATGTGTATTCCCCAACCAGTTGGCAAGTGGTTGCTGAAGGTTGCTAGCATTTACAAGATTAATTAGTTTGCAAACAAGTGTGTAGTGCTGCACTAAAAACCTCCTTGTGATTGCTTTGCTTGCCAGCACATTGCCGAAGTTGCTACAAAGTTTGTATATCCAAAGCAATCACTGCTATCGACAAAGCAATCACAAGGATTTCTTTGGCAGCCATAAGATTTCACATAGTCACTGCCAGCAACATCCAAGAAACTACTCGCCAAGCGCCCAAGGTATGCTTATTTTTCCATGGCAACCTAAGACTTCCAGATAGTCACTGATTGGCCTCTAGGTTGGCCTAAGAAAGAGATAAGATTCCCCTCTTGTTAAAACACTACTTCTCTCCCTCCCAAATGTATCATTGGCACTTTAACAGCACTCAGCACAATTGCTTTTTACCCTATTTGTTCCCACCTGGTGAGACCAGTGAGGCATGAACACAGGAAGGTGAAATATCACTCAAACTTCTTTCCGCTGTCTAAATATTTATTAAAAGGTGTGTAGACTAATATTTATGTTGTATGCAATAATTTACATAGAACAAATGTTCCTCAGCAGGAACAAGCTCTATCCTCTCAACGAACCCCCTCGAACAAGCTGTTAAGAAAATAGATGGATTGATGGTTATGGCTTAGTATTTTTTCACAGTTTATGCAGGGCTGATTATGAAGACATTTCACACCAGGGAATCACTGGACACAGTCAGTGGATACATGAAAACTACTAAGGCAATAAAATGTTCTCTCTCTTCTCTACATTGTTAAATGTCCTCAGGACTGCCAAATCTTACAAATCCTTTCCGTGTCCTAGCACATCTGAAAGCATCGAGTTAACGGACTGGAACAGCTGCAAGCATTATCTCCTTTCTAACAGGTCTGGAAAGTACTTCTAAAAAAGTCAGCCTGGACTCCATTACCAACATCAAACTGTCAGTATTTGGTGCTTCTTTTTTTTTTTAAGAGGAAGAAAGGAGTACATTTGATTGCCAGTTACTGGTACCAGCCATACGGACAACACAACCAGTACAACACATGCTCTGTGTACACGCCAAAGCTGAAACAAACTTTTGAAAATGCTGCAGGTAGCACCAGAAAAACAAAAACATTGTAATTATGCAATTATGTATATTAAAAAAAAATGCTAAGGTGAAAATTACTAAAAAAACAAAACAAAAAGTAAAATGGAAACAAAACCTTATGCCATAAAAATCAAAGAAGTGGCAGTGACAAACGTCACTGCATGGTGACACGGCAGCATTTCAGTCAATCGGTCAGCTGCAGGTGTTGAACTCATAGGTGGCAGACGGTCATTTTGATCCCTTATAGAAAGAAAGTGTGACAAAAAGTTTGTAGTTGACGTTAATTTGCATAATTACTGTTGCAGCCCAGCCTCACAATGCCCTGTCTGCTTAACCCATGTCACCGTTCTGTTACTAAGTTTTCCTGTGCTGCACCTCGTCTTACCGGCCCTGTGACTCTCCTGCCTTTTTTTCTTGACAGAAGGTGTGCCCCCGTTCAATCCTCCAGTCATCAGGTGCTACAGTGACATACACAACATTAGCATTGATGTCATTTGTGTGGAGCTATCATTTAAAGGCTGCAGTCCATTACTGTGCCTGTGTTTGTTTTTTTCAGAAATGTTTGCTGGTTTTCCCTGCGGATTAGCAGAACAAGCACATAACGCAACAGATATCAAATCAGTTTGAATTTAGCTGTGAAGCTGGCAGTTGATTTCGAGGTTGAATAAATTATAAGCAGAGTCTGTCTTTCTGAATCTGCGATTCCTCTATGAGACTCTACACAGGACTCTGCTGTTATTTTGAATATACAGTTATGTGAAAAGGTGTTTGTTCCCTTTTTGATTTCATACTTTTTTGTACATTTGTCACTCTTAAATGTTTCAGATCATCAAACAAAATAGAAATATTAGACAAAGATAACACAAGTAAACACAACATGCAGTTTCTAAATGGGGAAAAAATCCAAACTAACATGGCTCTGTGTGGAGAAAGTGATTGCCACCCCTACACAGCCTCATTATAACATAAATTACCTGTGGTGCATCACATCTTTGGAAAGCTGAGGTCAATTTCTCTAGCCACACCCTGGACTGATTACTGCCACATCGGTTCTCAATTAAGAAATTACTTAAATAGGACCTGCCTGACAAAGTGGAGTAGTCCAAAAGATCTTCAAAAGCCAGACATCATCCTGCTATCCAAGGACAATTAGGAACAAATGAGAAACAAACTAATTGACATCTCTCAGTCTGGAAAAGGTTATAGAGCCATTTCTAAAGCTGCGGAAACTGTATCTACAAATGGCGAAAATATGGAACAGTGGTGAACCTCCCCAGGAGTGGGAATGAAAATCACTACTGAGCAAAAGGAAGATAAGGACTTGTCTCAGTTTTGCCAGAAAGCATCTTATTGAATACTCTGTGGACTGATGAGCCATTCAATTCAATTCAATTCAATTTTATTTATATTGCGCCAAATCACAACAAAAGTCGCCTCAAGGCGCTTTATATTGTACAGTAGATCCTACAATAATAGATACAGAGCAAAACCCAACAATCATATGACCCCCTATGAGCAAGCACTTTGGCGACAGTGGGAAGGACAAACTCCCTTGTAACAGGAAGAAACCTCCGGCAGAACCAGGCTCAGGGAGGGGCGGGGCCATCTGCTGCTGCTTAGGATGAGAGAAGGAAGACAGGATAAAAGACATGCTGTGGAAGAGAGACAGAGATTAATAACAGATATGATTCAATGCAGAGAGGTCTATTAACACATAGTGAGTGAGAAAGGTGACTGGAAAGGAAAAACTCAATGCATCATGGGAATCCCCCGGCAGCCTACGTCTATTGCAGCATAACTAAGGGAGGATTCAGGGTCACCTGGTCCAGCCCTAACTATATGCTTTAGCAAAAAGGAAAGTTTGAAGCCTAATCTTGAAAGTAGAGATAGTGTCTGTCTCCCGAATCCAAACTGGAAGCTGGTTCCACAGAAGAGGGGCCTGAAAACTGAAGGCTCTGCCTCCCATTCTACTTTTAAATACTCTAGGAACAACAAGTAGTTCTGCAGTGCGAGAGCGAAGTGCTCTAATAGGGTGATATGATACTACAAGGTCATTAAGATAAGGTGGGGCCTGATTATTTAAGACCTTGTGTGTGAGGAGCAGGATTTTGAATTCAATTCTGGATTTAACAGGAAGCCAATGAAGGGAAGCCAAAACAGGAGAAATATGCTATCTCGTTCTAGTCCCTGTCAGTACTCTTGCTGCAGCATTTTGGATCAGCTGAAGGCTTTTCAGGGAGTTTTTTGGACATCCTGATAATAATGAATTACAGTAGTCCAGCCTGGAAGTAATAAATGCATGAACTAGTTTTTCAGCGTCACTCTGAGACAGGATATTTCTAACTTTAGAGATTCCATTCCATTAGAGCGCAAATGGAAGAAAGCAGTCTTACATATTTGTTTAATATGTGCGTTGAAGGACATGTCCTGGTCAAAAATCACACCAAGGTTCCTCACAGTGTTACTGGAGGCCAAGGTAATGCCATCCAGAGGAAGAATCTGGTTAGACACCATATTTCTAAGATTTTCAGGGCCGAGTACAATAACCTCAGTTTTATCTGAATTAAGAAGCAGAAAGTTAGCGGCCATCCAGGTCTTTATGTCTTTAAGACATTCCTGCAGTTTAACTAATTGGTGTGTGTTACCTGGCTTCATGGATAGATAGAGCTGGGTGTCATCTGCATAGCAGTGAAAATTTATGCTATGTCTTCTAATGATGCTGCCTAAGGGAAGCATGTATAGTGTAAACAGAATTGGTCCTAGCATTGAACCCTGTGGAACTCCATAATTAACCTGTGTGTGAAGAGGACTCTCCATTTACATGTACAAATTGGAGTCTATTAGATAGATATGATACAAACCACTGCAGCACAGTACCTGTAATACCTACAGCATGATCTAATCGCTCTAATAGGATATTATGGTCAACAGTATCGAACGCTGCACTGAGGTCTAGCAGGACAAGCACAGAGATGAGTCCACTGTCAGAGGCCATAAGAAGATCATTTGTAACCTTCACTAAAGCTGTTTCTGTGCTGTGATGAGCTCTGAAACCTGACTGAAACTCTCCAAATAAGCCATTCCTCTGCAGATGATCAGTTAGCTGATGAACTGTTTGGAGTATGTGTTTCCCATTACTTCTGGTTTAAAAGTAACACAGCATTTCAGAAAAGAAACATCATACTAACAGTAAAATATGGTGGTGGTAGTGTGATGGTCTGGGACTGGTTTTAGAAAAGGAACAGCATATCAACAGTGTTAAGTCTAATTGTTGAATGTTCTCATTATGTTCTTAAATTTGTACAGTCTTGGTTCAAGTAGTAGGATCAAGACATTCCTTTGATCCTGAGCACTTCTCCAGCCACTCTGTGCTGGGGGAGGTTTTATTGCAGAAACATGTTTCTTGTGATGTTGCTTCCTGCTTTTATGACCCTTTTGGTCAGCAGGAGGTCACACACACACACACACGTTCTTGCACATGCATACACGTGCACACACACAGTGCCTTGTATTTGTAACCAAGGGGGGTTTTACGGAGGGAAGTGCTGTGATGTGTATTGTGTGAACTGTAACAGTTTGTCAATAAATAGCTGCGAGGGAAGCTGCTCTTTGAAGGATTTTGGGCTGGAGACAGGTTAGGAGTGTGAGCTCCAAGAGCTGGCTCTTGACCAAAAACTTCCCTCGCTAGCGGGTTGAAGATGTTCTGTTATGTCTTGTTTTCTTCATGATGAATAAGTCTCTAAACTAGCGGGGCTTGTGGAAACACAGACCCAACAAACAGTAAACAGGATAACATCATATTTATGTGATAGGTAAGTTTCCTTTCTTTTTCTAAGTTTCTCCTTTAACAGGAGAATGTCTGGCCAAGTGTTCGTGACCTCAAGCTGAAGTTCACTTGGGTTTTGCAGCAGGTCAGAAATCCAAAACACATCAACACGTCCACCTATGAAAGACTTGAGAAAATGGAAACTTTGGAGTGGCATAGTCAAAGTCCTGACCTTAGTCCGATTTAAATGCTGTGGCATGACTTTAAAAGGGTGGTTAATGCTCAAAAACCCTCCAATGTGGCTGAATTACAACAATTCTGCAAAGATGAGTGGGTCAAAATTCCTCCACAATGCTGTAAAAGACTCATTGCCAGTTATTGTAAATGCTTGATTGCAGTCGTTGCTACTAAGGGTGGCACAACCAGTTATTATGTTTAGGGGGCAATCCTTTTTTCACACAGGGCCATGAATTATTTCCCAATTAATAATAAACACCTTCATTTAGAAACTGTATTTTGTGTTTATTTGTGTTATCTTTTTCTAATAATTACATTTGTTTGATGATCTGAAACATTTAACTGTGACAAGCTCCAGCAAAATAGGAAATCAGGAAAGGGACAAACATTTTCACACAGCTGCGAACAGCCTGTAAACAGTGAAACCAGATGGTACTGTAAATACTCCTCATTCCTGAAGGTCTTACTACTATGTCAGCTTCCACGGCTCAAAGTCTTCAAACAGAATTTAATCCTCACCAGTCGAACTTTTGCAAGTTGAGTAAATTACACCATATAAAAAAAAAAAAAAAAAAAAAATCTCAGCAGGCACTGATGGATGGCCTCCTAGTCAATTAAGTTACATTAAATCATATTGTGTGTAATACTGACTCAAAGACAATTTAAGGAGCGAGAAAAAGAAAGACAAGAAGCATGGGCCTGTAATTTTTTAAAACTCAATTTCTCTACTTGATTGAACATATAAAGAAACCGATTACTGAGACAATGTGGCAGGCATTTAGAACACTAAAACATTTCAGGATATTGTTCTTGCGTTAGATTATCCTCCTAAGTGACTCCTAAAAAATCTTTTTGAAGTATTTTATTTTCTGCCTCCTGCCCAGTAAGGCTGCCATTCAAGAGGTGGTAAGGCAGTTTCATACCCTTTTCGTGGTCACCTGCTAAAAAACAGAGTGGGAGCGTGAGCATTAGATTAGAGGATGTGGACGAACACCTGTCTCGATATGCCCCCTAAAGACTTTGCACTAACATGCACAAAGACAGGAATATTCTTTTTTACTCCTCTCTCTCTAACAGATAGGCACATGTACACACACAAACACACATCCTTAGAAAAAACTCCATCTATTATTTTATGCAACGTGGAAGGTGCAAGGCAAATCATCCAAAGACGAAAAACTGATGGGACACATGCATGGTTTTGCATGCTAAGGTCCCTTTTTTTACTATTTTCTGTTTTTTAAAACCTTACTAAATAATGTTTACTAATTATTTATTTATAATATCTCAATGGTTATAATGTTTTAACTTACTTTTAAAATATAGAGGAGCAGTCACTATGAAGTCATTGTAAATGAGCCCTTAGCAAACCACAATGGAGAGCCGCGTCAGGGGATTGCTAAAGTATTTCTCTATTTAGTTTATTAATAGGAGCTTTTCTGTCATGGCCCAGCAGCACGAGGAAAATGGGATGGACACAAGTGCAGGATCCAAACCAGAAGCGAGACAGTGGGTGAACAAAAAGTTTATTTTTTTCCCCACAAGGTAAACACAAAAGCCAAATTTAACGATGCCACTACACTAGTTGGCGCACTGTCAAAACTAAGGCAACTAAATGAAAACTACACAGCTCTAGAATACAGCAGGACAGCTGTGGCTGTGGAGAGGTGGAAGCTGGGCTGGGAAAATACTATGAAGAGACCAGGGCACTGTAATGAGAGGAGAGCTCGAGGTCGAGGCGCGGGGAGGCAGGCAGGTGAGTGGCAAGCTAGTTGGTAATGCTGTACTAGCAGCTGGTGACCCAGGTCCAGAAAAGCAGGAATGACTGAGGCGAGAACCCCACTCCAGGAACCAACTCTGAAGACAGGGAAAAAAAGCAGGTAAGTTGTCACATGAGAGCTGGACTGAGCAATAATACACCACTGACTAACATGGGATAGCAGATACTCAGGCGATGACTAATTGACTAACAGGTCTTATATGCTGCTGGAATAATTGCCCACAGGTGGTCGGCCAATCTCCGCCCAAAGGAGGAGGACTGCTGTTGGAGAACTGCAGGGGCCCACCCAGACCATGACAATTTCACCATTACATAGGAAAGTCCCTTCTGACTGATTGTTAAATTTGTCACTAAGACCCGCCCTTAACAAAAAGAAGAAGAAGAAAAATATGATGTGAATAATAACCTTATATAAGAACATGTGGAAGACAATGTCATCAGGTGACATTTATTTAATTTCATAATATAATCAAAGTACTATTAACTACAATAAATATTCTTACCACGTTAAGGGATTAACTATAATCAGTGACGTGATATGAAAAAAAGAAACATATCTGCCAGGAACATTCAAAGTCAGAGTCAAAGCTTTATTGAAACACACCAGAAACATAGTAAACAGCTGCTAAACCAATAGCTTTAAAAGTCCCCACTCACTGATTGGAACATATGAAACTGCCTCGAGTCAGATCTAGACCCTCCCCTCAAAGGTGCCATCCCTCCTCATCAACCATCCAGTTTGCATTGCTCCCGGCAGCTGGAAACAATAAGGCAATCAGTACAGCACAACAAACTGTGTGTTGACTCACCCCACCACTAATGTAGCTGAAAAATAAAGTCATAACTACTAACAACAACACTGTAGTTAAAAGAAATCATCCTGTGTATTGAATCTGATCAGTCTTTTGTTTTTTGCCTCTGACGTGCTGTCAGAATTTGTAGGTGTATCATTGTCAAAGTGTACAATGCAGAGCTATATACACATAAATATGGGGAGTTTGCAACAAGGTTACACCCACCGTTTGAAACATGAAGACCAGATTAGACTCTCATTTCAAGAGTGAGAACAAGATGAACTTGTACCAGAAAGATGGGAGGAGAAAAAAAGGAACAGCTCACGGTGCGAAGCATACCATATCATCTTTGGTGTAGGTAATGTTATTGATGATGTGACAGCTAACAGAAGTAGCAGGATGAATTCTAAAGTTTATAAGGGCTTTACTCTGCTCAGTCAGCCAGTTGCCTCAAAACTGATTGTACAGCACTTCACAGTGAAAATGGATAAAGACCCAAAGCACACTTCAAAAGCAGCCCATGAGTTTCCCAAGGCAAAATGGGATATTGTTTGATACCCGAGTCTGTCACCTGATCTCAACACAATATAGCAATGAAGAGAGACGCACAGACAAGCGGCAACTGAAGGTGGCTGCTATAAAGACCTGGCAGAGCATCTCAAGGGAACAATCACAGGATTTAGTGATGTCCATGGGTTTTTTTTAGTTTGAGCCTTTGAAAATGGAGGACGTATGAAAATGTTTCCAATTTCTAAACAGTTAATTTGATATTTTTATTAAATTAAAGCTGAATGTCTGCACTTCAATCCCATTTTAAATGAATATCATGGTGTACAGAGGCCAAATGAGAAAAAGAAAATCGTCACTGTCCGAATGCTTATGGATTTACACTGAAAATCAATGTTGAAGTCGAAATAAGAAAAGACAGTATATCCTTTACATTAAAGATTTAAACACAAAATCATGTCAAATTATATCGAGCTTAGAGAAAAACTATTTCTCACATTATTTCAAGGTGTAAACACCAACACACATGTAAGCACACAGTATACGCTACATTGCACTTTGCAAGCTTTGGCCCTCAGCTTTCAGTATACTCGTTCAAGGTCTGAACCCATTTATACTGAATAACTCTAATTAGATACAAAAGGGAAAAAAGCATATTTGATGGAAGTGTGGGTGCATAAGCAAAGTGAGAAATGAGGGATAAAGAGATAAACTAGACCTTGACAAGGATAATTCTGCTTAAAGCTGTGAAACTATGTATTCTAAAAGTAATGTCAGATATTCAGGCATAAAAGCCCTGATACAACCTTGTGCACGCATGAAAAAAAAACATGGTAAATAGCGCCTGCACTCTGCATCCTCCTGTAATTATTATCTATTATGAAAACCAGATGTTAATGATAGACACAAAACATTCATTCAGGAAGCACAGTTGTTATTCAGATTTCATCCTCTCAGCCTTTGGCACTCATGGATTAGTCAACTCAATTATAGGGTCATCTTTTGACTAAATGGCAGATTTTGCCTGCTAGCTAATAGTGCTATTGTATATTTTAGCAGTCTGTCATTGTTTTAGTCCCGTGTTCTGGTCCCAGTTGTTTGGTTTCATATTAGTTTAAATGCTCGTACTTTTTGACTATTATTAGTTTGTCATTTTGCTTTTATTACCTCTAATATATTAAATCTTTAGTTCTTTTTGCATTTACTTTATAGTTACTTTTTGGCAGTTATGGAGTTTGTTATTTGTGTTTAGTTCCCTCATTGTTTCTCCCTTCCTCTTTCTGTCTTCACCTTACTCCAGGTCAAATGAACAGTTTTAGTTCTTGTGTTTTCGTTGTGCTTTGGTTTCTATCTTGAGTTTATTATTTCAACCTCCTGTGTTTTAGGGCGAGTCTTTAGTAGTTACCTTTTGGGTTATTTCCTGTTTTGCTTTGATAACTGTCTCCTGTGACTTGCTTTGAGTTTTACTTCCCTCCTGTGATTGTCTGCACCTGTATCTCGCTTTCTCCAGCTGTCTCTACTCCCCTAATCACCCTCTGTGTATAAATAGACCTGTTCTCCTTGTAGCCTTTGTCAGATTGTCTGTTGCTGTTCCTCCTGTGTTCCCTGAGTAAATTTGTTGCCTTTGTTTGTTTGTTGCCCTTTGGACTTAAACCATCAGCTCCTTGGTAGCACTTGCTTTTAGTTTTATGTCGTGTTTTTGCTTGTAAACTGGAACGTTTCGTATGTAAAATATTGATAAGTATGAGTTTATGTTGTTTTTTTTATCAACTACTGTTATGGAAGTATACCAAAGTTCATATGTAACAATGTTACATAACTAATTCTGAGCCATTTTTACTATAGCTTTGCAGGAGTATCAATCTGATCACCTATTTAAGACAACATAATTGGGTGTGGGGATTCTAAAATTGGTGTATTGAATAATACATTTTGGGGCTTTCAGGAGGATCAGATCCAGATGAGTAACAATGCCACTGCAATTCTGAAAACTGAATAAACTGAAACGGGTACTAAAGTCTCTTTTAATCTTATAAAACCTAAAGCCTTTATTTGAATCCCTCTATATTACCTCTAGGTATATAAACCTGTTTATACCCACTGCACTATTTTTATAATATTTTCTGCCACTATTCTGTTTTGAGCTGTCCTAGGTCATGGTGATATAATATTGCTTCAGTCTGATGAGGAAGAGTGTTTGTGCAATTGTTGAGTTTAATATAATAAGTACATGGTGACTAGGGCTAATACAATAATGAATGCATATAGGAGTTTGTAAAGAAAGCAACTTAAAGAAGTCCAATTGATCTCTTTTCAAGCTCCCTAGACTGGTAGCTCATTGACTGGTCTGTAATTATAAAACACAATATTAAAAAAAAAAAAAAAAAAAAAAAAAAATTATTAACTCACAGAAAATGCCCTGTTTTATTTCAGTTTCTGTGGACCCATTAAAAAAATTGTAGACAATGAAAAAAGTTTATTTTTATCTATTACTTATTTCAGTGTAGTATGAGTGTCCTTTATTGTTGGGTAATGCCATAAAATTTATGAAAGTAAAAGTTAAAAATACACAATTTATGCCCTTCTTCACATTTCCCAAAGCGCTCCAGTGGGCCGGATTGGAGTCTTTACCAGCCCGATCCATCATAAAGGATGTGAACCTATTTATTTGCAGTATAAATCCTTCTGAATGCATGAAATAATGCATAGTGAGAGCAATAGCCAGGCTGCTGAAGCAATACTGCAGACACAAACACACACAGATGCACAAGTACATAGTGGTCATTCATCTAAAGTTTCTAAATTTTCTGCCCATATGCTGGAATCCAGTTTGTATTGAAATAAACAGTCACTGGTAATGTTGCCATCTGGTGGAGTGCAAACTCTGGTCCAACACTTTTCCCTGGTGCACAGCAAATAAAACTCCCCATCAAAACGATGGCCACTGAAAATATTTAGGTATAGATTTGGACAGAAGTCGGGGCATGAAATATTGAACACCAAAACATATTGAGACTAGGAAATGTATTAGGAGAGTTTTAGATTGTGAAAAATATGAATGTTTTGATGTGTTGATAAATAAATATGTAGGGGAGAGTGAGGTAAGATGAGCCACTTTTTACTCATGTTGCCCTGGATGTGAGAAAAAAATGACACAGAAATAGAATGATAACATATTCCTTTATTTCAGGATGTCTCCTTTCAAATGTAATGATCAGAATCTATGTCTGATGACGCTGCCCAAAATAATGACCTATTAAAAAAAAATGCTCCTTTGGCTCAACTTGCCCCAGATTAGGGGTAAATTGAACCTAGTCAGTGGGTAAACTGAGCCATCTTGGGGCAAACTGACCATGTAGTTTTTAAAATGTAAAACTGATCATATTGTGAAAACAAACCATTTTAACAGTTGTAAACCTGTGAGAACAAACCTGGAAACTGGTGGTTTCTAAACAAACCACCAGTTCAAAACCATTTATTCAAAAGAACTATTCAATATTCCAGTGATCAAGGTTGCAGGGGAATATGAACTGTTGCTCCCTCCTTGCAGTTCCTCCAGCCTGTTGAGGTTGAGGTAGCTTCTTCAGCACATCCTTGCGTGGGAAAGATGCCTCATCATTTTCCTTGAACACAAACGTGGGTTTCTTACTGCTAGTGATCCCTCGGATTCTTCTGAGAAATCTGGCACTCACTTCATTGTCTGCAAAGCTGTCAACCAGGCCAATGTAATGGTGGCTCCTGGATTTGGATGCAAATCTTACGATGACAAAGTCACCAACTACCAGGTCTGAGACATCTGGTTCACTTCTTTCATCGCTGGAACTGTCATACTCAGAAGTGTCTTCAAATGGGATGGGAACATCACTCTCCTCAGAGCTGCTTTCCACTGCAATTTTTGTCTGGGTTTGTTTCCTCTTCCACATTCCTTGCTTTTTGTGGATTATTTCTTTTTTGCCTTTCAGTTTATTTGTCCTTTCTTCATGGGCTCTCTCAATTGCCTGCTTTTCAGGTGTATCAGTCAGGATTCGTGTCTTCACACGCTTTCGATTTGTTTGTTTCCTGGGCTGCTGACTTTTGGGTAAGGGTAGAATATCAGTGGGAGACACATATCGAGCATGGTTGGGGTCACTTCGTGAACCACATGCATGTACAGGGTCTGGTGAAGGTAGCTCAGCAGAAAGAGAGGCTGAAACCACAGGTGCAACACCTTCAGCGGCAGGCTGCTGCTCCAGGTTGGGCCTGTCTGACACCATGGATGGCTCAAACTCTGCATCAGAGAAGATATCTCTGTTGTAAGGGAAAATCCCAGTGGCTCTAAATCCCGAGGAGATATTTCGTGGTGTCATTGCTGACATGAAAGCATCATTCACACAACCAGCAATTTGGTATATGCTGGCAGTTTTGCCTGGGTTGGACCTCATCCAGCCATCAAGAGCTCTGTTGTAATAGGTTTTAAATGGACCATACACACACTTATCCAGAGGCTGAAGGCGATGGGAAGTGTGGGGTGGAATTGTGAGCATTACAATACCACTTGTTTTTGCTATGTCCAAAGCCTTCAGTGAAATGTGGGCTTCATGGTTATCCATGATTAGCAGCAGTGGCAGGTCAGGGGAGCACTTGGTCTGCTGAACCAGATGTTCAAGGAACACAACAAAGACATCTTCACTGATCCAGCCTGATCTTGTAGTGGTACCAATTGATCCCGGAGGTGCTCCTGCAATGAAGTGGTCTTTGTATCTAACCCTTGGGAAGAGAAACATCGGAGGGACTGCGTTACCAGTCGCATTGACAGCACAGACTACAGTCACCAGTTCGCCTCTTTCAGCAGATGTGATGGAGCCCACTTGTTTTTTTCCTTTTTCTGCCACTACCTGCTTTGGTGTCTGTACTGTTGTTACACCTGTTTCGTCAACATTAAAAATCATGTTTGGGGGGAATTTATACCTGTCAAACAAAAAAAAAGCAATGATGATTAGTTAAATTTTTAAGTAATGCAAAAAATGTTAGCTGAGAGTACGCATATTTATTCACTTAACTGTTGTTTGTAGTTGTCATAAATAGTTATTAATGTTTTCAATTAGATAACTTCTGTTACCTGTCGATCACTTTAGCCAGATTGTCAAAGAACTCCCCAACTGTAGTCTTATTGAAGGCTGTAGCTCTTCCCAAAGATGTTGCCTCAGGCATACGGCAAGAGAGATGGTGGCGTGCCAAAAAATTCTTGAACCATTCTTTACCTAAAAAATGTAATGGTAAAGTAGTAAACTACACAAAATACATTAGTCTGTGCCAACCTACTGAAATGTTGTTTCTTGCACTTCCTACCGGCTAAACCTTTCTCTGTCCAGTTGCTGGGAGTAGGAATGTTGTTTCTGCCTGCCAATTCTAATGCCAGTTCACGGCATTTCTTTGGGGAAATGCCATGGAACTGCTCTGCAAGCTTCTTGATATGCTCTGCTAGCTCCTTCTCCACCTCCTCAGAGAAGACTCTCTTTGCTGAAGCTGTTCCACTATAGCCAACCGATTTGACCTCCTGTGTGTCCCTCTTTTTAATATATCTCCTGAGTGTTGACCTGTCAATTTGTCTTTCTTTAGCCACTGATCTTATGGACTTTCGTCCCTTGACTTCACTCGCTGCCCTTTCAATCTCCTCCAGGGGTGTTGAGCCCCAGCTGGTCTTCCGTCTGTAGGTCCTTGGCATGATATCTTTTCTATAATAGTTAACATATGACAAATACAACAAAAGGGTTCAGTATACTGAACTAAAATACTATTTAATAAGTCAGAGCCTTAAATAAATTTCAGTGCCTTATGGTGGGGTAGGTTGAACCATTGGATCAATTTACCCCATAGCCTTTGGCTCACTTTGCCCCATAGCCACCATTTTAAAAAAACGGGCTAGCTTAGCAATTTAGGCTAATCTTTAGAAAACTTCTTCAGATGATATTATATTTTAGAAACCCACCAACATGTATAATATATCATTTTAGACACAGATACATATGTTTTAATATTACAGTCAATTTACCTGATATGCAGAAATTTTACTTTGACAAGCAAAAAACATTTTTTTGTGTAATACAGACTTACCCCTTCTCCAATGTGCTCCTCTTTAATATAGCAGGATGGAAATGATGAGTGCTTCCTGGATTTATGGTCACATGACAAAACATGTACACAGTTACCTAGATACAAGGGGTGGTTCAACTTACCCACTGGCTCATCTTACCTCACTCTCCCCTAATGTTGTGTAGAGCTTAGAGCCAAAATGTAAATCCCCTGATGAGTCACAGCTTTCAGTCACAAAAGAGTTTAGTAAGGCATGTGTAAATTTTGCAAAGACAGACATAATATAACATTGCATTTTAACACAAACCAACAAGTTAAACCAGTTTATTACAAGAACATCTCAAACTACCTTTTTTTTTTGGCTGCTTCTCTCCCTTGACTTATTTTAAATTACTTGGCTTATCCTAGCCCCTTTTTTTTTCCATCTCTATTGTCACAACAGCTCATATCTCAGTGATAAAAAAAAAAAAAAGGACAATACATTGTTATAGCTGCCAAAATATTTTCATAAACTGAAGTTACTGATATTAAATATATATAACAAAATTACATAAGAAGTTATTCCTGCAGATCAGTAGGATCTCTAGCTGTGCATGATTGTGTGTGAGCGTGGTAAGGTGCAGGACAACAAAACAAACAAAAAAAAAACTGAAGAGAAACTAAGATGACATAACCACAGGACTCCCTGCCAAGCCAGAGAAGAAGGGTGCCAGCAACATCCTAAGGCTTGTAGACTGAGAACACCGGGCCCAGGTGCCTCCAGTTAGCACCGACAATCCCTTCACCACCCACCAGGTATCTGAAACACATGAAGACAAAGAAACAATTGACACGAATGGGCAGAGATCGTCAGAGTGCAGTCAGCTTAAAAGATTTTCACTATAGCAAGTTAGCTTATTTGTGTGATTCAATTATTATTTTTTTACTCCCTTCATACGGTTTATTTTCTATCTGGAAAGCTCCATAAAACAACATCTGATCAATAACAGCCTGAAAGCACTGCTGGATCCTCCTCTCTTTCCCTCTGGAAGCTGGAATTCATTCCTGACCCACAGCCAAAGCCACCGCAATAACCCCCCCCCCCCCCCACACACACACACACACACACACACACACACACACACACACACACACACACACACACACACACACACACACACACACAAGCCAGCTCCTGTTGACATAGAGTGATGATACGCCAATTGGCTGGTTATCGCCAGGCCTCTCTGTGCAAATATTTACCAGATCCCTGAATGACTGACAAATAAAACATAAGCAGGGAATAAATTATAAACAGGGCAAACACTCATCCGAACCTGAAAATGAAAAAGTGAAATCTATCTACCAGTAATAAATATCTGATTAGGGGAGGGAGTAGTAGAGAAGAATTGGAGTGCAAAGAGAGGAGTAACAAGCAATTAGAAGGGGAGGAAAGAGAAGGAGATGAGGACACAGGGGAACAAAACTAGCTAAAAGGACAGGGGAACAGACCCAGATATGAGGGAAGGGAAGGAATGAAGATGATAAGCTCAGACAAAATCCCCTCTTAATTGGCTAAGCTTGAAAACACCAGTTGCATTTGGGAAAGAGACCAAAAACATCTTTCAGTTTCCCATATTTTAGGCCAACTTAACTTCCTTTTCCAGCCCAGTTTTTAAACTAACCAGAGGAAAACATCCTTGAATGCTGAGTAGATTCATTACATACTTGAGGAAATGTATCAGGAACCAGAGTAAATGACAACTGCCATGAGGGGCACAAAGTGAAGGGGCACAAAGTGGGACCTGACAGCATGAAGCTGGAGCAGAAAGGCAGACGCGGTGAGACAGGCTGACATTTAAACACGAGACATGACATAAAGGTGATTTACCTAGAATGGTGTGATTGTATCGAGAATTCCCACACCAAGTCAGATAAAGCTTATTGTCAAAGAAAGTCTATAATAGTGAAACAAAAAACGTTTGTTACTGCATGCAATGTGTGTATAGATCAAAACATGCCCCACTAAAATGAAGGCTGATAGAACATCAAACCTATGACTAGCGGTAGAGAGCCATTGGACTGTTCACATATAAATACGAGAACAGATTTACCCAAATTCCTCTCCTGCTGCATCCAACAAAAGCAGGAGATGAACTCTGTAAGGAACAGATAGGAAAAGACGAGAAAGGGTCCTTGAAATCCTGGCGGGTGCTTTGAAAATCTGCATAGCCCAAGCAAGAAACAACAGACTATAGATTTTCTTTTTCTTTTTTTCTTTTTTTTTTTTTTCTTGGTCAAGGTCATAACTTGCTTGTTAGCCTAAGATCCTAAATGGATTTCCTACAATTAAAAGCCATAATCTTTTCATAATCTGCTCATCTCATAATAAGTTGCAGTTCACTTAATTATATCGACATCATTCACTTAGATTAAAAAAATATGAATGCCAACACCGTCACTTAACAGCAAAAGTTCTGGGTTCAAATCTGCTGGCCAGCTCGGTGCTTTCTTTGTGGATTTTGTCATGTTCTCTCTGTGCCTGTGTTCCCTCCAGATGTTATGGCTTTAGGACATTTTAGGTTAATTGGTGGTTCCAAAGTCGCAGTAGGAGTGAGTATGAAAGCGAATGGTTGTCTGTCTCTGTGATGGACGGCAAATGGAAGCCCATTTGCACCCTGAAGAACATGAATGATGATATCGAGCTTAAAAGAATGAATAAACTTAACTTCTTGGAATGCAAGTTCTCTTGAAGCCCTGGTCCTTGGGAACAGGGCAATACCTTTTTCTCTGGTTTCCACCTAAGCTGGGACATGATATTAAATGTCATTGTCCTTACCGTTCTGAAATAGACTCATACTAAATTTTGGCATGTTCAAAGTGCTAAGATTTTGATAAGTCAACAGAAAAGAGGAGCACAACTGGCAATCCACAATTACAACGCTATTTTCATGTGGCAATTGTCCATAACCACCTTTTTCCTGTTAATCTGCTCAAACAACATAGTTTGCACCTTATAAGTACCTTAAAGGGGCTTTTTCTGCACTTGTCATTTTCTGTCAAGTATGTAAAACTAAACTCCAAAAGTATGACCTCTTCTCACAATTTGTACATTCAGTAGTTATTTGTGACAGTGAGCTTTTTACCCCACTTATAAAGTGGAACCGTTAATAAAAAGTAAATTAAATTAAATTTCCTCATCCAGACAATTAAGTGTCAGATAAGATGAGAGGTTGTGTGGCAGATTGTAATCCAATGCAAAGACTTGAGATTAATACTAACTGTGAAACAAGAGGATATATGCAAGCCTCTATCCAAACTTCTTTGTACCTTCCACTTAGTTGGGTGCGTGTGTGTCACGCTAGTATACTATTGCAAGTGTAGCAGTACTAAAGACCAAAATGGGCTCATTATTTGTGGGAGGGCCCTATTTCATCTTTTAAAATAATACAATCAGCTATGCAAAAAAAAAATCTGTTGAGGAAACCTCCCTGATGATATTGCTGTAGACACCAATCTAAGGTAACATTATGGAATCCAAACTAGAAATCTGTGTATTAAAAATAGTAACATACCTGTGCTGGCTAATAATATTCTACATTTACAGGAAAGCATAATCCTGGACTTTTGCCCTCAATATAGTCATTATATCATTTGTCATAAAAACTGGTATTTAAAGCCTCTTCCCTTGAGAGGTACAAACTTATTTTTGTAATTTTGCATCTTTAGCTTTATTACACACTGTATAAAAAAGTATCTCCATCTAAGCGTCTTTTCTGCCACTTGTTCAGGGCCTGGTCACTGTGGCAGTGGGTCAACCGAGGTAATGGCACAAATTCATTCCATCTTTTCCTGTCAGATCCAAAGCATTCCTAAGTCAGATCAGATATGTAACCTTTCCAGTGTATTTGGGCTCCAGCACTAGGTTTGCCACTCTGACTCTGATGCAGCTTCATCTTCAGTCCCTCACAGGAAAGGTTTTGGTTTTGTGTCGGTTTTTTCAGCAGACACATTTCTCACATAATTCAGAATTGGTCTGTCAGTACTTTGTGTTTAACACCATTTTTGTCCTTCTGTATCTCTTATCACTCATGTTAAATGTATACTGGCAATCTCACAACAGCAGCTGTCATTAAACCACATTATTGTGCATTTTGTGAGGCTTTCTAGTGGTACTAAAACAATGATTTATATGGAGCAAACCACTTTAGTAATGACTGCCAGTTAAAGTAGTAGCTTATTTATGAACCATCAACTGTTTTCTGGCAGGTAATCATCACATCCAGCACAGAGATGCTAAACTGTCATTCCAGGCCAATTTATAGTTGGATACAGAACACTGCAGTGCCTGTTGAAAGTTGCCATCTGATTAAGCGAGGAGAAGAACTTCAACTACAAAAAGCACGAAAGTAATTCTGCTTTCCCTTCAAATTCATGAAAATCATAGAAAGTTTAGGACAGCTCTGGAGGAGCCCACAGGCCACTGTTTAAGTTGCTTGACCTCTAGAGTACTTGCTATACTACTGACAAAGCTTGCATATTTGGTGTACTTTATGTGTAGTGCAGTCATGGTCACTGCAAATGGCAGGACTACTATTATATGTAGTAGTCCTGAAAACTACTAGTATTAAAATAAATTTAGTTGTTGAATGTAGCATTAGGCATGTGATACTAATGAAATGTGTCAGCCAAGAGAGCACAACAATGTCCAAAGCCTTGAGCATCCCAGGGAGAAGTGTCCTGAGTCCCCCGAGTCTGCCCCCTCCGTAAAAGACATGTTGGCCTTGTTCAGGTGTGCCTCCAAGTGCTCTTTTCAGAGCTCAACTGTATCATCATTCAAGTATTCCCCCTGCTTGAGCAAAGCCATTATCTGACAGCTTGGCAGAATTTCCTTAAGTCCAACCTAAAGTGCATCTTCATGCATTGCTTATGCAGCCCTGATGGACGTCAGGGGCATGGGGCCTGAGTGGGTTATGGCTCAAGAAGTCATTATCGATTGTTGTGGCGGCCAAGTCTGTATATTTGAAGCAGCAGGCAGACGCTGGAGGGCAGATGGACTGTGTGATGCCAGGCAGCAAAATCCCAGGTGTGACAGCTCAGGGAGGAGATGGAGAAAATTATTGTAATATTTAATTCTGGTTTTGATAACAATGCCAAAAAATGCATGTATGCCTAATTAATTACATTTAACCCTTGAACACACAAGTATCATACAGGCCACCTGGACTGTTTTTGTAATTATGAATAATTCTCATCTTTTAGAAACCATTCAAATTTTCTCTTAAGCCCAAAATGACTGAGGAGGACACATGGTAAAATCTAGGCGCAGCTGATTTTTCCATGTGTTCAGAAAGTGGCACCTTGTGAATGCTTTGTGCTACCATGATACAATAAATATCCCTGTAAAGCTTGTCTTTTCTACCTTTCGGAAACCATTAGAATTTTGTCTATAGCACAAATGGTAGCAAAGTTACAGTCATTTAAAGAGCGCTTGTAAAACGGGTCCGCTGCCAGATCGGTAAGTAAAAGGGTTAATAATGATGATTATGCTGTGCATTTGATCTAGTAAGTTTTATGTAATATATAAAAAATGATTACTTAAATTTCAGTAGTGGTGCTTTTCTGATAAACTCCACTTTTTTAAATTGTTTCACAGTCAGTATTCATTCCAAGTCTTTGCATTGGATTAAAATATGCTGCACAGACTCTCATCATAAGTATGAGTGAGTTCAGGGACAACATCTTCATTTGAAACAATCTTTTGTAGTGTAGATTAAGCCTGCTAAGCACTTCTTTTCTTCTAGCTCAAGGATAAAGGTGTCAACAATGTAGAGACAACAGGAAATTGAAAGACTATCTTTCTTGTTTTGACCTGAAGTCAGGCCATACATCACTGGTACAAACCCTCAGGAGTCCAGAGGCAGGCTGTGCTCAGCTTTTAGATCAATTTATGGGGAAACAAAAAAACATAAAGACAACACAAAATAAGAATAAAATAGTTGATCTGGTGTCTGATTTTATATATTTGGTAAGTGAACAAAAATGGATGATGATTATGAAATGTAGTGTATTCGTGTATTGATTTAGTTAACCCCTTAGGCATTTTTGTCTAGCACCACAATCATGACAACTTTTGCATTTCTAATTTACATTATCCCTTTAATTCTTGCACTACGACATGAGTGGTGTGCTTCCAGTAGACATAAATGTATTGAGCAAATACTGCATTGAGTATCAGGGACCCTAAGGGCTTTTCCTCTAGCATTCATATCTATCCTACCTTGCTAATACTGTATATAACTTAAGCTCAGCTAAGTGTAACTAGAGCAGTTAGATAATTGCTTCAAGGGGATCAGATAACAGGCAAATAATCATATTTGTACTGCCATTCATGAAGCTTCTACATTGTATGTGCAAGGCACATTATAGGTGTAGTAGACTATAGTCAAAATTGCAAAATAAATTAATAGAAAAGGTTCAATGCAGATTTCTGTTTTTGTCAACAAAAACTAGCACAAACCCTTACATATTCACAATAATGGGTTGCTGTATGTTGCACACCACCACTATACCCTTTCTGACTTACAGACTTCTACAGTTATGGATCTGTGCTACTGCCAATTCATATTTGGTCAGCACGAAAGAATGAGAAAGCAGAGAGAGCTGTAATGCCAAGGACTGTGTATGGTGCACAAGAGAGAAGTACCCTGATCCCAGTGTCCACAAAGCATTAGATTGCTTTCACATAGATAAGCTGGCGAAGCCCCTGGGCTCTTATTTAATGCCCTCAGCAGCTATGCTGTTGTCTGCGTGGCTTTACATTTACAAGGTTGTTTATAATGATAATCACTGCCTGACCCAGAACAGGATTGAATCATTCAGTTGCTGGCATTTCTTTGCTCACACTGCTGAATCATAAACTGTTGAACCTAGTGGAGTGAAGACGTTTACAGCGAAATATAGTTTGCTAAAAAATGTAAGCAAACATTTATCCTCCGAAATACTCAGATCGCCCATAAGTTCAGAGGAATGCTACAAGGCTGTCTGATTTATTTATCAGCTGTCTATAAATAAATTGAGGGCATCATATTGAATTTGTTTGCAAAATCAGAGTAGCATTTTATGATCATTGTTTGATTCACAGACATTCATACAAATCTGATATACACCTATTTTCTCTCCTTTAACCACTGTAGAGCTGATTGTGGGCTTAGGTCTCCCGCCTCACATATTATAAGATAAGTCCTACTTTAAACGGCCTCAGTCCTTTCATGTTTTAAGATGGATTGGCTTACCGTGAATTTGCATGCAACTGAGAGAATATGAGGACAATCACTCGGCAAAATCACAAATTAATTTGATTAGTCACTACTAATGGTTGTACCTGAAACCATTTCAAGCCCCATAATATTAATAATGCAGAGCACTGTGCAGCAATATAGATATTAATAATGCAGCACTGGTCAACAACAGGACACATATCACACATGCTGCAGGCAGAGGCTAATCATTATAGGTTTTATTAGCTGTTTTTATTCATGTTTTATTAAATCAGGTAGTTTCTTGTGGATCAAACACAATATATTTCAAACATTCCCAATGCATTTGACTTTCTTTCAGAGTTATCATAAATGGTTTAATGCTCTATGATGAATTAATGTGCTGTAAATTCAAGTTTAGCATCAAGTAAAGCCTAATAAACTAAAGTGCTTATTTTCCAAAGTTTCAGTATTATGAAAAATTATCTAATTTAATCAATTAAAAGTTTTAGTTTAGGTAAAATAATTTACTCAACACATGTTCATGTGTTCAAATTCATTTTGTGTTTCTATTACAAGATCAGTCACAATGCTAAAGTTCCAACACGATTAAGACCCCAGCAGTGGAAGAACTGGACAAGAAGGTTGTAAAGTGATCAATAAATGTGATCAGCAGAGTGAGTGCCTGGTTGAGTGGTCCATTTCAAGCTCTGTTAACTTCAATGATGGTGTGTCAGAAGCAAAGATGAGGTTTGTCAACGCACAAATGTTTTTCACACAGTTTACCTGATTTTCCATCTAACCAAACTCATTTTTTCTTACACACAATGTTCCTCCATGATTAACCTGTAATAATCATGTAATATGTGATAAGGAAGTAAGACATAGAGAAAATATGAGAGCTTATGTCACTTTTAAAAGGAGATATTTTTTCTTTTTCTCTATTTTTTCCTTTTTCAGTTTATTTATATTTATTTTCACTTTTAATCATTTTACATTTTTCAGTGTTGTCAGCATTCTCACCACTGGTCAATCACCTCGATACTATGGAGCACTTCAGTCTGTTGCCTTTTGCCTCACATTTCCTTTTCAATATCATACATTTATGAAAGACAATAAACAAGCCCATTTGGGAAATTCCAGATAACGGATGCATTTCTACAGTCCCTGTGATCTGAGTTCCAATTCCACCTTTTGAACAAATTTGGTCGATGTGTTTCATTCCATAAAGAAGCTAATCCTGTAAATTACTGCTGTCTTCTGTCTTGAAGCATGTTCAGCTACCAGTTGTTGAATCTGGATTCTTGTTTTTGTGGGAATGTCCATGCCCCACTGAGAAATCCTGAAGGTTGGCACACTGACTCCTCCAAGTTCCTGTTTCAGGTGTCTGGTCTCTGAGAAATCACAGTATCAAATCACAATGGTTAATCTGATTCTCTATGTTTTAGTTTCTCAACAGATACGTTGCTAATCACCTTGAGTTAGAGGGAAGAGTGAAGCAGCTTTTAATAACTCAATGAAAACTTCACACAAAACAAGAGAGCCTTCACAGAGAAGATTCGGATAATGGAAAGGGAAAAGTCCGCTTCCTTCAAACTGGGTTTGTTGTTCCTATGACTTTGTTGCGTGAGTTGGATTACTGTTTTGATGTCATCATCATTCTAGTAATGTTCCATTCTAGTGCCTATATCTTTATTTATATTTACAGGGTTTACTGCTCTAGTCTTTATGTTCTTACTTCTTGCCTTTCTGGTTCAGTCAGCGTTTCCGTGTCCGACTTATTGATCAGTTAGTGTCTGTTACCCTGTTTCTGCTATCATGTTTACCGTTTACTCTTCCTGTCATGGTTCCTCATTCTTGAACTCAGAGATTTTGCTTTGAATGTGTTTATTGTTCTAATGTGGCTCTAGTTTATTCTTTATACCTATTGCACTTTAGTATCTTGAGCCTTAGTTCTTGGTTGCAGTTATTTTTTGCAGTTAGTATCCCACATAATTCAATTCAATTCAATTCAATTCAATTTTATTTATATAGCGCCAAATCACAACAAAAGTCGCCTCAAGGCGCTTCATAGATACAGAGAAAAACCCAACAATCATATGACCCCCTATGAGCAAGCACTTTGGCGACAGTGGGAAGGAAAAACTCCCTTTTAACAGGAAGAAACCTCCGGCAGAACCAGGCTCAGGGAGGGGCGGCCATCTGCTGCGACCGGTTGGGGTGAGAGAAGGAAGACAGGATAAAAGACATGCTGTGGAAGAGAGACAGAGGTTAATAACAGATATGATTCAATGCAGAGAGGTCTATTAATACATAGTGAGTGAGAAAGGTGACTGGAAAGGAAAAACTCAATGCATCTTGGGAATCCCCCGGCAGCCTACGTCTATTGCAGCATAACTAAGGGAGGATTCAGGGTCACCTGGTCCAGCCCTAACTATATGCTTTAGCAAAAAGGAAAGTTTTAAGCCTAATCTTAAAAGTAGAGATAGTTTCTGTCTCCCGAATCCAAACTGGAAGCTGGTTCCACAGAAGAGGGGCCTGAAAACTGAAGGCTCTGCCTCCCATTCTACTTTTAAATACTCTAGGAACAACAAGTAGGCCTGCAGAGCGAGAGCGAAGTGCTCTAATAGGGTGATATGATACTACAAGGTCATTAAGATAAGATGGGGCCTGATTATTTAAGACCTTGTATGTGAGGAGCAGGATTTTGAATTCAATTCTGGATTTAACAGGAAGCCAATGAAGGGAAGCCAAAACAGGAGAAATATGCTCTCTCCTTCTAGTCCCTGTCAGTACTCTAGAGTGTATTCTGTTAGTCTCCTGTTATTTTCTGAATTTTCCCCCGGTGTATCATTGTTTCTGGTTTGTACTGTATGTTAAGTTTGTCTCTGCATAAGTTGTTCCTTTGTTGTTTAGTTCCTATTTTATTTTGGAAGTCTCTGTTGTCTTGTGTACCTTGTATTGACTTCCCTTGTCTCATTATCTCTGACTTATTTCTACTGTGTCCCCCACCTGTTCTTCACTACCCTCATTACCTCATGTATTTATTATCCGAGTCTCCCCTTTTGGACTTCATATTTTTCCAGTCAGCAATAAAAACTTGTTTTATGTTTCACTCCTTATTTTTGATCCCCATGGTCCCCACACGTATCCATACATATCCATAATTCTGTGTTCCACAATTATCTCTCTATTCTTCTAAATGTTTTGCCTTTGACGCTCCATGTACTTCACTTTTCCATATAGTGTTTCCTCAGATTCAGGTTTTAAACCTTTCTTTTAGTTATATTATTCTAACCTTCCTGGATTTCAGTCCTCTGAACACTTTGACAGGGTTTGGTACAACTTGGACATATGGAACATATATTCACCAGACATTTTCGGAGATCTCAGCTGTGCCGAGTCAAGTCTTTCAATTCTGTTTAAAATTATAGTTTTCATTTATAAAGCTCATTATACTTGTACGCCTGTCCAACTTTATAAAAAGCTGAATTTTTGTTATATGTAGTCCTCATAGAACAACCAAGCTATACACACACGATGATTCTATACAATCATAATGGAGTTTTACGTATTAGACTACCCAACAGAATCGCGTTTTTCACATTAATTCAGGAATAATGTTCATATGAATTCATAAAGTTCCATGAGACAGTGGTGAGATGTGTGGTAAGAGTGACAGGTTGATAGTTAAATGTGCAGCACTCCGTTATGGGAGTGGGATTACATGAGGGATTGGCACCAAGGCCCTTCTTCTTCACAGTAGTGATGGGCAGGCTGATGGATGAGGTCAGAGAGGCGTTTCTGTGTTGTTCTCAGAGGAACAGAGGATCTATTGTGGAGGAGAAACCAGGTGGAAGAGGTGCATATGCCCTGGAAAAGTGAGTAGAGGCAAGACAGAATACATGTGTGTGGATGAGAAGGAGACGGGTTTAGCAGTGAAGCTTCCAGGACTGGAGGTAGTGAAGGGATGTGGATGAGATACCTGGGGTCATTCCTATGTGCACAAGAGAGGTAAAGAAGAGAGTGCAGGAAGGGTGAAGTTGCTGCAGACAAGTGAAAGAGTGAAAGGGAAGGTTTACAAGATGGTAGAGAGATCTGATATGATGTATGGTTTAGAAATAGTGGCACTGACAAAAAGACACGAGGTGGAGCTGGAGGTGGCTGAGTTGAAGATTTTAAGGTTTTCACTGGGAATGAATAGAATATACAGGATTAGAAATTAGTATATACAGCTGAGGATGAGCAGTTTGTAGACAAAGTTAAAGGAGCAAAGCTGAGATGGTATGTACATGTCCAGAGGAGGGATACTGGCAGGACGAAAAGAAGACAAGAACAGAGAAGAATAATGGATGTAGTGAAGTAGAACATGCAGAGGGTTGGTGTAACAGAGGATGGTAGAGATAGGGTTAGATAGAGGTAGATGATCCACTGTGCTGACCTATGAAGAGAGCTGCCAAAAGACAAGAGATGATTGATCAATAAGGTGGACAGAGGGGCTGAAAAAATGTTTTAAGAATAAAAAAATTAAATTGGCTTATTGTCAGGGGAAAAAATGAACACTATAACCCTCCATATAGGTCATGTGTCTTTGTTCTTATTATTCCAACACTTGTTAGATTTATATCACACAGTCAACACTAGTTTATTTATCGGCTAGTTTTGAATTAGCCCAGAATTCCTGAATATATAACAAAAATATTTGCATATTCACAAATATAGGAACTTTGAATTATTACAGTAAACCTTCATTGTACTGCTACAGTAGATTGTGAGAAATACAACACAAGAGGAAAAAAGTGTACCTGTTTACGGTATGTGCCAGACAAACCCACGTCAAAAACTCCCATATAATTGTGTTCACTGATTGTACTTGTTCTTTCTGTCACTTAAATGAAAAATTATCTGCTGACAAAAGTGCCCCAAAAATTATTATTTTTTGTTTAGTAGACACATTTTGGATTATAAGTGCCAGCTGTAATAACAGACAAGTTATATATAATACAAAAACACAGGTTTTCATAACAAAAGCCATATTTTCAGCATTGAAGCTGGGCATTAATGCAGCTCAGGTACATAGCAAAGAGAGTGTAAAGTAAACAAGAAGGTTGTTCAATATGATAACAGAAAAGAAATGTGCTGAATGCATTCTACTTTGTTTTCTTGTCCGCCTATAATGCTCAGAGCAGGTAGGCAATTACAGTGCAGTACAATTATATACTATATATACTATATCACAAAAACAACCCTAGCATATAACAAAAAAGTAATATAAAGACAGGCAACTGGTAAATGTAAATTGCTAAATAATGAATACATTGGCAACCAATTAGATGACTATTTTATAAAATAATAATAATAATAATAATAATGGATTGCATTTATATAGCGCTTTTCGGGGCCCTCAAAGCGCTTTACAATTCCACTATTCATTCACTCTCACATTCACACACTGATGGAGGCAGCAACAGTTGTAGCCACAGCTGCCCTGGGGCAGACTGACAGAAGCGAGGCTGCCATATCGCGCCATCGGCCCCTCTGGCCAGCCAAAATGTGCTTGGATGCTTGTAGGATGCATGTTTGAAGTATATGTCTGTGTTATTTTTTTATACACTCCATGCTGTTAAATATTTATTTACTGTGAATATTTCAATTCAAAGCTAGTTGGTGTTCTTTTGTCTATTTTATTTGGTCAACATGCATCAAACGGAGTCTGCAGAAATCCACTCACACTGAGTTATTGGTGAAGTACAGTAATTCTTCATTGTCAAGTACCATTATTTTGATGGTCTATTGTCAGTTGAATTGTTCAGCACAGCTAATAGGTCCATTGACCCTGAAGTGCACTACAGAGCAATCATTATTAATGCAGCGACTAGCTGCTAGGCAATCTAGGGTTAAGGGTTAAGAACCTTAGATTACATCTGAAAACCAGTGTGTGGAGAAAAGAGTGAGCATGAGTGTTAATGAGTGGAGAGGCCAAAAGAATGAAATTGTTAAAATAAATAAAAAGCAATGGGAAATATATATATATATAAATAACAGTGATGCGGCAGTACAGCAAAAGCAAAGAAAACTCAGTGATCCCAGTGAGACAGTACAAGTGTTCTAGTAAAGAAGAAAGGAAAATGACAAAGCACAGAAATGCAATGAGTTTACCTTTCGCATCTGCGCCAGTTGTGCCTTCAGGCCCTGATTCTTCTGATGACCAGTATGGTATATGTTGATGGCTTGGATCTTATTCCTACCGTTCAGCTGACTTACAAGATCCATTAAGGATGTACTTTCAGCTACAAAGGCAAATGGCATAAAGGCAGACAAACCCAGAGCTGAAACAGAACAAAACTAGAACATCTGGGAAAAAGAGGTGTTACACAACACCAATGCCAAGCAGCTAGTGGACCAAAGAGCAGATCACAGCATCCTCCCAGAGGAAGAGCCGGTCAACATCACAAAGCCATCCAACAATGAGTGTCCTGCACGAAAACAGCACCAGGACTTGACTCAACCAGACTAATACAGGGCAGAACAATCCAGATCATGAAATTATATATAGCCATCCAACGATGAGTGTGTATACACGCGTGTGTGCCTCTGACTTTATGCTATTATGCTAATGTAGCTATGTACCTCCTTATGCCTTGTAATGCCCCCTTCCCGACCTATATCTATAATCCATAGCTGTTGAACTTCTGCCTTCCATTCCTCTCTCACAGTCTCTCGTTTCCTCATCTGTAGGCAGGTGCTTGTCTGCTGGTACTGACAAGGTAATGGAAAGTTGGGATGTGCACAGACTACTAAACAACTGGCTACACCAGCAACTGAAAACAGGACAGGAGAAAAAGAAGAAAGTAAATGAAAATATAGGAAAAGAAACATGATGGAAAACCAAGTAAAAAAGATGGGAGGGGAGTGTGTAAGACGTGAAGACAATTTCGGAAAAGGGGGCAGAAACTCAGGCTCGGGGGGAAAAGTGGAGATACTCTGGGGATGACAGACAGGGAACACCACCAAGGACAATTTCGGCATCAATTCTACGAATCCCTTTGAGAAAACAGAGTAGTTAAAAGATTGAGGTAGTTGATGCTGCTAATTGCTTATTTTCAGGCTTACTGCTTATGCATTTCTATTTCCATACAAAGTGACTGACAAGATCCAAAGCAAGCAAGAAGAAAACAGGGAGTGATTTTTTTTTCCTGAGGGCATTCTGCTGCTGGAGGACTCCATGATCAAGTTGAAACTATGAATAATTTACAAGATTTGATGGATGCTTCTGTCGAATGTGTCATTCGGGGTGGTCCTAAACCTTAACCTGCGGGCTTTCTTCCAGCCAGCAGGTGTTTAACATGGCAATGATCCAAAGAAAGAAAGATTTTCTTTAAACTCAACAAATACTGTTCCTGCAAATGTAGCATACAGTAGTTTCAATGACAATCAAAATGACTATATTTCACTTTACTAGTTGAAGGCAGGTTTCCTCCTAGTGTTATACAATGGATGTGCTTCTGGTTCCCTTTAAAATATTTATCAAATTCTGTGGAATTGTCCTGAAGTGCTGCTGCTCGGGAATTTAGACCACAACCACAGTTTTCCTCTGCACACTTTCTGTGTAGCCAAGTGCAACCTACAATGTTTACAGGCATTATCTTAAACCTGACTATTTAATTTAGCTATTGTATCAAATAGAACGATAGATCATAGAATAATAGATAAATGCTTTTAATTTTCCTAAATCATTCTCCTTTTTTGTAAAAACCTAAAAACTTCAAAACTTAAAACCAGATTTACTATGTCAGTGCAAAACCCTCTTTTGGTAATAAAAAGGAAAATATTTGTGATGGAAAAATGTAGGCAAAGTTGTTTATGCAGCTGGTGTTTGAGTTTTCAGAGTGCAGCAATTTGAAATCTTTATAAATTTAAATAGCAGTAGGCAATTTTGTTGCAAACTGCGCTAAATTTAACTGGGGAAAAACAAAGCTTGTCTTATTTTGCGCCACTTGTAGCTGTGACAGTTGCTGCTAGGTGCTGATTTATTTGAAATGGCGGGGGTAGATGTTGTCAGAACAAGTGTGCAGCCTAATTTGAGCTTATGGATGGCTCGAAGCTGTAAGCACAGTGCCAAACCTTTGGCCATGGATATTTTTGGCTCTAACTAATACTGATTTTGATGAAACAAAACAGAACTTAACTGACTGAACCTAATGTGGAGCATCAGAGAAAGGAGAGAATCCCACTACATCCCAGCCAAGTTAATTATTACAGAGTGGCAATGGTTTTGCTGTATTTCAGGTTTTGCGCTACATTTCTGCATGGAAAACAGTCCATAAAGAAACTACTGAGAAGTCTATCGCTCTCCCTCTCACTGTCACACACAATAACTTTTGTGTAGTTTTTTACATTTTTTTGTGACTTTCTCCAGTCCAATCTGTTACATAAGATATAAAACTACAGTATCATGACATTTTGAAATGTACCACACTGTATATCCATGAATTTACTCCTTCTTTCATTCATTCCAAAGCTAATCCAAGTAACTTTCTACAGCATGAATTATATGTCTTATGAGTTACAACTTAAGGCCTTTACACACCAGACATACTGTATAAAATCCATGTCAATATTTAGCGTGTTAAAAATATTTTCCAGACTCACCTGTACTTAATGGAGCCATTCACACCAACCAATTTTAATTTTGCCAGACAAATTTGCAGTATTTATTTTTTTCAAACCAAATTCATTTTTTCGCATAGAAATAAATGGATCTGACCAAACAAACCTCTGCATTTGGCAACAAGCATGCTTATAACTCTACATGCGGACTAGTTCTGGCTATATAATGATATGGAAAGTAAAAAAAAATTAAGTTTTACTTCAGACACACAGCTAGACACTGCTCGGGGTCAATCGGCTCTCTGAAATTGTTTCTCTGCCTCCTCAGAAATGGTTCCAACTCTGGCAAAAAGAGCTCAAACTACCCCACTGACATCCTGAAATATGTACGAAAGCAGTCATCATACATCTTCAACTCTTGGCTCAAGCTATGAAATTCTCCCTGCTTCTGCCTTCTTGCAATAACTGAACGAACCCAGAATCTCCATTTCTTCCTTTTCTTGTTTAAAAACATCAGGACCAGCTCACCATCGCTTAATGTTGACATCATTCATTTTTGAGGATGGATGATTTGTACACGTTCACAGCATGTTCAGATCAGAAAAAATTGGAATTTTCACAACAAACTATCTATGTAGAAAGATCAAGGAAACTTACCTCTCACACAGATGCACTGTAAATACTAAAAAACCCCACATTTTTAACCCACTATATATTCATGGTATAGCTGAAAAGGTCTGAGTTAATGTGCGCTACAACCTATTGTGGGTACAAAATGTGCCGTAACATAACGTATTTTTCAGTAATAGTTATATTTCATATATACAACATGTCACTAAATTCAGTACTCAAAATATAGTTACAATTATGTTGTTTCTTGTGTTACAAATGTTTTTCAGCTGTCAGCATAATAGATAATGACAGGTAGATTACTATAACCAGCTAAAATGAGGTTGCAGGCAGGAAGGAGGAAAATTGTGGAGGGATCATCAATCTCTCTACTGAATTATGGGAAAATGGACATTATATTTATTTGTACTGCATAGAAAGACAAGAGCATGATGGTTAAGTGCAAACTGCACTCAGGGCAGAAACAACTTTATTATACCGCTAACGCAACATCAGTTCTTTGCAAGCATCTGCACAGACAGCATGCTGACACAAATCTAGCAAAGAACCCAGTATGATGTTAAAGGTGAGTGTATGCTCACCCTAACCCAGCAGCTGGAGCCTGATCTTAAACAGATAACAAAAGCAGTGATGATCAGTCATGCTTGTAGCGTTGAAGCATTTACATTAGACATGTAGTGTTGATCACTATGAAATCTCTTTCATAGGTTTACAAGGTCTTTTTTGCATTGTCAACTTTATTTTCAAACTTAAACACTCAAATAAAAATCTTATGGCTCATTAGTTTTTCTGAGTAACAACCCCAACACTGGCAACAAATGATTATCAACAGGTTCACTAAAACCTGGGACTAAACAAGGTGGTTGTTAAATATAGACTTCAATATCATCACATCTTTACAGCCACTCTTATGAAATAACGTTTACAGCATCATGTTGTATGTGTGGCACCCCTGCATTATGACATGATTTTCTTTTCAAATTACCTTTTTATTTATTTTACTCAGCTCATCTTCACGCTCTAAAGATTTGCGCTCCTCTTCAGTGTAGAAGCTTTTGTCATGCAAGCTGTTTCACCAGTATACATCGCCTCAACCTTTCACCAGACACACGATCAATCTATCAAATATGGAGTACTGCCATGGGTTCAGGAATAGAGCTAGCATCATATCATTTAATTGTTCCCTCGAAGAGCCTATCCGGCCATGAAATACCTTCTACTTTTTTTTTTTTACATATCTGATTAAGGCTCAGATTATTTTTTTCCACCTTTCCAACAACCACTTTCTCTCACTTCTAATCGTCCCAGCTACCAGAGCTCTACACTATGCACTGACAGGGGCAGATGTCATGGTTCAATAACTGGGATGTGCCAAGCAAGAAAGCAAGTCTCAAAAAAGCAATGCTATTATGGAGTGGCTGCTTTGGTGCATGTCAGAGGGCACCAGTGTATTTTGGGTGAATACTGGTGGTTTTTAAATTTTATACATTTTGTGTGTTTTAGTTTTTTATTTAATCTTATACATGCATAGTTAACTAAACTCATAAATGTAGATAACATAACAGAAAAATGACAACAATATGCTTCCCTCCACCTTCTATTGAATCCTAATCCTTATTATAGAGCTGCTCTTCAGTCCTGTTGAGCAGCATCCATTTTCTCTTGTGTCCCAGGTGTAACTAATTTCCTTACTAGATTATTTGACTGAAAAAAAGTGCTTAGTCTCCTTCAGAACCAGAGTTCAGAACCCCTGAAAGAGACCTTCACAGAGTATGCTACAAACTCACCAGAGGCACACAGCAGCCCTCTTAGCTGTGATATGGTGTCTTAAAATTGGTTTCTTGCCTTGTGACAAAATGCTGAAAATACTTGATTTTTATAGGACCTACTCCTGAGACCTTTCCAAGAATAACACAACTAGTTGTTTGTTTGAACTGCAGGCTGGATATCTGATTTTTCTTGCAAAAATAAAAGAAATGCAGAGAAAGGCTGCAGGTTTATAATGTCTGGTCCTTCGCTTTCAAGCTTTTAGTGACCTGGACCCTACCAGTAGATGCTACAGTCTAGGGCAGTGTAATTTTTTTCAATCTCCTCTTAAGATAGAGTTTGACATTAATACTGTTAGCTTTTTACTTAAAGTTAACTGAAATATGAGATAAAGGCAAAAGAAATATGTAGTTTTTCCACCTTTTTCAGTTGCACTATTACCATGCCCCCAGTAATATATAGTAGATTTTACTGAAACACTACAGCAGAGGACAGTAACAACTAGGCTAAGGTTAGCATGCTGACATTTGATAATGATCAGTTAATCAACTGATTTGATTAGCAGCACCTGGATGCTACTGGATCCAGGTCCTTAATTCCTATGGAAGCAATCATGGTGTACTTAGTTTTTCACGAGGCTATGAAAGCTTCTGTTTTCATAATTGTAAGCCTTGTGGACATTGCTGGATTTGTCAGCAACACAAAATGTTAAAGTTCTCAATATGAGCATTACCACAGCACAAACACAATATATTCATCCCAAACTGTACATTGAGAAACAAGGATAAGTAAGAACAAAGCCCAACACTTAAAATCCAGGATTGCAGAGAGTTTTAAACCTCCCACTGGTAATATCCAGCTTCACAGTGTTTTGCCCTTTCCAGGATTAGGCTCTTTTGCTGGAGGTTCTTTGTTGAACATACTGTCCATACACTTGTTAATATTCTCTGCACCATAGAGATTAAATGACCCTCCACTAATGGTTGCCTATTTCATATTTAACACGTCCTCTTTCTCCTCTCTATGCTCCTGGTAATGTGATATGTAAGTATAGCATGGAAAATGCAATTTGAAAGGCTTTGGGGTCTTTTTCACATGCTTCATCTACTTGTAAATGCAAGACTGTAGTAATGGAAAGTTGCATGTACTCTGACTCAGAAAGGTGGATTTTTGATTTTCTTAGCAACTATTCAAAGGACAGGGAAGTCCTAGCATCATTAATGTCATAGCTGATGGAACAAACTGTTGTAAATATTGTTTTTTGTTTTATTATTATTATTATTATTATTATTATTATTATTATTGGTAGTATTGTCTGTAAAAGATTAATCACTGTAGCTGTTTCTTAGCTTAGCACAGATAAGGTATAAAGCAGCAGTCCCCAACCTTTTTTGCGCCACGGACCGGTTTATGCCCGACAATATTTTCACGGACCGGCCTTTAAGGTGTCGCGGATAAATACACCAAAATAAAACTAGTACCGGTACCGAAAAAAAAGAAGATTTATTCATAACACACGTGAAAAGACCCAGGAAAACCGAGTTAACGATAAAAACAATAACAAAATAACGCTGAAAACCGATAAAAACCTTGAAAACCATACATTTCACACCTGAGCCTCAACTCTCGCGGCCCGTTACCAAACGACTCACGGACCGGTACCGGTCCGAGGCCCGGGGGTTGGGGACCGCTGGTATAAAGCATTGGCTACACTGAACTTATTTTGCACTCATCATTTCTAGCTTTGATACCTGCCCCTACCAGAAGAAGCAGTTTAACATTTGAGCCAATTAAATTACATTAATTATCTCACACCTGTCTTTATCTTACATGATTTGGAGGGACAAGTCAAGACCTTGTGAGAAACCAGTCCATCGTTGTGTTTTAATGTTGTCTTATGAGAACATTTTGCCAAATTCAACACATCCACTTTAAATTTATACCAAGGAAAGAAAGCGCTTCCCTCCAAGGCAATGCTCTCCTATTGACATTAAAGAGAGCTATTAGTAGGGATTTGGTTGAGGGGATCATTTTAGCACAGTAACCTGGGTATGTGCAGATAAACGGTTTAGCAGTGACTGTCATTAATGAAGACAAGCTCATTTCATCTCCAATTATCAACGCTTCTCAAACCATGAAAGCGGCGTTCTTTCTGTGTGTTTGAGTGTTCTAATGCCATATGTTCCTAACAAGGATGGATTGAAGAGGAAATTCCTCAAATGTCAGGAAATGTTGGTATTAACTATGTTTAGCAAGGGTTAAGGCATACATTGAGAGATCAGAGGAATGCGTTTCAAAGTAAGAGTTGTCGAGGGTAACTTCAGGGGTAACGCTGAGTTTTTAGTATTACAAAGGGGATTCACTCCATTGCTATGGCAGGTCTACTGTAACCTGCTGTAGAGCAGTTTCTGTTCTCGATAAGTAATCAGCACGTACAAAACCACCATCTACTGACCAATCAGTTCTCTGGAAAATAGTGTTATATTTCCTGGAAGAACCCTTGGATATATAGGCAAAAATAGTTCAAGAGCATGAAGGTTTAGCTTTTTTTTCACAGATAATCATCACTAAAGGTTTAGAGATTTTTATCTGCAACTTTAATCCTTGACTCTTTTCCTGCTGACTGCAAACCATTTTAAAGCAATTTTATTGTTCTATAAGAATTCATACATTTTTCTGTAGCAGGGAAACAGTGCTGTGAAAACTTTTTTTTTTCTTGCATAGTTGTCGCACTTAAATGTTTCACATAATCAGACAGATTTTAATAACAGACAAAGAGAAACTGAGTAAATACAAATTGTAGTTTTTAAATGATGATTTTATTCATTATGGAAGGGGAAAGGGCCAGACAAACCTACCTGGCCTTATGTGAAAGAATAATAAGAAACCAGAACTGGCCAAACACCTTCTTACACCAATGTACATTTACTTGCATGAACTTTAAGTATATCAGATTTGCAAAAAAGACAGCATGTTTGAATTGTGTTTTTATATTTATTTAATAATTTTTTTCTTTTATATTTTCTTTTTTCTGACCAGTTAAAACCACTGAGACTGCAGCTGTAGGAATGAAAACTGATACTGGTTCAAATCTATCTAAATATTAATTAAACTAACAGTTTAAAATAACAGTTGTAATCTGTCAGATCCTCCTGAGTTGTAATGATAGTATTGTGATACCAACACATACACAGTGCTTGAAGTCCAAAAACATTAATGCACCCCTTTTTTTCTCACACACCTTCACAGTCTGATGCTTTGTCTGCATTAGCTGTATTTCTTTTAGTCTGTATTGTGTTTCCTTCTCCATATCTTTCTATTAATACATCTTTACATTCCTTTTAAAATCAGTCTTTCTGCTGCCAGTAGACCTGTCCATTTTTCTGATTGGTCATATATCGCCAGTCCAACCCCATTAAAGCAAAACTGCTAACAGTTCGGTTAGGAAACCATAGGTTGTCAAGTTGATGACCACCTTTGTGTGGCACCTTAGCTTGACAGGAGGAATGATTATTCTCAAACACTATTTGTGTTTGAGAAATCCCTACACCATAGGGATTTATTTGACCATATATAAAGACTAACAGTTTAATACATATAGAATCTATATAATAAAAATAGTGTTAATTTAAGGGAAAAAGAGCTGTTTACATTATAACAAAGTAATTACTTTACAGCCTTTAATTGTGAAAACAAACCTTTAATTTAACACTATTTATAATCTGGGCCTCTGGTGACTGATAGGTCTCAGTCTTCCATCCGCAGGATAAGAAGGATCAGAAAAATAAAAGTTTCTTCTTTGAAAATTGCAATCAGGGCTCCACAATGTGAACATTTTTACATCACTGTCCTAAACAAAAGTCCCCCAGTACTCTCTGACTTTTAGGGATTTATCTAAACTTTCACCAGGGCTGCATTCATTTTGCTTTGTAAGGGTTCTTACTGTACATCCATCATATTCACTACTCAATTCTGATGCATGATAGACACTTCCTTGAGGTTGGCAGCATAAGTAATTCGCAATGCATTTAAATGGACTCTCCTGCAGGCACAAATCTGTGAAAAATTATGAATATAAAATCAAACCTGAAGGAAGCTGCTGACCATTGCTGAACAGAAGACAATAAATATATTGATTTTGATGTGTAATTTGCTTGGGTTTGGTCGTACAGTACAACACACTGCGCAGGTTCGGTAAATCCAGCTTCGTCTGCTACAGCACCTGACGAGGGTCACATGACTGTATGAAGATTGTTGGTGTATTCACACTCCACAGAGTGAATAGGATTTTTTAATTTAACTCTATTTTATTGTACAGTGAAATGCACTATATATATATATATATATATATATCTATATATATATATATATATAGATATATATATAGATATATATATAGATATATATATATATATAGATATATATATAGATATATATATAGATATATAGATATATATATATAGATATATATATATATATAAACTTTACTTAAACTTCATATGCACTTCATATTCCAGACTGGGATTTAACCTCAACCCATAGTTCTAAATATGGTAATGTTGCCACTACACTATCCACCTGCTATAGGAACAGTAGGGGGAGCTATCATGGAAGACCAAGCCCCTCCAATGGAATGACTCATCAACAGACACAGGAAGTGTCTGAAAAGAAATCCCAAAAGTGGCTAGAACAAGCCAGTTTAAAGAACAGCACAGAGACTGTGATTATGGCAGCACAAGAACCAGCTCTAAGCACGAGATTCATAGTGCATGAATCTACCACAGTTGAGAGCACACTAAGGCTATGTTCACACTGCAGGCAAAAGCGCATCAAATCCGACTTTTTTGACCCTGTGCGACCCATATCCGATCATGGTATGACAGTGTGAACCAGAGGCGGAGCCAGACATTTGAAACACCCGGGGCTTAGCCCTAAAGGGTAGTATGCATGTGGGATTTTTTTTTTTTTTTTTGGGGGGGGGCGGGGGTTAGAAATGACTGAAAGATTAATAGGCTGTTTTGAGTTTTGTTCAAAAAAGAATGACTTCATATAGGGAAAAATATATATCACATGTGCAGGACACCTTAAACTAGTTTTTTAATTAAGCAGCAAGGAAGAACAAGGTCAGGGCTGTATCAAGACATGCGGACTAAACCCCAATTCAACCAGAACTGATCCAGAATTAAAACAGGACTACAACAGTTCAAAATCAGGACTACTGAGGACTTAACCAAGACAGAACCAGAATCAGAACTAGATGATAGTAGCACTAAAAATCATCATAGACCAGCACTACACTTATTTTTTTTAATTCTACCAAAGTCCACTATTTAGACTGAGAAAAGTTTATATAATTATTTAGCCTTGTTGTGCAAACAAGCCTGCATAACTTAATAAATATAGAATTTGAAAAATAGCAAACCTAAAAAGAAACACTAGGTACGAGATACATGACGACCTATGATACGGTGATACTTTTGGTAAACAACCATTTGACTAACATGTCTGTGTCACCTGCTCTTGTTCCATCTCTGGTCTGTCCTCATTCTCCATCTCCCTCTCTCTCTCTCTGTTCCTCTCTCTCTCTCTCTGTTCCTCTCTCTCTCTCCCTCTCTGTTCCTCTCTCTCCCTCTTTGTGCTGACAATCATCAAATATACAGTTGAAACCAGATATTTACAAACTCTTCAGATCAAAACACAAATACTTTTTTAATTGTAACATCAAATCAGACTAAATGTTTATTTTTTTTAGATTGATAAATATAAAAAACATATTTGTTAACTTTAAGAGTAAAGAGAGAAACTATCTGTATTTCTTAATTGTAAATGGCACCAAATTGTATTCAAAACTGAGCCACACTTATGGAGCTCCACAATTCTTTTCCTGGTGTTTTGGTTGACATCTCTTGATTTTCCCATTTCAAAGAAACAGGCTCTGTGTTTTGCCTTATATGCATCCACAGCTGTGCCACCAATTTACTCACATGGACTCTACTAACCTATCAGAAGCTTCTTCAGCTCAGAATGGAATCGTCTGCAGTTTTCTTATTAATTAACAATAAACTTAGTGTATATGTACTCCTAAATTTGATTAAAGTGATAAAAATAGACACCTCTGTCTCTCTTTATTCTGACATTTAACTAATTCAAAAGATATTTCAATATTTATCTAAAACAAAAGTTTACTCTAAATTGATGTTGTACAGTAAAAATGTTTTATGTTTTATCCCTAAAGTGTATGTAAATATCTGGTTACAAATGTGAATATCCTGCTGTGTACTGAAATCCCTCTTGTTTTGCATAGAAATATACTGAACAACATACAAAGCATAATATATAAAATAACATTTACCTGAGTTTTTTCTTTGAAAGAACCCTCTATTGTCCATTCTTATATTTCAGTACATAACTGAAACCGATTTAGTCGGGGAGGGTAAGAACTGAAAATATGAAATAAACACACGTAAGCTAAGACTCTCTAAAAAAAATAGCATTTGTTCGGCTTTTCATTTCGCCATTTGTTGATTCACTTGAAGAGCGAGTAATGTAATATTGGTCAAGTGATCAGTTTGATATCAATCTTTCGTGATACACCGTCATATTTACATTATTTGTACGGTACGAATGATTTGCTTTGGTACCTGGTCAAACTTAAGCTCTCCTTAGTATGGCTGGCTCCGTTTCTCCAACAGCGCACTCACAGGCATCAGCTGCCCCGCCCTCTCGCTCAGTCGCTTAGTGCCTGAGCTCGGATCATACCAATATCAGGGGGGATTCACGCACAGTCGTAAATTCCCACAGTGTGCACTATGTGCTTCGAATATTGTGTGTACTTTTTGTTTTATACAGTTGTCAGCCAGGCATCTAACTATGAAAAAATTACACTCCAAAAGACCCCGGGCTTCTGACAAAACAACCCGGGCTTAAGCCCTGTAAGCCACCCCCACGCTCCGCCCCTGGTGTGAACAGCACAAATCCAATATTTTCAAATCCGATCTGGGTCACTTTCGTATGTGGTACTGAATCCGATACATATCTGATGTTTTAGAAAGCGACTGCTGTTTGAATGGTCATGTCGCATTAAATCCGTCTTCTACATCACTGACACAAGACAGACGCCAATTATCAGCACCGGAGAAGCACCCGAGAAGACATTGTGAACGCTTCCTGGCCGTCCAGTGTAGATATTAGTGACACTGTTGGGAAGACAACGTTGGAGAAACGTGAACATTTTATTTGTACTGTATAATCTGCAGATTCTGACAGAAATCTGCAACTGTCCTTTGAAGCACCGCTCCTCTCTAAAACAGCAATAAGGATAATTATTAGGCCATATGTAAATAACAAAATAACTTTATAACTTAAAGCAAAATTGGGAAACGTAAAGTCCGAAACAAGTCTTTATATTAAGGGCCATCAGTCAAACAATACTGTTTGGTCTGGGTCTAAACAGAGCGTGTTCTGTGTGACGTCTTCTTTTTTGCATGCGGGCCGCTTTGAGGGTTCACACTAAAGCGAGTTTGCCGTCACATTTTATCTGTAGTGTGAACAAGTAGACAAAAAAATTGGATTTGATCAAAAAATTAGAATTGAGCATTAAGACCTGCAGTGTGAACGTAGCCATAGTTGCAGACTATGTGAAGGTGCCTCAAAGACTATCCAGCATATACCAGCAAGATATACATAAGAAAAGCTGCCAACTTGGACAGTGTACACTGAGGGGCAAAACCGAGTCACTGGGATAGTATACTGGAACATCTGTGCTGCATATGGATTAGAAGCCCCCAAGTCCCAATGGGAGACACCACCAAAGGTTGTTGAGAATGACAGGGCTAAGGTCCTGTGGGACTGAGTTCCAGACAGACAAGCAGCTGCTGGCCAACCAACCAGACATAGTGGTGGTTGACAAGAAACAGAAGGCCGCAGTTGTGGTAGATGTGCCCATCCCAGCGGACAGCGGCATCAGAAAGAAGGAACACAAGAAAATAGAAAAGTACCAGGGTCTGAGGGAACAAATGGTGCATGTGTGGAAGGTAAAGTCCAAAGTGGTCCCAGTGGTAATAGGAACATTAAGAACTATAACCCCAAAACTAGAATAGTGGGTCCAGAAGGTGCCAGGCAACATCAGAGGTCTCCATCCAGTAGAGTGCAGGCCTAAGATACAAAACTCTGAAACCGCAAGCCACCCCCCGGGGGGTGTGGGGGGTTGTTCCTATGCATAAATTTTATTCCGTACACTGATGTTTTTAGACAGAAATCAGTGAAAGGATACAGTAACGTTCAACCACTAAAACATTTTTTTCTTTTTAGCAATTCAAGTAAATAACTGTAATTTGGCATCAAAGGTTGTTGCATTAATGTACCCTTGTGGAAAATGAAGATATTTTTACTGGAAATATAATTCAATCCCAGTATCACTAATTGTCATTGATTTAGAGAGAGAGAGATGGGGGCACAAAACAAGTCTAAGCATATTCCAACAACCTGGTGTATAGTAGACTATTAAACATGCCATTACTGTGTGCTTAAAGCTTTGACAAGCCTAAAGCAGTTAACTGGCTGTCCAAGCACATTTTTAAGATAAGAAAAAGCATATTGAGGGTTCTTTCAGATGATTTTCAACCTAATTGTTTGGCTAATTTAAGTTAAATTCATTGCAGCTAAATAAGGTCAAATCTTTTCATATGCTTCTAATACCGAAGGGAACTTGGAAGAGCTGGAATGGCAGCAACAGGAATCTTAAACTGTAATGTATTTCTGTGTCTGTCTTTTCAGCAGCAAGGCTTCCTGAAATATTGAAACATACAGCAGTATCAGTATAATAATTTAGAAACACATCTGTGGCACAGTCCTTATGCATCATTCAAGAAAAAAAAAGTACTTTTCTGAGGAGGAATGGCTGAGAGTGGCTAAATATTTCCTTGGGATTATATGGAAATGCCGGTGCATTATGGATGTGCCACACAGTAGGTTTTCCCTATGGGAATGAATGCTGTTTGCATGCACATCTATTTCAAGCTTACATTGGGGGGGCTCATCTATTTTGGCCCTTTTGTCACTGCTAAGGCCTGGAGTGGGTCTTTTTGGCAATTCTTCTACTGTACTGTGCACATCACAAGACTACTGGCAGATTTAAAACCTGGAAGTAACAAGGACATCTAATCTCTTAATCTGTCTACCAACTGCTTGGCTCCAGTGGATAACAACAGGCTATCCAAGCAGCTGTCTGCAAAAACTCTCCTCACCGACAACTTAAAAGTCAAATCATGCTTCCTGGTCCATGATGTGATGCTGAAGGGCACTGATAGCAAACCAAGGGCTGCAATTTGTGGCAATGGGCAGCATTTGCTGATGCTGGCTGCTGATTTTCAACTTGGGTTGAAATCCATACTTTTTATGGATGTAATGAAGGAGGATGTGCAGGGGGTTGATGTGACAGAAGATGAAGCAGCTGAAAGGAGAAGAAGTCGCTAGTTGGACTGGTCACTGCAATGGCATGCTGATGTAAATCAAACCTGGGCAACAATTGTATCTGTGAACATTATTTGATAATGATGATGGAAAACTGTAACCTGTACATCCCAAAAAGTTGATTCTGTTCATCTGGATGTGGCGTCACTCATCCAAGTGACTTCTTCAGTCTCAGCTCATCAGTGGTCATTGATCAGTGGTTGATCAATGGTCATGACAATTTGCATATAATGAACAAGAAACTGACCTCACAGCCCATTGTTCATCGGTGGTGCTAGTTACAGTCTTTGTGCTAATGTGCTGTTAATAAGGTTGGGCAAACCTGCAGTCAGCTGAGAGTGAAGAAGTCACTTGGGTGAGTAACGAAATGTTTCTCCCACTGAAAACGCTACATCCACATGAACAGAATCAACTTTTGGGGATTTCCGTACTTGGATAACTGAACATGCATCAACACATTATAACCTGCACAAAACAAATTAGAAAAAGTTTCTCTCCTGTATTTTCTTCTGCTTCTTCTGCAATCTACTGTGCCCAGGTGCTCTGATGCCCAACCTTCACATTTACAGTATGCTTACCAGTGTTGGGTAAGTTACAATTAGTAACTTAGTTACATTACTAGTTACTTCTATCAAAAATAACTCAGTTACTTCAAGTTACTCGTTACTTTCAGAGTAACTAGTTACTAGGGAAAGTAACTTTGGTTTTACTCAGAATTCTCTTGTTAATGTGTTGCTTCCGTAACTGGATACCCAGCAAGATTGCCAGTCTTCTAGCTTGCTTACTTGCCACAAGTGCACTGTGCCACCTACCAATAGAAAGGAAAAAATAATGTGCACATTTCCACGAGAGAAATCCCACGCCTGATTCTATCCTAGCCTGCTTTTTACATCCAACACAAAAACTGCAGTCGTGGTGCTTTCGATTGTACTCAGAACTCGGAAATTCTGCCTTCTGAATAGGAAGATGTAGGTAACACCAGACTGCAGATGAGCTGCATACAGAGCTGGACTGGGACAAAAAAATCGTCCCGGGCATTTTGACTAGACCATTATAGGAAAAATCATAAAGCCTTTGAATGAAAATAAACACTGTTGTGACAGTGATGTACACTGTTCTGATGGTATATATGTATCAATCTATCAATTGTTTGTTGTAAGACTCAGATAATTATTTTTTTAAAAGTGAGACATTTTAAATGAGAATAAGAAAGTATTTCCTTGTGCGCCCCTTTCCCTTTTAATTCCCTACATGGACCCCTGGCAACACTTTGCTAGACCCGCCCCTGCACAGTTACCAGCTGTCAGCTACTTAGAAAAGGATCCTGGTGTTATTTGTCTCTCAGAAACAGTTCATAACTTCTCTTCAACTCATTCATGTTAACTAAAAGGTAAACCTGTTTGTCCATCACAGCTCTGATGATTCAGTAAGGACATCTCCTGGTTTCATCTTCATGTTTCCCTCTCACCACATAACCAAACCGACATCATGACCAGCAGCTTTACAGCTGTGGCTCCAGCAAACATCAGCTGATACTAGAAATTAATATTAAATAAATTCTAACAACAGCTGATCAAGCTTAAAAGTGCTGCTGTTGTTTAGCGCGACATCCGCTGGTTTCCTCTTTCTGGCGCAAAGTGGGCGATAAATAAACAAGAGAGAAAAGCCGATCAGCTGATCATTGATCAGTTTCATGATTGAAGTAGAAACAGGAGAGGGAGGGTGAGAGGATGAGAGAAGAAGAGGCAGCTGTGCAGCGTAAACACAGAATAACTCCAGCTTTGTGTATTTTTCATTGTAGCTGAAGTCCGGGACAAACTGTGTTCCTTTTCACCTCAATACGAAACGCGTAATATTTTCTCTGAATACGAGACGATTCCGTTTTTTACGGGAAGGTTGGCAACTCTAATAATTAACCTTATGAACAAAATAAAGTTCAACATCAGTAACATAGCACCCACCCAGCTGTATAGAAACTCCGTCATGCTAGCTAGCACGCAGTACGAAAAAGTCAGCATAACGAAAATAAACTCCACCTAAACTTGGTTTATATCTGACCCAGATGGACTGCAGGTTATAACTTCTTACCTGAAGTTCAGTTCACCTGACACTCTCGGACCAGCGGCCGCTTCGGGTCTCTCCTCTTGCCTCCCTTTTCCTTCATCCACCTGCTGGCCTCAACCACTTGCTAATGTTATTGAATCTGTGGAAGCTCTGCGATAGCCACCACACGAAGTAACGAATAACGAGCCTATCTAAATCCCAGTAACGAGTAACGCGTTCCTGGTTTTGGCATAATAACTAGTTGCCGTGCTCGTTACCACAATAATAACGTAGTTGCTGTAACGCGTTACTTAATAACGCGTTAGTCCCAACACTGATGCTTACACAGATTCACCAGCACAGAAATGATTGCTTTCTCTGTTGTGTAAGATTTAAATTTCATTGCTGTTTTCTCATGAGTATGTTATTGGCAGTGCAAGGCTACAGGTATGTACACCTAGATAATAGCCTCCGAATTTAATTAAAACAGGCAGGACAACTATTACTGTCTTCTGCATTGTGTAACACAGTTACACATTATTGCAACATAAACCATACATTTCGTGGAGCAGCATTGTTTATTAAAATGCCAGAAAAGTCAGCAGAGAGCAAGGGATTTACATTTACCCTACCATCAGCCTGAAGGCTTGGATGAGTGCAGGTATAGGCAGCTGTGGATGTCTTCTCTCAGTGTATCCATGTATTAGTACAAGCACAATATTGCAGAAGGGAAGAGTGCTAAAATGCTGAATAACAGCTCCTAAGCTCCCTCACTTCATTGATCAGGGAAACCTGACTAAATAGTTAAAGAGTTGAGAGACTGTGTTGGTGGAGCAGAGTGCACTGCCTCCAGACATGTTAAAATGAGGAGATAACACAGATATAAATGAAACACATTATTAAGACAATTACAGGGAAATAAAGCAGAAAGGAGAGAAGATAAAAACATGCAAGAAGAGTGCCTTGGTTTTCCTCGGTGGGCTGCTGCCGATAGGCTCCTTTTTAAAAAGCGAATAATTTCAAATGTGCTGGGCTTGGGAGCTGAATCTGTGGCTCTGGATGACTACGCGGAGAGTGCTATCAGTATCTCTGCCAGAGAAATAAGTCTTTTGAGGAGAACTGATCATCCGGACCACTGCTTCGTTAACCAGCATTTATTAACAGCTGCTTTGTACCATATGGTAACACTGTCACCTTCCTAATTGAGAAATATCATAATAGAGGTTTAATAACAAGGTGCTTTTATTTCTTTATTTCTTCATTTATTTTTTTAATGCTGAATCAGAATGTGACTGGAACTTGAGTGATTTGAGATTTGCCATATCACACTGACCATATTGCCATATTAGCTTATCATATATACATAATGTGCACACACACTTCATTAGGCACACCTGTGCATCTCCTTGTTAATCCAAATATCTAATAAGCCAGTGGCAGTTCTGTCAGAGGTCAGAGGGGAATGGCCAGACTTCTTCGAAAGCAATAGTTATTCAAAGAATAACTTGTTACAGCAAAGGTATGTGGGGTCAGCGTCTGGTGCAGGATAGTGTCCATATGGCTGACAAACATGTAAAAATGATAAAGGCTATAAGATCAAGATTTGAATAATGGAAGAGCAGAACAACTTGACATTTGTCACTGCTTTATGTTCTGAATGCAATTTCAAGGAAGGCTGTGCTAGGATCAGAGGGTACCAGTGATCTGATTGAAAATATGATGCCTCCGTGTCTGATGACACCCACCTGTTGTGACAAGAGGATATTGCTGAATAATGCTCAGTGCCTGCGCTGATCCTAGGATGTCAAATGATGAAGGAGAAAAACCAAGAAAGGTACCACTGGGGACGCACAATATGCAAAATATTGATTTGTACCAGGTCACCTGGTACAAATCAAGGAATATTTCAAGGAACTGACTCAAAAGTCACTCTCACAGGCATAGTGCTACAATAGTAACTTTTATGAGATTTTTTTTTTCTTTTTTTTTTCTTGTTTTTAGTATTGTCACTGACGAGAACATATATATATGATAGATAATATACAAGATGCTGTCAGTCATAAAATCTAAACTGTTGTGATGACAAAAGTGTTCAAACAGGCGACTGTTGTTGTGATTTGGCACTATATAAATAAAAATTAATTTAATTCAATTTAATTTACAGTATGTTGAGCCATTCATCCCATTTCTTAACAGCTGATGCAATTAAGGGTTACAGCTGCCATTAGACAGTGTGTCGCACGGCAAATACAGTCAGACAAACAATCATTCACATTTATGGTTAATTTAGAATCGCCAATTAACTAAACGTGAACATGTCTTGGGGCTGTGGGAGGGCGTACCTGAATACCTGAGTATAAACATGCTAACTCAGTGCAAAAATGGCTCAAGCCAACTCAAGAAACCTCCTTGTAAACCACTGAACCACTGTCTCAGAAAGTTCTGTTGAGTTTGCCTGTGATAAAATCATGAAACAGTTTAACTGTTTCCATGCAGGCGGTTAGATTTTAAAGAATAGATTTATTTTTTAGTTGTTTTTTTGCCTTAACCACTGATTAACTGTTGACTTGACTGTCCATGCTTTCAGCTACTTCCTCTGGTGAGAACCATCTGAGGTTTGCAAAGCTGATTGTCACCTTGAGAAGTAGAAAAGCACTAAAAAGGCACATCCTCCATAAGGGCAGTGATTTGAAATCTGGAACGTGTCTTGTAGTTAGTAATAAATTAGACACTTTTTGCACGAAGCAAAGCTACAGTCACACTTTACTCTTGACTAATAGTGCTTGGGTTCCACCTTACAGACATCATTTGTTCCTCACTGGTTGCTCTCGCTGGGTTCCACATGTGCAGAATATATGCAAAGCTAAGTATCACTGCTAAATTTGTTATCATCTGTTCATGTTCAAATGACTCTGCTCTCTATTATGAAACACTTAAAATGCCTCTCCAAATGTGATTCCTGCAGGATTTGTCCTTGTTAACAAAAGAAATCCGCAACCCTGCCTGAGAGTTGGGATTTACTATCTGAGTCACAATGTTCGGGTTACTTCTCATCACAAAACACTTACTTTTATTTCTATTTTGTTTGACATTACTTCAGGGCACGCCCTCATCTGCATTAAATCAAGAGTGCCTCCAAGAAGATGATGTCTAGTTGCCATAGAAAAAAGACTTTCTGTCACAAACAGAAAATATGTCACTGGCAACCAGCTAACTTGATGTTTAGCTATGGTGATATGGTGCTACTTTGTTTGCCTCAGAATTATTTAAACACCCAAATCTTTTTTAATCTTTTTCAAAGGTCAGTGTATTGTTTTTTGCTTTTTCATTTTTATATCATTTTCAATGCCTGCTCTGGGATTAGAAAGGGGATATTCACATTAAAAGCTATTAAATACTGAGCCAGTCAACATGAGAAAAAGAAATAAGACATCTGTGTGTCAGACACAGTAGAAGGCATCCTCAAATCAGAAAAAGAAACGTTAAAAAAAAAACTGGATTATGCTGTTAAAAGTCATCAAGCTAAAAGATTTCCTCTTGTGCTCTTGCCAAATTATCCCACTCACTACCAAATCACACACAATCTATATCAATTTGTGTGTTGTATGCAATGAACACTTTTACCCTGCAGCTACAGAATCAGTGAAGGCTGTAATATTTCATGCAAAAGTCAACGATTTCTGCAGTTAGTCCAAGAAATAAAAACAGCATTGTCCTTGCATTGTTATGCAAGGCATTGAGTTCAGGTTATGTATCAAGTATAATTCTCTATAATTCTCCCACAAAACGCTACGTCCAGATGAACAGAATCAACTTTTGGAGATATCAAGTATAATAAATTAAGATTAGACTGGGTTTTTTTTATCTTAAGATAACCTTGTTAAGTTGTGTAACATGCAAAAGGTCATTGGGATCATTTATGCTTAATTTCCAAAATCATGTTTAAATGATATATCTTAAATTAATTGCAAGAGCAAAGACTTTAAAAACATACAACATTAGTTGTGTTTCACTTAGGCTTAGTAAGTTTATGCCATAATTCTGTCCTCTCCTCTGATATAAAGACCTTTAATAGATGGGTCTGAACAGCAACATGGGAGAAAAGCTTGAAGTTTACTACACAACATAAACATTCAGTTGATTTAGTTGAATGTGAATACATCTTTCGCTGCAGTGTTGAAATATTACTCACTGTGAGTACTGCGGACCTGTACTGTATACAATAGTAGTAGTTGTAGGCTCTGTACCTTCCAATATAAATCACCTTAGGGCAACTGTAGTTGTGATTTGGCACTATATATAAACTGAACTGAATTAAAAAGTTGTAGCAATTTTATGACATAAAATACAACCAGGTACATCTATTTATTTTGGGTCTTACAGACTTCACAGTGCACTGCATTAGATATTACCAAAGTAATTCAAAAAATACTAACATAAAATAAATAAATGCATATGCAGCCATCTATCTATTTATCCATTTTCTCAACTCCTTATGGATTTCAGGGTCATGGGGAGTTGGAGTTTTCTGACACGTCAAGTTTTGTGCTTGACATCTGTAAACACTGTGCTGCTGGGTTTATGGTGTCAGTCTCTTATTGTGGGTCGTGCTGAATAAGAAATTAAGACCAGTTTTAGCCATAACATTGTATAAAAGTTTTTAGAAAATGTAAAATTTGATCAAATTAGTGTATTGTCTGCTGTCTAAAACTGCATGCTCAGTGGCTAATGAGTTATCAGACACAAGTCATTTGCTAATGAGCTTGTGCTTTTATCACTTCCTTGTCACATACAGTTTTGCGGAAGCAAGATGGCAACAGTGCTAACCACAAAGCCACCAAACAAACAAAATATCATGTAAGCGCCCACTGATGCTAGTGATGCAGCATGCATAGTTTGCGTAACATCACAATGCCTCGTGATGAATTTTAACTATGATTTCTTGTCTAGTTGGCCAAATTGTCAGCTTTAGAGAAATGTGTTAAATAATATTGCTCGGACAGTGAAAGAAGCCTTTTGTATATGCCACAGTGATTGCTATGGGAGTCCAGTCTTTAGCGATGACACACATGCATCCAAGGTACCAAACTGTGCACAAAGTTTCTTTAAATCAAATTAATAATGAAATTCAAACACATTCTTATTTAAAGGATCCAAGTGAATGCAAGACTTCATGGGAATGGATTTGATGATAGACCTCAGAGACTGATGGTAGGTTCAGGTCTCCTGGTAGGGCTGTCTGACAGCTAACTTAAGCTTGCCGTCAGCTTTATGATAAGTAATAGTCCTTTTTTAGCTTCCTTCTGTGTCTCTTTTTCTCTTCCCGCTTCTATGCCAGACACAATTTTCCCTCAACAGCTTTGATGTTTCTCTCTTCCACCCTTCCCTTCTGTCCTTTATTCTAATCCATTTAGTCTCCCCTTTCTGTGTCTCTCTTTTCTCCCTGGCCACCATGTCTCTCTCCAATCCTTTCCTGTAAAAAATTCAGGTGAAACTTCCCAAGTTAAGAAGCCGCTCATCTCTGCTCCTGTCTTCCTCTCATCCTTCCCTCCCATTCTTGCTGATTAGCAGCTGCTCCTCTCCACCTTTGTCCCTCCCCACACCCCCACCCTCTTGCTGCAATCCTGTGAAAACTATCCTGACTGAGAAGGAAGCATAATATTAAAAAAAAAAAAAAAAAAAAAAAAAAAAACAGTTGAGCTGAAAGAATAAGTGGGAAAGACAGAGGAAAGATTGGAGGCAAGAGTGCAGAGGAAGAAGAAGAAACTTCTTACTGATGAATGAAGAAAGGAAAACTGTAGAGGAGACAGAAAAATCAAACTGTCAAGACAATGAGACTGAGAAAATAACCAGAATTAGCTAGGTTAATTGCAGACAAGCAGGCAGATTGACAGAAAGATGGAGAGGAAGACAGCTACAGGCAGCTATAAGAACATAATAGAAATGGACAAAAAGCGAAAGGGCACAGAAACATGGAAGTGGCAAAGATTCTTTTTTTTTACTTCATAAATCTGCATTTTAGACATAGCTGAGAGATACAAAATGACTGCAACAATACTTTTTTACAGAGTCAAAGACAGCAGGAGAGCATGCAAATAGAGAGACAAAAAGGTCAAAGAAAAGTAGGCAAACAGACAAGCAAGGTACCATACTGTATACAAATAAGCAGATTTTCAAGACAGGATATTGTGCAATGTGTGAGAAGAGAGACAAGAATGCAGAAAGGGCTTAGAAAGGTTTGGCAGACGAACACGGAGGTGTGCAAATACGCAGACTTCTGGGCGGGCAAACACGCAAGCAAACAGGCAAGCAAGCTTTAAAAGGAAAAGCCACGGCATGCAGACAAGACACATTTAGGTAGGAAGAGGAATGTAGACTGGGGGAAACAATCACTCAGCATCTCATGCTCTACTTTATGTTTCTTACTGTCATCAGACATAGTCTTATGCACACACTTGTGCTTACAGACACAGACATGCAGCCAAGCAATCCAGTGATTACCCAGGCATGCTACGTTGAGTGCCATCAGAAGCCTGGGAGAAGTATCATGTAGCTTTTGAGTGCTTACACTCACACACACACAGAAAAAGAATAAGTGAGCGAGAGCCTTCACATCTGTTACTGGCTCTACTTCAGGCAAATCCACTTATGCTACAACAGAGTTCACATATGTTATTCCTATGTTGTCAAATTGTTCTTTGCTATTTCTTAACAACAGCAAATACTTAAGACTTGAATAAACAGCAATGTGAATATAATCATAGCAATTTGCTATTTTAAAAGTTTGGACATGTTTGTTACTTGCTGGTCTCCGGCTATGCAAAGCAACAGAGAGTGGTCAAGTTAGGCGAGTGAGAGAGTGCAGGCAGGGTGGAGCCGAGTGTCAGGGTGATTTGTGAGAGAAGGATAGAAGTGAGAGCGAAAGGGAAGGTTTACAAGATGGTAATGAGACCCGCTGTGATGTATGATGTGGAAATGATGGCATGGAGGAGAAGCTGGTGGTTGCAGAATTGAAGATGCTAAGATTTTTATTGGCAGTGCCCAGGATGTCAAGATTAGAAGTGCATATATCAGAGGAACAGCTCAGGTTGGGCAGTTTGGAGACAAAGTTAGAGAGGCAAGGCTAAGATGGTTTGGATATGTGCAGAGGAGGGATGGTGCTTATATTAGACAAGTGATGCTAAGAGATTGAGCTGCCAGGAGGAGGAAAAGAGGAAGATCACAGAGGAGTTTCAGAAAGGAGAACATGCCAGAAGGTTGGTATACCAGGATACTAGGGTTAGGGTGCGATGGAGGCATATGATCCACTCTGGTGATACCTAAAGGGAGAGACTGAAAGAAGAAGAAGAGGCTCTTTGCTCTTCATACCTTGAAGAATGCACAAAATTCTGTGTAATAATACCTGCTGGCTGTCCATGTCAGTATGCCAATAGCACATAAATCTTGACCCAAACGGTCAAGACTGCAGAAGATAGAAATTCTGTCACAAGATAGATCAAAATGGGTTGACCGTTGCTGCTGGATCAGGTGGCACATTTAAACTTTGGACCTCTAAAGGCCTTCAGAGCTAAAATAATGTGCAGCCTGGTAATCAGTAAACTCAGGATTAATGCACAGATAAGCTGTCGTTTGACTATTAATAACTATAATTAAACACTGAACTGTCTCTTTGACAGCATAGATTAATCTAAAGAGAGGACATGAATTTCTCCTCTCTTTTTCTCATGAAAGATTTCTTATTGCATCCAGCCCTGCATTTATTTTGAGCTTTATCCTCAACATGATCCAAGTAGATGTTGTATTTCTAGTACTTCCACAGAAAGTGGTGTGTATGCTATTTTTCTGCTGCTGCAATGACCCAATTTCAATACACAGATCATTAAAGTTTCATCTTAGAATGTCGAGTTAAATTTAGGGATACTGAAATAGTTTAAAAAAACACCTGCTTAAGCTGCAATTGTCAGTGTGCTCCTTATGCATATTTTTTATATTATAAAAGTTGTCAAACTTACTTACTAATTTCCTGGACGATGTATTTATGTGCTTAAACCACCATTCTACTTTGCAGTGTTTTTCAGGTTCGGCTCCAGCATTGTCTGAGAAGAGATAAGGGAGGACTGCAAGATTTCCGACTTGAGTCATGCCTTCTTCTCTAATATTGCTCACTTACAGAATAAAATCTCTCCCTCTCTGGTTTCTCCTCTCCTCCTTCCCCTGTAATTTAAGTGTGAACTCCTACATTTAAAGCTGCTATGTTCTGCCTCGCCTTTTTCCTTTATGCCCGTCTCCTTCTTCTTCCTCTCCTCCTTCGTCCCCTCTGGCAGGAAAAATGATCCAACTTAAAATGAAAGTGTGACATTTAAATAAGCACAAGCAAGAGCAAACAGAAGAAGCAGGAGAGGGAGAGGGTGACGGGGGCAGAAAAAAAATGGGAAAGTGACTGATTAGAGAGGGAAAGAATGTGAAGAAAGTGAAGAAAGACTAAGTGAATACTTTCATAATATGGGTTAAAAATAGGCACATAAAAAGGGGGAATATGTAAATTGCACACTTTTAGGTCAAAAAAATCCTGAACCTCTATGTGCAAGAGGTAAATTAAAGGTTACATAAAGAGGAAGTGAAGAAAAAGTATATTCTCTCTGTAGGTATGATAAACCTTCACAAAGAAATAAAAGACTCCACATTTAGATAAATTGAAAAATAGATATTTAAATCATTCTTTATGGGGCGAAACTGCCTTGGTAAGTAAATGAATGCAAAACTACACTCATCAGCCAGGCAAGTAAGTGTACATTATTACCTGTTCAACTGCTCATTAAAACAAATATCTAATCAGCCAATCACATGGCAGCAAGTTAATGCATTAATAGATCATGAAGACGGCCTGGTATCAGAATGGGAAAGAAAGGTTAAGTGACTTCGAACTTTGAGTATATTAAAAATCACTGATAAGCTGGGGCTTTCCACAGAAGGATGTCAATGATTTTAAAAAAAAATGGTCTGAAAAACAGAAAATATCCAATGAGTGATGGGTTTCTGGTTAAACATGCTTTGTTGATGCCAGAGGTCAGAAGGGAATTGCCAGACTGCTTTAAGCTGACAGGAAGGCAACAGTAAGTTAATGAACCACTGAATTAACTGGTTAATTGATTAAGAAACGTGTAGTTATTTTTAATAAACAGTTTTAAGCCAAACATCTGCAAATGATCTAATGCAATGCAGATCTAATGCAGAGTTTTGTGCTCTGCAGAGCTTTCTGTGAGCGACAGCATTTGAACATTTGGTTACCCTCATACAACTTCTTCTCTGCCTGTATAATGTATATTGGACCCAGTCACACAGGCGTAGTGACCAGATGGTGAGTGCCTAGTAACCACTGGACGTCAAGGAAAAATATGTATTACCCAAATAGATGCTGGAGATCACTAGGTGAAAAGTGATTGCAGAGATAAATATGGTGCTGCACCAAAAACCTCCTTGCGATTGCTTTGGTTGCTAATACACTGCCGTGGTTGCCTATAGTTTGTGAGACTTGTCTGCAAATGCTTAAGACCTTCTCTCCGTGGGAGTAAAACTGTGAACCATGCAATGCAAAGTACAAATGGAGACTATTCGCCTTCCAAATAAAAACTGAGCATTTTTAAATATGCTGGTTTCAAGGAGATGGATGGATGGATGGATGGATATTCATTCTCATAAGTCCTAATGCAGGATTTTGTCAAGTCTGTAAAGACACAAAATAAAGACAAACTGCATTTTATTTAATCTACTTGAAGCACTTTTTCCAGACCAGTCCATTAAATGTCATTACAATAGAGAAGGTTATATTCACATCGGTACCAGAAGCCGCAGTTTGCAGAAACCTTAATTTTTTTATTTTTTGTCTACTGTGATAGAAAAAAAGATACTAAGCAAAAAAAAAAAAAAAAAGCCTTTGTGGTCTCTGGTCTCTGTTAAGCAAAGACATATTGTGCGCATATTTCAGATTCAGGTTCACTGGTGTTGCACTGTTAAAATAAATGCCATCAAACTTCAGTTTTGATCTTTTTTCACTTTCATATAAATGCTCAATTTCTCTGTATTTCATGTAGATTACCTACAGCTATGTATTCTTTAAAAAGCAACACATGCTGCTGCATAAATGCATCTCAATTTACTTATTATGAAATGAAGGATTTTTTCTAATTCTATTGGCATATGTATTCTTTAAACCATTTTTCAGTGGCTACTATCCATTTTTGAGCTACTCAAAAACAGTAGCTTAGAAAAATTGTGTGTTTACCTAAGGTACTAAATACCACTGAATGCATTGGCTTGTTTTTTAAACAACCACACAAACACAAAAAGTATGGATCTGTGTATCCTTCTTACCTTTTTTTTATCCAGTTTTCAGGATTTAATAATAAATAAATGGATAATAAATAAATCATGGCTCTTTAGACATTCAACCTCAAAACAGGGACTGCATGACGCCTTTGATGGTTGATGTTTACTTCGAGCCCCACAGGGAATGTATCTTAGTCATTCAAGCTCTGTATGGAGAGATGTTTATAGACTTCTAAATATACAAGTGGAGCTCAGAGTGAAACTGAGAAATATAAAGCTGTCATCTAAAACCTTCTGTGAAGGGATACTTCTTGAAAGAACATGAGTCGTATTCAATTCATATGTATTCATATGGGTATGAGCCGAATAGAAACTGGCTCAGCAGAGAATTTACAGGGAGTGCAGAATTATTAGGCAAGTTGTATTTTTGAGGAATAATGTTATTATTGAACAACAACCATGTTCTCAATGAACCCAAAAAACTCATTAATATCAAAGCTGAATGTTTTTGGAAGTAGTTTTTAGTTTGTTTTTAGTTTTAGCTATTTTAGGGGGATATCTGTGTGTGCAGGTGACTATTACTGTGCATAATTATTAGGCAACTTAACAAAAAACAAATATATACCCATTTCAATTATTTATTTTTACCAGTGAAACCAATATAACATCTCCACATTCACAAATATACATTTCTGACATTCAAAAACAAAACAAAAACAAATCAGCGACCAATATAGCCACCTTTCTTTGCAAGGACACTCAAAAGCCTGCCATCCATGGATTCTGTTTTGTGTGTTGTGTTTTGATCTGTTCACCATCAACATTGCGTGCAGCAGCAACCACAGCCTCCCAGACACTGTTCAGAGAGGTGTACTGTTTTCCCTCCTTGTAAATCTCACATTTGATGATGGACCACAGGTTCTCAATGGGGTTCAGATCAGGTGAACAAGGAGGCCATGTCATTAGTTTTTCTTCTTTTATACCCTTTCTTGCCAGCCACGCTGTGGAGTACTTGGACGCGTGTGATGGAGCATTGTCCTGCATGAAAATCATGTTTTTCTTGAAGGATGCAGACTTCTTCCTGTACCACTGCTTGAAGAAGGTGTCTTCCAGAAACTGGCAGTAGGACTGGGAGTTGAGCTTGACTCCATCCTCAACCCGAAAAGGCCCCACAAGCTCATCTTTGATGATACCAGCCCAAACCAGTACTCCACCTCCACCTTGCTGGCGTCTGAGTCAGACTGGAGCTCTCTGCCCTTTACCAATCCAGCCACGGGCCCATCCATCTGGCCCATCAAGACTCACTCTCATTTCATCAGTCCATAAAACCTTAGAAAAATCAGTCTTGAGATATTTCTTGGCCCAGTCTTGACGTTTCAGCTTGTGTGTCTTGTTCAGTGGTGGTCGTCTTTCAGCCTTTCTTACCTTGGCCATGTCTCTGAGTATTGCACACCTTGTGCTTTTGGGCACTCCAGTGATGTTGCAGCTCTGAAATATGGCCAAACTGGTGGCAAGTGGCATCTTGGCAGCTGCACGCTTGACTTTTCTCAGTTCATGGGCAGTTATTTTGCGCCTTGGTTTTTCCACACGCTTCTTGCGACCCTGTTGACTATTTTGAATGAAACGCTTGATTGTTCGATGATCACGCTTCAGAAGCTTTGCAATTTTGAGACTGCTGCATCCCTCTGCAAGATATCTCAGTATTTTTGACTTTTCTGAGCCTGTCAAGTCCTTTTGACCCATTTTGCCAAAGGAAAGGAAGTTGCCTAATAATTATGCACACCTGATATAGGGTGTTGATGTCATTAGACCACACCCCTTCTCATTACAGAGATGCACATCACCTAATATGCTTAATTGGTAGTAGGCTTTCGAGCCTATACAGCTTGGAGTAAGACAACATGCATGAAGAGGATGATGTGGACAAAATACTCATTTGCCTAATAATTCTGCACTCCCTGTAATAGCTGCGATCAGAATCTTCACCGACGACAAAACAAACTAAAATGTTTCATTTTCAACACAAATGCAAATAGTGGCATGTTGAGCACCCAGTTGTGTTACACAGTGACATGTCCACAATGCTTTTTTGGCATTGCTGTTGATTGGGATTACTGTTGACTGGGTGTCACCTATAGCACACCGACCAAATGAGAGAGTGATTTGGGAAGAAACATAATGTTTAGCACCATAACTGTGTCACAACGATGGATGGAAAGTGGGATTTGATGGTCCCAAGTGGAAGGAGAAAGAATCAAGACCAAATTAATCACTGGATTTAGGTAAGACAGAAAACCAAAACTGTGGCACATAATCCTCCTTTAGCTTCTTTCTTGCCCTGCTATATGACCTTGGGCAGTCTTCCAAATCAATCCTGAATAGAAGTTATATAGGGACTGTGGGTGGCCTGCCAATGAAAGCCTGGAGAATAGCCAGTGGCTTCATTAGCTGTGCAATTATGGTCACCAATGGCCTTAAATAGGCGGGGTGAATTTTCAAATGTCACTTGTGATCATACATATTCCTATTACTAACAGAGCAAGTCCATTAAACCTTGTCACATTAAGAATGATACGAGTGATTGCGATTAACAGATATTGGGGTGACTGGAAATTTTTAAATTCTTACCACAGGTGCCTTTCAGCTAACCCTCTGTTCATTGCTTTTGTGACTAAATGGTTTATGTGTTGTTGTTTTTTTAATTCTGGGCCAAAAGCAACAGTGCCTAATCAACTTTAATAGCCTTTCTGTGCTCAAGTGACCCATTTCCTTCATGTAGCTCATTTAGAATGAGAGAGCAGTACATTTCTGTATGCACAGGCTGTCATTTTGTTTGCTTCCTCCTGTGCACGTCTCATCTATGCTAATCACGCTGTACTACCCCACTGTCCTAACCGCATTCTCAAACGTGCAACTCCTATCTTTTGCTACGTGTGCAGCAAGTCTTTAAAGCAGGTTTTTTATACTGTTGTCATATACTGTTGTGCTCCCTGCATCACATGTTTGGAAGATGGTTGAACTGTGGTGAGAAGATGTTCTGTGTGTTCCTGAGGAGTCATTCTTTCTATCAGATGGCCTGTTGCGCTGGCAGGTAACTCTATGTACATTTTCCTCAAACAGTCATCAACTAAGTGGCAGTGAAACTGTGAGTAAGATAAGATAAGATAAGATAAGATAAAACTTTATTAATCCCTCAGGTGGGTTCCTCTGGGAAATTCGGTTCCAAATAAGCACAGCACCGACAGAAGTTATAGAGTTACAGAATATTATATATATATATATATATATATATATATACACACACATATATAAATACAAAGACATATATAGATAAAAATATACAAAGGGGATAAATAGAATAAATAGGAATAAAATAAAAATAAAAATACAAGTGGATTGCACATTTCAAGTATGGAGTCTTTTGCACCATTGACTATTAACAAAAAGTATTGCACAAAGGTAATTGCACAGTGAGGTGAAGAGGCACTACAGCTTAGTTGTTCCCCCCTCCTTTGTCCTCCTGTTTCCCCTCCCTCTCCCCTCCAGAGAGGAGTTAAACAGTTTGATGGCGTGTGGGACAAAGGAGTTTTTAAGTCTGTTGGTTCTTGTCTTGGGGAGAAGCAACCTGTCACTGAACAGACTCTTCTGGTTGTTAATGGCCGTGTGCAGAGGATGCCCAGCATTGTCCATAATGTCCAGCAGTTTCTTTAGTGTCCTTTTCTCTGCCACTGTCACCAGAGTGTCCAGCTTCATGCCGACCACAGAACCAGCCTTCCTGATCAGTTTTTCCAGCCTGGATGAGTCCTTCTTTGCTGTGCTGCTCCCCCAGCACACCACAGCATAGAAAAGTACTCCAGCAACCACCGACTGGTAAAACATCCTCAGGAGCTTCCTGCAGATGTTAAAAGACCTCAGCCTCCTGAGGAAGTACAGTCGGCTTTGGGCTTTTTTATACAGGTGCTCTGTGTTGCATGACCAGTCCAGTTTGTTGTCCATCCACAGCCCGAGGTACTTGTACTTGTTGACCACCTCCTCCCACTCTATCTGAACCGGCAGTGGACCTGCTCTGGACCTCCCAAAGTCCACAACCAGTTCCTTAGTCTTTGAGGTGTTGAGTTGCAGGTGGTTTGTGTGACTCCATGCGACAAAGTTCCTCACCAGACTTCTGTACTCCTCTTCCTGATCATCCCAGATACACCCCATGATGGCTGTGTCGTCTGCAAACTTCTGAATGTGGTATAATTCAGAGTTGTAGCAGAAGTCAGAGGTGTACAGGGTGAAGAGAAGTGGGGACAGCACAGTTCCCTGTGGTGCTCCTGTGCTGCTGACCACAGTGTCAGACGTGATGTCCTTCAGCCTGACGTACTGTGGCCTGTCGGTGAGGTAGTCGGAGATCCAAGCGACCAGGCAGGGGTCCACCTGCATCCTGTTCAGTTTTTCCTGAAGCAGACAGGGCCGGATGGTATTAAAGGCACTGGAAAAGTCAAGAAACAGGATCCTGACCGTGCAACCCAAAGAAGAAATGGGTAATGTTTGCCTTCAAAGTAAAAGTTGTGCCTTTGTAAATATGTTGGTATCAATGAAATGGATGGAGTGAGCAGTCCATTAAATGTCATCACATTAGAACAGGTAATATTCAGTGAGTATTATGTTGTACTAAATTACCAGACAACTGTGCCAACAGTCATGAAAGATCAAGAACACACTCAGAAGCAAAATTTGCAACAAAGAAGAGGACAGTAGGAGGCTGAGGTATATCTGGCAGCTAAACGTACACAGATCCACAAAATGCTCAGCTGTGATGACATAAACTAAGATTACCATTATATGTAAATGGTGGAGCATTGAACACTCAGTTGTGTTATCCAGTGACTTCCGTTGCTTCCATGTGCACACTGCCGCACTGCGCACAGTACTGCCAACTGGATACCACGTCAGACACATCCATCCATATGCTCAATGGTTTCAGGTGTAAGGCACAACTTTCTCTCGGAAGGTGAACGTTCTTTTTTGTTTTTTTTTTTATTATTCGGCATGTAGTTAGAGAGTGTTTGCAGGTAAGTGGGTGTCTTCCATTCTGCAATCTGCTAGCAACCACAAGGAGGTTGTTATTGCAGCACCCGCTCTGCAACTGATTGAACCCGGTGACTACCAGTGACCACTGAGGCCTTAGTTGACTTTGTATCATTATCATTTGTTTTCTGTCTGTGTTTGGATTTCTTGAGACTCTGGTTATGATCATAATATAGCTGGATCAGGGTGGGTGTTACTAACCATTCAGAACATGGTTCTGAATTTAGAAGAAATGTATTGCTACCTTATTCTTTCATTGGTCTTCCACCGATTATCAGAAAAGGACAGAAGCATTCTGGTTTGAGTTAAAGAAATGACTTTATTGCTCTGCATCTAGTAAAAGCATTACATTTCTCAATGTACATTTACTACAAGTCTACAAAGCCAAGACAGATTTAATTTAATACCAACGTTTTCAACTGTGCTCTCAGTGGTTATATCTTCGGTACAGTGGCTCAGCATCTGAATTATTATGGCTGTGAAGACTAAAAGAAAAGAGAGTGGTCAGCTTTCACTACTTACATTCTCTCACCCAAATCATTGACGCAGATGAAGCGAAAGTCAAGATGTTAAAGTTGCCGTAACCCTACTGTGGACTGCTCTGTGTTTTTTTTATTCACTCTCTATTCCCTAATTTAGTTACTACTGTTCTTCTTATAAAATAAAGTCAGTGAGTTCCACACAGCAGTCTCCAGTCAGCAATTAGCAATAAGATTAAATAAGCTGAGCAAAAGGGGATGACCAGGTCCAAAGAGATTTTGCTGTAGCACTGTTTGAGCTCTGTGCTTCTGGTTTTCTGGGTGGTTTTGATTGTTTTGCTAGCTTATACCCTCTCCTTTATCAGCTTATACGTTTTTCTGTAGTTTTGTTTTATTTTATTTTATGGTTAGGACATCTTTTAACAAAGAAAAACAGTGAATAATAAATATATAAGTAAAGAAATTGAGATTGACCAAAGACCAAAAATGTTCTTAATAAATGAATTCTAAAAAGATTTAAAATGCTTGTACATCCACGACTGCAGTTTCACATGACATTTTCATGTACAGTTGCACAGTGATGTGTGCCAACATCATCTATACCTCTGGCTGATTCCATCACAGCACTGCAACAGTTCTAATTCATCTTATGTTTACAGTAAGCCATAATGAGCAGATGTGATCACCAAAAAAAACAGCTGAAACTGTTGCGAACCTCAAAGCTGCAAGTGTGGCAAGCAGCTGCCATGTCTGGAGTTCCAGACTTCTCTAGCAGAGTTTTCTTTTTTGCATGTTTTCCCCTATAATGTCTCTGATAACCCACATCAAAGTCATCTCCACTATTACTTAACAGTTTCCACAGAAACACTGAGAAACAGTCTTATTCAAAGCAGTGATCTCCTGTTGATTATTGACAAAAGGGAAAAATAAAGTTGCTTTGATATTCTAAGTTCAGCCCACTGTTGCTCTAAAGATAGAAAGATAAATTTACACGTTTTTTGTTAGATTGTATTTACTTTCATTGTAATCTCTATGGTAATATATACAGATATTTCCATGGGCAGGAATATCATGGTAATTTTGGGCTTTTAATGACTTTTTGAACTATTCAAGGATGGAATGATTGTACTGCATACATTTTTTTCTTTAATCGACACAGAGTCAAAAATATACAAATACATATTGTGACAAAATGGATGAGCAGTTGTAACACTGTCCATTTGTCCCAGATGTGTTGACCTTTTTTTTTTTTGCACATTATTCCGTCTCTGTATTTATTTGCTATGATTTGCTATTTGTCAAAGTAACATTGCTGCACTAACTATCCCGGGTTTGTTTGTGTAAGCATTCTGTTGCTGGCAAATCAAACATTCTGCAAATTAAGGCAAATACTCAGTTACATGCTTCTTTATATTTTATTATGTTACAGATTAAGTCATTTGTTCATACTTACTTTGTTCTTTCTTTCAGTCTTCATGTAGTTCAGGCCCACCTATCATTTCCTCATTTTAAAGTGCTGATGATGTCACACATGACATCGGCAGGCTGAACCACGAGAAGGGGTTTCTTTTACCATAGAAATGCTTCCTTTTGTTTGTTTCCAGGTCTGAAGGGATTTGTTTAATCTTTTTTTTTTTGTTAATACAGCCATTTAGTTGTGTAAATGTGCTAATCAGAAGTGTATGGAGGTTTTTGTCATTTTTAGTCAACTATGTAGAGTTTTAGATCACTAAGCTTAGGTGAGTGGTACTGGCTGGGCTAATTGAAGGGAGATTGAAGGGAGATTGACCTATATATGGTCAGTCTCTGCCAGACTCAGATGAGAGGGAACCTGTTTGGAAGGATTTGAGGAATTTTTATTTATTTATTTATTGGTTTTTTTTGTTTTGTTTTTTTGAGCGTTGTTCCAGACCATACTCCATACCAGTTGGTGGCGGTAATGCACCTTTCAGTTGTTTGCCAACCGCCAATACAAATGTAAGAAAGAAGAAGACTCAGATGAGAGAGGAGAGGTGAGCTGTGTTACCAAATCCATGTACTTTCGAGTTTTGTTAATGAAGTCAGCAGTCCCCAACCTTTTTTGCGCCACGGACCGGCCTTTAAGGTGTCGCGGATAAATACAACAAAATAAAACTAGTACCGGTACCGAAAAAAAGAAGATTTATTCATAACACACGTGAAAAGACCCAGGAAAACCGAGTTAACGATAAAAACGATAACAAAATAACGCTGAAAACCATACATTTCACACCTGAGCCTCAACTCTCGCGGCCCGGTACCAAACGACTCACGGACCGGTACCGGTCCGAGGCCCGGGGACCGCTGAATTAAGTTACTTTGGGGCGAAGTTTTGTTAAGTTTCACTGTAATTCCTCTGGAAACCGGAATGTCTAATGAGTCTGCTTCCCTACTAGGGCTGCACGATATTAGGAAAACCTGCGATGTGCGATAACTGTGATCAATACTGCGATAACAATATGACTTGCGATAAAATAAATAGCAAAAAAAAAAAACCGAATATATAATTTCCGTTTTACTGCAACAGTTTTATTTAATGAAAGCTGCTGTATTAGCAGTGTAACAACAAAGTGCACTTTAACATTGAAACATTACCCCCATAAAAAATTTTCTGAGGCTTGAATTCTGAAAGACATCCTTCCCGGTCTCTAGAATTAGTTTTAAATAAACATAACTTAAATTATACTGCAAATTATCTCAATGCAGCTGTTCATCGTTTTACCACTCACCAAGTAGTTATGATGTAAGTCAAAACTGGAGAGGAAACTTTACTGTAGTGCTTGCGTAGTTTTCAGCTTGGCTCAGTTCAAACATGACGGTCTTGCAGCATGTTTCATACATTTGTGGAATGGCAACATGGGAAATGTAGTTTCGTGAGGGGATGCGGTATCTCCGGTCCACTTTATGTATCAGACTGGTGAAGCCCTCTCTGCTAACTGTATTTATAGGCATCATGTCTTTGTCAAAAAATGTGTAATGGCCTCTGTTATTTCTTTATACCGCTTCGACATTTTCTCATAAGGAGTTCCACTTGAAAACTCTGATACAGAGACGGCTGTTGGACTGCGGTGCTCTTTGTCTTAACATTAGCAACCTTTGTTTGGCTAGCCCTGTCTTTCTGGAACTCTTCAAACAGTTCTCTGTGGTTGTATTGAAGATGATGGTGGAGATTAGTCGAGTTTCCTCTGGTGGTTGCCACGAGTGTTCGGCAAGTTTTGCAGAGCACCTATGTTTGGAGAATGTCGTCTTTATCAAATCCAAAGTACCTCCAAATAAGCGAGGTACTTTTTTTTTTTTTTTTAGCCACGAGTTCATAGTCAGTAGCGTTCTCGTCATGCGTCTCACTCTCAGCCTTTACAACTCTGACTCGTTGCTGCAGCGTTGTTCGCTCCCCACCTGCGTAGGAAGCGGGCCTCTAATCCATTTGATTGGTTAATGCCGTGAAGGGCTCTATTCGACTGGTCAAACGTGTAAAGGGGTTTCTTTGATTGGTAAATTCTTTAAAGCACGTGTGTAAACATTTTAAGGTACCCAATTATCGCAGTTTACGTCGTCTTTTGCAATGGGCCCATCACATAGGCTGATATCGCGATGACAATAAATTTTCGATTTATTGTGCAGGCCTATTCCCTACCACCTTCCTTGACATTCGAGTCTGACTACTTCACACATATATACAAATATATACATACAAACACATAGGCATAAATATATGCATACACCTCCAATAATATTTGGTTAAATGTCCCTCGGCAACATGCACACACAAACACACGCACACAAAATCAATCTAGTTCAACTCGAAGGGCGCAAAAATTGCATCAGTTTAATGCTGTGTTTAAATTTGTATGACCTCGTTTTCAACACCCACTTCAAAACTATATCTGCTTTATTAATGGACTGATTCCAATTAACAAATAAGTGTAAACACTTATTCATATGAGGAAACTGGCACGGAGACTGACAAAAACTGCAAGAAATCGTCCTAACCAGAAACTGGAAACTAGGATGGAGGGAAGAAAAAGATGGAGGGGAAGGGCAACCGGTGGGGGCGATAAAGGAGAGCAGTTCAGATAATCATGTGTTTGACATTTCAGTTTCTGGTGAATGAGAGAATATGGGAGAAAAGAAGATGAATTGACAGGGGATTAGGGGTCTGAAAAGGAAGATGGCTTCTCTTAAGATGCTTTCTTTCTTAAATACAAGTGGGAGGAAATGAGAGGAGGGCCTGTGGTCAGAAAAAAGACAGAGGAAGTAAGAAAGAAAATAATGTGTGAGGGGAGAAGAAGGTAAAAGCAAGATAACCCTCCTACACCCTAACACTCTGTTATTTCCTCCAGGCTTTCAGTATTGAGTGACACATGTCTGGCTACCCAGGATTTACTTGCTGTCTCACACACATGGAAACACACACAAACAAGTTTTGTCGTCCCGGAAAACTGACTTACACACTCTAGATTTAGAATTAAATACGAGATTTTAATGTTTCGTGCTCTGTTGCTTTAAATTATCATATCTGAATTTCATTACAAAATAGGATGTTTCTGTTCCTGTTTCCCAAAACAACACAGAACAGGAAATAAGCATGACATATCCACTTATCAGATCTGTGAGAAATGTTGTTTAATCTTTTCCATAATCTGGTTGTTGGGAAGTGGCCATGAAGGGTTGTGTGAAAGCCAAGATATGGCACAATGAGACTGAATGAAAAGACAGGAGAATCCAGATCGTCGTGTTCCCAGAAACGGTGGCCTCCTTTGCATTCAGTGAACTAGATTTAGAAGTGAGTGATTTTTTTCTTTCCCTTAACAAGATTATCTTTCAGACATGACAAGTAAAGTAAAGTTCAAAGAGTTTTTTGTTTCCTCAAAGGGAACTTAGAACAAGCCAAACCCACATCTAAGTAAATAAGCAGAGCACATAGAGCGGTGTCTATTGCTGGAGGCTGAAAAATATTTATTATTACAATACAGTGTTTCATAATTACTATAATTACGCTTTTTTAAGGGTGAGAAGCCAGTATGGGCTTCTGTTTGTATCACTGCTTTTTTTTTTATGCGGCTTCCTAAGAAGGGCAGTGAGATCTAGGCCACTGTATTAAATTCACATGCATTACACCCTATAAAAAGGGCAGCTCATGACTCTAATTTTCACTGATGTCAGCTTGCCATGTCCCCTTGCTTCCATGCTGAGAGCTATTTCAGTTCTCTGAAATGGGCCTGTCATGGACGGAGTAAGCTGATGGAATAAGTGAACGGTGACGTACAGTCAAGAGACATCACATCCAGTATACTGTATGCTGCTATCATTTACTCTGGACTATTCATCAGAGGGGCTCAAGTAATATATAGCGTAAACAGGGGATATTTTTCTAATTAGCATAATGACAATATTGGATATTCTCCATGCAGTCATACTTATGCAAACAGTACAGTTTGCAGTGAAGTAGTATCACTTTTGAAATAAGTCAAGAACTAAAATCGCGCTACATCTGTAGAAGTACATCTTTGCTTCTTTTTCGTGTCCTTGAAGTGTAACCTCAGTACCCACGTGTGGAGTGAATGTTTGTTAAAATAACCCCCTCCTGAACATTCTGACATGAGCGACGTTTAGCTCGGCCAACAATCTGTCAATTACAAGTGTGAATACCAATGAGAAAAAGTTCAGCTGAACCAGACGTTTCGCACTCTAAATCCAGACAGCCACTTTCTGTTAGGTCCCTCGCTGCGTTTCTGCTCTACAGAATTCACAAACTTACTGCTGTCAGCTTGACAGTTTTAGGCAGGTGCAAGGAATATATCTCAAAGACCCGACACATTTTCTCTGTGCGAACGGACAACATCTACAGGATTGCACAGGTCAATGTCGGCTGCTTGATGTGAAGTACATCCTCAGATTTGGTACAGTTTACCAAAAGTTAATGGAAAAAAAAATCGTACTTTTTGTCACAGTCCCTAATCAATGGAGATGCTGAATCTTAAACATGCAAAAAGCCAGATTTCATTTTTTTTTAACTTTTTTTAATGTTTCCTAAGAGTTGAAAAATTCTACATTAACCAGCAGAATCTCCACCTATTTTCCATGAACTTGTAGCTTGAAGATGTGAAAATGTTCCTTGAATTACTGTGGTTTAGTAGCAACACAAACAGATAAATGCTCACTTCACATTTGTAAGTGATTAACCTTCTTCTAAAAAGTCCACCAGGTTCCCAAGAAATTGTCAGTAGATCACAATCCTCTCAACGTTATCGCCAAAGGCTAAAGAAGGAAAAGTCACCAGCATCTCCCAGGGGACAAATTTCACTGGCTGACTGGCGAGGTTGCACCTCTTAGCATGTGTGGCAATGCTGAGCAGGGGGGGCGGGTTGTCCTCGTAGCTGATAGGTTTTATGGGAAAAATACTGCACTGTTTATTTGCAGTTTTAGCATCAAAATTGTTCAATAAACTTCACTATAAACAACATAGTTTTGAGAGATATTTGCCAACAGTGAAGATAAGATAACAAACATTGGAAATATTGGAAAGTCTGCTTGTTCTCAGTCTGCATCTTTTGCTTTTCCCGTGCTGCGTCACAAATAGTATCTTTATTTCTAGCACCTCTGCACCAGTGGATGTAAGCGTCAGCAACAATTGAGGCTATTTTATTTTATACATTTTTTTAGAGAGGAACTGTAACTGATATAATGTTTATGGGACTTCTAGCTACAGCTAGAATTTGTAAACCTTTTCCCCAGTTGCTAAAGTAAGATTTATAAAGCGGCAGGGAGAGGAAATCAGAGGAGGAGCAATCATGTCACTACAGTAGCTGTAATAAGTCTGCAGAGTGTGCAAGTGTGTGCTGTATCTGTGTATGTGCTGTGTGGGTACGCTTTCTACAGTAATAAGCTTGTTGGTGTCTCCAGTTCATTTATCTGGTTCTATTCAGAGTGACCTTCAGCTGCACAGCTTGCACTCACATATTTTCCGCAGGGCACACACAGTTTCTATTTCACACGCACACAACCAACCTGGACACACACAGAGACAAGAACTCACAATCCTTAAACTGTCAGGTGTTAATCATGCCTGCCACAATTAGGGTGTTTAACAACATTTTATTTTGTTAATATTTAATCAGCACTGTCTGCTGGAAAATACAGATGATGGATGATTATTTGTCGTCCTGCTTCCTTTCTTGCCTTTTCTTTCTCTTTCCTTTGCTCTTTGTAATCATGGTAATAATACATGTTATGTAAGTCTTGCAGCTTTTCCACTGATAAATGGCCTGTTTTTGTGGTGCACAAGATTAGATTTATGAGACCTGGTTTATGAGCTTTGCTTGAGTTAGCAAGCAGGCTGTTCAGCAAATTTACATCATGATGTACAAGGTTTGAGCACAGATGATTGACACTAATAGTCCAAATATTAGCCAACAAAAGCCTGCAAAACCTTATCATCCAATTTATGTTGAAAAATTAGCATCTGATGGTTAAAAACATAAAATAAAAGCACTGCATTCCTGCTCTGTCAGCACCAAAATAGTGTTAACAGATGACTCTGGTTCACTTCTGCTATTCCCCTAAAATGTATTTCCTCTATTGCTGAAGTTTTGGACTTATGGGAGAAACACTGCAGATATAAAGTTGGAAACCACACATTAACCAAATAAGACTTCAAGTTAGTTGTTTAACTTCGGTGGGCAAGAAATGTGCAAACAAGGGTATAATATAGCTGATGGATAATATGTGCATTTCCCTGGTGAGGCTTACTGACGAGAGCTGTGTTGCAATAAAAGTACAAGGAACCTACCTGAAATATTCAACACATACTCATGCTAAACAGTTACAATGACAATTACAACAATTCCAAAGTTTTGCAACTCCATTCATAAAAAACAAATCCCTTGTCCATAATTCCATCTATTTTCACGCGTGTGTACCACTTCCACTGCTGCTGCCACTTTCAGATCGCTCCCTAGAAGGCTCACTGTGACCCACAGCATGTGCGCATCAACAATTTCACTGTGAAACAAAATATCAGCTCCCACGTCAAACTGACCAAAACCTTCCAGCTTTCTAGGCTGATGTGACAAGTCTCCACCTACAAGTCGCAGACCACTCAGTGGTGTTCATTAGAAGGACTGCTGCTGAGTCATTGGTGTGCATCCTCAAACACACATACCCACATCAGCTTCCTGAAAATGTTTTTTTCATTTACTTAATTTACAGAATAAAAATGTAGACAAACTTGTTAGTTACTGCGATGTCTATAGTGATCATGTCTACTGATTTATTTTTTCACTTCTTGCTAACTTTGGATGAAATCTACTGAAAGACATAAAGTGTATGGCAAATGTCTCGGAGTAAAAGCTTTTGCAAAAAATAAAAAATAAAAATTGAACTGAAACTAAACTGACAGCAGAAATTTGCCAACCGTTGGAAGTTATAACTACAGCTTTAACTTCAAAATCACACAAAATAATTCATCGTTACAATGAAACATCTCAGCTGAACTACTGAGCTACAGCATAAAATTACTACATTATATATTTCTCTGTATTCAATATATGTAGGATCATTTCAAACAGTTTGGAAAGGAACAGCTGTCACATATTTATGAAAACTGACTTCTGACTCCTGAAACATTATTCACACTTTCTGCTGGGTTTATGTAAATTCACATATTGATGGGGGAAAACAAGTCTTTTTGACTGTGAACTATTTTGCCTTCTATTTCTAGTTTGGAATAAATATTTGATCTTTGTACCCTCCAAATGACTGAAAAGGACAAATAGGTTTGATATGATCACAGCAGATCAGATCATTTGACTTTGACAGCCTATAACACAAATGTGAGTGTCAGAGTTTCAACAATGTGTGTAAAATAATCAATTTTCTAAACCGATTTAAATTCATCTTTATATTATTATTTCCTCTTTCCTTATTTTTCTACCTCATTCACCTCTGTATCTCATTTTTCCTCCACCCTCTGAGTCTTTCCCCTCATTTACCCCTCTTTTTGTCAGCATATGCTGATCTTTATTTATCCCTTTCTTTCTTTTTCATTCCCAAGAGAAACCCTGTGTTGATCTCTAGGCCTGATTTTATGACATTATTGTTTTATTGTCTGTTGTCTTGAATTGTCTCTATATAAATCAACTGTGCCTCAAGGGAAACGACATGACTGACAGCCAGGGAGGTAGACAGCAGGAGGTGAAGGAGACAGCTGACAGCAGAAGAGGATAGAGAAATCCACATTAACTGCATGGAAGACGTGGGGAAAGCAGGGGCAAGGAAAAGGAAGAACAATGAAAAATGGCAGAAGATAGGGATGGAGATGAGGAGGAGACGGTGCGGTTTCTGCAACTCAAATTTGTTTTTATATTTATTCAAAATGCAGTTTTAACGCATACAATCAACTATAACAGATATTCACATATTCATTTTATTTTTTCAAGTATGTTTGTAAAGTCTGAATAATGCATGTTAATAACTGATTAATCTGAGTGTCACCTCTACCCTCATGTAATCACTTTTCCCAGTAGGAAACTGTCATTGTAAACCTGGTCATGCTGATCAGGGAGCTGAAAATACCCAAAAGATATATTCTTTTCTTGTAATAACAACACCCCATCGAAGCCATTTACAAAAACATTTTTTTTTAAAATGGACAAACGGTCAAATGTAATACTGATTATGTTTTTTAAACACTTTTTTTTTCTGTTTTTCAAACTCCATTCATCCAGTTCACGATGCAGACTTTCTGAAAAATTAGATCTGGTTTTAAGCCCATTCTGAGATGGTGTCATATTAAAAAATAAAATCAGAAAGACGGCTTTTATATGGCTACATATAATATGACTATTATTATACAGTACAGTGAAAAAGTATTTGCCCCATTCTCCATTACTTATTTTCTTGCATAAGTGTGTGAGATCATCAAATTTTAATATTGGACAAAAATAACCTGAGTAAACACAAAATGCAATGATTTCATTTATCGAGGTAAAAAAGCTATCCAAATCTACCTGGCCCTAATAACCCCCCCCCCCCCCCCCAAACCTAATAACTGGTTGTTCCACCCTTGGTGGCAAGAACTGCAGTCATGTGATAACTTTCAATGAGTGTTTCACATCACTGTGGAGGAATTTCTTCCCACTTTTCTTTGCAGAATTTTGATTCAGCTACACTGAAGGGGTTTTGAGCATGGATTGCCTGTTTAAGGTCTGGCCAAAGCATCTCAGTTGGATTAAATCCAGACTGACTAGGTGTCGTACTTTCAATGTACCTTTGGGCTTCATTTTTTCTCACTTTGAACTAAGAAATTTAAAAAGTAGAAATTTTTCCAACAATTTCCATCAATCCAGCCATCTATTTTCTTCTGCTTGTCCAACTAAGTTCAACAAACAAGGCATTAAAGTAAACACATCGTCATGCAGTAGTTACGGGTTAACAATATAAACCCGAGGCTAAAGTCCCACACACCAACACAAATCCATATCCTAATCAGGACACACATGCAGTATGATGTTTCTCTTAGTATTTATGTATGAACACAAAGCTGACAACACAAAGACAAAAACTAGACCAGAGACTTCAAAGTGATCGCCACAGTGATTCTACGCTACAAACATTAACAGGTAGAAATGGAGGCTACAAGCCTGACTGCTCATCGCTGCTTTTGTTACCTGCAGAAGTGAAGTGTGGAAGAAGTGAAGTGCAGAAGAATGAGTCTCTGACCGCTGAGTTTGCATCTGCATGCACTCAGCTTTAATATCACTCTGGGTTCTTGACTAGCTTAGCATTAGCATGCTGTCTGTGCACATGCTTGCAAAGAAACAAAGAGCTGTTAGCATTTATGTCCTGGACGCAGCTTCCAATTAAGCTTTGTGCTCTTGTCCTCATCTGCAATCCTCAGTAGCTGTATTGCTGTCCACCATTTTACTCCTCACACACATGAACTAAAATTAGCTGATTGTAACGCGAATATGCAGGAAGACAACCAAAGAACCTTTGCAGTAACAACATAAGTGTAACTGTAATGTAACTACTAAATTTAGTACAGTAATATGTTACTGACAAATGTCATGTGATCACAGTAACGCGTTACTATAAAATGTCATACCCAACACTGGCAGTAGCCTATTATATGTTATATAATATTATGTTTTTAACTGGTTGGGTGTGCTTGGGGGAAAGAAAGACTTAATCCTGATATAACAGGGGGTTAAATGACAAATTGCATGAAATAGTGATTGACACATCTTGTAGACATATGCTCTGCCACTTTTTCCGTACATCTGACAGACAAGGAAAACACAGAGGGGACAGTAGCCAGCACACTACTGGGGTACTTGACACAAACACCATCCTCACCAGTCTTCATTCATAAAGTGCTCTACAAACCCAAGCATCATGCCCAACGGGAGGATTCACCTGTTTCAGTGGACTAAGAGTGAAAGTGGACAGTCTTTTCATAAGTCTTTTTCATTTTAATTTCCTTGTTTTCAATATTATTTAGTTATTGGTTCTGTCAGTAGTTAGCTAACATTGAATGTAGCACTACCGAACTAGTGACTTCATGTTCTTCACTTGGACAAGATGACATTAAACATGCTCTAAAAACTGTAACTTAAAACGCTTATATTTTAAATTGAGTTCCACAGACAGTGTTTATAGTAAATCTCCATGGTGTAAATTAGGCTTAATATATGTAGTGTTTCATTTCCACTGTAACATACTGTTTAAAACTGAATTATTGTCAGTTTTATAGATCTTTATGAATCACGTAATCACACTGCAGTTCAAAGTAGAACTCTGCTGCCTGTAAGAACACTGCATTAATACTGCACTGAGATCTTCTTAGGGATCATTTGTGCAGTTCCTTGATATTACCGAATTGCTTTGCAGAATCTTTAAACACAGGTTCACATTCACATTTAAAAATAACAGTAGGTGGTAACTGCAGAGCTCCAATAGCCAACCTGGCAAAAAAGGGAGACAAGCTTGTGATTATTGTTGGAACTAGTCAATGATGAAATTTCAAGAATTTCTTAGAGAATGTAAATTAACATAATCGTGCATTTAAAAAAACACGTATTTTAATAAAGAGAGGTCAACCATAAGTCTAACAATGTTTACTGTGGACTCATAATTATGATCTGGAGTTGAATGGACTATGCAACCTTTGATGGAAACATACCTTCTTTTGTGACTTTCCCGTGGGATAATACAGAGACCTTATCATGGTGGTGGTCAGCGATGAGGTAGGTTATGTAGCACTCAACCTGAAAGACAGAATGACAGATTCAGCAATGGCATTTAAAGTTCAGCATTCACTAGTCGATCCACCAGTTTTATTTATATATTTATTTATTTTAAGTTGATTTGCTAGATATGGGCATCTGGAAGTGGTGTGTATGGGACTTTGTACTTACAATAGGTGGGCATAGCAAGGCAGGAATTCAAGTGACACTATATTAAATCTATGACAAAAAAATCTAGAATTTATATAGTCCTCATTTGATGAAATGTGTTAATTTGTGTCCATATCCTTTTGATTGATCTTTACTTTATCATAGAAACATGTAAAAAAAAAAAAAAAAAGAGAGAGAGAGAGAAGAAAAATCAGCAAGTTTAAGAAACACAATCATTTTTACCACTTATGTCTCATTGTCAAAACTTTTTGACCATAACTTCACACAGAAAGAAACATTTTAATGAGGTAGTTTCCGAGAGGTCAGTCCAAAGTGACTAATGAAGGACCTCTAAAACCTAACTTCACTTGACTTCATCATCATCTACAGTCAGTTCCTGCTGGGCTATTATTTCTGATAACTACGCCTGTACCACTTTTTTCATCTAAAGCTGAGGAGACTTAAACATTATATTTCTTTTCAACATCCGCAAGAAGCAAATGCCTTTGCACTCTGTAAAAAAATGTAAAGCATACTTACCTAGTCTAAAATGGTATAGCAATAAGTACAAAATATGTAGATAGTTTTCCAGTGGCTGCGCTGCACTGAGCTGAATGTTTCAAGGAAAGGTAAACCCTTTCACACTGACTGTAGGCAGCACACTGGGTGGCAAATATGCATGCTTACAGCTGAGGGTGAATAAAAGAATGATCAAATCATATCTCTATAATATTCTATCCTTTTTCCTTTCAGCTGTCTTGAAGATGACTGAATCCAGGTCGAGTCATTCTTCTTTTGGTGCTTTCTGTAGCTGTTTCTGCAGAATGGCAATTCAAAGGTCAACTTCTTTCAACTGTGGGTTGTTATTAGTGATAAATTGAGTATATGTTATATTTCATGGGCCAAAAAATGTTGTTTCCCAAGAAATCTGAAAATAATTTGATCTGTAATACATTGGTAATGTGATTGTTATTTAACCTTCTTTTCTTCTTTTCTTTTAAAGTTGCTTTTTAAAAAATTGGAAAATGGTTTAGTTTTATGTACAGCATTGCACTAAAGTCTTGAAGGACATTTTCAAAGCTCCTTTCTAGATTTTCGGTTCTGTATGCTGTCAACATCATCACACACTGCTTCAATAATGTTGAGGTCTGGCCTTTGAGGAGACCGATCCATAACTTATAGAGCTCTTTTGTGTTTTTATCCAGGTATGCTTTACTGAATTGGCAGTGTATTTGGACTCGTCATGCTGAAAAGTGACGCTCTTACCAATCAGACACTTTCCAGATGGTATTGCACGGTGGATCAAATGGTACTTTTCTGTATTCAAAATTACATCTTTTTTGACAAGTTCTAAGCAATGACAGAGCCTCCATCTGTTTTATAGATGACTGTAGACACACACTGTTGTACCACTTACCGGAACTCCTCCTTACAAATTGATGACAATTTGAACCTAAACTTTCCCATTACACCTGTTGACAAATGTTGGCACGCACACACTTTTTCCCTTTCTTTCTTGACAGACGCACTTCCACTTAGACCACTTCTACTGTTCTCCATTTATCCAGTTTGCTCTGAACTTTTAAGGACACTCCGCGCACCATGCCTACATATGCCAGGTTTTCAGCTAACAGCCTTTTGAGAGTCACATTGTTGGTGCAAAAATGTTATTTTTTTCCTGTCAAACTGTGTTATTTTTGCCATTTTTGTAGATTCAAGCCAGGAAATGGGAGCAAATTATGTGTTTTTGCAAGTAACAAAATTACTAGGTACAATTTAAAACTTCTTCTTCAGTTCTTAGCTAAGTTGTCTGTTACATGTACGGACAACATCCCTTGAGTTAGGTACTTGAATGCTTGAATGATTCATAGGTCAGTGTTAAGTGGCTTAGAATTTAGCAGAGAACTGTCGGTCTGCCTTTGCTCGTTCTATCCGGTCGTTAAGTGATGACGTGACGAATCCTACTTCCGGGCCTAAAGTAGTCTGCGTTTAATATGGCTTTTGTGTTGTTAACATGTTTAATGTTTTGTATTTTCTTCTATTTAATCTCAAAAAACTCCTAGAACAGTCAGTGATCACTGTTGACCTCCCTCGGCTTTTATTACCGCTAATCATTTATTTAAGCTCAGTTTTTAAAACCTTAGGATGTCACTACAGCCCAGCCCATGCAGCAGTATATGAATGACTAACCTCGTATTATGGATGGATTATCTCAGTTGTTCTCTTGGCTGAAGTTTGGTCCTTTTACAGCATCCTGCCATGCGATTACATTTGTTCCTGACCACCGAGAACACTCACGTTAACTTTTATCGAGTGGAAAAAAAGTTAGCTTGTTTATATTATGCTAGCATAGCTGTGTCGCTAGCGGTCACGTAGCACATCATTATATACCAGCTAGCCAAACTTCAGTAACCCTACAAACGTCACTGCTGTTTAGTTTTCTGTCTTCATTTATGTTGGAAGTGATAACAGAGCTGTACGTTTTAATTTGTTTCCAAAACCCCGCAGTCAGGATGTAGTTGAGATCAAATTAGAGATTGAGTCGTGTTAGTAAAAGGGCCAAAGTGTCTGTGTCTCCTTTCGTCATTAAGGTCCTGTGGCTCAGTCTTTTATTTATTATTTTTAATTTAAAAAATGCTCAGTAATAATTTAAATTCTTTCCCTATGTCTTTAATTGCATATTCCTGAACATATCAATGTTTTAAAGTTATGAAAACTTTCATCTAATTGTTTCTCTATAACAACTGCATCTCTTGTTCTGCAGTCTTTCAGTGGATGGTGTGGGCTTCCTTTGTGCTGGAGATCCTCTGAAAGCTGGACAGCAGCTGTGAGACTGCTATTCTTAGCTCATTCTTCAATGCTGAGCTTTGACCACCATTTTGTCTTGATTGAGGCAACAAAAAAAATCTATTTCACACAGTTAGGATGTGGCAAGACGTTGACATTGCAGTGGGTACACCTTTTCAATGTTTCAATCAAAAATGCAGCCAAGGTCTTTGACTAAAACTGCAGCCGCATCGACAAATCAGATGTCGGATCAATGAACACTTCCTGTAGTGATGAAGTCAGCAGTTGGTGTTACACCAAAGCAGTCTTGGATTTAGCCACATTTTGCAGTATACTGTACTGCAGGGCAGAAACATGAGCTTTTATGCACTGACTGTGCTCTACAGTTTGCTGATCTAAATGAATGATTTGAGGCTCTCAAATAAGTCTGCATTGCCTTCTTTCACTCACAGGTTGCTCCTCTCTAGGTTAGAATGGTGTGATTTTATCTACAAACGTTTAAAGTGTGTGTATGCAGGTGTGTGTCAATGAGACATGGAAGTTTTATGAGAAAAATGATAAACAAAAAAGTTCATTACCTTTTATCTCCAACAAGATTCTAATCTCAAAAGTGAGGTAGAAAAGTTCCAATTATACCATAGTTGGGCCCTAGTGATAATGCTAATGTGATATTGATAGAAACAGTTATTATCAGGTTAGGTTAGAGTTGCCAGGAGGGGAGTTTCCCTAATAAGTGGAATATTTTGTGATTAACATAGACATCCTGTTTTTGTGCAATTTCACCAAGCCAGTCCCATTTAAGTTTTTCAAACGCATCAATTCAAAGGTGACAATATAATGAATTGTAACGCTGAGACTTTCTGGGGGGAAAGCACTTGTGATTAATATGGGGAGAAGGGAGAACACCTCTGTGGTGTAGACTGTGTGATCAGCCACATAATTTACTCTGTGGAGATTTAATGTAATTAAGTAAATGGACTGCAAATCCTTCCTACCTATAAACCGTCCAGGTTCTCACCTGTGAGCTTAAAAGCATGTGTTTATCAAAAGCACCTGTCTGTATTTGTTTTAGTTAAATAAGGTGAAAGAGTCAAACTAATTCCAGAAGGACAAAGGTCCCTTTCAGCCACTTTTGGTTGTCAGTTATTAAATCAATAAATCTCTGCATGCTAGACCAGTGAGACACTCGGCAGTTCAGTTAAGTAAGCTGTTTCTACATAACATTGTTACCTCACATGTGTAAAAGACAAGTGGCAATTACTCCATGCAGACACATCTTGTTGGCAAATTAAAACACAAACATTTAGCTTATAAGCTGAATGATTTATGCTTACAATGGTGGAGCAAAGATTCTCCCAGCAAGGTGTAAGCACCTCAGATTAGCCTCCATGTCTGAAGCTTGATGGGTGGTGGTGTAACACTGGAGCTACAGTATGCATATCTAGACCATTAACTCCTTGTCCCCCACCGACTAAGAGTGGGTTCCCCTGAACCCAATTTGTATGCAGCGTAATGATTAGGTGTTACAGGAAAAAATATACCGCGTGATTTTGTTTTTCCATGCACTCTCATAATAGAAGAATAGCAGCTATCAAAGTTGGTTTGCTGCCATCTCTCCCCATGGGCGGAGCCTGTGTGTTTCTCATTCGCTAGCTGGCACACCTGTTCTCCATCAGTCATTTATTTGCAGTATATACGGACCAGCTTGCATTTCCATTCCATGCCAGATTGCCCTTGCTTGTGTGCTGCAATCAGGCTGTCTGATGCTAGTTTTGGTGCTCCTGTGTAACAGGTGTTACTGACTTTTGTTTTCTCTCTGCTTTCTAGTGCAACCACTCATTGGCTCAAATATCCCACGCAAGATGAAAGGTTCTTGTTATCCTAACTAAGGATAACTTTCCCAACACTTCAGAGCTGGACAAACCTGCAAAAAGGTTTACCTGCACTTACCTGTCTGCCCACTCTCCGCTGCTTTGCTTACTGGGAATGTCTGTGTTGCTCACCCCTTTTGCCACCTGCCAATCACAGACAAGCTCATAAACCTTCTATGAGGGTGTCAGTTTAGCTCACTAGTTGAGCAGGTGCTCATGTGCATGCGGCTGAAATGTAGCTGCCTGGGTTTGAGTCTGAACTCTAGCTCTTTGCTGCATGCCTTCCATGCTCTACACTGCACAACTATCAAAAAAGGCAAAAAAAAAAAGCCCAAAAATAAATAGTAAACGCCTTCCATTAAATTCAACCTCAAATTCTATGTCCTTTCACTAGCTAAACACAAACCTGCTTTCTCCTCTGGCAGAAGTCCTGTCCTGCTACTGAAAAAAGCTACTCACCTGCTATCACTTACTCGCTTCAAGCTTGTATTTTTTACATATGTACTGTAAATTGTGTTATTTGAACAGTACAGCAGGACACACCGTTGCAGTAGCTGCTGTGTGAGCTGGGATAGTTCAAGCCTAGTTAGAATTCTGCTACCCTGCAGACAGAAGCAACAACAAAACACTATAGGGATTATACACCCCTCTAAAACTCTTCCTCTCTGCGTCTTTGTGCATCTCTCAGACTTGTTTTCTGTCTTTTTATAGTGGGTTTTTTTTTCCTGCCTTGATATCTTTTTTTCCCCCCTTTTTGCACAGTCTTTCTTACTGTGTTGCTATTTCTCCCTGTCTTTCTCCGATTAATAAAAGTGGCAGAATAAAGGATTTATACTCAAAAGGGATTCATTCAGGGTGCCAGGAAACTAGAAATGGCCTGTGTTAATCACTGCATGCACATTTGCAACCACACACACGCATGCGCAGTTTCCAAAGCACCCACACAGAGACGCATACTCCATATATCATTATCACGGGGTTCCAGCCTGCAGATAATCCAGTAACAGTTGACATTTAGCAGCCTGTTGTTCGCACAAACACATTCAGTGGAAGCTCTGATTAACACTGGCATTAACATGTTTTATGAAGGCAAGATTAACACCAACTAACAGGAAATACATGCCCTCAAATGCTGCAACAAGAGAGCACGACAGAACAAAACAATTTCTTTCTTTCTTTGCTTTTATGTGATGTTGAAGGATTTCTGGCTCTGTGCAACTGAGATAGAGAGCTGTTAGGGGGGGAGATGTGGTCAGAAAGAGGAAAAGGCTAATAAAGTGGTGATGACTCACAAATCGATGGTTGCACTCAAAGAGATGAAGTCAGTACTCGCAAGTAAGCATGATGAGTGCATATTTGGGCTTGCAAATGGGTCAAGAGAAAATTTAATTCACGTGATCAAGGCACATCACTGATGGGGCTTTGTTCATGAAGGTCAGGCTATAAAATAAAATAAAAAAAGAAAGTGCTGAGGATTTAAATAGCACACCACAAAATATCAATTGATATACAGGATAACAGAGAATAAACGGAGCATCAAATGAAAATGCTAAGAATGCTTTCACGGAGCAGCCTGGTGACCAGGAGTTGAGGTAGTGACCGTTAAATGTCCTTTCATTTCAAAAAAATTTTGTTACTTATCAACTGTTGCTATGAAGGTTTGTCTCTTGTATCGTCTGGGAACAAAACCAACACGCAAAACAGCTTTAAACGATATCCTGGCTGTCTATACATGTGGTCAGTGTAAGAGTTATTATTATTATTATTATTATTATTATTATTATTATTATTATTATTATCCATCTATAGATGGAGTACAACTCTTCACCTAATGCAAAAAAGAAAAAAAATGATAATGAGCAGACAATCACCACATGTGTGAAAGTGCTGGGCCACCTACACACTCTGCCTGTAGAAGCTGCAGCCGTGTAAACCAATACCATGAAGCACCGATTTTGTGCTGATGTTCATACCAGAGGAGAGCTGGAAATGACTGAATCAGCAAAGTGTTGATGGCTTTTACAAACTATGCTCATTAGCACTCTGCAACCCTGTAACTCTCTAACTAAAAAATTCTAATCTAATCTAAAAAATTTACCAGACTGACTTACTGCAATGATGATATCCTATTACAGCACACTGCATAGCTAGGTGTTTGATGTTATACAACTCTGTTAATGAGACTAAAAGACCTGAATTCAGTGTTTAAAATGTAAGTATAAGCTTGTAAAGATTCTATTTTAACCTGAACAATAAACGTTTTATTTGCCCTAACCAGGTCAGTTTCATGTCCAATGAACGGCAACTGAAAGTGAAACTAAAAATCAAATGATAAAAGATTTAAACCCAGTGAAGTCTCATGTGATCACAGCAGATGTTTTCTTAATTTCTTTAGTCATTGCATGTAGTCATTTTATGATTTTGTGGCTCTGCTGTATAAAACATGTTGAAGTTATATAACTAATTATTGATAACTAACATATAAAGAATGTCAGGTGCTGACAGAATAAAATGCTTTAGTTAAGCAGATGCTTCTTTAATGTAGATGACATATGAAAAACAGTAAACTCTCAGGTATTAATTATTATTTTTATCATTTTAATTTGAAAATCAAGTAATAGTAGAAGTAGCCAAGGATTGAAATTGAACAGTTCCTTAACATTTAAAACTCACTACTTTATCTCATTTGGCATTCATTTCAGTAATAATTTTTTTTTGTTTGTTTGTTTTTTTGCTTCCAAGATCCCAGAAATCCTGCCCAGTTGGGTGTGTTTTTCCTGCACTTCCATATGCTGGTGTTCCAGTGCACCAGCTTGAGGGCAGATTTATCTGGCAACGAAAATAGATGAGTTCAGTGAACTAATTACACAGCTGTAATGTACTCATCAATATTTAGGGGCAATCATAGTCTAAACAGGTAGTGATTATACCAGCGAAGAGAAGGGAACAGAAGAGAAAGCGCTAATATTTCAAACAAACCTTTGTAGATACTCAAAGAGGCATTATTATACATTGTAAAGTATCACAATGCCCCTGGAGGGACCACATTGAGTGAGATGTTAAAGTGATCCCTGAGGACTCTTAAAATAAGAAGTAATTGTTTATGAAACGCGACAAAAGTCTAAATTATGTTTGAATAGTAAAAATGATTTCATTGTGAATGGTTTGATTTTTGAAAAGACTGTAGATATACTCAAGCACGATGTACAAATTACATCAAAAAAGGAAAATGAGCTTTATTATTTCTCTGTTTTGTCTTAATCTCCTTCCTTGATTACTTTTTTAGTTTCCTTTTTTTATTGCCTCACATATGGTGTATTGTCTCAGAATGTCTTCCATATCATCTCCTTATTTTTTACATTATCCGCCTTGACGCCATGAAAAGAACACTGGCACAAAGCCTCACTTTTTACTCAAAAATATCCCCGGAGAGCAAAGCAGGGGAAAGCAGGAATATTTTAGAAAAAGTTGAAAGAAAACCAGAAAGACAGCATGAAAGAGGGCAACATAATCATGCATGTAATTACCCTGTTGATTTCTCTGACAGACATTGAAATCAAGATTTAAAGAGGAAGAAAGAGAGAGATGGAGATAGAATAAGACATTACTGTACCGTCCTGTGTTCTGCTACTATTATTGCCACTACAGGATCCTCCATGCTCTGATTAGTCCTACACATCCTGGCACAAAAAGGTGCACAGACACACACACACACATGCTCCTGGGAACACACAACCCATATTCAATCATACACGTACCCCTTCAGGGTCATTTTCACCCACACCTGAATGGATGCACCCAAACCCTCCCACACACTCTAATTCTCTGGTTTGTCATAGCACTTTTGAGCTCAATAATATATAGCAGAGAAAAGGCAATTAGGGTGGAGGACAGTCAAAATGAGGGGAAATTAAACACAAAAGAGAGAAATGCAAATTTGCTATCAAAAACAGACGACTGGGGAGAGATTGGAGAGAAACAAAATCCTAAAAGGATTTATTGTAATCAAATAGAAATTGTTTTTTTCTCATGTACAGAAGGAGCATTCGCTATCCTGAATGTTATATAGCCTACGTTTCCTTCTTAATTCTGGTGCTCTGTCTCATTTTGCACCATGCGTTATTAAAGGAAATGGATTTCAGTCCTGCTTAACTGCTTCACCAGACTGTGGAAGGACCATCTCTCACAATTTAAACAGCATATTCTGAGTGGCATGTCTTCCCCAGTGATTTAAATCACTGTGCAATCTGTTTCCTGACTTGTCCCTCATGTAAATTTTAATGCAACATTATTAAATTCACACTTTTGTTTTGTTTTGTTTAGGCTGTTTCCCAGTTTAATGAAGTTCTGAATAGTTGTTTTTGCATTTTTTGAAAAGTTTTACAGCTTTTCCTGTTGATTGATTTCCATTCATACTGCTTCAAAGTAATTAAATAACATAAACAATTATTATAGTGAAGCCATAGTAAGAAAAAAAGGATGAAAACTTTACATTTTCTAATTACAGAACATTGTAGGCAATGGACCTTTTTCTGTATTTTTACCAGTTTATCATGCAGTTTTACTGGTTCGGCACACTTCAAATTAAACTGGGCTACATGTGTCCCAGCTATACATCCTTGGTCAAAAGTATCTTGTTTTTTTATAAGATAATTTTTCTAAATGTATAAAAGGAGATATTATGGTGGACCACCAGGTGGCTCCACTCACACCCAGTGTGAGGTGAAGCGAGAGGGTTAGGTTTTTGCCGCCTTGAGTTGGGTGTGAAGCCAAGATTAAAGTTGGAGTAAAATATTGGGATTTCTCGTGTAATGCTCACAATACTTCCACAATATAATGTTAACTGGGTAAACTGCAAAGCTGGATTTTTACTATACTGACTATATCAGTTTCACTCTTTATCATTAAAGGCAATGAGTGAAATTCACACAAAAAATGTAGTAGAATGTATCATCATCATCATCATCATCATCATCATCATCATCATCGTTTATTTGTATAGCACTTTAAGAACACACCAGGCAGACCAAAGTGCTGAACAACACAGATCAAAACAACTACCAAATTAAAAATACCATAAAATCATTACATACAATAAAATAAATAAGAAGGTGTCAGTTTCCTACAGAGTTAAAAGCCAGGGAATAAAAATAGGTTTTCAATCTGGACTTAAAGACCTGCACTGATGACGCTTGTCTAATTTGGAGGGGAAGGTTATTCCAGAGCATCGGAGCCGCAATTGAAAAGGCAAGGTCTCCTCTGCATTTCAGCCGCGACTTAGGGACCGACAGCAGCAGCTGCTCAGCTGAACGGAGCGAGCGAGGAGAAACATGTGGCTTCAGCAAATCAGATAAGTAGACAGGAGCCAGACCATTTAAAGATTTAAAAACCAATAAAAGGACTTTAAAACGGTTTTTGTAGTAGAATGTAGTAGAAAGGTAGTTTTGTTTTTTTTTTAATGCTTTTTAATGTTTGTCATTGTTTCAGGAACATTTTGATGAAATCTCATAACAGGGACACATGAGCTGTCGTGAGTCTGAATGCTATTTTAAGATGTTTCTTCTTTTTGTGTTCTCTTTTGCAAAAGTATCCAAGAGGGTGTCTGCTTGAAAGCCCTTTGAGAAAAGAGAAGTGGCATAGAACTTTGATTGTTAATGTTGCACAAACACACACAATACACAGCCCCAGTTGTAACAGGTCATAATAAACAAGGTCACTCCCCACATCTTGGGCATGCCAACCCCGAAGGCGACCATCGTAGCAAGTTTATTAAATGGACCATTAAATGGACCATCTGTCACAGATACGCACACACGCGCAGGTAAAAGATAGGCCTAATATGCATAATAATGCTTAGCCATCAGCTTGCACGCAGAATTAAACTTTACATCCAAAAACCAATTTATGCACAACATATTTTTCATGCAGTTGCATGCAGGAGAAATGCGGTTTAGTAATGCGCAATATAGCAAATCAATGGTACGTTGTTGCAAAGCAATATCAGGTGTTTCAATTTAAAAAGGAAATGAGTGCTGGACTTGAGCACTATAGCACAAATTCAATTTCTGTGTTCACCCATCTTACGGTATAGCATTCAAAATTAGCATGCTAACCTCTTCCCAAGCCCTTCTAGGCACAGTGCTAACTGGATTCAAAATCTCAAGACAATATCATTTGCTTACAGGGAGTGCAGAATTATTAGGCAAGTTGTATTTTTGAGGAATAATTTTATTATTGAACAACAACCATGTTCTCAATGAACCCAAAAAACTCATTAATATCAAAGCTGAATGTTTTTGGAAGTAGTTTTTAGTTTGTTTTTAGTTTTAGCTATTTTAGGGGGATATCTGTATGTGCAGGTGACTATTACTGTGCATAATTATTAGGCAACTTAACAAAAAACTAATATATACCCATTTCAATTATTTATTTTTACCAGTGAAACCAATATAACATCTCCACATTCACAAATATACATTTCTGACATTCAAAAACAAAACAAAAATCAGCGACCAATATAGCCACCTTTCTTTGCAAGGACACTCAAAAGCCTGCCATCCATGGATTCTGTCAGTGTTTTGATCTGTTCACCATCAACATTGCGTGCAGCAGCAACCACAGCCTCCCAGACACTGTTCAGAGAGGTGTACTGTTTTCCCTCCTTGTAAATCTCATATTTGATGATGGACCACAGGTTCTCAATGGGGTTCAGATCAGGTGAACAAGGTGGCCATGTCATTAGTTTTTCTTCTTTTATACCCTTTCTTGCCAGCCACGCTGTGGAGTACTTGGACGCGTGTGATGGAGCATTGTCCTGCATGAAAATCATGTTTTTCTTGAAGGATGCAGACTTCTTCCTGTACCACTGCTTGAAGAAGGTGTCTTCCAGAAACTGGCAGTAGGACTGGGAGTTGAGCTTGACTCCATCCTCAACCCGAAAAGGCCCCACAAGCTCATCTTTGATGATACCAGCCCAAACCAGTACTCCACCTTCACCTTGCTGGCGTCTGAGTCGGACTGGAGCTCTCTGCCCTTTACCAATCCAGCCACGGGCCCATCCATCTGGCCCATCAAGACTCACTCTCATTTCATCAGTCCATAAAACCTTAGAAAAACCAGTCTTGAGATATTTCTTGGCCCAGTCTTGACGTTTCAGCTTGTGTGTCTTGTTCAGTGGTGGTCGTCTTTCAGCCTTTCTTACCTTGGCCATGTCTCTGAGTATTGCACACCTTGTGCTTTTGGGCACTCCAGTGATGTTGCAGCTCTGAAATATGGCCAAACTGGTGGCAAGTGGCATCTTGGCAGCTGCACGCTTGACTTTTCTCAGTTCATGGGCAGTTATTTTGCGCCTTGGTTTTTCCACACGCTTCTTGCGACCCTGTTGACTATTTTGAATGAAACGCTTGATTGTTCGATGATCACGCTTCAGAAGCTTTGCAATTTTGAGACTGCTGCATCCCTCTGCAAGATATCTCAGTATTTTTGACTTTTCTGAGCCTGTCAAGTCCTTCTTTTGACCCATTTTGCCAAAGGAAAGGAAGTTGCCTAATAATTATGCACACCTGATATAGGGTGTTGATGTCATTAGACCACACCCCTTCTCATTACAGAGATGCACATCACCTAATATGCTTAATTGGTAGTAGGCTTTCGAGCCTATACAGCTTGGAGTAAGACAACATGCATGAAGAGGATGATGTGGACAAAATACTCATTTGCCTAATAATTCTGCACTCCCTGTAGAAAGCATTGCATTTTGAACAACCTAATTTAACTCTGTCAGCAAAAGTTCATCAATAAAACATGCAGTTTAGTTTATGAGTAATTAAATCATTTGTATCATAGAAACTAAATCCCCTGCACCCCATAGTCATAGTACAAGTAAATGAATGCAATCATTTTGAATTTACCTTCCACTGCGACAATTACAAACACTAAATAAATCTGCGTGGCTAAATTCATTACATTATATTCATTATATTTCATCAGATTCAAGCCAAGTGAACTTCTACATCTGTCATCAAAGTTAAAATACGGGGAGAAAACACAATTATTGCAGTGCTTGCTACATCTTCATATCAAATTTAACCTTGACATTTACATCTGAATGTTATTTTTAAACTGCTAGAGGGGAGGCTGGAACCACATGCTTCTATTATGCTTAGTGTCACACAGAGCAGGCGAGTACCGTGCAATGAGATTTGAAGATGTCATTTAAAGACAGAGTTATTTTCACCTATGGGAGACAATGAAGTCATTTTAACCTTAGCCTTAAGCAAGATACATGTAATTGCTGTTATCAAATAGAATTTTTATTACCTCCTTTATCATTTGTCAAATTTTATTTCACGTTAGCGGGGACACACCACCTCGGACATACCGTGGTTTGATACTATTTGCTTTAAAATTATACTCAGATAAGTGGTAGAGACCAAGAGGGAAAGAAAAGTGCTCATATGGCAAGATCTGCATGTTCAGTTGATCAGTTTTCAAGCTTGATCAGAAAGCTGTCTGGCTGCAGCTTGAAGACTGACTGGATTGCCAAGTATGTAGCGCTGCCAGCCTTGGATGTCTGCCTTTTGAGTTTTTCCTCCTCTGCAGCAGCTCTTCGTCCACAACAGTACTGGGTGTGGATTGTTTGGTGTTTGATGTTTTTTGGGGTTTTTTTCTTGTCTCTCATCTGTTATTATTTATGCATGATGACGATCTTGGCCAGACAAACTGTTTAGATACTAATATGTGGAAATTTTCTTGTTTGACTGTCATCAGCAGGTCTATGAATACAATTGCAGAGTGTCCACTGTGCATGACTCTTTATCAGGTTTGTGCAAATGGCATGCTGCTGATACCTCATGAGGTTTTTCATAAAAGCAAGTGATTATACAGGCCAAGAAGATTTTTTGTTTTGTTGTGTTTTGTTGCTTCTTTTTTTTTTTTTTTTAGAAAATAAAGGAACTCTGATGCATAGTGTTTGACGTCTTGAAGAAGAAGCATAGTGAGTCATGCCAGAGTTAACCCACATGTTTCATAGTTCAGTACAACTTTTATTGTAGTGTCAAGTTTGACCTGGTGACAACGAAGCACAGAAATCTTGAGTGGTTTGACCAATTCAAAAACCAAACGCAGCCTCAGGTTCATAACTTCCAGATGCTTTCCATCTATTATTGGTTTTTTAGACTTACTGTTTCTTCTGTTGTCCTCTGTTTGTTCAATTTCTTTAAGATTTTTTTAAGGACACACTGCACACTGCCAGTATTAGCCATTTCTATCGGTATCATAATTTAAAACAAGAAATGAATGAAAATATCAAATGTATAGGAGAGACCTGGACATTTTCAGTGCTGATGTTGCATAGTTTGTGTACCAGAGGGCAGTCTGCAATTTTCCTGTTGACAACACACATTTGGAACGCCACAAACACAACAACTAGCAGAGTCATGTAGAGTGTATGCAAATAAATAAATAACTACACATAAACATGTGACGGAAATCTGTTTATCTTTTGTGAGGCAAAAAGAAATAAGCATTGACCAACATAACGAAACGTTAGATTTTTAAATTAGCAACTGTCTGTATGATTATCAGTCTTTAAAAAATCCTACATTGGTCAGCTCTAGTTTTGCCCTTTGAAAATAAAAACAAAAATACATTAAAAACTACTGCATTTTAGGAATTTCTTCAATTTTTTGTGAGGCCAGAAATTATACAGATTTTAGTGGCAAAATGTCAAATGTTAGGGGCACACTGACCACACATACTGCATTTAGAAAAATGTGTATGTACCTCAGGCACACTAGGGTGAAATTAGATTTTATCAGGCACAAATGCTGACTTGATCTCAAGGATGAACTGATTATAAGGTGGTTGTCAAAGGTCATAGGATAAAATGATTTGGGACTAGCCGTTTCCTCTTGCAAATCCCAAAGACTTTCCCGCTGTCAAATAGTCAGATACTGGTGTTATCTATAATTAGACAGGCTGTTGGGCTTATAATTCAGATTTTTATCTTAATTATACAATGCTTTAATATATCAATAATGTTGATTCAGTGCAGAATTCAATGTAGAACCAGCAGTGCAAAATGTCTTGGATTGAACTTTGAAGTAACTTTAGTTCTGCTAGAATCACTGACAGTTCTTTCCTTTTTTTCCAAGAGTTAAATCCCTGGACCACACTCCAATCCCTGCCTATTGTATCCACTTTGTGAGGCTTTAGTCCAGTTCCAGAAGCAAATTATGGCTGAAGTAGCTTGTTTTGGAAGAAAGAAGCACACCACACTTTACTTAGGACTGACACATCAGAATCAGCTTCATTGACCAGAATTAAACTTTGTACATGTTTACATAACAGAATAAATAACAGACAATACCGACAATAGCACCATGACAAAGACAATAACAGCACATGATGATGTGATGGTGCAGAGATGTTGGAATAAATAAGAAATTGATGCTAGTTACCTCTGTTCTCAGGCCCCTGTCTCAAGTCACCAAAAATTCACAAGCTTTGCAGATTTTGTTGAATACAACTGGAACTACAACGAAAAAGGTTTTGCATTTTTTGCTTTCTAGTTTCTCACAGTGCACCAACATGGTGTGAAGTGACACAATATATGTGTTATAAATGGATAAAAAATTACATTGTCAGATATGGTTCAAAACAGGTGTGCCAATCATCCAAACTAAAACTCAAAACCTAATACCAGACAGCAGAGCAGTTGAAATAAGAGTGAACTTAAAGAGAATATGGACGTATACAAAGGCATGGGAGCATGAAAATAAACGTAAGCTTCGTTTCATCCTTATTCTATAACAAGAGAGAAAATATACTATATTCGGACCACAGTCCAGCAACATGAACAATGTATTGTGTTTTTTATTTTTAAGTTAGGTATGAAAATTTCAGACTACCTCTCAGCTTTTTTGATGTTTGCTTCTTTGTCCCATACAAATTTATTGGTTTCTGGGCACACATGCTTGCCCCTTGTTTATATTCCGCACCTGCTGTGATTAAAGATTCAAGCAGGATTTAAAGAAAGCTCTGTCAAGAGAAAGTCTTCATCATAACCAACTGCATGATTTCCCTTCTTCTTATATGGACTTTTGTTGCTCTTTACGCTACTTTATTATTACTAACCTGTCTGATCTCGTCTTAAAAAAAGACCTGCGATTGGCTGTAACCATGCACCTTGGATCAGCTCTTACCCTTCGGATCCCCTGAACCATAATATGATGAAAAGTTCGAATGGGTTTTTTTTTTCTAGCGATGCCAAAAACATGTTCCCTACCCTGTCTTTAACTTGTTTATTTTTAACAAGTTTGAATCGACGATTTTCATAAATGCTATAAACCTTGACCTCTGCATGAACCTGAAAGACGTCATGTCCATCTCCACAAATAAGTCCAAGACCTTGTGGTGACTTTATCCTGACATTAACTAATCTCATCTGCCTTCTCTGCCTCTCCAGAGACTCGGGAATGCGTTGCCTTGCTAGACCACTTGTTTTTGCTTGACCTGAATCCTCTTTCACTCGAATGCTTCCCAGCTAAGGCCTGGCAGGGGGAAAAAATAGCTGTTAGTGACAAGAGTCCAGCATATTCAGCCCAGGCAGTAGGAGTTAATGGCTCTCCACTGGCTATCAAAAACCGTCTAGCTAATTAAGTGCCATCATGATTGTGGTTATCTATTCACTCTGTCTACCCAGCTTTTTCCAATCTCACACTGAATGTGTTTAAAGTGGTGACAGAAAGTAACTAAGGACATTTACTCAACCACTCAGACTGACGTGGTTTCATTTTCTTCTGCTTTATATTTTTTTACTCTGACAATCTTGTTGGCCTGTGGCCCCGAATAAAAAAGCACAGGCTGCCTTATTAAATGCTTCAGTTCTCAGCATTTCCACCAAAGACATTTGTCATCTAAATTCATCAAATGGTTTCATTTCATTTCATTTAAGAAGCAAAGATGAGGAAAATACATTGAGGTCCATACATTTTACACTTTTTTCAGTTTTATCTTTGTAAAAAACTGACTGCATTAACTGTTTATTACAGCCATTTTTATGCACATTTCCCTCATTTTCAGAGGCTCAAAAGTAATTGCACAATTAACTGACAAACATTTTCACAGCCAGATGAGGCTTGATATATTAAAAATTAAGGAGACACAAGATGTGAATTGATTCCAAGTGTTGAGCAGGTTGCACTCAAAGAATAAGAAGGCTAGATCAGACATCTCAAAGAGCCTGTGCAGTTTTGAGAAAAAAAATTATTTAGACAGATGTCAAGATGAACTTGTACCAGAATAATGGGAAGAGAAAATATGGAGAAGGAGAGAAACAGCTCATGATCTGAAGCATGTCACATTATCTGTCAGATGTGGTGGAGGTAAAACATCACATGGACAGGTATGGCCTCCGGCAGAACGGGGGTCACAAGTGTTTACTGGTGATGTGCCTGCTGATAGAAGGAGCAGGATGGATTGTGAAGCGTAGGGCAATACTCTCTGCTCAGGTTCAGCCAAATGCTGCAGATCTGATAGGACAGTGCTTCACAGCACAAACGTATAAAGACCCAAAGACTAAGAGTTTCTCAAACCAAATAAAAAAACAGTCCACTCACATCTTACGTCCATCCATCTTCTTCCGCTTTATCCGGGGCCGGGTCGCGGAAGATCTCCCTCTTCCCAGCCACCTCCTCTAGCTTATCCGGGGGAACACCAAGGCGTTCCCCCGGCAGGCCAGCCGAGAGATATAATCTCTCCAGCATGTCCTGGGTCTGCCCCGGGGCCTCCTCCCGGTGGGACATGCCCGGAACACTTCACCCAGGAGGTGCCCAGGAGGCATCCTTGTCAGATGCCCGAACCACCTCAGCTGGCTCCTTTCGATGTGGAGGAGCAGCGGCTCTACTCTGAGCCCCTCCCGGTTGGAAGAACTTCTCACCCTGTCTCTAAGGGAGAAGCCAGCCACCCTTTGGAGGAAGCTCATTTCCGCCGCTTGTATCCGCGATCTCGTTCTTTCGGTCACTACCCACAGCTCGTGGCCATAGGTGAGGGCAGGGACGTAGATCTACCGGTAAATTGAGAGCTTCGCTTTTACACTCAGTTCTCTCTTCACCACGACGGACGGGTGCAGCGGCCGCAGCACCAACCCGTCTGTCGATCTCCAGCTCCCTTTTCACATCACTCACGAACAAGACCCCGAGATACTTGAACTCCTCCACTTGGGGCAGGAAATCATCCCCGACCCGGAGTGGGCACTCCACCCTTCAGTCCACTCACATCTTGATTGTTTCATTTTAAATCCTGTGTGATTGAAGCAAAACTACAAAAAAAGAATATTATGGACCAAACTGTATATGAATATTTTATTTTTTAAAAATTGTCACATAAAAAAAATTACAAATGATCAAATAACTTGTGACCAAACTTTACTTTCAGATGTTTCGACCATAAAAATCATCCTGAAACTGCCTCAGTCCATTTATAGGAAACCCAGTCTCGACACTGGGGAGAACTGATTTCAAAAACCTAACAGGATAAAAATGTACAATTCTGTTTCCAAGAAATTTGGGATGCTGTGTGCAAAGTTAATAAACAGAATGAAATAGCATTAGCATTTGATGTGCTATCTTTGTACTGTCCTTTGAAAAATATATGCTCATTTTGAATTTAATTCCAAGAGTCTGAACATGGACATGTTTACCACTGTCTTGCATCATCTGTTCTGCAAACAACACTCCGTAAGTGTTTGTGAACTGAGGAAACAAAGTGTTGTAGTCCTGGAAGCACAATGCAGCTCCAAGATTTCCCCCCCAAAAGCAGCATTTTGCTTCCAGAACTACAGCACTTTGTCTCAGGTATAATTTTCCTATTCTGGTCTTGAACGAACTCAGAGTCCAAGAACACGGCAACATTTCTGGATTTTATGTTGCTTCCTTTTTCATTTGCATGTTAGGGTTTTAACTGTGGCATTCATAACGGTTGCTATGAAATGCAGATACATACTCAGAAACTGGAGCTTATGAGGCATGTCTACATGTGCACGTGTGTTTGTGTATTGCTTCTCATGACAGCAGGAGGCACTGCTGCTCCTTACATGACAAGGTGTGTTATAAATATGTTAGGAGTGGGTCAGTTTTTATATATACATATGTATAGCAGGTAATTTTGGTAAGCTTATAAAACTATGCTTACAATAAGGAGCAGGCACCTTGTCCAGGGAATCATTTACAGGTCGGAGCAGATGGTGATATATTAAAATTAGAGCAGAGCTATGAGGGGATTTAAAGACTTGTTGAAGGCAGACACTCAGTGTGGGAAGAGCTCGTAAGGCTGTGTAAAATTTAATTAGAATAGTCTGGGAAGGGATTTTCATCACATCATCTCACACAAGGCTTTAAGGAGTGGGGGTAAATAGAAAGTGCATATTTTCCAAGCACACTGTATTTAATCAATTATTATATTTACATTTAATAGTTTTGAAACTACACATGACCTCTCATGCAGTCAGGAGAAAAGATGGGACCTTATGATGCTTCTCATGAGTTCCTGTTGTTGTGCACAAAATCTAGGATCTTCTTGTAATCTGCCATATAACAATGTTCTGAATATCTACAATGACTTCTTGATTAATTTAATTCACCAGCATCGTGTTTCATATCAAGGTATTACAACACTGATGTAACTTGAGGTATGAGATTATATAACCTACCAGTAATTGTATTGTTTTGGCAGTTCATCGTGGACTTTCATTATTCCTCATTTTAAGTCATTTGTGGGCCACTACAATTTTGTCCTACCCACAAGTTCGAAAATAATCCATGCAGAAAAACACTAAAACACTTGTTGTGTTAATTACACCTGTCATGTCTCCTATAATTGTTAGATGATATTTTTTTAACATCAATAGATTTTTAAAAAATAGTAATTATATACTGCAAGTTGTCCCACAGCACATATGCAACCTTGTAACCAAAACCTACTTAGCTTGCAAAAGGAAGAGATAAAACAATAAGTGGCATAACAAAGGTGCACAGTCAAGCTCTGTGCTAACACCACAGAACAAAGGTCAATCCTCTTTGACATATTTTCTATCCTTTAACTTTTTTCAAACTAGATTGAATAGATTGAACACTGTCATCTGTATTATCAAAAGAAGACAAATTAATTTTAAAGTTTCCTACCTTACTTTATAGTCTTTATTATACTTGACTTTTTTCTAAGAAAACACTAATACTGATTTGCAGCCCTGTTACCATACATAAAACAACATGACCAAACATAAAACATGCACAACATTATTAAATAACATTTCTGTGGTCCTGAGTATTTACTTTTACTTTTATATCATAATCTAAAAATAATTCAATTCAGTTTTTCTTTATGTAGTGCCAAATCACGATTTGCTAAACAGTCACCCCAAGACACTTTATAGTGTAAGGTAGAGACCCTACAATAATACCCCCACCCTCCCAAAATTTGTAAATTCCGACAGTCCTGGAATGCAGCATTTCCTCTTCCGTCACCGGTATCCCAGAAGCCTCCTGACCAGGAAGTGGTATGCCGAAGAGATCTTTGCTTTTTATTTGTTTTGACAATGATGGAGGAAGAAGAATTTGAATTTGCTGAAGATTTAGAGGCTATTTTGCATCTAACCCCAGAGGTGCAGCTAGCCATTGAGCAGGTAACCGCTTCACCTCGTTACTGAAGGATTCCTTTGTAACCTGTTGTTGTTGGTCTTTGCTAATGTGCTGACAGCTTTCAGCAGGTAGGCTAACCATCTTGCGGGCTTACTGTAGGGTAAAAAGCTGGACTAAGAATACTAGCTATTAAACACCAAGCTGACCGTAATATTAACAGTGTTGGGCTTGCAATAGGCATGTCAAGTAATTAAAATATGATCGCTTTAACGTTACGACGTTAGCCTTAGCTTTTATCTCTTGTTGGTGTTAAATTTAGTATATCATATAATGAATAATTAGCATCACATCACAACTCATTTAACAACATGTTTATACAAATTATCTGTCGGTCAGCACGTGAGTTTCCGACCAAACGTTGTTTGTTTTTTGTGTGCAAGGTATTCCCCAGCCAAGACCCGCTGGATAGAGCCGACTTCAATGCGGTGGAATACATCAACACACTTTTCCCCACCGAGCAGGTACACTGAAGTGCTACACAACTGATTGCAGCCAGGTTTTCACTTACACATATATACAGATGTGGTGTGGTCCAGACACAGACTGACACAATTAAAGTGATAATCTTTAAGTTAGAAGTCATGTTCTCATTTGCCACAGTGGGAAACGTCCCGGTGTTACTTATAATGTAGCATTAACAATGAATGATCCCATTCTACTCTGGAGCTTTAAACTAGCAGGCAGAGTAACAGGACCCATTTGGAAGTAGGTTCCTGCATTTAGGCTTTAGATATTCAGGCCAATCAGACAGCCAGGAATGTTTGTCATAGTATTGTGAATATAGTCATCTGGAACCTATCCCAGCTACCATAGGGGCAGGACATGTGACACCCAACGCAGGGCTAACACAGAGAGACAGGAAACCATTCACACTCACATTCACACCTATGGGCAAATTAGATTCAACTATTTTCTATGCAATTTGAAGTCTATCATTCTACAAAAAGAAATAAAAAATTAATACATTCAAGACAGCTGCCAGGCTTCCCAGAACTGAATGTTTGAGCAAATTCACCCCTAAGGTCGAACCGTGCAATGCTTACAAAAAAAGAAAGTCCAGACATCAACTTGACTGAATTCTGGGGCAAACTTTACTAGAGCTGAGGATAAACAAATGCTTGAAAACATCAATGAACTGAAAGAAGGTTGTAAAGAAGAGTGGCCTCAAAGTCTTCCACAAAAATGTGAGAGACCAAGAAAACACTTGGTTTTACAAGCTACTGAATAGGGTGTACTGAAAATGTGACACTGTCCTTCTGCATTTTGGTTTATTTTTATTTTTTTAACTAAACAGTGAACACAATGACATGGTGTAACAAGCCATGTGTTTGTTGTTCATCGCAGGTTGTATTTAGACCTGGTGAGGACTCAATAATTTTTTTTATCATGTCCAATATATATGTCCTGCTGATGGTTTGGTCTGTACTAAAGGTCCCAAAGTGACGACCTAATGCAACTGAAGTGTGTCAGTGTCCTGCTGAAATTGCTAAATATGATTAAATGTAAGAAGAAGGTCATGAGAGAAGAACTGTACAATTATGGCTTGTTTGTGAAGGGAATGGAACAATTGTTGACTACCTCTGCTACAGTGAGGGCCTGGATTGTGAGCAATGCCACTTGGCTCCATATGATTGCTTCAAACCTGACTGTGAGACATAGAGGGAATACAAAAAAGAAAAGATTGAAATTTATTGTTGCTTTTCTTGCAGCTTTGGTTGAAATATGGGCTGATAGATTAGGCAAAGTATCCTTTTTCATATTAATTTGTTTTATTCCTCTTGCAACAGTTAAATCTAAACCATCTATATCATAACATGTGTATACTCTAGTTCCATAAGGGGTCACTGTAACCCTATAGTTTGTGTTTAGACTGCAGAGGTGAGCACAGTTGTGGAGGCATTTTCGTCCTATTGTGTTATATGCATAATAGTTAGGTTAGGGGTTACACTAGCCCTGTGTAGATCTACTGAACTGACTGTATCATCTGAGACAAAGCTATCTGCTTGTTGAAGCACAAATCTGTGAAAAGCAGCTGCATATGGGTTTATGCTCAGTGTTGTTTTGTGTTAAATGTAACACATGAAATGATACATAGTTAGGAAAATGGAAGAACTTAAAAAACAGTAGTCAACTTGCATTAAAACACAGATTTTTAAAATGTGTTGGGAAAATTCACTGTATACTTCCCTGATTTCCTGTCTTTGTATTTCCATCAGTCCTTGGCTAATATCGACGATGTGGTAAACAAAATTCGATTGAAGATACGGTGAGTTAGATTTCAGTCAATTTTTTTTTTGTCAATTTCTCTCCTTGTTTGTATCTTACCCTCAGTGTGAATAAATTGCTCTTTCATGTCACATTTGGCAGGCGTCTGGATGACAACATCAGGACAGTTGTGAGGGGCCAAACCAATGTAGGCCAAGATGGCAGACAGGTAAGCTGTCCTTGAAATATACTTTGTTTTGGAAATATTGATATAATTGTCCCCCGAGGCATGTATAGCAGGTGTGTTTTGTTATGCACCGCTGTTTCTCACAAATCGATGCTAAAACACACACTGAAGACCTTGTAATCCCCAGTGGGGAAGACGAAGGAAAGTAATTATGCCCATACGTAACATGTCTGTTCATTAGTTGTGGTGTTCAGGCTTGCATCCTTCTCCTGAAGTTAAAAGGGTGCCAGTGGCTGTAACAAACTCAGAAGACGCTGCCCCTCCCCCTCTCCTTCTCTTTCGTCTCTCCATATTGCTTCCATGGAAAAGGACAATATGACTCAGATCCATTCCCGCAGCTCACACTGCCCCTTCTTTACGGAAAACACGTCTGTGAAATAGATTCCTGTATGTAAATACTTTGATTTCTTTAAAACCCAGGGTTTGGAATCTTTGCCTTTTCCTTAGAGATCATGGCTGGAAAAAAAACAAACAATAAAATCAAAACAAAACGAAAAAACGGCACCTCCTGATTTAATCCAGGTCCTTGCAAAGTCAAAGAGTTGTTAAAGTGAATGTGACACCTGGTGGGTGAGCCCTGCGTTTTCTGACCAGTTCATGCGATTAGGTGTGCATTGTCGTCAGGTAGTCTGGCCCGGTGGCCTCGTCTTTCCCAGTTAGCTACTGTTTGGTAGCGGAAACACTTTAAATCCCCTCCAGACCAATAACATTAAACAGTCTCACACAATAATTTTACTTTGTTTTTCCAACCCCACAGAGCCATTCCAACTTTTCCAGGGGGAAAATCCTTTCTGCAGATGGAAAGATGGAGGGGTGTGCATTTCAAGAGGGCAACTGAAACATGCAGACAGCTATAGAGTAAAAACAACAAGATCAGCAATTTTCTTATTTCTGCTATTGACCGAACTTGTTCACTGAGCTCGGCGCATTCCTCCAGTTGAAACCCAAGATAGTTATATTTACAATGAAGGATGGAGTGAGCACATTAGGAAGAGAGAGAAAGTTGAGGCAGTCTGGGTATGACTTCAACTGAGTTTTTAGACTAGGTTAGACTGTCACATGTGCTGACTGAATATGGATATGTGACTGCCTTAGTGGTCAGAGTCTGGTGACTACAAAAGCTGATGTTTAGCGTGGGTCAATCACACATGCAGTGCTTATCTCTCAATATATTTTAAGAGTTGTCACTATTTTTAAGACTTTGTTATAGTGTAAGGGTTTAAACCAAAGCACGGCGCTGGTGGCTTTACCAACTGTTTAAATGTTGGCTTTGTTTTTATATACCAGGTATGAGCCCACAGAAACCATCTTATTGTGCACTTTTGGACCTCTTCAGTGCAGCTGCTGTTTATAAATTTGTCCCTAAAAAGTCAGTTTGGTCCCCTAGCACCTGTCTCTGTAATATGTGCTGGATGTCGTCCAGTGAGTCAAAGCCATGTCCTCCAACTTTGATTTTACGGAAGCTGATTGGAAGGTAGGGGGAAATACAGATGGGTGAATAAACTGGGTGATAATTGAAGATTGTGTTTTTAGGACTTTAAAAGCTTTTGGGGGCAAATTCACAGTGCACAACCCTGTAGATGTTCTCACACTCATCACTCCTCACACTAACTTGAGGCTTAACCTTTAAACTGAAAATGTCGGTTTAGTGTCTGGATTGTAACGAAAGACTGTGCTCTCATAAGCAGTGACGATTGTTGACGAAGTATTCGGGTCATTTGAAACACAACTTAATGTTCTCTCTCTGCACATGTTGTAGCATGAATGTCCAGGAGAGATCTGTTGTCTCTCTTCTCTCTTTTCTTTTTAATGAGTGGGTTCCCAAAAATGTGGTAAATTATTATTTTTAATAATCACAAACCGTTTAGCTTTTTTAACAAAATATCTGCAGGTGCTCAAAGACCCATTTTCTGCAACCACCACTTGTCAGGGTCTGCTCAGTGTAAAAAATGAAATTTATTCCTTGCAGGACACTGCAATAAGTGAACCTTTCATACATGTGCACCACTCCTTCCAAAACAGTGCAAACTGGCTCTAAGAAGAATAGAGAGTGAGTGAGTAAGAGGACAAGAGCATCAGAGTTTCTGCTTTGACACCGCGCAGATCCTCAGCTGGCAACCTTGTGAAATTGCACCTATAAGATTAAGAATCTGCATCTTTGTGAAGAAAATGAAACGCTTGTTTTACTTTACTTGCCTTTATGTTTTTTAAACAATAACACCGGATCTTGCACAAGACACTCAATTAGCCAAATGCATTTCTCTTTTTTATCAGCACAAACTTGGTTTATAATAGGATGGTTGCTCCCATTAGCTAAAGAAATGGCAGCAGTGCTCATATGTAGTTTACATGCATGACTTAGTATTACAGATGCTATTATTTAACATGCTAATGATAAAGTTTAATTTTGATGTTTTTGCTAATCTGGCTATATTTTAAATTTACCAGCTTTTATTTACCAGCCTGCAAGTTTCCCACCACATACAGCTGTCTTTGCATCCTCTCGCCTGCTCGTTGTCATGGCAACGAGGGTTTTTTTTTTTTTTTTTGCGCGCACACCTGCTCCACAGTCATCTGATTATAACGCCATAGCACTAATGAAGAGGTTATTTTGTGTTTTTCTATAATGAAAATTAAGGACGTTAAATAATTTTGTTTTGAATGGGTTCGAACTGCAGATCAAATATTTGGTATCATTTTCTGCCTACCATTCACAATCCTGTTAACTGGTTGCTGTTTAGGCTTATGGCAGATTGGCACCAGCCACCATCCAAATAATGGTTAAATGACAAAGAAAAAGTGGCTGGAAGAGGTAAAGAACCAAATAATGATTTGCTGTTGAGTGGCTGGTGCACTGAAACAATAATCTGTTGGTGGCGGCTGTCGTTGTTGAATCTTTGGATGTTGTGCGTGCTTAAATGATGATTGTATAAACCCCATAAAGGGTGGAGGAAGGCTTTCCTTGGGTTGCTTAGACCACGTCATGCTTTCCTGGCAGCAGTTATGCACAATAACTGCAAATTTCAACTTGTTTATATTAGTAATCAAAGGAAAACTCTTGTTTTTAGAAATTCTGGTGTCTTTTGATTTGGATCACCGTAGTAAGTCTCCCTGCATGGTGTTAGGCGCATATTATATCTATGTCACTTTTAGGTTATCTTCCTATTGAGTTGCCTTAGATTGTTATTTAATGTTCATTTTAAATTGGCTGTTGGGCTTTTATTGTAGTTTCCATGCTTTCATCTTTAGTCTTCTGCAGTCCTGAAGCTATCTCACCATGTGTGTTTTACAGTTTTGTGCAGATGAAGTTCTGAAGAAAAACAGTAGAAGCAGCATAGTAGCTGGCCACTCTTAAATACACAAGAGTGCGTTTGAAAAATGCTGCCTTTGATATTATTTTCTGTTACATTTGGCTGTAGCAACCCTTTTTTTAACATGAGTGGCGATTTCCTGAGCTTTTCTCCTCTGTCTAAATTGTCTCAGTGAAATGTACACAAAAGCTGCTCAGGCAGCGTTTCAGCTGTTGATCAGATTTATTGTGTTTGGCGCAGAACTCAAAAGTAACATTAAATATGCCCTTTACTTTTAAACGCTACTCCAAGTCTGCCAGAGGGAGAGGTAAAATGCATCCCAACTGCGTTCAAACAATGAAACGAAGCTCTCCGCTTCTTGTCTGCTCTCCATAATACAGTCTGTGTGCGCCATGGAACATGTGCAGCTTATTGCATGTTAGGGACGCACTGGTTTGGATGTGCGTGTTTTTGTGAGTGCAGATAACATCTCTGGCATAGAGGCGCCTGCTGGGCAGTGGTCTCTCTCAGCCTTCCTCAAGGCTAAATACAGGAAATGAGCGCTAGGAAGCGAGCCAGATTGACTCAGCTGAGTCTGCATGAGCGACAAATTTCAGCTTGGGAAGTTTAAGCCTCTTGTGCGCGCACTTTGTTTGTTTAAGATGTGCTCCAGGGATCCTCTTTAAAGATTCAGTGGCACTTCTTTCTCCCAAACATCAGATCAAAGAGGGATCACTTAACCTCTAATTTTTTCCAATTAATTACTCCACTTGCATAAAAAGCAAAGAAAAGGATACACGAGAGGCTGGATAGATAGCTAGATGCCGTTTTAATAGAAGAACTTTCATGTTAAAACACCCTCTGCAGGATTAAAGGCCAAATCAGTGTTTCGTGACTACTTGAACTGGTCATAGTGTGTCATCTTTACTTTGCTGAATGCCTCTCTAGGAGGCTGTCAGGAATCACAGCTCTTTGACACCAAACAGGAAGGAAAATTAATCCCCTGCTGTCAGTACAAGCTGTATTTATATGTCTGTGCGGTGGTTGTTGGTGGTACAGCCACAGTTTTGTGTGCATTTGTTAACTCGATGTCCACTTGTTTCTCAGAGGTGCTTTTAAAAGTGGTAAATTCCTTGCACAGCTGGTGCCGGCTGTTAGCATTCCTTGTGTGCAAAAGAGTCCGAGGCCAGTCGAAGCTGCGTCTGCAGAGCTGCCACAGCATCGGGCCAAATGAAGCCCGTTACCTTGGCATCAGATGTCAGAGCAAAATCTGGACCATCAAAGAACAGCTGCCATGTCAGATGATGGGGAAATATTAGAATGGCACCTCAGCTATCTGACAATTTTCACTGTATAATGTTATCTAATCTGCCCTGGCTTAATAGGCTGTTAAAGCTGCTAATGATGTCTTTAGCCTTTATAGTGACAGCCTTTATGCAGTGCTTAGCCTTATGGCATATGTGTCAACTTAGGATCTATCAATGTCAGATATTGAGTTAGCGTGTCAGTTAAACACACAATTGGTATGTTTGACATTGCTCCATTCCAGAGCTGGGAATAGGCATTAGCGTGATCGTTTGTCACCTGGACCAAAGCCAGTGTTGAGACCAGATTAATTAATTTAAAAACAAATTCCATGAAAGTTTGACCCACAACTGCAAATGACAGACAAATATTGCAGCCAACACCTGCTTCTCACAACAAAACATCATTAGAAGTGAAGCTCACTTTTGGATTTTGGATTTTTTTTATAGAAAGTTGATGTTTTTATTTGAAGTGACATATTTTAATTAAAAGTTTGCTAAAAGAATAAATCACATTTGACCATCTGCTCCTAACAGACTTTCCGTCTTCTCTGCTAATGAATTTGAGTTGTTTGTATGTTGTTGTTTTTTGTGGGGGGGTGTCTGTGTGTTGTTCACACATAGCATGATGGTGGAGACAACATTGTACTTCATGAAGAAGCACCAAACATTTGTTGGCCTTTTCCCCCTCTTGTTATGTATTCTGCTCTAATGGTTGACCAGGCAGCAAGCAGAAAACTCTCTGTCCACTTGGTCAAACCTTGGCATGCAAATACTGTGTGAGATTAATTGTTTTAGTGGTTCTTGCGCAGTAGAAGTCTTCTTATCATGTTGCTCTGTTTATTTTGTGCAGGCTTTGGAGGAGGCCCAGATAGCTATCCAGCAGCTCTTTGGAAAAATCAAAGACATCAAGGACAAAGCTGAGAAGTCTGAACAAATGGTACACACAACAACACACACATGTATACAAACACACAAAGGTAGCTTTCTGAAGCTCACTGGGGATTTGACCCTAGCAGATGGGAGCTACCGTTTGTGTCCTCCTTGTTACAAGAGAGACAGTGGGGCAAGTTATTTAAAGTCAAGGTAAGGTGCCGTCCTTGTGTCTTTGTGTTACAAGAGTCCAGGGAAGGCCAGTAGGATGAGTGTTTACAAAGAAGATGGGATGGGATTGTGAGGGGGAGGAGTGGCAAGCTGACTCTCCCTTAGGAGGCAAAAATAGTTTCTCAAAGCAGTGGGTGTGCCGTTAATCCTGCTCTGTCTTTTTGGCATATTGCATCACAAGGCGCACTCACCTTTTTGTGCCTCTTCCTTTCCCTTTTGTGTGCTTTGACCTCTTCCTTCATTCCATGTTGTTTTCCCCACCCTTTCTCCTTGTGGGTTATTTGCCTGTCCTGTCTGACTTGTTCCCGCACAGGTCAAGGAGATAACGAGGGACATAAAGCAGTTGGACCATGCCAAGCGCCACCTCACTACTTCCATCACCACCCTGAACCACCTGCACATGCTGGCGGGGGGTGTCGACTCTTTAGAGTGGGTATACTTAAATCTAGGAACAGAAATACTCAGAAAGTTCCCCATCGTGATAACGAGTGATTTAGTGTATGATCTGCACCGATGGTACACTTGGGTTTACTACAGTGTTATAAGTGGTGCAGAAAAACATGTTTTAAGCTTCTACTGTACACTGCAGCACGTGAAACTGAAACAAGAACATTTCATATAGACAGAAGCAATAACTGCATGATATACAGTGAGTAGCATGCTGCTAGAATTCTGCTGGACTGATTTGGATGCACATTATATAGAGAAATTTGGCCCAACTACTTTACACCTGCAGTTACAGAGTACAGGTTTTGATAGTTTTTAAAAATGTTATACTTGCACACATTTTATGTTCCAGAGCCATGACCAGGAAGAGGCAGTATGGTGAGGTGGCCAACTTGCTGCAGGGAGTGGTCAACGTGCTCGAACATTTCCACAAGTATATGGGCATACCCCAGATCAGACAGCTTTCAGAGAGGTAACTTATACGAATGAACACACGCACACCAGCCACTTTATAAGGTATATGTGTTCAGCTGCTCATTAATGCATATACCTATAGCTATAATACTGTTATAATACTCGCTTTTCTTCCTGTCCTTTAAGTCACACTTTATCTGAAATGGAACAAAGTTCTGTGTATTTAGCTTGTTTGTTGTGGCTCCTACCACATGCATTTATAAGGAAAAAAACACTATTTTTTGTATATGTTAATGTGTTTTATAATTGACCAAATTATGACTAACCTTATACTGTACACTCACTGGTCGCTTTTGAGGAATAGCTTTTTGACTGCTTGTCTGCTTGCAGCAGCTCTTAAGCACATTTAGTGTTTTGAGTTCAAGCTCACATGGGCAATCTGGTGAGAATCTAATTTTTAGTAGCCACAGGCTGATTTCTTCTTACAGCTGAAAAACGGTTGAAAAGTGGTTACACTAGTAGATGAAGTATGTTGCTTATTGCATCCTGTTTATGCAGATATTGCACACATACAGGGAAACACGGGAAGGAAACTCACTGAATAGGGTTGCATTATGCCAGAATTTCTTCCATTGTGAGAGAGAAAGGACACACTATAGCTGAGGCTGTTTTTATCTCCATGTACTCCTTTTGCGTATGTGTGTGGAAAAAGCATTTTTTCACACCATGTTCTTGAGATTAATTGTTGTTGCGGTGTCTCTCATCAGTCTCGTACCTCTAACGCAATTCTTCATTTGAGGATGTTTGTTCAGTCTTGAGTCAGTCATGCCAATATCTGAAGGTTGACTCACACAGAGATTTACACACACACACACACACACACACACACACACACACACAAGACGTGCAGGCACAGTTCTTAGCTGTGCTGTTGTTGTTTCACAAAGCTCTTCCCAAATTTCCATTTTTACTAATATTTTCCAAGAACACCAGAATCAGTATGGGACATATTGAGCTGGTTAATATTCAGGTTCAAAGCAAAAGCTGATCCCTAAAAACAAAAAAACATAATAAGATGACCTTCTGTTCTGTTATGATTGAGGTGTGGTAGACAGTGTTCATACCAAATAACAGCTGCGTGGAAGAAGTGACTCTGCTGGAGAGAAGGATGAGAGGAAAGACATGGGGAAGAGGGAAGATATGAAGGCAGGGCTGACAGCTGGATGCTGGACAGTCAATAGAAAGTATCAAGACCTCTCCTAGAGAAACACGGCCTACACAGACTGTAGCCTCTGGGGAATACACATTTGCAACCGCACAGCCACAGATGGCAGACGCAGACAAGAGAATGCTGCACAGATAAAACATGAACAAGAATGGGTATATGAGAAGGGATTAGGGATCCCATGCGAAGTACAAAGGTGGCATGAGTGACAAAAAACACTGGAATTTCAATGTGGAGATAATTTCAGATGTCAAGGTTTCTTCAGGCAGTGTGGTTTAATGAAGTTAAATGAAAAAACATGTACACTGCTTCAAATCTAAAAAAAAACCAAAACAGATATTTTGGTTCAATTTTTTTTTTCATTAAGTCATGTTCTAAAAATGTCAACTTAACCGGCTAATATGCACGTTATAGCTATGTGACAGGCTCTCTTTGACATTCCTCTATTTAATTCACTGAGAAATTAACCTTTTTTGTTTAGACAGTACTTTGAACCATGACTAAATGGAGCCAGTGTAGCTGTCACCTTTGAGCAAGTTTAACTTTGATTATTTTTTAATAAGCCTTTCTCACTTTATCGCTTAATGCTTTTTTTTTTTTCTTCTTTTTCTTTTTTTTCTTCCCCCATCTGAGTCATACTGCTCAACTGTGGTAAGATAGATGCCACAGAAATCACTGTGAGCTGTGGAGTCCCTGTATAATTAGAGTCTTATGTTCTGCAGCCAATCAGGACAGCCGTAGATGTTCAGACAACAACATCCAAATGCGATGTTGCATCTCCACCCTCTCCTGTTTATTTGAAATGACCGTCGTGCCATTGGATGCTGTACTTAACCTGGCTTGGATGTCTGCAGGCGGATACAAACATCTTCAAGGAACAGCCAAACTGGCCTTTTTATTTATTTATTTAAGTATTTTACCCTGTTGATTTTTTTTTTTTGTAGCAGTTCAAAAACACAGTTGGTCATTATGTGTAAGTGAAAGGCTGACGGCTGTAAAAAGTTTTCCCCTTTGACTTTCGGACAAGAACTTAAATAAGGGATCTGCTAACTGGCTGTTAGTCATGAAAGGTCTCAGTCACAGTAGCTAGTGAACCGAAATATGTCTGCCTCTGTTCTCTGTTGTTCAGTATTTTGGAGGCTAACATTAAAATGCTGTAATTTCAGCAAAATGGATTGAGATAACAGTTAATTGCTCAATGACCATTTTGACCTCTCTAGAGTAAAGGCGGCACAGAGTGAGCTGGGGACTCAGATCTTGGCAGATTTTGAAGAAGCCTTCCCCTCACAGGGCTCAAAGGTAAATGTCTCCACCCAAACTCTCCATTTTTATGTGCCTACTTTCCTTATCTACCTCTATTTTAGAATAAACACATTTTTCATGTCCCGAACTATTCTTATAGAGACCAGGTGGGCCCAGTAACGTGCTGAGGGATGCCTGTCTGGTGGCAAATGTACTCGACCCACGCATCAAACAAGAGATCATCAAGAAGTTTATTAGGCAGCACCTCTCAGAGTATCTGGTCCTCTTCCAGGAAAATCAAGACGTAAGAACTGGGGAGGAAAAAATGGGTTTTTATTTACTGTATGGTTCCATAATAGAGAGGAGGAACCAGGTCAAATCTCATTCTAAAAGAAATGATTGTCCCTGTTTAACAGGTTGCTTGGCTTGACAAGATCGATCGCCGCTATGCCTGGATCAAGCGCCAGCTGCTGGACTATGAAGAAAAATATGGACGCATGTTTCCTGAAGAGTGGTGCATGACGGAGCGTATCGCCGTGGAGTTCTGCCACATCACCAGGTACAGACGTACAGTAAAACCTGGGATTTAAAACCCATCTGGAGGCATGTGTTGACACAAAAATTAGGTTATGAGTTACACTGTGCATAACTGGTCTAATTTATGCCAATTAGCGAACACTGTGTGTCTGTCCAGCCGAGAAGAATTTGAATTAAATTATCCAGGCAGAAATCGAGAAATTGCTTGTTAGGACTTTTTGGCTTTATGAAAAGAACCCCGCTGTTATGGTGTGCCAGGCCTGACTCCGGGATCCGGTACAACTTTCTGCGCAGTTGACGTAGGTGGCCTACATGAGCAGTGACCTAGTGGGAAACACTTCTCGGTCTCTTTTTTCCCCCTCAACTACACGAGAAGACGTCGAAGTAAGCGGGCACCATGTGTTGCTACTGGGAATGAAAAACATCTGGCCAAAATTGCAGCAGTGTCAAACATTTTGGGATGTCAAATTATAGAAATTAGAGGTAACGTGCTCAAATTGACACTATGTCCGTGTTTTGTGTGTGTTTTCGGTTTCTCCCAAAGGGCTGAGCTAGCCAAAGTGATGCGAACACGGGCTAAGGAGATTGAGGTGAAACTGCTTCTGTTTGCCATTCAGAGGACCACAAACTTTGAGGGCTTGCTGGCCAAACGCTTCACGGGATGCACTTTGACGGACGTACCTGGAGTAAGAAAAACACACAGAGACGAACAATACCCACCTAACAATACACGTTTTAAGGCTAAAAATATCCACATACAAATACAGTTTAGATGTAGCAAATTTGATCATAATTGGAACATTAAAAGCACTCTTCAGTCACACCTTCCTTGTTATATGAAAAGCCGTCTAAATACTTTGACTTGGGAAACTGATGCAAAACATGTGCTCTCCAGTTGGGAACTTAACACTCACTGAAATACTTCCAGTTGGCTTTGTTGTAGTTTAGGCCAACTGGAAGGCTACAGATTAATCCCAGTCAGTCAAAACATATCTTCATTTTTTTTTTCATTTCTTGTTTATATACATAAAACTGTTGATTCGTAGCTAATTTTGCTCACATGCACTCTGAGTGCTTTTTGGTGTGTCACAACCTAAAGAAACCTTTTAATCCAGGTCATTCTGCCATGTGGAGGTGGAAGTGATACACACAGAAATGGATGGATTATGAGGGGTGTGATTAGTTTTGCCATGGCCAAGTAGGCCAGGCTTGTTCAGGACTGATAATGTTTAGGCTAGACAGAGTCCCTCTTGTCTTCAGTTCAATTAACACCCGTGCTGGTTTGGTTATTCAATCGGGGATTTGGTTGAGTGGAATTTAATTATTGGAGGTGCAGATTTATGAAAGCCTGGTCTGTGCTGACAAAAAGGTGATAAATCCTGAATTTAATATTAAAGAGCTTTGTTATATTTAATATAATAATATGTAATAGATATGCCACAAATTCTTTAGTGAGAATCAGGCTATTACATGCTCTATTATTCTATTTTTACAGCACAAGAGGCCAGACAGCCCACTAGACCCAACTAACCCCTTTCTGGAGGATGAGCCAGGAGAGGAGGCCGGCACAGAAAAGGATGAAGATCTGACTAAGGTAAGTTAACCTGGATTGACCTTATCGACATTCTTCGCAAAGTAATTGGGCTCTCAGATATTTCCTCCTTTTGATGAATAACTTTCTTGAGGCTAAATAAAAATGTCCTGTCACCTTTATTCTCTGATTCTTTTAGCCAAAGAAGCCCAAAGCTCCAGACAACCCTTTCCATGGCATTGTCTCCAAATGCTTTGAACCTCATCTATACGTCTACATAGAGTCCCAAGACAAGTGAGCAACACACACTCATAGAAGCAGGAAAGATCTAATTGGATCAGGGTACACAAACCCAGAATTGGGAGCAGGTTGTGCATAAAGCTGGCACATGCATACTTTTTCCATTGCCCACTCATCAATCAGACCCCCCTTCCCCTCCTTCCTATTCTACTTCACTCCCTTTTTTTCTGTCTTTCCATCCGTTGTTCCTCTATCCACTGTGGCATAAATGTTTCCCATTAGCTCCACAACCACAGACAGTGAGCGAAAGAGAGAGGGAGGTTGAGTAATTGCTGCAGCAGCAGATCTGCCTATTTTCTTTCCCACCTCTTTATGTTTTTTTTCTTTTTTGGTAGCCTTTCTTCAGGCCCCCTTTATGTAATACATGTTTCAGTTTTGTTTCTCTTGATCCATATTTTATTTATTTATAACCCTCTTTCTCCAAGTCTGATTTTCCTTCTCTTTATTCCTCCTGCCTGTTTTCTTTTCTTTTTACCTCCCCTTTCACTTTTTTACCACCACCCTTACGTCCTCAGTCAGTCACTCCCCTCCCCCAGTGTTGGTGATGGCTCCTGTAACAGTTCTGGAACTGTGGTGCTTGCATGCAGCCCCTGGTTCTTGGCTCTTTGGAGCGTTAAATAGTGTTTGTCTGTCCAAGGGGATGGGATTGACCTATTCTGCAGCTACAGCCTTACAGGCAACGGCCAGATCAGCTTGTCCCCAGTGGGACATAGCAGAAGAGAACAGTGGCCTGCTTGTTTTGTCCTTGGCTTTAGTTCCTTGATTCAGCAGGAGTGGGCCACACCAACTGGCTGTGGACCTGTTGACTGCAGCGCTGATTATTTTGATGCTTAAACTAGTTTCTCCTATTTATCCGTCTCACTCGGTCTGCTTGATAGTGCGTCCATGAATCGATATATGGGGAAAAAACACAATCCTGTTTTAATTAAATTGATTTAATTAATTTCACAAGACCCTACTTCATGCATGGGTGCTTGCTTTCTTTTCTGTTTCTGCAGGAATCTGGGTGAGCTGATTGACCGGTTTGTGGCTGATTTCCGGGCACAAGGCCCTCCCAAGGCTGGCACGGAGGAGGGTGGAGCAGTACTGCCCAGCTGTGCTGACCTGTTTGTCTATTACAAAAAGTGTATGGTGCAGTGCTCCCAACTAAGCACTGGAGAACCGATGATAGCCCTCACAACCATCTTCCAGAAATTCCTCAGAGAGTATGCCTGGAAGATCCTCTCTGGCAACCTGCCTAAGTAAGACCGTTTCAGGTTTTCAGTCTAAATTAAAAACGATAAAAGTTATATTATCAACATGACCCTGAAGGTGGATTCAGTGGTTCTCTGCAACACTTTACACATAAGTAAAGAAAGAACTAGCGTGACATTGTTGAAGATGCTGAATCCACACAAAAACAAAAATCAGACTTTGAAATATATGAGTAATTTTCAACAATTTCCATCAATGACACATATTTATTTGGGATTACCATTTCCTAAACAAGAGTGTCACACCCATATACTGTTGCTGGGACCGTTTAGCAGTTCAGTCTGAAACTAACATCCTCAGTCCTCGCTCTGTTTGATGAATGAGAATAGCGTGTTGTAAGCAATCTGGAGTTGGTTAAGCTGTGGCAAAACCCAAAATGCTACCAGCAAAAACATCTCTGCCTCACTGGCCACTTAAGAACTCATCACTAGCTTTGGTGTGTACACACACACGCACACACACACACACACACACACACACACACACACACACACACACACACACACAAGAGTATGCTTTGCACTGTAATTACACACTTGAGCGTGGCGACTAATGCATACCATGTTCTGACTTGTATACATATACTGTCATAGATGCACTCAGACTCTTTGCAAGTGTGTTTACTTAAAGACACCCGTCCAGTGTGGTGTGCTGTGAATTGGTTTTGGAGGAGCCCCTAGAATGGAGGTTGAGCTGTGTTGTGGTTTTAAACACATATTTTGTTTTGACATTTATTAATGACGGGGTCTGTGAAGTCTCACTGGCCCAGTGGTCCACATTTGTGTCTGTTACAAATAATAATGGATTCTTTACCAGTGTTTTATTTTATTTTTTTTAAAGGAGTTCTCTTTAAAGCTCAGTAGAGAAGAGGATCCACATCAGCTAGATTCATGAAGAAGAATAAAAAAACATCCCGAGGTCAATATTGCACAACTTAATGGCATAGAGTAATCCATTGTCTCAAATTGTAAACAATGTGAAGCCCCACCACAAACATTTCAATTACAATACAATGCAAGCACAAACAATATACCACAGTCTTCGTTTTTTATTTACCGTTTGTTTTTTTTGTTTTTCTTTTTTGTACATTCATAGTTTTTGTCAAATGGTGTGTTTGTGTGTGCTTTAATAAAGTACATTTTAGTCCATGACCAGGACTTATTACAAAACTGCAAGGCAGAACGTACCTGCTCGGTGCCCCCTTATAAGTATAATAAATCAGCTCTTGCCTTGGAAGATATCCAACCACAGCACTTCAGCAGTCTTATTCCTTCTTTCTCACACCGTCCTTCTCTCTCGCATATTTGATTTTCTTGGCCTAACTGGTACAGCACTCTCAGGGCTGTATAAGTACCTTCTTAAATGAACATATTTTGTCATCACGGGAGGCTCCTGGTCTATCTCTTCCCCAGTTAACTACGGTGTGCCTCAAGGCAGAGCTATTGGTTATCGCCCTCAAGGCCCTACTCCGGAAGATAGGAGTTGCACCCATTGTTATTGACAGTTGCACCATCTAACAGTTCCCTGAAGTTTGCAACCTGGGTGTCATTCTAGACTCCAGTTTCATTCCATGCTCATATCAAATCTGTCACCAGAATATTTTTTTCCACCTAATGAACATCTCTTGACTTTGGTCATTACTCAGTGACTATGTAGTAGAAACCCTCATCCATGCCTTTGGATATCTGACAAAGCCCTGGACAGACTCCAGTATGTCCAGAATACAACTGCCAGGCTTCTAACATGCACCAAGCTCTGACAACAAATCGCCCCCACCCCCATAAATCTCCTCTGGCTCCCGGTTAAGTCACACATCATTTACAAGATCCTACTTCTCACTTATAAATCCCTTAATGTCCTGCCCCCTCAGTACCTGTTCGATCTCCTTCACCCACACACACAGTCTCAAATCCTGCGATACTCAGCCATGGATCTGATTTCTGTTCCTTGCACAAACCACCCAGTGTTTCTTCCATCTGAGCTCTGCAGTGTCCTGTTAGTAGACTATTATTATTATTATTATTATTATTATTATTATTTTAGCCAGTCAAAGAAAAAATATAAATTAACAGAAATATCCACTGAGGTAATGTGGAAAACTGTTTTGTTGTCTGACAAATTAAAATGTAAAAAAAATCTTTCTTCTTGTCACAAACCAACATCCATTATAGTGTTCAATGCTTTAGTGTATGTAACATGACAGCACATTAATCCTGACCAAGCTATTTAGCCGTTTTGTAGCAACATACTCACTGATTTCAGGGGGAGGATGCCTCACTATGTTCTGCATTTATTTCAACAGAGTCCAGGTGCTAAATTGACCTGCCTGCAGGCCTGACCTTTCACCCACTGAAAACCTTTGATAAATTACACACATGAAAAAATAAAAATACCACAACACTGAAATTCTGTACCAAGGAAGAATGGGAAAATGTTATTTGTCTCCTCAGTTCCCAAGTGCTGACAGAGTGTTGTTAAAAGAAGAGGTGGCGTGATATCATAATAAATATAATATAATGTTAATTGATATACATTTTACAGAACACATTTTTTTTCTTAATAGGGTTGTAAAGTATGTTATAAAGCCTTAAAGATTTTTTTTTCTCCTCTTGTATTTTGCTCGGACTAACCATGACCCCTCTGTCTTTTTCTGTTTTATCTCTTTCCACCGCTGATTTTCTCCCTCTCATTTTGTCAATCTCTGTCCAGATCCAGCACTAACAGCGGGGGTCTTACCATCAGCAGCCTGTTGAAAGAAAAAGAAGTCTCTGAAGCAGCAAAGTTCACTGTAGACGAGCTCTGCCTGATCTGTAGCATTCTGAGCACTGCGGAGTACTGTCTGGCTACAACACAGCAGGCATGTACACATATGGTGCATCATGTAACTTAGATCTTCATCAGCAAAAAAAATACCTTTGGGAGCGTGCAACGTGTCCATCATGTTGACAGTTAACAGAATGACACATTTGATCAGGAAAACATTCATGATTAAAGCCTTAAAGGTTTCATCCATTCTGTCCTTTCACACAGACAATTTAAAAAAGACATTTATTTGTCTGTTTATGCGCACATTCATGTTTTTGTCTGTTTGTGTTCCAGTTGGAAGAGAAGCTGAAGGAGAAGGTAGATAAAGTCTTGGTAGAGAGAATCAATTTGACGGGGGAGATGGACACATTCAGCACGTACGTGACAACTGCAAACCGGCTTTTATTTCTTCTGAAAAAAAAAAGCCTAGCTGCTATTATGTGAAGAGTGTGACGATTTCCCTTTTTATGTGTTCACAGTGTGATCTCAAATAGTATCCAGCTGCTTGTTCAGGATCTTGATGCTGCTTGTGATCCTGCACTAACTGCTATGAGCAAGGTTGAGCACAATCATGCACTCACACATTCAGCTCGTATTGTAAATACGCTACGTTGCCAAAAGTATTCACTCACCCACTCAGATATTTGAATTCAGTTGTTCCAATCAGTTTCATGGCCACAGCTTATAAAATCAAGTACCTAGGCATGCAGACAGCTTCTACAAGTACAGTGGAACCCCGGCTTACGAAGACCCCATTTAACGAAAAATTCAAGTTACGAAGGCACGTAACGGCAATATTTTTGCCCGTGGTACGACAAAATGCCCGTGTAACGAAATCCATTTGCGAAATGCGTTTCGCTGTTCCACGTGGAAGACGTATTGTTGTTGCAGTGCGCTATTTCGTATGCTTTTCGTTTGCAATTAGCCTATCGTTCATTCATAATGGGGCCGGCATAAGGCATAAATATGAGCGAGTTTTAAAAAAATGTTAAAAAAAATAACTTTTCCTCGCTACTAAATATTTCAGAGTCAATTGTTAGTGGTGTTATAACAAAGTGGAAGTGACTGGGAAAGTGGTGGGCCACATGAAATCACAGAGCAGGGTCACATAGGCACATAGTGCACAGAGGTTACCGACTTTCTGCAGGGTGTTTGGGGATGGCCCCTTCTTCTTCCAACATAACTACACACCAGTTTAAAAAGCAAGGTCCGTAATGGCATGGATTAGTGAGTTTGGTGGGGAACAACTTGACTGGCCTGCACAGAGTCCTGACCTCAAACTGATAGAACCTTTTGGCATGAATTAAAACAGAGCCAGGCCTTTTTGTCTAACATCAGTGTGTGGCTCAAAAATTCCCACAAACGCACTCCTAAACCTTGTGCAATAGCTTCCCTGAAGAGCTGATGTCATATTAAACCCTATGGATTAAGAATGGGATGTCACTGAAGATCATATGTGTGAAGACAGACGAGCGAGTACTTTTGGCATTATAGTGTATTTTTAGAAATCCCAAAAGGTCGTTGTTTTGGGAATGTCTGTTTGTCAAAAATCTTCATTAAGAAAAACAGTTATCTTTATTTCAGTGCATTTAAAGGATTTATTGTATTAACCAGATGGTAAATATGCTAAACTTCTAATTCTCCGCCTCTAGATGCCGTGGCAGAGTGTGGAGCATGTTGGTGACCAGAGTCCTTATGTGACATCCATTATAATGCACATTAAACAAAATGTGCCAATCATCAGAGACAATCTCGCCTCCACACGCAAATATTTCACGCAATTCTGCATCAAGTTCACAAAGTACAGTGCATAAGCACACATTTACACTTCTTTATTTAAGCCCTGTGTGAAAGCTCCTGTTTGTTGATATATTTGTCCTTTCTTTCTATCCTTAGTTCTTTCATTCCCAAATTCATCAACCACTTGTTTAGATGTAAGCCTATCAGCATGGTGGGAGCTGAACAAGTAAGTTTCATTTATTGCAATCTGTATTAAGATGCATTACTGTTGTGATGCATATACAATGAGGGCCTTACGGTGTTTTTATAGCTTTGCCTCTTTACACCACCACAAGGGATTTAAAACCAATCAATTAAAATGTGACTTTCCTTTTTACTTTAAAGGGTTTAACAAAAGTATTACATTAACTATGTAGGACTTTTTTATGTGTCATCCTCCCCAGTCAGAGGGCCTGTTCCTTTGTTATTTCATTACAAAGCATATACAAGATCTGGAGTTAAGTGGGGTGTTTTCTTTTCTGAAACTCAATGTGAGGTCCAAGAAGTTGATGATGCAGGTGAAGGCGGTCACCATTAGGCTGGAAAAACAAAATCGACCTATTAGAAACTTAAGATTGGTCAAATCAGCAGTCTGGTACATTCATTCAAGTATTGTATAAATGTACTGGCCAGGACAATGACTGTCAACGGCCTGGAAGGCCGCTGAAGACAACTAAAATGGCTTATCGCAACATTTTTCCTTGTTTAATAAAACTCTCTTGACAACATCCTCATTTTCTTGACTTGGAAAACTTGAGAAAATGATACACCTACCTTCTCAAGACAACTGTCAAAGAGGTAGACATACCATTAACAAAGACTACAATCAAGAGACTCCTGTATGAACATAAATACAAAGTGTTGCAAATGAATGGTTATACTCAGGATTAGAGTTTGCCAGAAAACATCTATTGAATGACCTGATATCAGACTGATAGGAAAATAAAGTGATGGAGAAGGAGAAAAATAGCTTTGATCTAAGTCAAATCACATCATCTATCAAACATGGTGGAGGCACCGTTATGAGCGGGGCATGTTGGATTTTGATTTCTAAAACAGTTAATGCAATACCATTTTAAAGCCCTTAAATTAAAGCTGAAAGTCTGCACTTTAGTCGCATCACAATAGGTTGATTTAAAATCCACTGTTGTGGTGAACAGAAAACCCCTACTATAATTGTCTGAAAAGTTATGGCTCTGATTGGATACATTGTATAAGGCTGAGTTTAAGTCTTGTGCAAACTATCCCACCAGCTTCTCCTCGACACTCACTCCTTGAAGACGGTCCTGTTGGATCTGCCCTCCATAGGCTCCCAGGTGCTCCGCAAGGCACCTGCCAGCTACACCAAGATAGTGGTTAAAGGCATGACTCGTGCAGAGATGATACTTAAGGTAAGGAGTGGGAGGGGTGGCATTAATGTGAGCTTGACTTCGGTGCAGCTGTTTGATTCAGGCACGTATTTCCTGGCAGCTTTCAAGTGAATGTTTGTGCAAGTATGAAAACAATCCCAGTTAACCGTCCTTAAATGTATGCTGGAAAACCACTTAACCTTGCTTCTCAGGCCGCTAGTTTACACTTCTTGCATAAACCAAGAATCTTAAACCGATGGATTTAAATGAGAGCTTTAAATACCATATAGTTAAACTTAAACACAGTATCAATGATAGTTATTTTTTATGGGTCACTTAAGATTTTATTATATTTAACTTAGGTGGCTAAATTCCTGCTGGCCTTTTTTTTTTTAACAACTGAAGCTTCATTTCCTGACCTTTAAAGGCTTCGCCTGTAAGATAGAGCCTTTTATGTAGGTGCAGTGTAAAGGGTTTTTGGGTTTTTTTCTTTATCCTTTATTTGCCGTTTTACAGATTTGATGTCGAAACTTGACAGATCCAGTTAAACACGAGCTTTTGTGCTGACACTAACATTTAACCGAGAACAATCTGGCACGACCTACAGCTAACTGCTTTTCCACCGATCTCAACAATAGACTGAACAAACATTTCTCCTGCGAGTGTTTGTGGTTGGACGGGCGAGCCAGCTTTTAAATGTTTGTCTTGAGTCACTTGAGCAGATTATCTACTTGGAGTTTATTTTGGGCAGAACAGTCCTTTAATTGTCTCCTTAACCCCACTTACACTAACACTTTATAAGCATGTTTCCACAAAATAAAGCGTCTCACAGGAGGTAATGAAAGAATAGGAACAAATCTAATGCACTGCTGTTTTAATGAATGCTAAACAGGCCAACGTAATACTCACGCTCATACTCTTAACTCAGTATGTGGTTGACGTTGAGCCAGTGGAAAGGTATGAGTGAGTAAATAAATAAATGCTTATAACCTTGTGTCTACTTGCGGAAAAATACACAGCCACACGTGCAGAATGGCATGCTGTATGCAGGACGTTGTTTTCAGCTGTGGAGTGCAGTCACTGGGATCAGCCCTTATGAGGCTCCTGAGGACACTGGTATGCGGATGCCATAGATTAATCTCGCCCTAATTAACTGTCCCACGAGGGTAGAAAACACCCGCCTGTCCCTGATTTTCCTCTTGGGCTCCCAGGAGGCCGTCTTTCCTCTAAAAGATGGACAGTCTTGATGTGTGATTAAGTGTGACCTGCTCTGATCATGCTATGTTGGCCAAGCTTTCCCAGTAAGGGAGTGGATTTCTGTGAGACTGTATAAGAAATAGTTTAGATTGATGGCGCTTTTACACCCTAGCTTAGATTCTGGCCCTCAGGCGCACTAACATTGTTTTGTCTTAGACATTTGCTGTCTTTGCAAACCCTCCTAACCATTTCATATTCGATCGTCTGTTCAGCCCATTGTCTGCAGGGATACGCTCTGTTCCACGGGGGCTCTGTAGAACCTGTCTTTGTCTGCCTGATAAATGCCCTGAATGTGCGTACGTACATTTCCACTCATCTGCCACACATTAAGAAGGCTTTCACATTATAGAATTATGTTAATTCATTCACATCAACCCACAACTGTCTGCTTCTTTTTATTTTTTTTCCCTGAATTCGACTGCCAGTGGGCCCCTTTAGCTGGAATGTGATCTGCATGGCTTGTGGAAAGCTCTCACAGACGTAGCTGCTAACTTTGATTGATTTATATATATTACTGTGACAACTGGAGACAGAATAATCATTCCGAAGGCTAGAAATCTGATACAGCAGACATGTCAAAAAACCAAAAACTTGATACCAAACAAACTGCTGAGGAAAATTCACTGTAAATTGTAAATACATTAACAGGGAGTATTTTTAATGATATGATAGACTGAATGATAATATAGACTATATGTAAAGAAGATATATTACTGTAACTATTTTTAGACCGTAAAGAGAAGCTTTTTGTACTATCCAACATTTTACGCATTGACTTTGTGTAACATCAAGGTTCCTTGTAGGTAATTGCTTCCACCTTGAGCTTAGAGTGAAGCCTCTGAAAGACAATCCCAATGAAAGGAGGTCAATACGAGAATTCCTCTGCAACGATAGTTTTAAATTACACTCTGTGATGCTGTGGCTTGAAATTAAAATCCGTCTTCCTGAGAAACTGCAATTCAGTGGGAGCGTTAAAGGAGCAATTTTAAGTATTTAAAGCTCTGAGATTAAAGCAGATTCCTTGTACGTGTCAATTAATTAAGTGCAGTCTAAGTTCTTTGAACGGAAACAGCTTTGTTTTGCAAGTTTTCATTTATACCCTGGAGAACTTGAAGTCCATGGGGGTAAATTAGAGTTTAAAATAGTTAGTATTTAAATCAGCTGATCTTAGAATTATAAGAATAACAACATTTGTGAACCAAATGAAGATCAAAACCATGGTGTTTTGTTGCAAGTAGATGTTACTATGACTTAAAGGAGCAGACGTTGATTATGCTTGCTTCCTGAGTAGCATAACAAGCTGCGTGTGTGATGTAGAGTCATGGTTAATAGATTATCAAACACTTCACTGACAGCACAAGTGGAACAGCATAATGATTTACTTGGAGTTGTTTTTCTGACACGGTGATGTGATTCATACACATCCAGCACTCGCTCTGCTTTTTTGCTCAGTTTTATCTCAGACTCTGCCTCTTTAGCTTATAAAGGTAGGGGCAGGTAGTCCACATTGAGTGTGCCACCACCAAAATATTAAGTTTTGTGTCATGAAGCAAAACAATCACCTGAAAACTGCTAGAATGCTCCATAAAACAGAGGATAACTGCAGTCTTTAATGTTTTTGTGTTTAACCTTTTAAAATTACCAAAATTTCAGTTGGAGCTCTAATCGAATTTTAGATAAAACTGATAACACACAGGCATGTTTTGTTTAGTTTACCTCTTTATTGTCGCTGCACACTCATAATTTGTACAATAGTACAATGAAATTGCGGTACTGTTGCACATTGGCGCTAAAAGAAGGCCAAGAAGTAATCACAATAAATAAATAACATCTATACTAAATAAAATAATGTGCCAAAAATAAATGAAACCTACTGAGAAATCACTCCATTTGGTAACCTAGGGAACCTCAGTTATCAAGAGATGAGATGTTCATTGTAGCAGCTTTTTAGGTCACCAGCCTGCCTATCTCAGAATATTAATTTGTTTTTAACAGTTCCAAAACACAAAACAGTTCTAAACAACAATGGTCTCTCCACCATGCTTTATAGATAGGACAATTTTCTGTGTATATGTGTGCGTGTGTTATTATTTAGTGCCTTTTGTGATCACATTTGCGACCTGTTGACGACAAAGTCATAGCATGTGTTATTTTCTTACTCGTCAACCCATTTTGTGATTCCCTGTGTGTGGATGGGAGTATTGTCATCCTGGAAAAGATGAAATGGGTGTGTTTCGTTTTTCCTTAAGGTTTTTTCCTTTAATTTGTCACCTGTCTTTATTTGGGCTGTCTGTTTTGCGAGCCAGTACTTAGTTATGTTCAAAGTGCATAGGAATTTTTTGGTCCGTCTGAGACAGCCTCTCCTGGCCAGTACAAAGCCTCTGAGACGTGGCTGTTTTCCACACCCAGCCCAGCCTGCCATGGCTCCGTCTCTCTTTCCCACTTTTGAAGTTCTCTTCTCTTTTAGAGAGTATTTTAAAGGTAGCTCTCATCCTTACCCTTCTCACTGTGATAAATCCCCCCACCCCACTTACTCTGGTTCGCTCTCCCTTTTAATGCCCATTTTCCTTCTAAACTGCATCTCCATCTTCTTTTCATTTTTTTTTTTTTTTTTAAACAAGGGTCCCTACAGGCCTTGCTCTTGGCCTGGCTCCAGGACAGTTGCTTAGTAAATCACTCAGTCAGCAGAGCTTGTAAGAAAGCAGAGAATTCCACACGATCCTGAGCCTTTGATGCTTGCTCTTCACTCGCTCCCTCTTTTGCTTCTGATTCCTCCACTCGCTCACTCCCTCCGCAGCTCGTCTTCTCATTTATTTTACCTCGAGTGAAGATGGAACCAAAGCTTGAAAGACTCTAGACTCTGTTAAGTGACGGATAGGAGAAACATTTTGTGAGCTGGTCCCTACTGTGGACGTGTATGCATGAGATGGGAATAGGGGTGGTCTGTCAGCCATGTGTTGGTCTTCCTTCTTTGTAGCGGCTTCAAGAAATGCTAACCGATCTGCGTTTTCCACCCAGTCTCTGTTGTAGGGAAAAAAAAAAAAAAAACAACCAAGAGGATTAAATCCAGAAAAGTTGTGCCCCATTAAACTTTTTTTTTTTTTGCCTGCTCTTCAGTAAAGCTGATTTTCACCCAGACTCATTATACCTCCAAAATAATTACGGGTGATCCACTGGTGCTTGAGGTAATTGGTGTGTAAAAGGAGAAGTGCCTAAATATAGAAGTATAATCTAAACTTTGTTTGCAGCTAGAACTGCATGGCTCCATCAGCTGGAGCCCCTCCTTTTCCTCCCATTTGGCCCATAGCTGCCCCCATATGGGATCACTTAAAGATCTCTCGGGTCATCGTGTGATGGCTCACAGGAAGGTGGTTGGTGCTGGTGGTTGTGGTGGGAGGGGAAGGCGACATCAACAATCTTAAACTCTACTTTTCTGCAGGTGGTGATGGCCCCACATGAACCTCCGGTGGTGTTTGTTGATAACTACATCAAGCTCCTGGCTGATGGCAATCCCGAGACCTTCCAGAAGATTCTGGATATGAAGGTCAGTTAGCTTGTTTTTGCCAGTGTGGATTTTCTCATCTAGCTTTCAACGATATCTCCCATAAGGCTGTGCTGCATAGGTTCATTTACCTGTCGTTGTTATCCTGCGTCCTTTATTTATTTATTTTTAATATATATTTGTGTGTGCTTTATTTTTATTTTGTGTGCGTAGGGCCTGAAGCGCAGCGAGCAGAGCAGCATGCTGGAGCTCTTCAGGCAAAGGCTACCCACTCCGCCCTCGGGGGCAGACGGTGGGCCCTCTCTGTCCTTCAGTACCCCCACCCCTGAGCAGGAATCCTCACGTATCCGCAAACTAGAGAAGCTCATTAAGAAGAGGCTGTGAAATCACATCTTGAAAAGCGTAGGCTGGCATGGCCATCAACTTTGTTGCGGTTATTCATCGCAAAGACTCCATCATTGTGCTGCGTTCGGTCGTCGTGGAGAAGGAGGAAGAAGTTGACTGAGTTTTCTGACTGATGCCTACCCAAGCTGAGGGTGGATTATGAGGAAACTTCCTTAACTGTTTGATGTTGTTACACATGTCATGTACTTCTGTGGTTTTATTACACTAAAGCCCGAGTTTTGTAACATTACTTAATTGTTGCACAGTTTTTTGTTGTTTTGCAGAATGTGGAGTTGTTGACTAAACTCTAATCAGAGAGCTTCTGGCTGCTTCTCTCGACATATCTATTCCAGGAGGCCTGATCTTAATTAAAGCTGAAAATACTATACTTCAAGGATAACCGTGGGTTTTCTTTTTTTGCTCATCTGTTTTAATTCAGTGTGGGGTTGAAATCTGTGTGCCATTCATTAAAAGGGGGCGTGATCATAGGTGTTCTGATTGTTTTTGCGGTGTTTGTCCCGTGACCCAAACTGAACTCGTAGCTTCTTTAAGCAAACAGGATCTTTGGATTCCCTTCAGTTTTTAACACTTAGGCTGTCTTTGACCTTAATCGCACAAGTGTGCAGTCATATTCTGTAAAGGTTAATCCTCTGTTAAAAATCATCTTTACTGATAGAAGGTAAAGGTTTTCTTTTAGTGAATGTGTGTCCATAAAAGTGCACAAATAGGTTTGTTTTTTGATCTCAAGGTCAAATATATTCCAAATTTGGCTTGCAGACACCAAAACCTTATCCGATGCCTTTTCCCTGGCTGTGTTTATGCATTTTGACATCAGTGTCTCCCAACTCCATAAGTCCTCATTGGCAAAATAGATGGCTGCATTTAGTGTGCACATTATTTTACATCATGGGCCACATGCAGCCCTCTGTTATGCTACATTGGCCAGAGCAGTAAAACTACATAAACGTGTAAAACTGGAGAAAAAGTTTTTTAAAATGTGGACTTAATTTAAAAAAGAAAAAAAAAACATTTTCTGTAAGTTAACTGATTTTTTTGTATCCATTACTTTTATTATTTTGGTACACCAAAGTAATAAAAGTGGTCTTTATCAATAGGAAACGCTAGTCCTATGAAAATACAGTTAAAAAAGAAATCAAAATCTATATGCACTCCTTCACATTTTGGAAATTTGGATTAGGAAAAAGTCTTTGCCATTCCTGTGCCCAGGCCTTATGTTTGATACTCCTGCATTAGTTCCTTCAGGTGCAAGATGCCACTGCTTTGAATTGCCTTTATTCCACGGGCAACAGTGCAAAAACAGTGCGAAGCATAAAGTTTTTCCTTGTGCTTCATAACATGGGCGTACACTACTTTTTTCTCACTTGCGCGTTTCGAACAATACCAGGAAAACGCATCAACCTGATTTCGCCAGGTTGCAATTGAATGAGGATCTGGAAAAGTTCCCATGCCTGGCCCGGTCTCTTGTTGCTAATTATCTTCTGACCAATCAGCAGCCACTCAAGTGATTCGAAAGGCGTTTCCTTTCCTGTGTTCGTGGATCTGAAAGCCCCCTTTGAAGGGGGAAGAAGTTTGAAGAGGACCCGCGGGCAGCAGGACAACCTCAGTGTTTCTCAGAAACAAACCTGCTCAAGTCTCTCTGAATGTCTTCACCGTGGAGGTGGCATAAAGTACTCGGCGTTTTTGAGATGTTAAGATAAAGAAGTTTGAAAGCTCGAGTTTCTGGCTTTGGGGTTGTGGAGGGAAGGAAACTGATTTACCGCCTGGTTGATGACTTTTCCAGCGTGCAGCCGTGAATGCTGTCCGGGAAGAGGTTAGCAGCTACACCGCGGGACTCTGTGACGGAATAATTAAGAAGAAGAAGAAGAATATCGCGGACTTCACGGTGGAAGGAATCCTCTTTCGTAACCTGCCTCTTACTCGCTAGGATTTTGCAACTTTTACCTAGAAATGGTTGGCAGTTTGAACTTGCCAAATTTATGTGAAGGAGATCCTCTGGATATGAGTTGCAGGGCTGAGAGAGGACTTGATAGCCCGGACTCAGGCTTACCCCCTAGTCCGAGCCCCAGTGCCTGGCTGCTGCCTGTGTCCTCAGATAAAGCCGGTGGAGTGAGCTCTGTGTCCGAAGACGAAGGAAGGGGCTCCCTGGTACGTACCACCAGTGTGTCTCACTACATCCTGTGATCTAACCCATCAGTTTCCTGTCGGAGCAAAAGAAATGGTCGTGAACTGCACCTGAAATCTGACTTCTTGCTCTTAAAAATGACTGTTTTACTTTTGAATGCATGTTGCTCTTGCACAGCTATTGATTTGAGACATAAAATAGATGTTATTGAAGTTACTAGGCAACAGCCCTCTTTTAAGTAAAGAAGTAGGCCACTTCAGCACTGAACATTTGTTTATATGCGTAAAAAACCAAAACGTCTTATTTAAACCGCCTGTGGCTCTGAACTGGGCCAAAGTTCCCATGTGTCCACTGAGGGTCTGTTTCATGTTTTGCAGGTTCCAGCTTTACCTGCTGGATCTTTCCTACAGCTACACCCGCTGTCCTTTGGGGAAGGCATAGCACTTGATCCATTACCACCAAAGGAAATGAGGTGTGTTGACTTTAATGTGACAGCCCAAAAAGCATGTACTAGAGAAAAGTGGCACTGTTGGCTCACGAGTTAGCTTTGCTGTATTTTGTTTGACTAAAATCGCTGCATTCTCTCTTATCCATAGATACACCTCCTCAGTGCACTATGACTCAGACCGCCACTTCATCCAGAATGTCAGCCTGGAGCCGTGGGGCCAAAGCCTCAAACACTGCAGGCAGACCGTTATGGCTGTGTCCAACAGCACCTGGCGCCACTACGTGACACAGCTAGAGTTCCAGCCTCGCCATCGTCCCAAGCAGTTCAAGAGCACCACCATCATCTACCCCAAGAAAGCCAGCGCCATCTATACCACAGAGCTGAGCTACAACTGTCACCGGCTGTCCAGGCGTTTCCTCTCCAGCGTAGAGCTGGATGCTGTGGCCAACAGAAAGTTACCTCAGTGAGAGTGGAATCACGGGGGGAGATGGCCGGGGACATGCTGTCATTCCCTCGGCCCCTAAATTGGTGCTCCCTTAAGGCTAGTTGCCACTGACCTGCTGTCTTGTCTTTTTTTAACACTTGTGTAGCCTGCTATCATTTTAAGAAGTGTGTTTATATAACATGTTACAGAGAACAAAGGAGGTAAGACATGGTTTGAGTAGATTAAATATTCAGACCATGTCAGGACATGTTTATATCCCTGCCAATGAATGAAGCTCTCCACTAGCATGGGTATTACTTTTGAATGCTTCAGGTTGTAGTTGGTTGAAAGGTTTCCAGAGGTGTAATGATGTGTTGTTTTTATTAGCTGTAGAAACAATATGGACCAAAATGAGGACAATGCATATTTGCTCTCAGCAAATTGTGTTGCATTAAGCTGGTCAAGCGTGTGAGTGGCTTCTTTAAAATTATCTTTAAAGCGATGAGGCTGTAGCTAAAGACAGGAGCACCTTTTAACACTGCTGAGGATGTTCAAGGAGCAGAAGAGCAGTAAACACTTTTTTTTTTTTTTTTTTTTTTTTTTTTTTTAATATATATATGCTAAAAAAATATATCACTAACTTATCCACACTGTACAAAACGTCTGATCACATGTTTGGTTTTGTTTTTTGTGCACAGCCAACAACTTAAGCTCTTTGCAAGCCTTGCCTCTAGCTACTGTTAAAGGCCGCACTTAATATTGTATGATGTAAATATTGATGGATTAAGGAAACTTCTCTATTCATAATCGTGTGTAAGCTTAAACTGAACAAGCAGGTAGTTTAGATGAATCATGAGTGTGGAGTTTACTGAAGTGGATACTATGTTGGTATACTTTACTAGCTTACTAGTCAAAGTAACAAGCTGCATTCCTCTGCTACAACTTTCCCTGTGGCCTGTTTGGAGTTTGTATTTATCTTGTTGATATTTTAGATCTGACTTTTTTTTTTTTTTTTTTTATCAGATGGCTAAATGAGTCTCTACACAAGTGTGGTGTGCTGAGGAGTATTTTTGTAATTTCTTTTTAAAATCTTAATTGGTGTATTGGTTGACTCTTCTTCTTTTCCCCCCACATCAGTCACATATTCAGTGCCAGTTTAAAATAAAGAGATTTGTTAAAAGAACAAGATGTATGTTTTATATGGAGGGAGAAAAAGGGAATGACTGACCTCTAATTTACATTTGTAAACTGTTTTGAACTATTTCATGGTCACAGATCAAATACTACTTCGTGTCTAACCTATTGTCCAGACAATGCCTTGTTAAATCTGAAGATCTAACTTAAGTCATCAGGATATACTGATGTGTGTCGTTTTTGTTTTTTGTTTTTTTTGTTTTTTTTAAGTCAGCAGCATCAAAATATATTTTGATGTGGGGTGAATTGACCCTTAAATCAGATTTTTTTTGTTTTTTGTAGAATTGTGTTACTGTACTGCCCTCTTGTGGCCACAGTGGCAAAGCGCAATACTTTGGCTTTCATCAAAATTCTTCATGTTTAAAGTTTGTGCTCTGTTTATTAGCATTGTGAGCATTAGTTCGATGTGTCTAAAGCATTGCTGACCAAGGTGAGTTTCTTCAGAAAGTACTTTCATCTTTGGCAAGTCTGCCCTGATTAGAGGAAAGTATGAATGTTGCAGAAACCTGCACCATAATTTCACTTTTCATTATTCATAAACCATGTGACCCAGAGACAGACTGGCGACCAGTCCAGGATGTACCCACCTCTCGCCCTCTGTTAGATGACATTGACGACCCTGATGAGGATAAATGGAAGAGAATGGATCTGACCTAATCAGAAAAAGAACCACGAACTCCTGCTTAGAACTTCTTCCATATATTTTGCATGTAAGGAACCAGACTGTTGTATTTATTTTTTTTATTATTATTCTTGAGAAATAGTTCTTCGGGAATCTGGAAAAGAGGCAGTCCTAAAACACGCGCACACAAACTAGCAGATGAACAGTATGAAAATAATATTCTTAGGAAATATATATATATATATATATATATGTGTGTATGTGTGTGTGTACACAACAAAGACCTGAAACAGGACCTGAGAGATGCATCTACCCTTACAGTTCATCCATCTGCTGTTTGAGTCAATTGAGAGAGGACTGTCAAGAAGGAACTGCATTTCTGTCACTTGTGTTTGGGATCTTGTCAGAACTGATGGAATTATGAACATGTAAAAGTACCATAATATATTCATCCACTATGTAGTACCTTCTGGAAAGCATCTTAATGGCAACAACTTTATTTTTCAGCATGTTAGTGATGTCAAACACTCTTCTGGTGCAATAAATGCATACCTACAATAGAACTCACTTTACATTAGTACGATACAAATTCTGCTTTTGCCTTATTATACTGTAATTGCGCACGCACATTTTTCAATAAATCTATTTGCACTTATTTTCAATTTTCCTAACATAATGAAAAAAGGGTTTACTAAGCATTTGGGTGGTACTTTATTTTTAAAACATAAATATTCACAGACTGTTGTTTTTGTTATTTCTTTAGCGTAAACATCTTCATCTTTTCAAATTTCACCTATCAATCAGCAAGCTTCTATTCCATTGCTCTTCAGTCTCGCGCTTTAGTCTTTTGAAGGCTGAAAAGCTAACTTCCCCCGCAGAACCTGAAGGCCGCATTGCGTGACGTAAAGGTGTGGTCGTGGCGTCGAACAACGTTTTCTTTATTTTTCATGATTATTTATTTAAAGAAAATACACATTACACTCTGAAATAGTTATAGCGTATGTTTGGAGGTTATAATACAAAAACTAATAAATTAAAAAAGATTAAATACATAAACATACATCTTGTTGCATGACGTAACAGTTCATAAGTCCCAAACACACGCCCGCTTTTTTTCCTCCCCTGTACCACTGAGTGGGCACATTTCCGTGAGTGTCGTCTTGAGGTCCATGTAGTTATACCTGCGTATCTCTGTTTAGCAGAATGGCGTTTTACACTGTGAGGCGGGGTCTTCTTTTAGCCTTGAAGTAATACCATAGATGTCGGACGACAGTATATTTGAACAGCGAAAGGCTTCACGTGCATATTGAGATAGTTAGCTTGTTACGCTACGTGGCTAACATTTGGCCGCTTATGTGAAGAATGAAGACCGCTAACGGCAACACGAGTGTCATGGACATGTTTGAAAAGGGAAAAGTACTGAAAATTTGTGCCCCAATGGTTCGATACTCAAAGTAAGTGAAAGCTGTCATTTCTTTAACTAATTTACAAATTTCGTTGCTTATGGATGGCTACTGGTGAAACACGTGTACAGTTAATGATGCTCACTGTGCTAATGTTTATTTCCTTCAGGCTTGCTTTCAGGTCCTTGGTTAGGAAGTACAACTGCGATATCTGCTTCACTCCAATGATCGTTGCAGCTGACTTCTTGCGCTCAATCAAAGCCAGAGACAGTGAATTCACTACTAATGAACGTGAGTAACATTGTAATATGAGCTACTAGGTTGATTTCTTGCACTTCATACCTAGTTTCTTCAAACAGAGAGATTTTCCCTGCGACATAATGTAAAATTTACTAATGCCAGTATTGTCTGTATTGCTATTGTTGACATGATGGTAGTTTACAACTCTTTGTTTATCTGCTCAGGTGACCGACCTCTGATAGTGCAGTTTGCTGCCCATGATGCTCAGAGTCTGGCTGATGCAGCCTGTGCAGTGGCACCTTTCTCAGATGGAGTTGACCTCAACTGCGGCTGTCCCCAGAGGTGCAGCTACTGATAGTTTAAACTAATGCTGTCACTTTTCATTATTTAAACAATGTGATTGTACGGAGTAGCTTTTTCTTTGTTGATTCTTAATATTTACATTTTATTCCAGATAGTAACTAAGAGTTACTGGGACCAGTAGTTAGGTACAAATCTAGTAAACCCAGTGTACTCAGAACGCTTCAGTATCTTTTTTTGTGTTGTTTTCAGGTGGGCTATGTCAGCTGGGTATGGTGCATGCCTCATTAACAAGCCTGAACTTGTTAAAGACATGGTGAGACACGTCAGAAATCAAGTGGACAATCCAAACTACACAGCATCAATTAAAATAAGGTAAAAAAAACCCCAAAAAAACACACATACTAAGCTTTGTTTCTTTTTGAAGAATTATGACCCCTTTATAATATATAACTTTATAACTGTACCTGTCAGTGATGTTTGTGAACGACACTGTGTAGGCACAGTATGGAGTAAATGGAAGAGCGGCTGGAGAGGTGGAGGTATGCACTGGACAGAAGAGGAATTAAAGTGAATAAAAGTGAGGCAGAATAGATGTTTGTGAATGAGAAGGAGACAGGTGGAATGGTGAACATTCAAGATGTAGAGGGAGTGAAGGTAGATGAGTTTAAATATCTGGGGTCAATCATCTAGAGCAATGGACAGTGCATAAGAGAGGTGAAGAAGAGAGTGCAGGCAGGGTGGAGAGGGTGGAGACGAGTGTCAGGGGGTGATTTGTGGAAGGATAGCAGCAAGAGGGAAAGGGAAGATTGCAAGATGGTAGTGAGACCTGCTATGGTTTGGAGAGTGTGGCACTAACAAAAAGGCAGTAACCGGAGCTGAAGTTGGTTGAGCTAAAGATGTTCAGATTTTCATTGGGAGTGGCCAGAGTGGAAGGAATAAAAACGAGTACCTCAGAGGGCCAGCTCTGATTGAGCAGTTTGGAGGAAAAGTTAGAGGGGCAAAGTTGAGATGGTTTGGACATGAGCAGAGGAGGGCTAGTGGAAGGATGTTGAAAATGAAGCTGCCAGTTAGGGGGAAAAGAGGAAGAGCACCATGAATGTGGTGAAGGAGGATATGCAGAGGGTTGGTGTGACAGAAGAGGATGCTAGAAACTGAGTGAGATGGAGAAAGATGGTCTGCCCTGGTAACCCTAAAGGGAGCAACCGAAGGAAGACTATTTAAAACAATACTAGTTATGATTATGATCCTACTTATTATTGGTATATTAATACCGTTACTGTTATCTTTCACAGAATTCACAAGGACCTAAGGCAGACAGTGGATCTATGTCAAAAGGCTGAATCAGCCGGTGTGTCATGGATAACAGTCCATGGTCGTACAACAGAAGAACGCCACCAACCAGTCCATTACGATGCTATAAAGACAATTAAAGACAGTGTTTCTGTCCCTGTCATTGCCAACGGCGACATAAAGTATCTCCGGGATGTGGAGTCGACCCACGAGCTCACAGGTGTTGATGGTATGTTTGTTTTCAGCAACATTGTAACAAATATACTTCTAACTGTGGCAGTTTTCTTTCTATTTGGCTCATGTTTTTTTCTTATCTTTTTTATTAGGTGTCATGGCTGCACGTGGGTTACTTGCTAACCCTGCCATGTTTGCTGGCTATGAGGACACTCCTTTGCAGTGTATATGGGACTGGGTGGACATATCTGTTGAACAGGGCACTCCGTTCACATGCTTCCACCATCATCTTATCTACATGCTGGAGAGGGTTAGCTCACAGCCGGAGAGAAAAGTGTTCAATTCTCTGTCCAGTACTTCAGCTGTAATAGATTACCTCCAGAATACATATGGATCAGTACATGATCTCAGGACATGACCACATTGAAAATTAACGGTGTGACTTCAGTTTTTATTGTTATTGTTTTTATGCTCAATAATTTTTTTTAATCTATAACTGTGCAATTTCTGTCTCTGTTGCTTTCTTTTTTCCGCAAGTGTGCAATAGTAGGTTATTAAACAGAATATAGAATAATCGTGGTGACTGACGAAGAGTGCATCTCTGTACATGCGTAGTTTGTTTTTGTTTGTCATGTTTATGTAAAGCATTACTGAGATGCAATATTTCTTATTGGCTTCAGGGGTTTAAAAGAAAAAAATATTTCAGTGTTCTGAGAGTGGATAATCAATATGAAGTGTAAGAAATTTATTTCGTTATTTCCTTGTCATGAAGGAAAAAACGGCTTCAAGTAATTATTTGCCTTCAACGTTAATGTCACAATCTTCCCTATAACGAAAATCTTCAATATCGTGAAATGAAAGGGGTGTTCAAACAGCACTACAGTTTAAAAATGAATAGCAATAACTGTGTGGAAAATAATTGTACGTAGGATGGACCGCATTTATATTGTTAGATTAAAAAAATGTAATAACGCCACAGCTTTTATTTTGAAAAACTGCAACGGAAGCTATTTTTTCAGAAGAGGCGGTAGGAGGACTCGCTGGTGCAGGAAGACAAACTTTGCCCTGTTTGATTTCAGAAGCTAACTAGTAAGTATCTCAGTTGCTGCTTTTACGGTATTTTGGAAGTTTCATATATGTCTACTTGGAATCTAACATAACGTGCTATAGCAGGCCTTATAATAGTCTTAAATAGTTTAAAAAATGTATGTTTCTATATCACCTGCGTTAGTTGCATATTAGCGTTAGCTAATGTGTTAATGCAAGCTTGATACTGAACGCTGGCTAAAGACGGAAGAGTGAAATCGTTGAAAGTAGCTATATCTTTGCAGCCCTTAAACATATAAAACGGGCACTCTATTTGCACGTATTTGTTGCGGTGATGCTGTGAAACCAGGTTACAGTAACAGCGGTTTGACAGTTCACTCCAAGCCTCTGCGAGCTTCCGTTAAGGTGAATAGACTGGGTTCGAGATTATTGCAGTCTTTTTCAACGGTAGTGTTATTGCTGAGAAATGGCCACGTACGATAGGTAGCTTACCTTCTCTGTACCTGATAGTTTGTTGAGGGAGGCTGGTGAGACCAATTCCTTTCCCTTTTCTTCTTTTCTGTTAGGTTTCCGGTCTTTTGGTTAGTTTATCTTCAGAAGCCATCAGCAAAGATGACGTTGCAGTGGACTGCCGTGGCTCTCTTTCTCTATGTGGAAATTGGCGTCATTGTCATCCTCTGTTTACCCTTTATCTCTGCCAGGAGGTAAGTATAACTATCACTCTGTTCTCAAGTTGAATATGGTTTTGCACTCAGGTCTCTGTTGACAAAGGAGACCCTTTCTTCTTCTTTTGGTAGCTCAGTTTCGGGGTACCCACAGTGGATCCATCTCATCCTATCTCTTCTGTCAAACCAGCCCTCTGCATGTCCTCCTTCACTACATTCACGGATCTCTTCTGTGGTCTTCCTCTTTTCCTTCTCCTGTTGAGTAGCTCAACATCTTTTGTCCAATATATCCACTATCCCTGTGCACATGCCCAAACCATCTCAACCTTGCCTCTCTAAACTGCTCAACCTAAGATGTCCTTCTGATGTATGCATTTCTAATCTTGTCTGTTCTGATAACTCTCAAATTAAAATCTGCCAACATCTTTAACTCACACATCATAGCAGGTCTCTCTGAACATTTCCTTTCACTTTTGCTGCCATCCTTCTGTCAGAAATTGCCCCTGAAACTCATTTACACCCACTCTACCCTGCCTGAACTCATTTCTTCATCTGTATTGTGCACTTTGTGGTACTTTGGATTGCTGAAAAAGGTACTAACTAAACACTAAATAATGAATAATGACGACATTGTGCATATGTGTCAGGTTTGTCTCACCATTGGCAGCAAAGTGTGGTGTTTGTTTCTGCGTCAAATATACTGTCAGCTGTAGTAATCCTGTAAGAAATGTTATGTTGTGCACCATAGTGATGTGACTTCAAATGTTTGTGCAGATGGCAGAGCATTTTCCATCTGAGGATCTGGAGTTGGATGTCGAGATTCTGGAATAAAGTGTTTCTCACCATGATCATAATACTCATTGTTCTCTTCCTCGGTAAGCAAACAATCATCCCTGTCTGTATTTTTAATGCTACTTTTGGACTTATGGGGGATTTCTTTTTCTTTTTGTCTGATTTAAAAAAAAAAAAAAAATCTTGTGACGATCATACAAGTTAAAACTCAAATCTCTGTATAGTAACTAATCTGTCTGTCTTATTGTTTTGTGGTTTTTAAAGATGCTGTCCGTGAAGTGAGAAAGTATTCATCTAAAGAGCACGGCGCCGATGCCAAGCTGCTACCAAATATGTTCGACCACTTACACATGAAGCTTTTTAGAGCCCAGAGGAATCTGTACATCTCTGGTTTTGCCGTCTTCCTGTGGCTGTGAGTCTGAGCTCTAATACAACACCTGGACTTTGAACCTGGCTTTCCTCTAACCTTTGTGTGTTTTTGCAGCGTTATGAAGCGACTGATCACTCTGATTAATCAGCTGGCGTCAGTGTCTGGGACTACGGCTGCTCTTCAAGCACAGGCTGAGAATGCTAACCAGACTGCTGAGAAATACATGAAGGACAATGAACTGTTGAAACAGGTAATGGCACAAAGATCTGTTATTTGTAATCAATAACCCACTTTGAACTGCATATGGGGAAACTCATATTGGTCAGGGAATAAGTTACACAGTTATTGAATGATAAAACAGAATTTCAAAGTCCAGATTTTAATAGCACATATAGCTTGTTGCTTACATAATCTAAAGCTATATTAACAGAGTACCCAGTTGATTGTAATCATATAAAGATGAATTGAAATGAAAGCTACCCAACTCAGCTTTAACCTTTAATCCACATCCAGAGCATATTTAATGTTTATAGCCTGCTCAATGGTTTGACTGTTCAGTTTGTACACCGGGAATATGCATAGTGTTTTCCACTGGAGGTACTGGGATAACTATATTTGACTGAAGATTTGAATATATGTATTTTTATGTTATCAGACTCTGATGGAAGGGCGGGGTGATAGGGCTACTGCTGAGGGCATGGACCTGCTAAGGAAGGAAGTGGAGAAACTGAAAGAAGAACTGAAGACTTCTGGAGACGGTTAATATCTGTGTATATTTCAGTCCTCTACACCTTCCCTGGAAACAAATGTAGCTTTTATAACTTGTCAGTTTCAGTAGACAAAGACATGGGGGGTGGGGATTCCTTGTTCTCATGTGTCATTGTTTTCCTCTCCAGGTCTGAAGAAGTCCCAGTCAGAGGCAGATGTAATGAAGAAACAGATGGAGGGCCTCGCCAGGGAGTATGACAGGCTGTTGAAAGAACACCAGGAGCTCCAGGTAATGCTGAGCTCTGAACCCAGCAGGGTGATGATTTGCTGGGTCGTTCACTAGCTAGATGTAACAATTCAAAGTGACATTCAAGACAATTAACATCAGGCAGGCAGCCTCGGATCAGCAGTGTGGTTCCTCCGTATTTCGTGATCAAAGAAGCCATCAATTTATCGTTTAAGCTTAGGCCTCGAGTATGTTTTGTTGAAACATTTAAAGCACAAATCACTAGTGAAAGACTGCAAATTCTGTTCACTTTCAGGTGTTTATCCATTTCTTTAACAACTAACAGACACTTTGAACCTTTATGGAGTGTGCACTTGTATAATACAGTATAATATTTTAACTGATATTTTCATTTTCTCTCCTTTCAGAATCTGCGAGACAGTGGAAATAAAAAGGAAGATTAGATGAAAAGTTAAAGGTTAAAGTTTTTACTTAGCTCAGTCACAGACAATTGCACCACATGCTTTACCATCTGTAACACCGTGTGTCATAGTATTTAATTACAAATTAAAGACCGGCTCATCTGAGGAACATGCTTTCGGCTGGTAGCAGCAATGGTTTCAAAAGACTTAAACCTTTATTAGAGCACGAGACTGGCTTAAATGGAATGAGTAATATCTGTTTCTGCCTGGTGCAGCCTGACTAAGAGGATTTTCTTTTCCAAGGGTGCGCTATCGGGCAGATTAATTGTGCAAAGCAATTGGAGTTCAGTTAGTAAGTGACTCAGGACTGATCACAGAGCACTTAATATATCAAATATCAAACAAAATGAGTGTTTTCTGTCTCATTTGTTTTTGCCACTTTGCACAAGATATGGGGAAAGTTGAGGCGATCTATAAATGTGGTGAATGGTTACAAAAATATTTTTATGCTAAAGGTTTTCTCTTGTTTTTGTGCAGCCACTTGCAGCTTAACTTTAGTATGCAAATACAGACTGCATGTACAGTTGCACTGAGATAAATGAGCTTCACTTTTGTTTTGCGGTATTTCAGCTGATGTGCCAGATGTTTTTACCTGTACAGCTGTAAGGGATGACAGTAGGTAGAGGTTTTAGCCAGTATCTGTTTGTTTTTTGTTTTTGTATCTGTGTTTAGTTTTTTTCCTTTAATTTGAAGTTGTAAAAAGATCTGGCACATAACATGACACTTTTTTTAAGTCATAGTTAGGTTTTTGCCTGGATGTTCTTCACATGCTCAATTTTGTGTTAAGGTGCACAGTTTGCTGGGATTCATATTTTATGTCACAAAAAAAGATTGTCTTTTTTTTTTTATAATTTTTTTTTGTATATCTTTTAATTATCCAAACAAAACAAATCTATGTCACTGTGAAACAGGACCTGCGATTGTCATCACCACATATTTAAATGTTTGCTTTTTATTAGTGATTTACCATTGTTCATTTTCCCGGTAATATAAATACATGTTCATGTTGCGCTCTGCTGTTTGGACGTAAAAATCAGATTTAAGTGCCTTTCCAGTGGACGTAGAAAGCAGAATTTTCTTTAATAAAGGTTATTTTTTCCTGCACTTTGTTTTGACTTCTTAACACAAACTAATCATTTATCTGAATTTCAGGAGCAGGACCACACTTCCCTTTTGGTCCGTGTGCTTCCTGCACTACAACCATTTTTTTCTTTTTTCATTTTCCCAGCTGAAACAAATCACAAAAAAACATAATGTGATTGGGTATTAAAATTCTTTATTTTAATATTTCATTTAAGATATTCCTTGAAATTTTACAAAAATAATCCAAGAAAATTATTTACATTCTGATTTCTTTAATGCAAGTAAATGCCTTACATTATTGAGATAATGACTTTCTTTCTCTACACCGTTCTGAGTTTGTCAGCCTGAAACTGAACCTGAAGATGACACAGTCACCTCATGCTGCAACTTACCCCAATAGTACGTGTGTTGTGGGTCCACAGCTCCTTTGAAAAACGTAAATTCATGACCTTGAAATAAAGCTGGTGACTGCAAAATTAAATTGAATGCCTTTTTTGAGTCACACTGAACATTCTGTTACTGGAGCAATATCACTTCACCCTGATATCTAAAAATAAAAAAATGGGACTGACTAAATCTGATTTGGCACTTGAGTGGAAAGTTCCAGGAAACTTCAGAATATTCCTAACAGCAGTGCAATGCAAGAAATCCTTCAATCCACACGCTGTTTTTAAAAGGACGCAGTTTAACATGTTTTTAAAACCCAATTTTGCCAAATTTCATCCATCCACAAATCAAGCAAATACGTTCAGTTAAGGTCCCCTAAGCTACCAAACCAGAAGCCATATTTAGATTACAGGTTCTCATCAGTGATGAGATGCTGATAGCCCACAGCAGAACAGCAATACAAAAGCTACATGGTAAATAGTGTTCATTTTCAATAGAGTTTATGCCACTATAAATATTATCTATAAATATTATAAACTATGAAACCAGCATATTACTTAAAACACACAGCTCCCATTGAAAGTGACAAATACCACAACATGTGATGTTGAGGCAAGTTTTTGTCACTTGTAATAACAGGTCAGACGATGCTTTTTATCATGAAAATATACAATCACGTAGAGATCCCTTCCCAGACGCCTTAACGCCCACTCACATCCTGGGCCATCTGACCTCAGGAATTCGCATGATAAGGTGGGGCCAGGTTTCACAATGAACACACCCGAAACTCTGGCTGATTGGGACCCACACCCAGTTTCACACCTTGGCTCAGGCGATTAGAGGATCATCAGGGGGTCCTTTTGTCCCTCTGTGGGGGGATACTCCCACTAGGTTTATATCTGGGACTCTCCACCATTTGACCTTAGAACTGAAGAAGCTTCTCGGATGAGAGGTGAAACGTCTTCAAGTAAACTTAAAGAAGTCCAGACGCTTTTCTTTGCAAGCTCCTTTGACCACGTAGGGACATATGTGTATAAATATATATTTATATTTATGTATTTTATTTGTGTGTGTGTGTTGGGGGGCAGGGGGGAGAGGTTTGCATTATCAATACTTCTGAATACACTTTAGTGTCAGTGGTAGGATGTACCCTAAGCTTTATCATTTGCTGAAAGTAGGGAACTACAGACTCGAAAATAATCTCACATCAAACAGTCTCTACGGGCTTGAACTGAAACTGTCTGATCCACTTACTGCTGTTGAAACTGTCCGAAGAAAATAACACTCCGGGAAAGTGTGTCTGTATTAAAAAGTCTGTCAAATCCTTTACCACGTTTTGAATTTTAAACTGGGCTAATTTAGTCTTTCTGCTGATGTACATATAAAGGGCATCTGGTATTACACAAATGGGTGGTCGAAGGAAACTGTTTTCTGAATCATAGAGATTGGCAGCAGTGTACACTCGTACACTGCTGCACTAAAGAAAAGTGTTGCGATGAGTCTCAATAATCGGTACTCGACTTTCAACCATATCAATACTTTGGGCATGAATTTGAATGCATTCCAGAGATCACGACTTCATCAGTCATTGCAAAACATCACATCAGAGCAGCTAGTGTACCCTCAGATAATTTCATCAGATCCCTGAACAGAGCTCTAGTTTAGGCAGTCAGATATCTGATCATTTGCTCTCAATGAAAGAAAATGCTAAAAAAAAAAAATGTCCAGGATTTCTGTGACAGACTGGGATAAAAAGACTTCTTTAAAAAAAAAAGTTGTATAAAATTTAAAAAATGCTACATATTCGATTCATACAACTGAGAAATCACTGTCAGATTTTACAAAAATGGGGTTAATGTTTAAGAGAAGAAAGGGGAGATAAAATTGTGACATTGGCATAAAGACACACATAAAGAATACAAAGGTAGAAACACCAACCAGTGAAACGCATGACGATGGAAACAGAACTTTTACATATCAGCAACAACAATCACACACAGTGTTTTCTTCTTCTTCTCCTTTTTTTTTACAGCAAGTACTTTATCAGTGTTGCAACAATACAATCTCTGCCTTATCCAAGGCACAACAACGGTTATTTAATACCAGAGCCTGGGGAGCCCAACTGAGAAGTTTAAGATGCAAATTTGATCTGATACCAGCTATTAACAGCTTTAGTCAGTTGTGTGTGTGAAACTAAAACATTTGCACCACTCAGAGGTAAGTGTCATGGCTCTAGAGTTGGAAAAAAGCAGAGCTGTTTGCTGAAGCAGATTTCACTAAAATACAATTCCCATTTCTAGTGATTATGAATATCAACGGACCCAAAGTTCACATCCAGAAAACACAAAAACAACAAACTGCTATACACTCACAACTTTGGGCTTTAAGTAAAAAGCAAAAATGAATTGTTTTTTCCTAAACGAGTAAAGATCCGATGATCTGAAATTTAAAAGTAAAATGAAATTGTTTTTTAAAGATCTCTGAAACACACATTAAGAGGTAACAGTTGAGTGAATGAGGCACATACCGAAACATCATATCAATATTCTCCAAGTGTTACTGAAACGAGTAATTCTACAATTCATTTAATGGAGAAAAAAATATCTCAGGTCTATAAAGGCCAGATTTTTCTTTTTAGGACATATCAGTTTGCTGTTGTGCCTCTGGTTTATAAGGCCACTTTACCTCTTCGGTTCTGTAACACTACTGTCAGCTGGAATAACTTTGAAAGAAGGATCTTAAAGAGGCAGCTTTTGAAATGCTGGTGTTTAAAATAGTACTGTTTTGCAGTAGTCTGTACAAGTCACATTTTCTAATTGATATTTTTCTTCAACTCAAAAATATCGTATGTTTGTATTTTTTTTCTTAAAAGGAAAAACAGCATGTACATTCAAGAAATATTTCAGTCATATCAAATTTCTGTCAGATTTACAAAGCCTTTACACATCCAGCAGTACAAATATAGAATTTCTGTTTTACATGAGATGACTGGACAACAAGTGATTCCCTGCAAATCTTGTTTTCATGTGTGCAGCGGCGCTCTGGACATACTGTGGGTATATATGCGGCCGTCAGCGCTGCTGGCTCTGTCAAAGTCGTGTCTGCCTATCTGTGCTGTTCTCTGATGGGTGGTGTGGCTGGTCAGAATTAGAAATAACCAACTCTTCCTTCCTGAGCACCTCCAGTTCGGTTCCACCGTTCCTCAGAGCTCCGTGGATGGCGCTTCGTTCCTCCTCCTTCAGCTGTCGACTGAGCAGGATGAAGCCCGGGATGCAAATAATAAAGGAGATAGTCCGTAGGCTCAGAGTCAAGCCCAGGTATGCTATTCTGAGAGGCACGAAAAAGATTGATTTGATGAAAATTAGCAAAATTTGGCAAGACATCAGACAAGAGTTGGTGATTAATTAATGCTGCAATAGATTCCCTATGTTGAGATGTACCAGAAAATTGAGCTAGGGTAATTAGATAATATTTATTAATGTTTAATAATAATAATTTGGAAGCTATAAACAGGAATTATAATGTCTCACGTATAGCTTCCAGGGGTCACAGAAAAACTAGAAAAAAAGAAGTAGAGTAGGCAAGAGGTTACTGCCAATTCAGTTCAAATTCAATTAAAGTATTTCCAGTTAAGCATCAGCAAATAAATGAGATTAGGTCTGGTCTACAGAAGGTCACACTTAAGGCTGCATTATGTTGAATGTTTAGACTAATTAAAAAAAGGGATTCCCAAAAGACTGAATAGTACATGTGTAAGTACAACCTGTAGGCGGTGGTGTTGTAGATTCGACAGGCTCCTATGCCCCCACACCTTTTCTGACCCCATTTTAGACATGTGGTGTCAATGATTGCTCCAAAGTAAATGGGTGCTGGGATCCCTGCTGTAAGACAAAGGAAACAAAGTCTTTTCACAGTCACGTCTCCTAGAAACGAAACAACGGGTAACAGCAAACACTAGTTTGAAAAATCTGAATAAACATTTTATGACTAAACTTGGACAAACAAAGCAAAGGTTTTCAGGAAGAGTTAAACCAAGATCAAATCCCAGAACATTCCCGACTACCGAACAAGTCTTACCAAGGGTCCGTGTTGCCAGTGCGTGGAAACCCAGGGCCAAAGATTTCAGCTGTGGTTTGATGCACCTGCATAAATAAAATAAAATAAAATAAATAAATAGAACATGGTTACTATCATTTAAATCAGTTTCTATTATTACTGGACAAAAAAAAAGCCTATTAGGTAACACCAGAAGTAATGCCACTGTTACTCAAGCCAGTGTAAATGTAAATACAAAATGTAAACCATAGCTGTTCCACTTAAACAACAAAATATATGACATTTGATAAAACTGTTAAGAGGAACTTTTACCATTCCTATGGAAACTAAACCGTCTTTCTGATCTCTGAAAATGAACAGAGGAATAATAAGATGACTATTCACGCACAGCGCAAAGTCACTACATTCCTGCCAGGCCACTGGAATCCAACAGGATCAGCTGACATGGCTTTAAGAGGTCCTACGTTTGTGAGTTAATTGTGTGCTTATGTGCTCGCATATAGAAGGGTGTAATTCCCTTAGCATAAATCTCTTTACTTGAAAAACACACCAGAATTGGATTTATAGGGAGAACAAAGCAGAAAATAAATGATTAGCACATGCATGTATGGAATATCTCACAGCATGTCACTGTAAAGTCCACAGTTAAACACCAGAGGCCGCTGTGTGGCAGAAAATCTGAAGCCTGGTTGATGACACATGATTTTGGGTTTGTATACCACCTATACCTCTGGTAAAATCCTGAAGATGTGCGAGATGTTTCTGTACAACATTGATGCTGTTTTTGTGTACACAAATAAGACTGGTTGTGTCAGTGTATTGGATCCAGGAGTGGAAATGCTTCTATGATAAGACTTAGAAGATTACTTGTATCATGAAGCGGGCTCTGCGAGTGAACGGCCCTACAGCTATTCCACAGGCATATGCACAACTTTCAGGAAAGACTGAACACAGAACAGCCTAAAATGCATTTTTTGCTTCAGCTGGCAGGATTAACTATATAACAGGTACAAGGGAGCTGCTATAAAGCGTAGTCTTGGATTATTACATTTATTTTACTATTATATGTCTACTTGACACTCAAGAGTTATTGTCATAAATCAAATAAATCAGTTTATTAGCCACAGGTCAGCTAGTCAAAATGTTCACCTGTCACTTTCTGGGCTCACAAAGTTTAAAGCAGTAAGCATTTCGTAGACTACGACCCTCAGCACTGTTTTTAGCCAGTCATCGTTCACTTTAGGTAACTTAGTATTCAGCTGCAGCTGCAACACTCATCGTTGGGGTTTGTAAAGTCTCTCTATACCTGCTGCTGAGCTAAATGAATTCTTCATTGTTATTGAATTTAACCTTGAGTAATGTGACTAATCCAGTCCATTGGATAGATTTGGAAAATGTGCATGATGACATAGATTTTGGACTTTTTCTATCAGTCCAAACACTCCCACATGGATGTTCACAATACAAAGTAATTCAATTATAGATTTCTGTAATTTAGGCTTTGTTTTTGCAGAAGCGTGTCATTGTCACTATGTGATTTGCTCATGAATGTGCTTTGTCAACATATTACTTTTATTATCTCTTCATATGAGAAAACAAAAACTGTAATAATGACCTATATTAATTATTAGAGATCACCGAAATCTACTGATTGTTCTTTATCAATTAGAAAACAGATTTTTTAAATATTGATTTATATGTTTATTTATATTGGCCGCAGACTCATGCTGCATCAGAGATGGCTGCAGGAAGTCTGTGCTCAAAGTCACAAGGCACAACTCTGTGTACATGCTGATTAATTAGTATAACAACATTTTATTAAATCTGAATTGGTTCAAGATGTTAGTATTTCCGTGTTTCTATGTGCGGCAATGGAAAAATGTTCATCGTGACCAAAGTTTTTTTGTCTTTGCTGTTTCGACCTCTGTTTGTCTGCATGCCAGGCAGGGCACGGCTTCAACAAGCCACACTTTCGAGCAAAATACTGGCAAGGAAATGTTGGCTGTCCTTTGAGTGAACCTCCCAATTGTCCACTGTTATCCCAAACCCAGGTGTGTGGGGATTTCAAGGTAAGGAAAATACTAAACAGTACAAGAAATGCTTGTTGTACCACCTTAAATAGACGGTTCTAAAAGTTTGAAATTGAGGCTTGATATAAATGCTAATACGATTACAGGGATAATGTAGTTATTTCAAGATCCTTTCTCATTATATGTCTTAAATTTAATCTGACCTGATAAGAAGCATGTATCCTGGTGTCCCCCCAAGAGAGATGATAAAGGAAGTGATGACAGAGAGAGCCAGGAAGTACGGGAACATCCTGTCACAGTCGTCCTTTTGAGGGCAGTGACCTGTACTGGCCGTAAAGTTACCAGCCACACCGACACAGGAACAGTTAGAGAAGACCTGGAGAGACACGCATATTCCACACATATGACCATATAGCTAGACACAGACAACTACAGACAAATTAACGGAAAAACCAGTGTGCGTGTGTGTGTCAAAGCATTGTTGCCCAACACCTTACTGAGATAGAGGGAGTTCAGAGAGGGTTTTCCTTTATTTTGTCACTAGCCTGTAGACATAGAATTGCAAACTAAATTTATATACAAATCAAAAGATGATAGTAGTTTTTAATGTCTTTTTATAGGAAAAGTGCAGAAAGATTTTACAAAACATGAGGTGCAAAAACAATGTTGCTGTATAAAAATACAATAAATAGAGAGAATTACCATTCAGACATACTGGCACAGGTCATGTTTAATGGAAAAAGTGATACACGGCATGTTATTTCTCAAATACAACCCCTGGGACAATAACAGTGCTATGTGCATAAAAGTGGACACTGTTCAAGTCAATATTCAGTTATTGATTTGGGATGCTGCACAACTCTGTCCATGTTTTTTAGATGCTGACTTTTGGCTTCCTTATGCTGACTTCCAGTAGAACAGATTTTAACATTTTATTACTTGTTTTTAAGTCACTAAATGGACTTTAGCATCCTCTTACCTTTCTGGACTTTGAACTATTCCTATTTTAACTATTCCTAATATATCTTTAAAGTCAGCTGATTTGACTAAAACACAGAGCAGGCCAGGCCTTTGCTGTAGTCAAACCTAAACTTTGCAACAGTTAGCCTCTTCAAATTAGCACCTCTGCAACCCTTGAGATGTTTAAAACTCCCTTAAAGACACGCCTTTACTCCCTAGTGTTTAAATTTGACTGTTTTGACGCGTTTCTTTTCTTTTTGTTTCTTGCTTTTCTTGTTATTTCTCTATTTCCCTGCTGTTTTATTCTATTTAGCTGTAAAGCACTTTGGCCAACCTGTGTTGTTTTAAAATGTGCTAATAAATAAATTAACTTGACTTAACTAACTTGTCGCAACATTTTTACACCATAAGACAGTTTTAAGCAGTTTAGTAAATCTAGCATTAAACTCCCTTATTTTGAATTTAGCTGGTTAAAAAAAACTCACTTACTGATTAACAGAAAACTTCAAACCAGTACAAAAAAGCACAAGCCTTTAGTCAATCAAACTTTCTTTAAATAAAGACAATCATATACGAGTCTTCATAGTTTACTTTTACATGGCAGTCATATCTTTACAGGCAAATAATACCCAGGAAGTAAGCAACCAAATGAATGTAAAACATTGTGTAGAGCGATTTAGAGAGGCTGCCTCCACTGTGTAAGGAACTCCCTGGCCTAAACTAAGTGGACTATTTCCTGCTGTGTGCTACGTGTTAGAAAAAGGAACAGTGGAAAATATCCAAATCTAATTCTCATGAAACTCTCCAAGGTTCATGTGTGAAAACAGCTTGAAAGCACTGGCTGTGTGGGCTTCCCTTAAAGGCCCTCAGTCACATGCTTGCTCCCTAAAACAGCACTTAGTCATCAAAACTGTGAATACCCTTTCTGGATATCTGCACTAATCAATAAATAACAATCAAAGCAGACTTATCATAATTAATATAGTTTCACAAGGGTGGAGGATCATTTTAAACACTGCCAAAGGTCTGCGCATGTGCAAGTCATCACCAAAAGCCGAAAGCATGACGTCAAAGAGAGGGGATTTCCTTAATATGGTCAGAGTGGTCTTAAGGGGAGAGGAGCTAAAATTGCCTATTTCAGACAGAAACATGCACTTTTGAATGTGAATCATGTAAAGTTAATTTAATAAAGTGCAAGAATTAGCATAAAAAGTCCCCTTTTAAAAACCAGCCATGAGCCGTAAAGAACGACATAGCCTGGTTCCAGATCACTGATCTGCTGCCCACGTTTGAGATTTTAGCAGCAATTCAATTTGATGCAATGAAATTAGTGTCTTATTCTTATTTTTATCTTATATTGGTCAAGTATACAGGAATAGAAGATTGTACAACTCATTTTGTTATTTTCTCATATTAAAGCATGTATCTTTCTCTTTAAACCAGCTGTGGGCAAGTTTTACGACGTTTTCTCATGAAAACTGTATTCATTCTCACAATGGAGAATAAATGAATGCACAGTCATGAATGAGTGACAGAAGATCTCTTCTCAGTAACATTTAGTTTTTAAAAAAAAGAGAATTATGCCTTGAAGTTCACGCCAAACGACTTTTATGGCAAAACAGTGTGTAATCCAAATGAAACGTAGAAACCCACTTCTGAGAAAAATGCATGTTTTTCTGAGCCAGCCAAGGTTACGCAGTTGGGATGTAAGACTACTCCAAGTTTTAAAACAGACGAGACACTAACAAAGTTTTTTGCCTCATAATTTCCAACCGATTCTGGTTGTACAGTATTTACTTTCTGAGCCGCTTGTAAACTTACTGTGTTTTTTCCTGAGCCAGCAGAGGTGGTGCAGCCAGCCAGACACGGAGAAACATATGTGATGCCGTTCTCGCCGCAGACTGGGTCCCAGTCGCTCGATGAACAAACGCACTTTGAGTTGCAGTCTGTGAAGAGCGGGTGCTTATCATACGATATCCTATCGATGCTGGAAGATAGATGATAAGAAAGAAGTACAACTCAGAAACAAATACACTTATTTACAATTTTGTATATATTTTATATGGATTTTGAGTTTCTAGGGATACATTAGACATACGTTATCAAGGTGATATGGCAAATTTGTTAGCAAAGTGCAGCATATTCAGTCACTCTTCCTGGCCTACAGACAAATGTAGGTCAGTTTTTTTTGGTGGATTTTTTGGTCCATCATCTCCTGAGAGGAATATCCTGCTGTTTATTTCCTAAATCGTCACCACCTAGTTTACACAATAAAATTCAGACTATATCTTGAGCTCAGACTGTTAAGTAAGCTGCAGATTTAATTCCCACAGTTCTCTCTAGATTCATCACTACAAGCAACCCCGTTTTTATACGGTTACAATGTAATCTGTAATAACATGAAATATTACCGCTTCAAATAAACACAGTCAAACTTGCATGTTTCCAATCATCAGTGTCTTCAAAAATGACTGGCGCCAGAGCAATCCTCATTCATTTATGAAACTAAATAAGCGAGTTGTTGAGCATTAGGAAATTCCATATTTTATTTACCACATGCAGTGTTTGGTTTTTAAATTGGTTTTCGAGCTTCGGCACATTCGCTGCATGGACTAATTAGCACGCTGCACCCCTCTGGCTACTTTTAACTTTTCATCTCAGCAGTGTCACTTCAGTTGTGTCTGAATACTGACGTGCATTATTAGGCAAACCCAGAGGATGATTTCATGTTGGTTTCAGCTTGTAATCACCTACTGGTTCCCAAATATGCTTAACAAAAGGGTTCCTCGTGCTCCTTTATATGCAGCTCCATGGAAATGTTGCCAGTTCTGCTTAAATATGAGTCGACATCCTCATGATTAAATGGACTTTTATCATACATTTTCTTTTTTGAGAAATCCCTTTTGCACATCAACTCTGATGCATGATATGAAACATTTAAATAATGTGTTGCTTTCAGCCACCATAGTGAGGAATCATTCAAATATTAGATGGCTAACTCTGCTGCGTTTAATAGTTTGGAGGAAAAATACATTTTCCAGACAAGTAGCCATTAACCTCGACACATCATATAATCGCCTCTGACTCACTTGTCATATGAAAGTGTCACCCCGGCCACCTTGGCATTCTCACAACTCATTGCAAAGAAGAACAGTGACAGGATGTAACCAATAAGGGATGTGCCAAAGGCGAACTTGGCTGCTCCCATGATGTTCAGCTTCAGCCTCTTCATCAGCAGACCTCCAGAAAACATCCCCAGTGCCACAGCTGGGATATTTATCACACCTGAGATTAAAGGAAACAGCAAAGCACATGATTAATTAGATGCTGTTTAAAAGGCTAGATCAGGATTCGAACAACAAATGACGGTAACATTTTAAATTTTTCATCAAAGCTTCACTATTGTTTTTCAGACACCTGCTTATCCTACCTTGCAAGTAAACTATTGAGGCAGCTCCGGAGGTAAAATAACCCTACACTAGTTCCAAGTTACCATGATCAAAAAAGAACCCTGCTTTTTATCTTTTTATAGCTTTATTTAACATCAATGTGGAGACATGGTCTTTTATCTATATCCATGTCATTAGCTCTGGTCACTAATATTACATTCTCTTTCATATGCAGCCAGTCTGGTCAGCGCAGGCATCTCCCTTGATGAGACCACATGAACCTAGATATTTTCATTTTACGCTATGAACTTCATTAGATATTTTATTTCATGTGTAAAGTAGTTCTCTTATTCACAAAGCTCCAGTCTCTGCAGCTGTGGCTGTTAGTGGATTGAATTAGAATATAGCTAACCCAGCTCTCCTTTCTCTAACAAGATCCACTCCCTGAAGTTCTATTTCTGCTTCATCCAACAAATGTAAAAGAGAAGAAGGAGGAGGGTAACGCTAAATGGACAGAAAGCCCATAAATCTGTAATGATTACCATGTTAAACACATGATTCCTGCATTATAACGCCGTTTCCATACTTGACGCTAGAATTCATTTGATCAAACAAGGGACGTCCAAGTCCTTTTTCTCCCATACAACATGAAACAAGCTGGAAAGCTTTCCCTAGTTGTCTGTGATCATTTTCAAGTGTAACACACTAATAATTTATATAACGGCACAATGTTCATGAAACATGTACCATACCCATCAGAAAGTTGGCCTTTGAAGCTGATTGTCTGAAGTGCTGCTCAATGTACTTGGGCTTGTAAGTGACCATGCCGATGAGAGAGTTCAGCTGAATGATTGTCACGCACAGGTAGACCAGATAGACTGGGTGTGCCAGCAGCGTTCGCAGGGTTGGAATGAAATCTGTGGAGTCAAAAATACAGATGAGTTAAAATTCATTTTAATTCAATTTTATTTATATAACACCAAATCACAACAATAGCCACCTCAAGGTGCTTTATTGTAAGGCAGGCACCCTTCAATAATACAGAGAAACCCTCAGCAATCACATGACCCCCTATGAGCAAGCAGTTGGTGACAGCAGGAAGGAAAAACTCCCTTTAAGCAGGAAGAAAGATCCTGCAGAAACAGGTTTAGGGAGGGGGCAGCCATCTGCTGCGACTGTTTGGAGGTGAAGGGAGGAAGACAAAAATATGCAATACATACAGTATATGGCTAAAAGTATTTGGGTCGCACCTCTTTGAATTCAGGTGTTTTCTGTCCCATTACCACAGGTGTTTAAAATCAAATTCCTAGCTGCGCAGGATGCATTTAGAGCCTTTTTTGAAAGAATGAGTCTTTTTAAAGAGCTCACTGGATTCAAACGCGGTACTGTTAACATCTCCAAACCTTCTCTGCCATTAACATCAGCAAAAAATAAGCAATAACTCTCTAAGTCATGACATAAAGCTGATTTAGTGTCTTGATGACGTAGTGGTGAGCTGCACTGTATAAATTCAAGGCATTATGAGTAGTTTTCAAAGGGATAATAAAGCTGTGCAAGTGAAGTTTTGATAAGAGCCTCCACTTTGTTTATATTGTACAGAGTGTACATTGTCGGCATGTTGATGTAATATGCCAAAAAACATAGCAATATGCAAAGGCAGTGATGCATCAGGCACACTATATCGCCTCAACTATTTTCTCATCTACCTTCATACACATATGAACTTAAGTGATTATTATGTTTTGTGTGTGTGTGTGTGTGTTATGTCATGTGGTTATTATGATGCTGGCCCACCCTTTGCAGTTATAACAGCTTCAACTCTTCTGGGAAGGCTGTCCACAAGGTAAGGGAGTGTTTATGGGAATTTTTGACCAATTTTCGCTGATATTGGACGAGAAGGCTTGGCTCGCAGTCTCCGGTCTAATTCATCCCAATGGCGTTCTGTCAAGTTGAGGTCAGGACTCTGTGCAGGCCAGTTCTTCCACACCAAACTTGCTCATGCATATCTTTATGCACATGTGGAAGGGGCGATCCCCATACTGTTTCCACAAAGTTGGGAGCATGAAATTGTCCAAAATGTCTTGGTATTCTGATGCATTAAGAGCTCCTTTCACTGGAACTAAAGGGGCAAGCCAAACTCCTGAAAAACGCCATAATCCTCCTCCAACAAACTTTACACTTGCCACAATGCAGCCGGACAATACTGTTCTCCTGGCAACCACCAAACCCAGACTTGTCCATTGTAAGATGGAGAAGCATGATTTGTGCTTCCAGAGAACGTGTCTCCACTGCTCTATAGTCCAGTGGCAGGAAGCTCTAGACCACTGAATCCAACAACTTGCATTGCGCTTAGTTATGTAACCATGGCCATGCAAACCGATTACATGAAGCTCTCTATGCACTGTTCTTGATCTAATCTGAAGGCCACATGAAGTTTGGAGGTCTGTAAAGATTCACTCTGACCTGAAATTCGGTGACCTCTGCACAGTATATGCATCAGCATCCACTGACCCTATTCTGTGATTTTATATGCCGTGCCACTTAGTGGCTGAGTTGCTGTCATTCCCTGATGGCATCTTATCACGGCAGCACACTGGAATTCCCTGAGCTCCTGAGAGCGACCCATGCTTTCACAAATACTTGTAGAAGCAGTTTGCGTGTCAAGGTTGGTTTTATACACTTGTGGCCATGGAAATAACTGGAACACCTGAATTCAGTGATTTGCATAGGTGAGTGAATACTTTTGGCAATATGATGTATAAGCAATTCTTCATCTAAAATGTGGCTTGTACTCACTTTAACACAAAGTTAACACAAATGTGTTATTACTGCAAGATTGTGAAGTGTTAATCCCAAATACAATGTGCTGTGAGAAACATTGTTTTCCACATATGACATATATAAAAACATCAGACCCAATAACCTATAGACTTCCTTACCTTTGGCCATCTCTATAAAACTAGTGTGTTCATCTGCTGAGTACTTGTGCTTCAGAAGGGGAGAGCCTTTGATGAAACTCGTCTGCTCTGGTGTGCACTTCTCTGGGACCTCTGGCCCGGGCACGGGTAGTGAGCGGGGCAGAAACCAGAATGGGATAGCAGAAAGAAGGGTGATAACCCCAGCTATGAGGTAACCCAGCCACCAGGCCCCCACCCAGCGGGAATCTGATGGGGTAATGGTGATGGTCTCTATGTTTTGGGGCACAGAAGATGAAAGTTAAGTAATGCTTTCTGAAAACAAGGTACATGTGTTATTCATTCTAATAGTTTTCTGATTTTCATCTATTCTAAGCACTCAGATTGTGTGTCCAGTCTGAAAATGACATACTTCATCGTACTGATTGATATTATACTCAAGCTATTTTTTGTTGGGGTTTTTTTTGTTACTTTGTTATGAACATGCTTGTTACAATGAATAAGACAAGACACATTTAATGTATTATACAGCACAGGAAAACTATAGAAACTAATGTTATTTTTTTAGATTAAGAATAATAATAACAAAATCCAGTGCTGAAGAACACGTGTTTACTCCTTTGTGTGTTTTTAATTGATCTGAAACTCTATATTTTTCTTCTCCTTTTTTTGTTAAAGGCTACTTTCCTTTTAGCTTTTTCCTGCTGTCCCATTTTCTTTGTTCTGTTCTCTTCTGTCTCTTTCTCTCAGTCTTTCTTGCCGACCAGAGGGCTTTGTCCCTCTTCTTCCTCAGCTGGCCTCATTACCTAAGTGATGCTAATCCTGTACACCTGCTCTGTTTAGAATTGTGCACGCAACGAATGTGAGCCATTTTTTCTGATAACATCAGGCCTCAGTTTTATGAATGAAAAACTCTTTTTCACAGCAGATATTTGAGCTCCAAAGGAAGTCAGGCAACAGGTGTTACAAATAACATTAACAATGGCCCTGTTGTATTTAAGTGACAAAGCTACAGCGCTGTTGATGGGCAGTCTCAGTGCACAGTATCAGAGTTTAAGCGTATAAACAATGCATGTGCACAAAAAAGTGGTAATGCAATTTTAGACATTGCTGCTGTTTCGAAAAATGGTACAGTAACAATTTGGATACTTTAGATCAGGTAATAATAGAGTTTTATAGAGTGAGCTGCATGCAGGTGAAATGTAAAAAAAAGATTCAGTATAAACCAAGAAATGTAATCCCATGGCTTTTTTTAATTGGCAACTTTTCAGCAATCAGACTTCCTTTGAGTAATGAGCTTTATAATTATTTTAATTAAGATTTCAGCACAAAATTCAATTTTAACCTTAGCTTTTTTCCACAGTCCTAAATTAGCCTAATGTTTCTTTCAGTCTTGCAATTTCAGACCGATTATCTTTTTGACATTTAAAATTGAGCAATGATGCTGATTAGCCATCAGTCTCACAATGTAAGAAACCAACCAAGAGTCTGCTGACTCAGCCTCTGGGGGTGACTGGCAATTTTTCTAGGGCCAGAAACTATCAAAATATTTGCTGACATTTGCTGGTCATTGTTTATAAACCCTTTTTTATCACTTGTTTGTTTTGAGGTATTAACATGTTAAATTACCTATTTTACACAGTGGGCTTTTTATTTGCATTGTTTGCCTGGATACAACCAAAGCAGCCAAAGTTTGCTCAAACATGTATTGGTCCATAGAACTGAAAGCTTCCAGTGCAGGAAATGTCATCCCTCTGCTACAGATTCTGCTCACTCATATGTAGATATATGTGTACAAATATTATCACGTTCATCATTTAAAAATAAACATTATAAATCAGTAAAATAAAAAGCCACAACCCCAATTGTCTGCAAAGCCAACTGTTCTGCAGTTGCACAAGTCAGTTTCAGTTGCAAATGGTTATCTGGGGGCATTTGTATATTCATTTAACTGTGGAAAAGCATATCAGGCTATGTATGATTACAATTTATTAAAACAGAAAACGTTCTGTCTTTTTGTGTACACACAGCCATGTCAGCATAGTTTTGTGGATCTGGCCTTAGGACCCTAAACCACAGTCAAATATGATTTATTTTAATAGGTACAAAACATTTTATCCACCTCTAACTTTTTCCTAACGGTGATGGTGCTTATTATTATGATTTTATTTTAACATCTGACTGTTAGCTGGGGCTCACCCTTTAATGTTTATCAACTCTTATCAGCTATTGTGGCACCATTGGGTTTTTTTTTTATGATATCAGCAACAATAATTAAACCAAAAGATGAATTGAGGGACTTTTAATATTCCACAGTCACTCAGATAATAATCAGAGTCATGGTGTTAATGGCAGCGATTTGTGTAGACAGTCTGGCCTCATGATAACAATTTAAAAAATGTGTTAGTATTAAACTCACCCATTTTTACAAATCCAATGTCCACATAGATTTTGGCACAAAGGGAGCCCAATAGGTAACCAAACACAGGGCCAACCACTGAAATGGTCTGCACACAACCTAGGATGTGACAGTCATGCCAAAAGAGACACATGACATATAAAACAGTCAGATATCAGTAGATGAGTACATTGTGGTCATAAAAGGATAGACATAGTGTGCCAAGAAAATATCCCCCTCATCATTACACCACCCTGCTTTCATGGTGTTTACACCACATTCTGACTCTAACCTCTGTATGTTGCACTGGAAATTGAGACTCATCAGACCAGGCAGCTTTTTTCCAATCTTTTGTTGTCCAATTTTGGTAAGCCTGGGCAAACTGTAGCCTCAGTTTCCTGTTCTCAGCAAACAGAAGTGATAACCAGTGTGGTCCATCTCATTCAAGGTTTGACGCACTGTGCATTCAGAGGTGCTCATATGCAAAATTGCCCAGTGACATTGCATACCTTGACTGTAATAGGTGGTTATCAGAGTTACTGTTCCTTTCCTGAAAACAGTTTGGTCATTCTCTTCTGAACTCTTCTGCACATGGTTGTGCAGGAAAATCTCAGCAGACCAGCAGTTCAAAGTCACTTAAATCACCTTTTTTCTCCTTTAGAGAAAATCAGAACTTTCTGCTACCCTCACATTGTTCTGAGTTAATGTGTTCAAACAAAGGCTGTGTTAACTATTACATCTGAACTGTAGCTGAGCATTTATTGGCTAAATGATAGGAGCTGCCTCGTTTGTGTGTCTGTCTCTCTGTCCTCGAGCAAGTTTACGCAAAAACTACCAAGTTGAAACTTGTGGAAAGGTGAAGCACAGGCAAAAGAAGATCCTACCTAATTTCGGTGCAGAGGAATATCATTTTCTGTAAATGTAGAAATAGGACACTGGCTTTGGCATTAGCCCTGGTAGCGCATCCAATGCACATAACTTACCTTTGATGCAGTGCAGGTTTACAGTCTAGAACAAGTTTCATGTTCTCTACCTGCACAGACTGTTGCCCATGCCAAAAAGTTAGCACCAGAATTGAACCACAAAATGTCTGAGCACATAGTTGCTACCTCTGACTTAGGAACTATGATAAAATGCTGCAGGAAAGTCATCAGTGATTTGCAGATAAAGCCCATAGATTATCTCCCCCATGACTTTCTTCCCACAGAAATAACCAAAACTTCTGCTACATATCGTTCAGTTTTCAAATCTATCGCAATGTGGGATTCTCTCTGGTTGTGCATCTGCACCATGTCAGTCAAAATAGTTAAGAGCAAATTTATCTCTACCACTAGGTGATGTTTTTCTTACCAACATAAAGTGCAGCATTTTCCTCAGTGGCAAAATCATCTATATACGAGATTCCCAGAGGCTGAACAGGTGTCTCTCCAATCCCGCGCAAAACATTTCCAAGGAGCACATAGATCCACATGGACAGGTTGGACTCGCCTTCACAACCTTGAGCAAAAGACAAGTACAATTAGACATATTTCTTATTTACACAAGTGTGTGTTTGTGTGTGTGTGTGTCAGCACAAACCTGAGGCTGGCACTTGAGGTAGTGTACCGTCTTCTGTCAGGTTTGCTGGTGAGTCTGGCCGACACGGAGAGGGGTTAAGAGTTGAGTTCACTACCCACCGCACTGATGTCTCAAACTCATAGCTGTTCACAAAATTCAAACAGTTCAGATCAGCGACAGAGACAAAAATACTCCTTCCAACTAGTTATAGCTTCAACTTGTGCTGGAAGGGACGTTTGTACAGTTACATGTGACTATGTGCATTTGTGACAGAAGAAAGGAAAGTGCTTAATGAAAAGGCAACATGCTGGTATAGGCTGACCCATGATGCTCTAAATAACAGATTAAGTACTAGTAATATAGCAAGCGCATACGCAGCTGTCCTCCGGATTTTCCACACACTCATCATGGGCATGGATGTGATGGTAATTTGGGGTCTTTAATTATTTTTGAACTGTTCTTTTTCCACGGTGGAATGATTTGCAGCATATTTAATGATTTTAAAAAACAAGAACTTTATTTTGGATTTTCTCTAATCCACACAGAGTAAAAGTATACATATATGCTCAAATATATTCATACACTCCAATAATATTTGGTTAAATATCATTTGCACCTCATCCAGATATTTGTGGCAGCCATCAACAAGCTCCTGGGATAATTCTAGCTGGATATTTGAGCACTCTTCTTGACTAGCAAGTTTATACTTGCTGGTTTTCTGGCATGTACCTGGTTTTTAAGCACAGTCCACACATTTTTAATAGGGTTGTGGTTTGTATCAATACCACTAGCAGCAAAACAGTCCCAGAGAATGATGCGTGAGAGCCAGTACAGTGTTCTTAGGTTTGAAAGCCTCATGTTTACTCTTCCAAGCATGCCTTGTGTCATAGTGGTCAAAAAGCTCAGTCTTTGTCTCTTCAGACCGTAACATTTTTCTCCAGAAGTCATTTGGCTTGTACATGTGAGCAGCTACAAATTTCAGTCAAACTTGGAGGTGTCAATTTTGAAGCAGGGGCTTCTTCATGGTCAGCACTCTCTCAGTCCACAGAGACGTAAAAAACTTTTTCGCTGTGCACAGTGATGCTGGTGTTCCAGCAGTTTCCAGTTCATGGAAGGTTTGAGTCTTGGTGGTCACTGGTTTGTTCCTAAACATCGTAAGCAATTTCCTCTTATATAAGGGTGACAGTTTGGGTCTTCTTGTAGGCCTTGGTAAAGTGGTAACACACTGAATTACTTGTACTTGCATACAATTGTTTGACCTGATGATCTGGAATATGCAATTATTTTAGAAATGCCTCAAAGAGACCTTCCCAACTTGTATAAATCGAAAGTTCTCCCTCTTGACTCATCTTCACTGAGTTCCTTTGACATTCCCATTGTTTTGAGTTTTAGTCAGTCCAATGACTGTTGTCAAGCAAATCCTTTTTCTATGCTGGGAAAAAACAAACTGCCAGTCACAGTACATCAGTATCATCACTAACGAGAAGTCAACAGGTATTGCCCTCATCAAGTTAAAAAACACTGTAGAACCTTCAGTATCCCTTATTAAAATATTTAAATTACTGTACTTATAATTTTGAGCCTGTGTGGATTAGACAAACTGCAAAATAAATTCAAACATGTATACTCATTTCTTATTAGAAATAAAAAACAGTTACAAAAATCATTAAAATTCCAAAATAACCATGACATTTATTTCCACAGTTACTAAAACTATCCCAAGTCATCACCTGATAAAAATGAATAACATTAATTGATTATTTGAATCTTTCATACAATAATTAATATCTGCTATTAGGGTTATGGTTAAAGTCAAAGAGCAAACAGACCTGTTAGTTGGGATTACTCACCGACCAATGATGAAATGAGGCAGAGCTATGATGAAGGTGCCGATGGACATCAATACACAGCCCACTGCAATGATCTTTGGCCTGTGGAGTTTGGCTCCAAAGTAACTGACAAAAGCTATCACCAGCAAGTTGCCTGGGAAGTTTGAGCAAGAAATATCATTGATTTAGAGCAGAAAGCACAGACATGGGGGAAAAACCACATCATTGCCTCCATGCACTAGCTTGGGATTGTTTTTTTATGTTTTTTTTTTTGATAGTGTTTGGTTCATATGTGGTTCTGCATGCTGAGGATAAAATCAGCAAGGTCTTTTTTTTAACTTGCTTTCTGTACCTGAACAGATACAAATCTATTATTTTCCATGCACTCCATAGCCAGTAAAATATTTATCCTATACTATGGAGTCAGTAGATGTTATAATAGCGTGCGTGACATTTAAATGAGTCAGTGTAAGGTGATGCATTAATTTTTCATGTGGAAATCCTGGTTGCTCTAGTGGCGTGAGATCTTATTTTGAGAGAAGAATTTATAGCACGCAGTAGCAAACATGACAGAAAAATTAAACAAGGCTCCCTGCTGCCACCTTTTTTAGCGCATTCTGTCCACGATCAGTGACATGGAAACTCCATTTTAAATGGGGTGGTGTAGTGGTGAAGAAATCTCATCTTACATAATATCCTACAATAGTTATGACTTTTTGCAGTAGTGCCTTCTAAAGAAAATAACCACATGCCTCTCATAGCGCAGTCCTTATTATACTCGTAAATTCATTATGGGTATCTAAGTTTTATCTAGTAACAGATTTTTTTTCCCAAAACCTGTTAAAAGTGAGAGACAGAGGGATACAGAGGTGAGCTGGAAACTAAACAAGTTTATAGAGGAATATATCAGCGCTGCCGGCTGCTCAACACATGAAGATGACAAACTAAGAATGATTCATGTAGCGTAGTATGTGTATGTACGTATAGTCAGTCACCTGAGCTCATCTTGCAGGCATGATCTCTCTAAAGATCAGCATCTATTACTATCACTCTCTGCTTTCCTTTTTTATTATTCTTTATTTCCTCTCCGATCCCCTCACACACCCCCTCTGTTGTCCTCTCTTGTTCCTTGCACTGTCCTTTTTCCCTTTTCTTTTCTCTTCACAGTGCCCTGCTCTGCCTCTATGTTACCCTGACAACAGTCCTATAGAAAAAGCCTGTTGCCTAGGCCACATGAGACCAGCAGCTTTCACAGGGGATGGAGAGAATCAGGATACTCCGTATCGACTCCACCCAAGGTGCCATCACCATCTTCTCCTCCGGCAGACTACCAGGGTTCACACACATGTGCGACCAACAATGTTGCAGATCATAAATGCTAATTATTCTTCATTGCTATTGTCTCTCACTGTAACACAATGACTTTTATCTTCTACAGCCTGTTTCTATAGCATGTTTCTTTGGGACTGAGTCTGCACTGCAAGCCATGTATAATTTATAGCCTACAAGAGGCTCTTCAGATGAATGGATTAGACTTATATAACTGCCCCAGAAATTGGTAAGTGGACCATTGGAGAACAACCTGATAACAGTATATACAGTGGTCATTGTATGCATGCTGTAACACTACTCGGACTGAATTTTGACTGTAAAATTTATTACAGATGATCCTATTATTACCATATGATTAAAATACAAAGAACTCATTTTTTTCTAACATCATATTTTCACATCTACACATTTCTTGCTCTTGAGGCTTGAAAGGGTGTTTACAACTTCTCAATAAAGGTAGTATGACCTCTTCAGCACACATTGTGATTTGTAAAATTCATTGAGTTTCTCTTTAAAAAGAGCGCTGTAAATGATCACTTCTGTTTTGGGAGTTCCTAAATGATGAGCCTGTGTGCTGATATACTGTTTCAAAGTACATCTGTGACTTTTCTGAGTAGTAACTCTGAGCTTGTAAAACAAGTCAAGCTGAAATTCAAACTGAAGAAATGTGATTTAAGTGACTGAACGTTTGTCTTCCTCTCACCCCTGACTAGTCATGTTAGATAGCTACCCCTCCCTGAGCCTTCCAGAAGTTTTTTCCAGTAAAAAGGGAGTTCTTCCTTCCCCACTCTGCTTGCTCACAGGGGGTCATCTGATTGTTGGGATTTTCTCTGTATTATGGCAGGGTTATTGCTTAACAATATACAGCGTTTTGAGGCAACTGTTGTTGTGATTTGGATTTATATAAATGAAATTGAACTGCATTGAACTGAAATGGAAATTGAATGTGACATAATTGTTGGTGCCAGACAGGCCTTTGAAATTAAACTGATGGAACAGGAGATTCACATCATGGATGTGCAGCTGGCACATCTGCAGCAACTATGATGCTGTCATGTTAATATGGACCTAAATCTCTGAGGACTATTTCCAGCACCTTGCTGAACCTATGTGATGAAGATTAATTGCAGAATTAAGGCAGTTCTGAAGACAAAAGAGAAATCACAACAACAGTCACCTCAAGGTGCTTATATTATTTGGTAAAGACCCTACAATAATGCAGAGAAAATCGCAACAATCAAACGACTCCATTTGTGCAAGCACTTGGTAACAGTGGGAAGGAAAAGCTCCTTATTAACAGGAAGAAACTGCCAGCAGAACCCAGCTCAGGAAGGGGGCAGCAAGCTGCCATAACTGGTTGGGGTTAAACGGGGAAGCCCCCAGCAGCATAAGCCTATTACAGTGTAACTAAGGAAAGTTTCGGGGTCCAGACCTATCTATATCCTTTAACAAAAAGGAAAGTTTTGATCCTACTCTGGGAGAAATATGAGCTATCTTTCTAGTCCCTGTCAGTACTCTGATGTGACCTGACTCTCATGTCCGGTCACATCTTGTTAAATAGCATTTAGGAAATCAATTGAAGGCACAAAGATGCATATGATTTATGTTGGAGTTCCAACCCAGCTGATTTTATATTGTGTGAAGGGTCAGTGTTTTTGTAGCCCATTAACAAGTGCACTAAACAAATATTGCATAACAACATCTTTCAAATTTTAGAATGTGGCTTTCCATAGCTTAAAAACAGCTAGGAGCTCAGCTTATGTCCTTGCTCAACATTATGACTCATCATCTACGCACACAAACACGCAAACACACCCCTCTGTCCTCTTCTGGGAACTCTGATGAATCTTTTATCTGAAGCTTGAATATCTTGATGACCCATTCATATTTTCGCCCCAAAGACAGAACGGGAGAAGCGAGGGGAGCCCATGACACAGAGGCTACAAATAGAACAACAAAATAACAGCAGTCACAGGCAGGCCTACTCACCTATCTCGAAGCTCCCGTCAATGACACCTATTAGGTAACTAGGGATGTCAAAGCGCCTCTCGAGCTGGGTTATTGTGCTCTTCATGTAGCTCCCCGACAGAGCCTTTGCGAAGTAGGCAAAGGACAATGCTACCAGAAACATCTAGAAAACAGAAAGACACACACAAACGCATTGATATGCATGAAACTCCAACAGGAGAAAACACACTGTTTTAACATAATCATCCTCCATAATATACTTGATTATGTAATGCTTCTGTTTTTGTCTACCCACAAAAGACAGAAATGAAATGCTTATGTCACCACTGTGGCTTCTACAATGCACGGACGCGCCACATTCAACTTCGTCAACTCATCCAAAAATCGCTAATAATTAACATTTGCCAGCGTCACAAGAATAACAAGGATTTTGATGAGGGAAGGGGATAGAGCGGGAAGCAATGAAGTGCAAATACGATTCTATGAACTGTGAACAACAGCGAGATAAAACAAACCTTTGAGTGTTGACAGATGAATGGACGACTTTGTTATACAGTACGTGACATGTGCATGTTTCACATCTTCTATTCTTATAAGACAGTAAGTTAAATAATTGCTGTTATAACAATGCTAAATTCAATTAAATTCAACATATTTTTAATTCAGTTTGTGTAGTAGCAGTTTACAAGGTAAAGACTGTGCAACACTAAAGGGAGAACATGACCTGTAACTTAAATCCCTTATAAGAAAGCCCTGTGTGATCGTGGGGAGAAAAAACTCCCTTTTAACAGGAAGAACCTGGCGCAGGGAGTCACCACTGAGGTCAGCACTTGTTATAGACTTATCTCTAGTGCTGCAGCAAGCACCTCCAAAAACAAGTCCACAGTAGTTATGTGCTAAGTAAAGCCAGCTCCAATCTCCAAGAAAAAAGAGGGGGGGGGGGAGCCCATGACGTCTATGAAAAAATTGAATCATTTAGGCATCATTGAATTAAGTCGAAACCAACACTTTAACAGGCTGCTCTGTAGCAGTCTGGAGTGGTAGGTTGCACTCAGACAAAGAAACACAGTCAGTAAAGTCTGTAAAAACATCCCTGTGTCATGGCTCCAGGGTTTTGTGTTGTTTTGGAGTGCCTGATTCCTAGTTAAACTGTTTGTAGCTCCGTTTCTCTTTTATTGTTCTTCTAGTGTTTGGAGTTTTGATTTTCTGCCTGTTGATTTTTTTTTATTTCTGTTTTAGTTTCTTTATTATTCTAATATTGAGCTTTGTTTCTTGTGATGTTATTGAGTCTGATTCTCTACTTTATTGTTATCTGACCAGTTAACCTTTGTGGTTTTATGTTTGGATTGCTGTTAAATTTTATTGTTGTTCAATGTTACTTTAGGGGTTTGCATTTGTGTCTGTGTGTGTGAGTGAGTGTTTTTTTGGTCTTTATTAATAGACTCCTCTGTTTCCTTGTTTTCCTTTCCCTCCATTATGTCAGTGCCTGTCTTTTCTCCCCCCTGAATTAGTTAATTCACGTTTACCACTTGATTTCTTATTTTTCAGCATCACCATGTCGCTTATTTTACATTTTCTGTTTTTTTGATAGTCACTTTTCTCTCTTGCTTTAGTTTTTGGTTCGGCTTGCACCTTTAGCTCCTTCGCTAACCTGTCTCTAATCCCTAGTCAGCCCTCTGCCTGTCTATCCCATACTTGTCCCAATTCAGGGGATGCATCCTTCGATAACTGTGAAGGCTGGAAGTCACATTGTGAAATTAGCTGGTCTAGCCTATAGGACACACTGCTCAGGTTACCAAGCTCAGGAAATGAAGGCAATCTTTATTTTATCTCATTTGGCTTCCTTTTACAAAGATCTTTCATTGCCATGTGATGTATCTGATGCTAAGAGACCACTGGCTTGTAAAAACAAGACCCTTAGGCTGCGTCTTCTTAGCCAACACTAATGTAAACAACTGTCATCTGGTTTCATCTCACTTTGGTAATGAAATGTAAATAATACAGTATGGCCAATAGTGCTCTGCAATACTGCAAATTTTGGTATTGAGCCAATACCAATGTAAATACTGTACGCCTGTTTATAAAAGACTTTGGGTCACCTTCTGTAATTTAAATGTGCTATAAGCTACACATAAAATAGGTGTGACAGTTAGCACAAAAAATAAATGAAACAAATCAAGGTTCATTTATTTTCATTTCCATATCGCTTTATATTTTCTTCTACTATACCTATATATATACTTATATATGGGATAAAGAAATTCACAATCTGTGATCAATTGATGTTCCTGATTAGACTGAGGAATAAATATTCCTTTATTAAGTGACAAAATCCTGCCATGACATAACTGTCTTAAGTGAGATGGAAAAGATATCAGAGCCTTAAACAGGGTCATTTTTGCTTGCACCTAACAGCAGAGAGGTGATACAAACATGCCTATAAAATATGATGTAATGGAGTCCTGATGGGGTGTTTACAGTAAAGTTCGATTAATGGTTTAGTGAGGCTAAACTTAAAGTTAAAAGATTCACATATGAGGCTCTTCTCACCTGGGTTTTGGTTTAAAATCAGTTGGAAGCATCACATTTTTACTGATTCTGTTATCTGCAACGTGCATTAAGTGTGAAACACATCCCATGCCTAGGGAATAAGTTTTTTTAGTATGCCTTGACACAACAGTTGGTGTTATTAGGCGCTATATAAATAAAATTAGGCGCTATAAAAATAATTTCATTAATATATCAATCAATCAATAAATTAATTAATTTGGTGCTATATAAATAAAACTATATAACTAAAAATGAATTGACTTGTGCAGTTTGTTGAGTTATACCGTAGTCACACCACCAAATGAATCCCAGCTGTAAAGTTATAACAGTGCCTCACTATCACTGAAATTTGCATGCATTCACACAAACACCTTATGAGAACCCATCGATTTGTTAGAAGATGTAATTACAGTAATCCGTGTACATTTATAACAATACCCTTAAAACCTTAAAGCTCAAAAAACGACTGACTATACCTTTAAAGTGTTAAAGAAATAAGACAAGAGAAAATCACCACATCAACCCCTGATTTCACCTAAAGACCAAATCTTAAATTCTGCAGTACTAAAACTCTTGCACTGTGGCTGCAGGTGTAATGAAGGAAATCAGAATCTCAAACTTATTTCTTTCATCCTAAAATGTGATTTGAATTGATTCTTTCACCATGACGTCAACAAATACAAAATGACCCTTGAAAGAAAGATTGAGGAAATCGAAGGAGTGTTGTGTTTGAGCAGCAGGGAAATTCCCTCTTCAATACCTGGCCAAAATTCTACAACAAAAGCCAGGAGGGGAGCATCTGCAACATACAGCTTTAGATTGGTGACAATTCATGAAGGATGGGAAACTATAAGTTCAATATAATATCTGCTCAATATTAATGGTAATAATGTTCATACAAAGAAGGAACACTGCGGTAATGTGTGAGCCGGTAAACCACAGCGCAGGGAAATGTTAATACATTTTGGCTTTCTATAGGTGGAGGTAAATAATTCATTAAACAGATGAACAAATCAAAGATTCTGCATATATTAACTGAAGTGGTGCTGGTAGAGCTGCTATATGAAGAACCTTCAACCTGAGATTGTACTGTTTCTGAATATCAGCAAGGTGTCAGTTGCTGTGTCGCTTCCCGAAGATAATCATAACTGCCCATGTATTATACTGCTCACACTTGACACATGATATTTTCTTGTGATCCTCTAAAGACCTCAAATGATTTAAATTAAAAAAGAAAAACATTCAAAGTCGAACTGCACTTCAAATCTCTCTCCTTTACTCTGCCTTATGCATTATAATAGCTGGATGTTTCAGGATAAATAGTGGAATATTTGAACTTTGGGATTGAGTGTTTTATAGGCTGATTACATAATTAACCACCATCATTATAAAAAAAAAAACATTTGTTAAGAGAACACAAAATAAACTTCATACTTGAAATGTCTTTTACTCTTTTTCTAGTGACTTTGTGATGTAGTCTCCTGTACTTTGAATGAAGGAATGGATGATGTAGAGCTGTTCCAGTCACTAGGTGTGTTTTAAAAGTTTCACATGAAATGGATGATGGAGTTTAATCTATAGGTAAATGTTTTTCCCTGCACATCCATGGGAGCAAATCCTCCTGTAATCTCATTTCTAATTAAGCGCAAAGAGATGTAATGTGCACTGTGCACACAACTTATTTCACTCCTCTCTACAGTGTTTGCACTCGATGTACTGTAAACAAAGCTACTAATTATCCTGCCTGTGAGGTTCCTGATTTTAATGATTTATTATTGTCTTTTGAGGCAGTAGGTATTATAATATTGTCTAAAAGAAACATAATTATCTGTCATAAAACAATGGCAAAAAGCTGCGGTTTGGGGAATTCCTTGAAGGGGACTGGTGACGGCTCCCGGGCCTGGTAGATCCCCATGTACTAAATAGAAATAAAGAAGTTAAAGAATTGAGAACAAGGAGGGAGGGAGGGTGGGGCACGTAAACTAGAATGATCAGCTTGCAGTACTGCGGGAACCTGACAACCAGAAGGAGCGTGTTTGGAGGTGTGGTCCCGCTCCTGAAATTCCAATACATAATCTCCAATTAAGGTGGACCTGCTGTCCTGTTCAATAACCCAAGTGTGCCTGAGCATCAGGGCCCAAACTGTTTGCCACACAGAGAGCAGAATTTATTACTCCAGCAATTACAGCAAGTTGTCCAGATCCTGACACAGCAAAGCAGCCCCAGACCATCACACTAGAACCACAATGTTTGACTTTTGGTATGATGTTCTTTTTTGGAATGCTGTGTAAGTTTTATGCCAGATGTTAAGGGATGTAACACTCCCAAATAATTCTCATGTCAGTGCACGGAATATTTTTCCAAAAGTCCTGGGTATCATCAAGATGTTTGGGGTTTTTTTGGCGAATGTGATACGAGCCTTTGTGTTCCTTTTAGTCAGCAGTGGTTTTCTCCTTGAACTCTCCCATAGATGCCATTTTTGCCCAGTCTCTTTCTTATTGTTGGATCGGGAACTCTGTCTTCAACTGAGGTAAGTGTGGCCTGTAGTTTTTTTTAGTTTGGGGTCTTTTGTGATCTCCTGTATGAATTGTCATTGCACTCTTGGAGTAATTTTAGTAGGCTCGCTACTCCTGGGAAGTTCTCTCCATTTGTGGATAATGGCTGTCACTGTGGTTCACTTGAGTCCCAAAACAGTTCTCTGGGCAAACTTGTCTTGTTAATGCCAGAGGTCAGGAGAGAATGACCGGACTCCTTTGAACAGAAATAGAGGCAACGCTAATTCAAATAACCATTTCTTACAACCAAGTTATACATAAGAGCATCTCTGACCACACAGCAGCAGAAGATAACACCAGTTGCCACTCTTGTTCAATAAGAGCAGAAAACTAAGCCTACAATCCACACAGAGTCACTAAAACTGAATGGCAAGAGATTGGAAAATCTTTGCTTGAGTCTGATGAGTCTCCATTTCTACTGTGACATTCAATTGATAGGGTCATAATTTGGTGCAAACAACAAGAAAGAATGGATCCATTCTGCCTTGCATCAATAGCTGACACTGTAGTGATGGATTAATGGGGTTGGGGACATTTTCTTGACACACTTCTGGCCTGGTAGTGTCAACTGAGCATTGTTTAAATGCCACAACCTACCTGACTATTGCTCCTGACCATTTCCATCCCTTCATGGCTCCAGTGTATCACAGTGCAGGATAGCGCACCCAGTCACAAGCTCAAATCATCTGGTTTCTTAAACGTGACAATGAGTACTCTGTGCTCAAATGGCCTCCACAGTCACCAGATCACAGAGCACCTTTGGCATGTGGCAGAATCTGCATCATGGATGTGCAGCTGACAAACCAACTGTGTGATGTTATTATGTTAAAGTGGGCTAAAATCTCAGAGGAGAATCAAGGGTTTTAGTACCTTGGTGAATCTATGCCACAAAGAATTAAAGCTGTTCTGAAGGCAAAAGCGGGTCCAATCAAGTATTAGCAATTTACACAATCAAGTGGCCAGTGAGTATAAATATGTAAATCTAAATTTACATCTGAAGAAATGTTTGTTGATATGTTTATTTATGCACCACAGTGCTCTGACGACTCACGGAGACACACAGGGGACGCCTTAACAATCCTGGCATGACATCATAAGGTTAAGGGCTAATCCTAGTTATTTAATTGTGTTAATCAGTGCCGGTTTCTAATGCCCTTAATAAGCTAGCAGAGTTAAGAAACTGCAGCTAGACGTCAGTAATACTAATAGAGAACAATTATGCTATGATGCCTTAATGTTTTTAAGTTAATATTGTATAATCAACTTTGTCATGATTTAATGAGGACTAAAAGAAGCCTTTGCATGCCACAGATGCCGCAGAGGATTGAAACAGGACAAACAAAATGCAAATATCTGTCACAAGAATAGTACCTAAAGTTGCTTGTGCACATAAAGAAAGTACGTTCTTGAAGTTGTTTAGCAGAAAGTCCCACTTTACCAAATGAAAGTTTGGAACTTGCTGCCACATCTTAGTTCCTGTATGGACTTTTTCTCTGTTTAGAGGCCTAACTTGATCATGTGTGAAAAGACTTGTAATTGACTTTATGATTGCTAGATGATTTAAATCCTGAAAACAGAGCTCGCAGACTCACTCTGAAACCACCTAAATTATAATTTGATGAAGGGCTACTATGGATTTATTGCTTAGAGACAACACATTCATTTAATATCCTATATGTCCTTTTCTTGTGTACTTTGCTATTACTTGATGTTTTATAACAAATCTGATTTGAGGTCACAGATTGACCTTTTTGACCATTTAGTAGTCGCTTTATTGGAAACAGCTGGCTGTATCTTTATATATTAGTTGTTGTAAAACTACATCAACAAATTAGACAGATGGAAGTAACTCTGAGTATATTTAACATGATATGTTAAGATAATAATGAGTTTAAGACTGTGACTAATAATATGTCTTATGTCAGCACCTATCCTTAGAAGCAGGATAGACTGAGGGACCCCATCAATGCGAGGTGAGATCATGCCGGCCAGTGCTAGCTGTAGAGCATTAACACCAGTAGGTCATGACATGACATTTAATGGTGGGGATGAAGCAAGCATGCATACACATTTTTTCCCACCAAGCGAAGGCTCCTTGCCACCAATCAGCAGTGACACTTAGAGGGAATTAAGCCTCTGTGTCACACATGACTGTTTCTCATCTAAGTCGCATTTAAATCAGTTGGAGTCAGTGCACTGTGTCTGTGTTAGTTCAAGCTCACACCAAAGATTACTTTTATTGAGACACAAGTTGACTTTACTGCAGTCATAGAGTTCTTCATTTATGTTCAGTAACAGCTAAAATCAAAGTGTTTGTATTTTGGTGAGTGGCAAAATCTCCTGGAGATGTATTTATAAAAAGTAGTCTCTATGCACCTCTGCATTTTTCCAGGTAACTCATGGGTTTACCCATTCTCTTTAATGTGGTACCAGCGTAGAGCTCATTGAAGTTGAGCCAGATGTCTGATGCATGTCAACTCTTAGCATAATTCATATTTTTTTGAATTATTTGGCACTGGTATGAAACAGTTATTCAGTATGCTTTTCAGAATTAAAGTAGGATTGTAAAAGAAATGTTCTTAAATGAAATTGATCATCAAGTTAAACTGCATTGTTACACAAGATAAAATCATCCCAGTAAATTATGTAATGTGTGAAAACACCCAATGACACAACATCTCTCTAAAAGAAGTCGCCAAAGAACCTTAATACACCTTATTCTGTTGCAGACAATACTGACAATGAAGGTAATTGCTTGTATAATAAAAAGTACAATAGGCACTCAAAAGACCTAGTCATCGGGAACTGATTATTCCTTCGTGAGTAAGACATCCTAACAATTTAACAAAAGTATAAACGTGGTAATGGACTACTTTTCTTTCTGAATAACATTCTGCTTGTTTTGGGATTTTTCAACAATGGCAAGCATTGTGACCTCCTAACCGGTGTTCCACCAAGTGGCAAATAAGCAGTGGCCTCGACATGATTAGAAATCACTAAAAAGACATTCACATTACAGGGAGTGCAGAATTATTAGGCAAATGAGTATTTTGTCCACATCATCCTCTTCATGCATGTTGTCTTACTCCAAGCTGTATAGGCTCGAAAGCCTACTACCAATTAAGCATATTAGGTGATGCGCATCTCTGTAATGAGAAGGGGTGTGGTCTAATGACATCAACACCCTATATCAGGTGTGCATAATTATTAGGCAACGTCCTTTCCTTTGGCAAAATGGGTCAAAAGAAGGACTTGACAGGCTCAGAAAAGTCAAAAATAGTGAGATATCTTGCAGAGGGATGCAGCAGTCTCAAAATTGCAAAGCTTCTGAAGCGTGATCATCGAACAATCAAGCGTTTCATTCAAAATAGTCAACAGGCTCGCAAGAAGCATGTGGAAAAACCAAGGCGCAAAATAACTGCCCATGAACTGAGAAAAGTCAAGCGTGCAGCTGCCAAGATGCTACTTGCCACCAGTTTGGCCATATTTCAGAGCTGCAACATCACTGGAGTGCCCAAAAGCACAAGGTGTGCAATACTCAGAGACATGGCCAAGGTAAGAAAGGCTGAAAGACGACCACCACTGAACAAGACACACAAGCTGAAACGTCAAGACTGGGCCAAGAAATATCTCAAGACTGGTTTTTCTAAGGTTTTATGGACTGATGAAATGAGAGTGAGTCTTGATGGGCCAGATGGATGGGCCCGTGGCTGGATTGGTAAAGGGCAGAGAGCTCCAGTCCGACTCAGACGCCAGCAAGGTGGAGTACTGGTTTGGGCTGGTATCATCAAAGATGAGCTTGTGGGGCCTTTTCGGGTTGAGGATGGAGTCAAGCTCAACTCCCAGTCCTACTGCCAGTTTCTGGAAGACACCTTCTTCAAGCAGTGGTACAGGAAGAAGTCTGCATCCTTCAAGAAAAACATGATTTTCATGCAGGACAATGCTCCATCACACGCGTCCAAGTACTCCACAGCGTGGCTGGCAAGAAAGGGTATAAAAGAAGAAAAACTAATGACATGGCCTCCTTGTTCACCTGATCTGAACCCCATTGAGAACCTGTGGTCCATCATCAAATGTGAGATTTACAAGGAGGGAAAACAGTACACCTCTCTGAACAGTGTCTGGGAGGCTGTGGTTGCTGCTGCACACAATGTTGATGGTGAACAGATCAAAACACTGACAGAATCCATGGATGGCAGGCTTTTGAGTGTCCTTGCAAAGAAAGGTGGCTATATTGGTCGCTGATTTGTTTTTGTTTTGTTTTTGAATGTCAGAAATGTATATTTGTGAATGTGGAGATGTTATATTGGTTTCACTGGTAAAAATAAATAATTGGAATGGGTATATATTTGTTTTTTGTTAAGTTGCCTAATAATTATGCACAGTAATAGTCACCTGCACACACAGATATCCCCCTAAAATAGCTAAAACTAAAAACAAACTAAAAACTACTTCCAGAAACATTCAGCTTTGATATTAATGAGTTTTTTGGGTTCATTGAGAACATGGTTGTTGTTCAATAATAAAATTATTCCTCAAAAATACAACTTGCCTAATAATTCTGCACTCCCTGTAAGTCTGTGTGAAAGTTGAAGCAAAAGCTTCCTCGTGACCTGTGACCTGCTTTTGTTCTTGGCTCATTTGATGTCATCCACCTAATACGCTTAGACTAACAAAGGCGTCTGACACACACACAGAAAGAGGTTTCAGGATTTTTTTGTTCTAATCTAACAGTGAGATCCAAAATAATAAAATAGTTAACTATACATGATTAGAAAGTAAGTATGATTTAGAAGTAACAAAAAACTGAGGCGTTATGACACCAAAGTTTTAGACACCGGTGGATTTAACAAAAAGCAGAGAATAACACTGAGCACCTGATCAGAGTTGAAACGGGCTGTGCCATGTCCCACCCTGCCGGTCAGGGAACCAAACAATTCTGAGAAGAAGTAAGTCTGTCCTGCCACTGCAGTCTGTATTATGATAAGCTGCTTGAACACCATTGTCTCACATCACTTTCAAGTGGGAAAAAGAAACAACGGTGTCTGATCTAATTTAAGGTTTTATAACTTTCATGTTGTTGGCAGAGACATGCTTTGCGCCAATTGGAAGTTTTTCTTATGTTATATAAACGCTTAAGTCAGGAGAAGGGAAAGACTGAGATGGAAAGCCTGAGGTGGTCAATATGCGACAATATGAGATTTGCATCTTGCTCTGTGCTATTTTTGTCAATTTCATCTCAACAAAATTTGAATAACCATTATTACATTTTTACTGTAGCAACAACAAGACACGGGAGGGAGATTATTGTAAAAAAAAAAAAAAATAATTAAAAATCACTACCCTGAAAATGCTTGATTTGAGCATCTTTAGCATCTTTATCCTTGGATGACTTTTACTGCTCAACAACAACAAAAAATCAGGAGTGTTTAGTGTTTATAGACAATATTGTTAAGATGAATAATTGCTATTAGGTGGCTGATTTTACATGTTTTGTGAGGAAAAGAAAGAAGAAAGCACTGCAAAGGTTGGAAAATTGTTTTGTGGTTACAAGGTGCTGTTCTGTGCTTTGGGATGATGAAACTCCTCAACAAGTGAAATCCAAGAGACGAAAAGTTTCAAACTAATACAGACAGAGATTATGGCCATGAACAGATCAACGGTGAAAATGCAGGGACAGCATATTCAGTAGAAGACAGAGATGATTCATTCATTCCCTCTGACAATCGGTTGTGCCCTTTTATTAAGAAAGAAAGGTCAAAATTTATTAAATACAGTATTCATCATGCACACATGGAGTACGGTGTATAAGTCTTGAGCCCCAGTTCTTTTTCTTACATTTTGCTTCCAAGGACCCAGAGTTGTAGTATTCTTATAGCTCTTGAGCATTAATCCTCCAGGCTTCCTGAAGGTCTTTCAAAGTTTTTCTTTGGACATTGTTGCTTTGTTTTACTCATTTTCAGTCCAGTCCTTGTACCTGACCATTTTCAGAGGAATGTTTTTTTTCTTTTGTTCATTAAGCCACTTAACACTGACCCGTGAATCATTCAAGTATAAAAAATGAACCTAATGCAAAACATGAACCCGTGTTGTGTTTCTCTTACATAGCTTAGCAAAGAGCTAATTTTGAATCTAGTAGAAGGCAATGGCAAAAACACATAATTTGTTCTTCTTTCGTTAGCTGAAGGTATACAAAGCTAAGTTTTGCTTTTTTTTTTGCATTAACAAGGTGATTCCCGAAGGGCAGTTAGCTGAAAATGTATTCATGTGTCTGCGTGGTGCGCAGTGTGTCATTAAGAAAACTGGACAAGTGGCAGGCCTAAAACTCAAAGACTTGACACAGAACCTGAAAAGTTTCATTGAAGTTTCATCAGAAATGCTCAACAGTCTGAGAAGCAATTTTTAAGGTAGGGAAATGGAGAGAAGGATGAGGTTACACAAGAACAGGAACCAGGTTTTCTGGAGTAATAAATAACAACCCGGACCTTAATATTATTGAATCAGTATGTGATCATCTCGACAGAGAATGGAATAAAAGGCAGGCAACATCCAAAGAAGAGCTTTGAATGTCCTTTTGTCTCATATACTCTGTTTCCATATTTAAAAAATGAAAGGGTACGTGCTGTACTGCACATCATTGTTGTAGGAAGAGGCTTGCTGGATTATTGGACTGCTCTAATTTAGTTATTTAGTTATTTCTGGTCTCCACACACAGACATGTCTGAAAGCGTACACAGAGAGAGCATGTGACTCCACAGCAGACACACTTACACACTCACTACATCTACAAAGAGGACATGGCAGTTTGTGTGTACCCTCAGACTGGTGCAGGGAGAGGTGCGAGGCTGTCTGGCTGCACAATCACTGCCTCCGTTCTCCTGTGTGTGTCCTTCCTCAGTTCTCTCCTCCATCCTCCACAAATGTATTTCTTCTTAGCAGAGGTCTCCCACGTATTGCAATTTCTTGGCACTGAGGCATGCAACCCTGCAAATGGATAATTCAAGCATGTGACCCACTTCTCATCCTCAGCACACAAAAAAACAGAAACTTGTCTTTGGCGGCTGGCAGAGAGGAAACTAACTCATAATCCTAGAAACATAACAAAACATTAAAGAAAAACAGGTTTCTGTATTTTGTTTTAGTAAGCTTAAAACTGAAATACCAAATAAAAGGTGATGACGTCTGGATTCTCAGAAGAAAAAAATACTTTTTTTCTTCAGTTAGCTATATTAAACCACAATATGTTTTTATCTTTAAACGAAACATTCAAACATATCAAACTACACACCCTGCTGTATTATATGGGTAGTAACAGACCACAAGACAGAATACAATGAAGCATAATCTCAGCTATGAGGCATGTTAAGACTGTAATCTTATGTCTAAGAACTTCAGTGCACTGAAATGATATCATATCAGAAGTAATTTGATTTCCTAGAAGATAAACAATTGCTTCTGGGGGCCAAAAATGCATGCTGTCGGTGTGGGAAGGTTTTCTATAAACTTGGAGAAAATGCGTCTAAAATGAGCTGAAAGAACGATGATGACTAATGATAGATGATGATAACCGCCACGTGCCCGCCACTAAACTGCTGATCTAGGTTTGCTCCGGCTTGCCTCTACTGTCAGTAACCTGCCCATCAAGTGGCCACACCGTGGCCTGAGGGAAGTGAGTATTTGCCTTAATTTATCCACTGAGACTTTAAGGTACTTATACTAGATGATAGATGATATTAGAGCTTGACCAATGTTGGATTTATAAGACTGATGCTGATATTTGGTTTAAAAAATCCAATATTCTCTGTATTTACTCACTTACGAGTTGCCTAAGTAGTTATTTGTTATTTTGTATTTAATGCCACATAATCCAAAAGTTCAGACCTTAAAAGAAAAACTAAAACGTCCCTGAGATCTCCTTTTAGATACATCAGAGCAGAGTCAACATGCTGCTGTTGAATACTTCACAGTACAATCCACACAATTAACCTCATCATTTTTAGCAAGCATAGTAAAATACACACAGTACAAGTACCGTTATTGCCAGTCTTGTTAGGGATTTTCCATAACAAACCTATCCAGGCACTGCTGGAGCGCCAGGTCATTGCGTGTAGTGTCGCGCAGAATAGAACTACACTGATATGAGCATCATCTGTGTGAGTAAAACCAAAAAACAGAAGGGGTTTCCCATAATATACTCATGCTTGTGCTAACCATTCGGGTGTTTTATAGCTCTATGCAAAGATTTTTATGTGCCAGTTTTTACAATAAATCTAAAGACAGAGCCCTCTTTGTCTAAATCTGTTTATTTATTTTTCTTTGTCTCATTTGTCTCACTGGCTGACGACAAATCAACACTTTGTGAAAACAGCTGATTCACTGTAAAAGCCCCACAGTGGTGGTGTTTTTTTCTTAATAAGTCTATAACTTTTGACGACAGCATTTTATAATGTTGTTCATTCTTGTACATTTTTATGTGAAGCTGTGAGTGTAAATCAGGAATGAAAGGCGTTTTTAGATTCTGGTGAATCAAAAAATGTTTTTTAAAAAGCTGTCGTCTGCAGGAAATGCATTGCATGGCAAACTAGAATACTGGAGTTGTTCTTCGTGAGTATACTGAAAACAAAAAGGCAATTTTAAAGGTGGAGAAATAAAATAACGGATGCTGTGTTTATCCTTTCCTTTTAAATCTCTTTCACTGGTCCCTCTCTGACCCTTTTCTCTGCCTGTGTATGAATTCTTTATCTCTAGCTCCTCGCATTTGTCTTGCTTATTTCACGTTTTGCCTTCTCCTCCCTCCTCAGTCCATTTCAGCAGTCATGTGAAACAGTGAATGTAATTGCTCCAGGGAAGCGAGCTGACGATCGCTTTGCAGAAAATAACACAAACTCATTGCTCTTAGCATTTATGTCAGTGACACTGCTGTTATTAGTATTACATGTAACACATTTACATTTCTCTCTGATTGGCTCTTTTATTTAGAACAGACTAAAACGAGCTGGCTTATTGCAACAGGTCTGACCTACTTTCAAGGAATTTGACCAACAATAGATGACTGAGTTCATAAAACAGCGTCCCAAAAAAATATACGTTAGTCAGCTGTAATTACTCAGCTAAATAGCATTTAATCTGCCTTTATTGTGCCATATTTCATTAAATTACCTAAACAGAGTCACTGCTGAAGGGGGATGACTTCAGCTTCTGAATCTCTGGATTAATAGACTGGCTTGTAAGTCAGCATTGAAAGAAATGTTCAAATCACATACAAATATAATTCTGATACAAACAAACTGAGCTTCTAGGTCCACAAGACCACTGAGAGGACTTTTGCACTTCGCATACCTGTATCATTCCCGAATATACACCTGTCTACACAAACGTTTCTTTCTTTTAAATAAAACAATATACCATGTACCACATACACCCAATACAAGCTGTGACTGACTGAATGTGCTGCCCTCTCGCTCATCAAGCCTCATTCTTTATCTGTTCCTTATTAGCATGATAGACATATGTGTACTCATCTTGTATTCTGCATGCAAAATCTCAGCGCAGAGCAGAAATCTAAACAGAAACGAACGACTCCTTCCAGTAATCAAAGGTGCAGCTTGAAGGCAGGTAACATCGTGGGAAATTAACAATAACAAATCTGATCATGCCTTTATGATGTCCATGTCACCAGCTGGATGAGAATTACAGTAAAGTGCATAGATGAATCACCACACTTACGGCATTTTGCTGCCTATGTAAAAATAACACTTTGTACAGGTTAAACCGTGTGCAGCTTAAGATTTCAGGTAATGAAAATATTAAATGTCTCAGAGCTTTCATTTGGATTTAGATGTTGTGGTTGGTGTTAGGAAAAGTTTGGAAATGATGGTTAAGTTTGGATTATATCTCCATCATATTTGCTATAGTTTGAACACAAATTAAAGCACCCACCAGTTACCCTGCACATCTGTTTCAACAACATCCTTATAACTGCTTAGGCAGTAAATCAGGAGGATCTACTCAAATTGACAGCTTCTAGTACCTACAGGAGGGCTTAATGTCCCCAAGCGCTATTCCTGCAATTTACGAACGTCCTTTTTGAGACATTAGTTAAGGTGGCATTTTAAAGCATTTCATAACGCAAGCAGGTCAAACTTCATCAAAGGAACATCTTTTAGTGCATGAAACACCTCTGGCAAGTTAAAACTCGGGATCCTGCTGTATGGCTCCTTTGTCAGGATGCCATGCAGGTACTGCAGGTGCTTTGTGAGACACACACACACACACACACATACACAATTCCCTGCACGTCCTATAGGTCACTACTGTTAACTAGTCCTGATCACTACAGGTTACATAAACTTCAATTTCTTTGATGAAACTCTCGATTGATGTGTTTTAAAATGAATTACTGGCATTTAGCGTGATAATTTAATCGAATGCAGACATGTTAAAAGTCTGACTTGACTTAGCCCACAACAGCCTGCAAAACAATAGCAACTGTTTAAAAACCCCAACTCACCTCAGTGTCCTGTGGAGCAGTGGTCGAGCTGCAGCCTGCAAAGTGAACAGCCTATCGGAAGCACTGGTAAACTCCCTTCAACCTGCTCCTGTCAAACTTCTCATGTGGACTGGTGATGAGCAGAAGCGCCGATTCTTACGGTGAATGCGCCGACACGAAGCCCACCTTCAGAGTTCATTTCCAGCCGACCGCACGGCAACTCTCGGGCACAGTGTTCCAAGTTACACAGACGTTTTAGTCCCGTGACACAAGTCTTCACTGCGTGATGTGGGCTGTGTGTTAGTGAGAGGCTGGGCGTAAGATGCGCTCAGAGAGGTCACCCTACAACGGGTTTCCCCCCCTTCCTCTTTTTCTTCGTCTTCGACTGACTGCAGACAGAGAGGCGTTGGTACGATGAGTCTACTCGGCGTCTTTAATAATATACTGCTCTCTCTCCTTCGCTTTCTCCTTTCTTTCATTCTGTCTCCTTTCCCCCTCTCTCCTCAGACAGTCTGTCCACTCCTCCCTAATTTCTGCACAGTTCGGCGGAGCTTTATTGGAATCATGTAACCTACAGCAGCGGTCCCCAACCTTTTTTGCGCCACGGACCGGTTTATGCCCGACAATATTTTCACGGACCGGCCTTTAAGGTGTCGCGGATAAAAACAACAAAATAAAACTAGTACCGGTACCGAAAAAAAGAAAATTTATTCATAACACACGTGAAAAGACCAAGGAAAACCGAGTAAACGATAAAAACGATAACAAAATAACGCTGAAAACTGATAAAAACCCTGAAAACTATACATTTCACACCTGAGCCTCAACTCTCGCGGCCCGGTACCAAACGACTCACGGACCGGTACCGGTCCGAGGCCCGGGGGTTGGGGACCGCTGACCTACAGTGTCGTGCGTTTGTCAACAAGCTGTGAGCTGGTCATTCACCGGGTTCGTGTGAAAACATCACGCTTCTTCAATTTAAATATATATTTTTTCAAAGAATATTTGTCCTGAGCTTTGATTTGGTTTACAAAATTTGATAGTTGAGCCTCCGCTGTGTACATCCCCCCTCTTGGTCTCTGTGTAAGCCTTTTATAATGAACTGTATGTTTGTGTGCGCTCCTTTCATTAAAGTGACAGTATGTTTTTGCCGATTTGATCCTGTTTCTCTGCAGCTGTGCACAAAGAACAATTGTACCCATTGTCACGCCAGTGCAGATTCATAAAAGTCCCGTTTGGTTCTTCTCAACTGCTGAAATCTCGACTCTGTTCAAATTTAGAACAGGCTTGTGAGGGGATATGTATACACACACACACACACACACACATACATACATATATATATATATATATATATATATATATATATATATATATATATATAAAAAACACCCATCTCGCCCCTGCGGGCGGTTTATCCTTCAAGCTCGGGTCCTCTACCAGAGGCCTGGGAGCTTGAGGGTCCTGCGCAGTATCTTAGCTGTTCCTAGGACTGCGCTCTTCTGGACAGAGATCTCCGATGTTGTTCCTGGGATCTGCTGGAGCCACTCGCCTAGCTTGGGAGTCACCGCACCTAGTGCTCCGATTACCACGGGGACCACCGTCACCTTCACCCTCCACATCCTCTCGAGCTCTTCTCTGAGCCCTTGGTATTTCTCCAGCTTCTCGTGTTCCTTCTTCCTGATATTGCTGTCATTCGGAACCGCTACATCGATCACTACGGCCGTCTTCTTCTGTTTGTCTACCACCACTATGTCCGGTTGGTTAGCCACCACCATTTTGTCCGTCTGTATCTGGAAGTCCCACAGGATCTTAGCTCGGTCATTCTCCACCACCCTTGGGGGCATCTCCCATTTTGACCTCGGGACTTCCAGGTTATACTCGGCACAGATGTTCCTGTACACTATGCCGGCCACTTGGTTATGGCGTTCCATGTATGCCTTGCCTGCTAGCATCTTGCACCCTGCTGTTATGTGCTGGATTGTCTCTGGAGCATCTTTACACAGCCTGCACCTGGGGTCTTGCCTGGTGTGATAGACCCCAGCCTCTATGGATCTTGTACTCAGAGCTTGTTCTTGTGCTGCCATGATTAGTGCCTCTGTGCTGTCTTTCAGTCCAGCTTTGTCCAGCCACTGGTAGGATTTCTGGATGTCAGCCACCTCCTCTATCTGCCGGTGGTACATACCATGCAGGGCCCTGTCCTTCCATGATGGTTCCTCGTCTCCCTCCTCTTTCTTGGGTTTCTGCTGCCTGAGGTATTCACTGAGCACTCGGTCAGTTGGGGCCATCTTCCCAATGTATTCTTGGATGTTCGTTGTCTCATCCTGGACTGTGGTGCTGACACTCACCAGTCCCCGGCCCCCTTCCTTCCGCTTAGCGTACAGCCTCAGGGTGCTGGACTCGGGGTGAAACCCTCCATGCATGGTAAGGAGCTTTCTTGTCTTTATGTCAGTGGCTTCTATCTCCTCCTTTGGCCAGCCTATTACCCCAGCAGGGTACCTGATCACGGGCAGGGCATAGGTGTTGATGGCCCGGATCTTGTTCTTACCGTTCAGCTGACTCCTCAGGACTTGCCTGACCCTCTGCAGGTACTTGGTGGTTGCAGCCTTTCTAGCGGCCTCTTCATGGTTCCCATTCGCCTGCGGGATCCCCAGGTACTTGTAACTGTCCTCTATGTCTGCAATGTTGCCTTCTGGTAGTTCAATCCCCTCAGTTCTGACTACCTTCCCTCTCTTCGTTACCATTCGACTACACTTCTCCAGTCCGAACGACATTCCAATGTCATTGCTGTATAGCCTGGTAGTGTGGATCAGTGAATCGATGTCTCGTTCACTCTTGGCATACAGCTTGATGTCATCCATGTACAGGAGGTGGCTGACAACTGCTCCGTTCCGTAGTCGGTATCCGTAGCCAGTCTTGTTAATGATCTCACTGAGGGGGTTCAGGCCTATGCAGAACAGCAGTGGGGACAGAGCATCTCCTTGGTAGATCCTGCACTTGATGGTGACTTGTGCTATGAGCTTGGAGTTGGCCTCTAGTGTTGTACGCCACATCCCCATTGAGTTCCTGATGAAGGCTCTTAGGGTCCTGTTGATCTTGTACAATTCTAAGCATTCCAGGATCCAGCTGTGGGGCATTGAGTCATAGGCCTTCTTGTAATCAATCCAGGCAGTGCACAGGTTGGTCAGTCTGGTCTTGCAGTCTCGACTGACTGTTCTGTCTACCAGTAGCTGGTGTTTTGCACCTCTGGTATTCTTGCCAATCCCTTTCTGTGCCCCACTCATGTATTGACCCATGTGCCTGTTCATCTTAGCCGATATGATGCCTGACAGGAGCTTCCATGTAGTACTGAGGCAGGTTATTGGTCGGTAGTTGGATGGGACCGGTCCCTTCTTGGGGTCCTTGGGGATCAGGACCGTTCGACCTTCGGTTAGCCATTCCGGGTGTCTCTCGTTAACTAGCAGCTGGTTCATTTGTGCTGCCAGACGCTCGTGGAGTGCAGTCAGCTTCTTCAGCCAGTAGGCGTGAACCATGTCGGGCCCTGGTGCTGTCCAACTCTTCATACTGGAGACCCTTTCTTGGATATCTGCCACTGTGATGGTTACTGGTCCCTGTTCAGGGAGGTCGCTATGGTCTGCCCTCAGATCCACTAGCCACTGAGCATTGCCGTTATGGGTTGCGTCCTTCTCCCATATGCTCTTCCAGTATTGCTCCGTCTCCAGCCTTGGTGGTGCTGTTCTCTTATTGTTCCCTTGCCACTGAGAGTACACCTTTGCTGGTTCTGTGGAGAACAGCTGGTTTATTCTCCTGCCTTCTATCTCTCTGGTGTACCTCCTCAAGCGGCTGCCCAAGGCTGTGAGTCTTTGCTTGGCAGTTTCCAAGGCCTCAGGTATGGACAGTTTGCTGTATTTCTTATGCACCTTCTTTGCCGCACCTTTCTGCAACTCCGTTAGTTGGCTAACCTCCCTCCGTGCTGCTTTGATCTTGCTCTCTAGCCTCCTTCTCCATGGAGGGTACTGCCCCTTGTGGCTGTTCAGCTTGTAGCCAAGCATCTCACTGATCACTGCTGCCGTATTGTAGATCAGTTTGTTAGTGTCGGTAATCGTGGTTGTAGGTATCGTCCGTAGTGCTGCATTAACATCATCTAGCAGACCTTCTGAGGGTACTTCACGTAATCTTGGTAACCGGCTACGGGGGATCCAGGTTTCAAGCTTGGCCATCTGACTCCTCCTTGCCGTAGCATTTATGTTGTACCTCGTCAATCTCTAGCTGTGATAGCAGTCCCTTCTTTCGAATGTTGGAACACTGAGAAAAATTTACAGATCTTGGTGGCGCTGTCACTTGGTGTTCGCTCGCTCTGCGGTAGAGTATCACTTCCTGTTCCTGCTCAAACACAGTGGTGTTTCTGAGTAGCTTATTTGCTTAGCAATTTAATTAACAACTTTTAAATACATTCTTCTTTCATAGTATAATCTTCACGTGCTTCATCCGAAGCACACTTTCTGTGTACTCACTACCTAATTTATAGCCAAAGTATTCACTCACTGTCTCTGTACTGTTTCGCTAGCTTAGCTTAGCTCGTAGCCGACTCGTTAGCACCATGGCTACTTCACCTGTCCCTCCTGCACTTTCTTGCTCATTGTGTCAGATGTTTAGTTACTCCTCGGCCTCCTTTAGCAGTAATGATATCTGTAACAAATGTAGCATATTTGCAGCTCTGGAGGCCAGGATTACTGAATTGGAGACTCGGCTTCGCACCCTTCATTCACCCGTAGCTAGCCAGGCCCCTGTAGCTGGTGCAGCCGAAGATAGCGTAGGCCCCGCTAGCTGTTCCCCAGCAGACCCCAAGCAGCTGGGGAAAGAGGGCGGCTGGGTCACGGTGAGGAGGAAGCATAGTCCTAAACAGAAGCCCCAGGTACACCACCAACCCGTTCATGTGTCTAACCGTTTTTCCCCACTCGGTGACACACCCGCCGGGGGTCAAACTCTGGTAATTGGTGATTCTGTTCTCAGACATGTGAAGCTAGAGACACCGGCAACCATAGTCAATTGTCTTCCAGGGGCCAGAGCAGGCGACATTGAAGGAAATTTAAAACTGCTGGCTAAGGGTAAACGTAAATTCAGTAAAATCATAATTCACGTCGGCAGTAATGACACCCGGTTACGCCAATCGGAGGTCACTAAAATCAATATTGAATCGATGTGCAACTTTGCTAAAACAATGTCGGACTCTGTAGTTTTCTCTGGTCCCCTCCCCAATCAGACCAGGAGTGACATGTTTAGCCGCATGTTCTCCTTAAATTGCTGGCTGTCTGAGTGGTGTCCCAGAAACGATGTGGGCTTCATAGATAATTGGCAAACCTTCTGGAGGAAACCTGGTCTTGTTAGGAGAGACGGCATCCATCCCACTTTGGATGGAGCAGCTCTCATTTCTAGAAATATGGACAAATTTATTAAACCCCCCAAAATATGACTATCCAGAGTTGGGACCAGGAAGCAGAGTTGCAGTCTTACACGCCTCTCTGCAGCTTCTCTCCTCCTGCTACCCCCCCAAAAACCCATCTCCATAGAGACTGTGTCAGCTTCCAAAAAGACAAAAAACAAACTAAAAACCAGCAACAAACAACTTAAACATAAACAATTACAAAGAAAGAACAGTACAGTATCCACATCTGAACCAAAGAGTAAAACAGTGAAATGTGGATTATTAAATATTAGGTCTCTCTCCTCCAAGTCTCTGTTAGTACATGACTTAATAATTGATCAACAAATTGATTTACTCTGCCTTACAGAAACCTGGTTGCAGCAGGATGATTATGTTAGTTTAAATGAATCAACACCCCCGAGTCATTCTAACTACCAGAAACCTCGAAGCACAGGCCGAGGGGGCGGTGTGGCAGCAATTTTTCACACCAGCCTATTAATTAATGAAAGACCAAGACAGACTTTTAATTCATTTGAAAGCCTGATGCTTAACATTGTCCACCCCAGCTGTGAAACTCAGAAACCAGTCTTACTTGTTATCATCTATCGTCCACCTGGGCCTTACACAGAGTTTCTGTCTGATTTCTCAGACTTTATATCTAATTTAGTTCTGAGCTCAAATAAAATAATTATTGTGGGTGATTTTAACATCCATGTAGATGCTAAAAATGACAGCCTCAACATGGCATTTAGTCTGTTATTAGACTCAATCGGCTTCTCTCAAAATGTAAAAGAACCCACCCACCACTTTAATCACACTCTAGATCTTGTTTTAACATATGGCATAGAAACTGAACATTTAACAGTGTTTCCTGAAAACCCTCTCCTGTCTGATCATTTCCTGATAACATTTACAATAATTGATTACACAGCGGTGGAGAGTAGATTTTATCAAAGTAGATGTCTTTCTGAAAGCGCTGTAACTAAGTTTAAGAATATAATCCACCCACTGTTATCATCTTCAATGCCCTGTACCAACACAGAGCAGAGCAGCTATCTGAACGCTACCCCAACAGAGGTCGATTATCTTGTTAATAATTTCACCTCCTCACTACGTACGACTCTGGATACTGTAGCTCCAGTGAAAACTAAGGTCTCTAATCAGAAGTACCTGACTCCGTGGTATAATTCTCAAACACGTACCCTAAAGCAGATGACTCGTAATCTGGAGAGGAAATGGCGTGTCACAAATTTAGAGGATCATCATTTAGCCTGGAGAAATAGTTTGCTGCTTTATAAGAAAGCCCTCCGCAAAGCCAGAACATCTTACTATTCATCACTGATTGAAGAAAATAAGAACAACCCCAGGTTTCTCTTCAGCACTGTAGCCAGGCTGACAAACAGTCAGAGCTCTGTTGAGCCAACCATCCCTTTAACGTTAACTAGTAATGACTTCATGAACTTCTTCACAAATAAAATTTTTATCATTAGAGAAAAAATTACCAGTAATCATCCCACAGATGTAATATTATCTACAGCTACTCTTAGTACCATTGATGTTAAGTTAGACTCTTTTTCTCCAATTGATCTTTCTGAGTTAACTTCAATAATTACTTCCTCCAAACCATCAACGTGTCTTTTAGACCCCATTCCTACAAAACTGCTCAAAGAAGTCCTGCCATTAATTAATTCTTCGATCTTAAATATGATCAACCTATCTCTAATAATCGGCTATGTACCACAGGCCTTCAAGCTGGCTGTAGTTAAACCTTTACTCAAAAAGCCATCTCTAGACCCAGCAGTCTTAGCTAATTATAGGCCAATCTCCAACCTTCCTTTCATATCAAAAATCCTTGAAAGAGTAGTTGTCAAACAGCTAACAGATCATCTGCAGAGGAATGGTTTATTTGAAGAGTTTCAGTCAGGTTTCAGAGCTCATCACAGCACAGAAACAGCTTTAGTGAAGGTTACAAATGATCTTCTTATGGCCTCTGACAGTGGACTCATCTCTGTGCTTGTCCTGCTAGACCTCAGTGCAGCGTTCGATACTGTTGACCATAATATCCTATTAGAGCGATTAGAACATGCTGTAGGTATTACAGGTACTGCACTGCAGTGGTTTGTATCATATCTATCTAATAGACTCCAATTTGTGCATGTAAATGGAGAGTCCTCTTCATACACTGAGGTTAATTATGGAGTTCCACAGGGTTCAGTGCTAGGACCAATTCTGTTTACATTATACATGCTTCCCTTAGGCAGCATCATTAGAAGACATAGCATACATTTTCACTGCTATGCAGATGACACCCAGCTCTATCTGTCCATGAAGCCAGATAACACACACCAATTAGTTAAACTGCAGGAATGTCTTAAAGACATAAAGACCTGGATGGCCGCTAACTTTCTGCTTCTTAATTCAGATAAAACTGAGGTTATTGTACTCGGCCCTGAAAATCTTAGAAATATGGTATCTAACCAGATTCATACTCTGGATGGCATTACCTTGGCCTCCAGTAACGCTGTGAGGAACCTTGGAGTCATTTTTGACCAGGACATGTCCTTCAACGCACATATTAAACAAATATGTAAGACTGCTTTCTTCCATTTGCGCAACATCTCTAAAATTAGAAATATCCTGTCTCAGAGTGACGCTGAAAAACTAGTTCATGCATTTATTACTTCCAGGCTGGACTACTGTAATTCATTATTATCAGGATGTCCAAAAAACTCACTGAAAAGCCTTCAGCTAATCCAAAATGCTGCAGCAAGAGTACTGACAGGGACTAGAAGGAGAGAGCATATTTCTCCTGTTTTGGCTTCCCTTCATTGGCTTCCTGTTAAGTCCAGAATTGAATTCAAAATCCTGCTCCTCACATACAAGGTCTTAAATAATCAGGCCCCATCTTATCTTAATGACCTTGTAGTACCATATCACCCTATTAGAGCACTTCGCTCTCGCTCTGCAGGCCTACTTGTTGTTCCTAGAGTATTTAAAAGTAGAATGGGAGGCAGAGCCTTCAGTTTTCCGGCCCCTCTTCTGTGGAACCAGCTTCCAGTTTGGATTCGGGAGACAGAAACTATCTCTACTTTTAAGATTAGGCTTAAAACTTTCCTTTTTGCTAAAGCATATAGTTAGGGCTGGACCAGGTGACCCTGAATCCTCCCTTAGTTATGCTGCAATAGACGTAGGCTGCCGGGGGATTCCCATGATGCATTGAGTTTTTCCTTTCCAGTCACCTTTCTCACTCACTATGTATTAATAGACCTCTCTGCATTGAATCATATCTGTTATTAACCTCTGTCTCTCTTCCACAGCATGTCTTTTATCCTGTCTTCCTTCTCTCACCCCAACCGGTCGCAGCAGATGGCCGCCCCTCCCTGAGCCTGGTTCTGCCGGAGGTTTCTTCCTGTTAAAAAGGAGTTTTTCCTTCCCACTGTCGCCAAAGTGCTTGCTCATAGGGGGTCATATGATTGTTGGGTTTTTCTCTGTATCTATGAAGCGCCTTGAGGCGACTTTTGTTGTGATTTGGCACTATATAAATAAAATTGAATTGAATTGAATTGAATTGAATTGAATTGAATTGAATTGAATTGAATTGAGCTACTAGTTGTTTCGCCGTCATTGTGGATGTTGGGTATCGAAGAATCCATAGGTCCCTCATCCTATTCATGTAGCCCCTTCCGCCAGGGTTACTTGTGTAGTAGCATTCCAACAACGCCCTGTTTTCGTCTCTTGCCCACCGATGCCTTCTTGTTCCAGTAGCCCACTTGTCGTCAGGGTGCCCTGGTTCCTCAACACCTGACGCGGACCTTGTTGATCCGGGCGACGTCCGAGCCGGCATGCCTTCATGTCTGCGGTAGGCTCGCTTAGCATAGGGGGTCTAGCCTTAGGACCCTTACTGGATACAGACACCCCAGGCAGGAATCGAACTTGCGATCCTCTGCTCCAAAGGCGTGTAGTCTAACCACTACATATACATATATATATATATATATATATATATATATATATATATATATATATATATATATATACAGAGGTGGAAAGTAACGAATTACAGTTACTTGCATTACTGTAATTGAGTAGTTTTTTTGTGTATTTGTACTTTTTAAAGTAATTTTTCAAGTCTGTAATTTTACTTTTACTTAAGTATATTTTTTAAAAAGTATTGTAGTTCGCTACGTTTTCAATCACACCCGTTACTGAGTAAATTAAAAAAAAAAAAAAAAAACATTGCGCTTCGGAAATACTGCAGGGAATGATGGGTAGTAGAACAAATTGGCGCTAAGGTCACGTTAAAGATGGAGTCTGACATCGGTGTTACGGATCCAGTGAAAAAAGAAGCCCCGTCGAATTCTGCTGACCCTGAATTCGAAGAAACGGATGTGAACCCCTGGCCGTATTTAAGGGACCATTTCGGCTTCAAGTGCAAGAAAGGCAACAGCTTTATTATGCAGTGTAAGCTGTGTTTGCCCAGAGAGACCGAGTTAGCAGCTTTTAAAAATTCCACATCAAACCTGCACAAGCATGTAGAGGTAAGTTAAATACAACTCGTACCGTTATGGTAGCAAAAAGGCTGTGTTCAAATGAATCACATTACGTTAAGACATCTGTGAAGAACACAGATAACGTTGGTTGGTACTAGCAACTTGCTGTAATCGGGCACGTTGTTGTCTACGCAACTTACATTTTTTTTACTGGGTTGGTAAATTGCCAAAAGAAAATGTGTTTACCTAAGTTTTTCCTGTTTGTTAATAATAATAATTTATTTAAAAAAATAGTTAAATTAAAGACAGAAGCGGCTACTTTCTTACTTAACCCACATATGTTCACACTGCAGGCAAAAGAATAACAGAGCGCTCACTTACCTTAGATTAGTCAAAGACAGCTGACTTCTGTTACTTGTTAATTAGCACTTGCAACCTCCCGTTAACTAGCCTGTTACTGTCCAATAAAAAAAAAACACGAGGAATATTGGTATAATTTACCAGCGGTAGCTATGTAATGCATTGATGTCTTATTAGGGACGTCAAAAAACTTTCTCTCAAACTTAACACTGGCCTGCCTGCCTCAGCTGCCTTCGAGCGTCTCTTTAGCTGTGCTGGACTACTGTTCACTGCAAAGTGAGCAAGGATGAACTCTACTAACTTTGAAAGTCAACTGCTCCTCAAAATTAACAGGAAGTTCAGAGAGTAACATTCTAGGATGGATACAAAGGAACTTTAATCTAGAGGTACAGTAGGGCAGGGCCAAGTTTAAAAAATGAAAAAACATTTTTAAAGCAGCTGCCGTTCAGTTCAGTACTTGTTCTCTTATTTGACAGTTTAGAACACATTCTCATGTGAAAGAATGATATGGTTTTGTATTGAAAACACTGTGATACCTGACAGTTTGGTTGATTGGTTTGGTGACCATTATCCATTTTCATGTATATACTTGCAGTTTAACTGCCACTGCACTTTAATTTGTAAAGTTTTTCTTTTCACTAAAAAAGAACTACTTTGAGATTTATATCCCACTGTCTTTTTTTTGCACTACTCAGAAGCGGCTGTCCTCCTGCTGACAGAAAAGTAACTATGTAACTTTTACTCTGAGTACATTTTAAATGAGTTACTTTTTACTTTTACTTGAGTACATTTTTAGACAGGTAATTTTACTTGTACTTGAGTAAAATTTCAGCAAAGTAATAGTACTTTTACTTGAGTAAAATATTTTAGTACTCTTTCCACCTGTGTGTGTGTGTGTGTGTGTGTGTGTGTGTGTGTGTGTGTGTATGTATGTAATGCAATTTTTATGAGTTTGTACAGGTACAAAAATTGTTTTTCATTTGTGAAGAAGCTACTGTTAAACAAATTCTAATCAACCCAATACATCCACCTAGACACAAATATGAAATGCTGTCATCAAACTTTTTTCTTCTATTAGCAGAATAGTGTCCACATCATGTTGAGCTCAACAATGTGCCACTGCTGTCCCTGTGTGAAGTGTTTAGATCTTTATGCATGACAGCAGCATACACCTTAACCCCCTCGTCCTGGAGGACAGCTCAGTTTTACGTGGGTAAGTAGGAACAGGAGGTGACGGGTAGCAGATTTCCGTAGTGTTCTTGTAGCACCTGTCCTGCCAAGTTGTATCTGATTGCACTGGCGGTCACAACTGTCAGATGGTGCACATTACAAAAAGCATACAGACACGCTGGAGTGTCCTTGAATTTTCTCATTCAGTGTCTCATTCAATCTTTGTCTTCAGAACCTGCAGCTGTCTCATTCAAGTAGGTTAATGTACTGCAGACGAGGGCTCAACTACCTGTTGCATTAATACAATTGACTTGCAGGGTTTTGTGTGGCATCCTCATTCTCATTTAATCACCGATGCATAAAAATGAAGCCCTCACAGGTTAAAGAGTCACACTTGTATATTTTGATTATTTAACCCGACTTCTAAAAACGTTGGGATGCTGTGTAAAATGTAAATAACAACAGAATGCAGAGATTTGCAGATTTCATAAACGCAACATATTATTTGTTTAAAGTGAGAAATGTTATGATTTTAACAAAAATACTTTGAATTTGATGACAGTAGCACATCCCATAAAAGCTGGGACAGGGTTACTGAGTACTAACAACGGTCCGTAAACGTTTGGGAACTGAAGAGACCAGTTGGTTGAATTTTTGTCAGAGGATTGTTGTCCCAGTCTTCTCTACTTAATATTCCTGGATCTACTTTTTGGTCTTTTTCATTTCATGATGCGGGAAATGTTTTCGGTTGGGGAAAGGTCTCGACTGCAGGCAGATCAGCTCACATTCTTGATATAAGAGCAGTATCACCTTATGAAGTTTAAACATTTGCATTAAAATTAACTGATTAAAAAAGTTGCTGTTATCTAATGTACAGTAAGTAATCTATGGGCTTTACATATGCAGACACATGTTGTTAAGTTAGCTACTTAGAGCCAAAGAAATGTGTAATCAGCAGTAACAAAAGTGTAGGAGTGTAAGTGTGTGCATGAGAGATGGAAATGGCTGTGACTGAAGTTAATTGCTTCAATTTCTGAGCAACACTGAGCAAAAAAGCATCCCTAAGCATGACTCAGAAACCACTGCAGTTTTGCTGCAGATTGTTATGAAGCGTAATAAGAAAGATCTGTAATCACTGGTCTGCTTTCCTTCCTGGGTGTTAGGCTGCTTTTCTGTGCTGTTCCCTCTAGATCCGGGGGTGGGTCCTGTCCTAAATCTACATGAGTTTGCAATTTTAGCTGATCAGGAATTTTATTCTAAAATGATACTGCTTCATTTTTTTTGAGAAAACAGCCCCCAGTTGGCCTAAAGGGGTCTAAAGTACTTTGTGAAATAGTCAGAGAGTTTCTTTTACACATCAGGTCATACACCCCAAAACATGCTTAAATATCAGCAATCCCATTTTAACCACATAAAAATTGGGCTAATAGTGCAGAGATTTTAAAATCAAAATATATATACGTACCCATTATGTGGAATGAAACTTTTCAGAATCATAAAAATGATATTTTTGGATCACATTTTTTAAGTTTGATTTTTTTGATGCAATTTATTGTATGTATATATTTGTATGTATACATTGTATATATTTAATGCTTTTTTATTTATTCCTATCTTGATCTATGACAATGCAATTTATCCTTCACAATCCAACTTTCAAATGAATGTTAATGTAGAACGTACAATAAAAATCATTCCTTCTGGTTCTGTCCATGCTCTCATTTAATGGTGCTGTGATTGTAAGATAATACTCTAGTCCAGTGAGCACTGGCGCTACCTCATGCCCTCCTTCTGGAGATACTATTCATAACCTGATTATTTCTGGTAATATTATGCCTCTCTTTCCTTTCAGGCCGTTTCTGCTTACTTTAAAATGGAAATTGTCCTTAGAAGGGTGCTCAATCCTTAATAATTCTGGCCAGTCTTAAAATTGTTCTTTCCAAGGTCCCAGACAAGCTATAGCAGAACAGTTGAAATAAAAAGTAAAAGAGAAATTTCAGTTGGGTATAAGGTTTGGGTCGGTTAATCGTTGGGCTTGCAAAGCATCTTGTCGGGAGATTTTTTTATTCCTGTTTGCTTGTCGGCAGCCTTTGACATCACTGATCCCAGTGACTAAAGTCAAAATCTTAAACTGTGGGCATTTACGATTTGTTTTAGTTTTTCTATCTTCAATGCTTCAATCAATCTGTTTGGACATTTTGAGTTATAAATCAACACAAACACATCTACAAAATGGATCTGGAGTTTCATTCTTAGGCATTTTCTTTTTATCCAGTGCTTAACAGATGTCTAAAATTAAGAGTGTTGGAAATTATCAAAATAATTTTTTATGTTTCTGTAATAATCCACCAATATGCACAAGCCTCTTAATCAAATTAATATTTTTACTGTTGAAACATAATACTTTTTATTATAACAGATAAGGGAAAACTTAAGCTCTTTATTTAAAGAACTTTATGTTTTGATATTTTGTCTAAAGGACTTTTAAGAACTTAAGGACTCATTTAAAAAAAAATAAAAAATGGCATCACTAGTAAGATTAAGGCCAGTTTCACCTGTTGTGTCCAGTAGGGTCCCCACGTTACATAATTGTGCAAAGAAGAAAATATAATAACAGATGTGTTAAAAAATTTGCACACCTGTTAAGCTCAAAATTCAAGCTTTGTCCAAAATTTGCTTTTATGTTACATTTTCAACACTGACATTTAAAGGAAAGCACCTACAGCAATCCAGTTTTCTTTTTTTACTATCTAACGTTGTAATTTTACACAGTCCCCACAGTAACTGGAGTGAGGGGCCTTTATCGTCTCTGTATCTTTACGAGAGCTTTATAATTACTATGGAGGCTCCATAAACTAAGGTGTTTTTGCATTTATCAGCTTGTGGTAAACACCCACTTATAATGAGAACCGAAAGGTCAAAATGCAGCAAAAGATTTCCGATTTAGTCCGTGTAGAAGTGATCATAGTGAGATAAATTAAAGATGACATAGGGAATGTGAACTAATGGTGGCTTACTATGAACTAATGGTGGCGTGTGAGTGATGGTCCCTCCTTCTGATTCACTACACTTGATTCCTGTGCATAGTCATTATCCACAGGAGTCACAAAGTCGGATTTAAGAAGGTCAGGGATTATGGGAAGAAGGAACAAATGAAAGGGAATAAGTAAGGATTTTTGATAGGTGTGGAGATTGCGAGATGGTGGGAGGGAAGAAGAGATTATGAGAGAGGACAGAATGACCAGAACTGACTGAGAGTGAAAGAGGGGGGGGAGGAAGTGATGGGGAAAAGAGCAAGCGTCTCCCTGGAGAGTGTACATGTATTCCTTGCAGAATACAGAATGAAAACTGAGAGAAAAATGTAGGGCACTGGCTTGTGCATAAACCATCTGACTAAAACGTAGCACATCATAAAGATCAAGGGCAAAACTTGTCCTATATTTTCAGTTCACAGAGTAAATGGTAGAAAAGATGTGCCATGATATTTAATACACTCACCAGTAAATTCCAAAGGCTGACGTAAAATCAATCTGACAAAGACCACCTCAAGAGAAAGGCAGCTTTAGTGAAAACAAGATTAATAAACACATTTCAATCTGTACTAGAGAGGAGATGCAGCTGATTTATTTGACTGTCTACATCAGAATTAGTAAATACTAATAACTTTTAAAAAATTCCATTAATTTGACAAAAAGGTTTGGAATTATAGAATTATTCAGAGAGCTATATGTGATGATAATTTGTCTAAAGGACTTTTAAGAACGTAAGGACTGAGTTGATACTCATTTAAAACAACAACAAAAACATGACATCACTAGTAAGATTAAACCCAGTTTCATGTGTTGTGAGCATCCAAGGTGTGTGTATCCAGTAGGGGGCCCCAGACTAGCCCCCACGCTACCCAAGCCTACCTCAAATATGAGCGAGAGTCATACAGTATAACTGAAGCCATGCTGGTTCAGACGTTGACCACAAGGTAGTGAACTGGGTGAGTGACTCAGGATGGTCAAGACATTTTGTTCCATATTGGCATGATGACATCACACAGTTGGTGCAAACTTGCTGGCTGCACATCCACGATGTGAATCCTTTGTTCCACCATATCCCACAATTGCTCTATTGGTGACCGTGGAGGACATTTCAATACAATGAACTGGTTGTCATGTTCAAGAGACCAGTTTGAAATGATTTGAGCTTTATGACATGATATGTTATACTGCTGGAAGCATCCATCAGAAGAGTAGTAGTAGTAGTGGGTAGTCATAAAGGGATGGACATGGTCAGCAGCAATACACAGGTAGACTCTGGCACTAACAATGCTCAGTTGGTACTAAGGAGCCCAAAGCGTGCCAAGAAAACATTCTCTACACTATTGCACCAACACTAGCTTGAACCATCGATACAAGGCAGCTGTTCATGTAGTTTATGCAAATTCTGACTCTGTCATTCAAATATTTCAGCAGAAAGTGAGACTCGGGCACCATTTTCCCACTCATCTGTTGTCCAATTTCTTCATAGGTCTGTACAAATTGTAGCCTCAGTTTCCTGTTCTTAGCTGACAGGAATGGCATTCGGTGTGGTCTTCTGCTGCTGTAGCCTATCTGCCTCAAGGTTCAGTGTGCTGTGCATTCACAGATGCTCTTCTGCACACCTTGGTTGAAGCAAGTGGTTATCGGAATTATTGTTGCCTTCCTGTCAGCTCCAACTTTTCAGGCTATTTTCGTCTGACCTCTGACTTCAGCAAGACATTTTGACCCAGAGGACTGCCGCTCACTGGATAAATCCCAGCAGATCAGCAGTTTCTGAAACAATCAGAAGAGCCTGTCTGGCACCAATAACCATGTCGCATTCAAATTCAGATAAATAACATTTCTTCCCCATTTTGATGCTCAATTTGAACATCAGGAAGTTGTCTTGACAATGTCTGCATGCCTTAATGCACTGAGTTTCTGTCATATGATAGATCTTTGCGCTCACAAGCAGTCGAACATGTATTCTTAATGAAGTGGCTGGTGACTGTACATTCTAAAGTGTAATTATAAATTAAAATTTCTGTCATGCAGAAAACACATTACCATAATAAAACATATCTGTGTATTTCTTTAAAGAGCGAGTCCTGTGAGTTTTTGGAGAAATGACCAAAGAAAGACACACACGTGAAGCATTTATAAATCTTATTATTCAACAATATTCACATTACAACAACAACACTGCTCTGCTAGTGACAGGTTCTAATAATCCCAATATATTGTATAGTTATTTTGTAATACATTATCAAGAGGCACTTCCAGTAAGTCTGGCAATAGAGGAGCTACAGTATTGTGTCTAAATTCCAAAACAGTAAAAATAAATATTTTTCTAAAAGTTTTTTTTGTCATAATATACTTTTGAATCTGTACAGTATATATTTTTTATACAAAGTCAAACAATATCTTGAAATAAAATGTCAAATTTCACTTAAATACTGGTGAATCACACATTTTCTTCATCCTGTTGGTATTGCTACATGTGTTTAAGTGCAAGATACTAAAGAGAAGGAAAGAATTGAATCTGTGAAGTGCCTGCTATAGTAGATAAAAACATACCAGTCTCCTTTATCGTGCTTAAAGTTGTGAAAAAAAGACTTTTGGTTTCCTTTCTGACAAAAGAGGAAAACTAACGAATATAGCATTCAAACAATGTCTACATACATATATGTGAAAATGGCACAGGAGCATGTTCCCCTTTGAAATTGGCCAAAACAACAAACAATACAAAAAGAAAAGGTTTTTTTTGGTTCAAATAAGAAAAGAAAAAAACAAGTACAAGAGCTTCAGTCTAAGAACAGAACAGTAGGCCGGTTACATTGCTACTGGTGCCTGTTGACATGGCAGTGAAAGAATAACAGGCAGTTAACGTGCACGTCACCGTGGGCGGTGGTGATGCCAGATGGATACCAATAATTCTTGAATTCATTTTTATCTTCACAGAACAAAATATATATGCATATTCAGATACCCTCACGATTATTGGAATAATACTGACCAAAAACATGCTCCTTTTAGGGCTTGTTTCTGTGCAAATCACAAAAAAACGCATCGTTCAAAAAGTTTCTTTGGTTTGCACAAGCTCATCCAGTGTTTGGCAATCTCCCCCTCAACATTTAAAGGAAACTGGCTCATGCTGGCTCTTATAAAGTGAAATAACTGGGTAGTTTGTGACCCTGCAGTTTTCTTGTTTGTTTTTCTCTTTTTTATAACTAATATTTCTAATATTGTTTTTTTTTCTTTCAATTAAGAGAAAATAAGAGTTATGACTGCCATGTGATTGTCTGGTACAAATCACTGACCAGTGCTGCTGTGATGACAAAGAACAAAAAGCTGACAGATGTGACATTTTTTGTGTTAGTAAAGAATTTTTTATTCAGCTAACCATGTCGCTAGCTTTCAATGTATCGGCCTATTTACTCCAAATCAGCTATAGTGTATACTTTAAATGACACAATGCAGCCGTGTTTCACAAAACAGGCTTTCTTTGGTTTCCTGTTAGTTATGCAAAACGTTTTAAAAGTTATCTATTACATCTCAGTTAACATTAGGTCTTCATAAAGTTTTCTTGACATAATGCAAAGCTCAATTTAAATTACATGATGGATTCAGCAATATTAAAACATTAGCAAAAATAACTGTTTTTCTCACTTGAATGCGTTGTCAACCTCGAGTAAATTTCTAGCATGTGCTAACAGATTTTTCTTCTTTAATTATTGTGCATATATGAAACAAAACCAACGGCTGCCTTGAAATGCAGGAAATACTCAAATCTAAAACTGTAAAGCGTACATTTAAATGAAGCTTACGTTAGTTCAATAAGGAAGATCTGTATTCACCCATCTGCCTGCTTTTCCTGGGTGTTCGGCTGCTTTTCTGTTTACATGTCTACCCCTTTCACACGCTGTCATTCTCAATCCTGACATCATTACACTAGTCCAATCATCTTCTCACCTACCTTCTTTGAGCCAATCAGCCTGCACTTAGAATGGTTTAAATCTGTGCTCTTCGTCATTCTACCTTTCAGACTGTCTTTCCTGCATACCACCTCCTTCCCATCTCCACCTCAGCCACTTCAGTCAGAGCTCTATTCAAGCCTCAGTCTTCACTGCCACCACCAGCATCTAGATGCTGGTGGGTCCTGTCCTAAATCCTTGCACTGCTGGGATTCCATTCTGCCATGATGGCTCATCGGAATCAAACACATTAACTCCTCTTTCTCAATAAATTATGTTCAGTTCTTCCAAGTGATCTGTCCTTATTGAAATATGGTTAGCAACGATTAAAGAATATGATTTGTAGTGAGAAGCTAAAACACGTGACCCTTGAAACCTTGACCGGTTCATCATTCCTCTCTAGTTAAAACCCTAAAATGTTACACAGCAACACGCTGCAGTGTTCTTGGATTATTGAAATGAATATGATAATAAACTAAATAACAACTTGAAACGATATCACAGCTTTGACTTAAGTCTCTTTGAAGTGTCCAAAGGGTAAATTTCTCTTTTGACTGATCTGTTAAGTTTCAAATTTCTGATAAATGAAAACAAAGTAAAGAGATCTGAAACAGTCTACAAACCCCCAAACACAGGTGGAGAATGGGACCACACAGGTGTGAAACATGAAATATCCAATGTAATAGAGTTCACATTAGATTATACGTGAGGTACTGATATACTCTATAGTGCATCAGGTATTTACAGCGCATGGCGCTCATGCTCATTCACGTGTGCGACAGGAGGCTTGCAGCTTCTTGCAGTGAGGTGGGTCGATGTTTTTTTAAAACTCAAGTTTAAAAGCTTGCAAACCTAAATAATGTCTTGATCTACAGTTGTGTTGCTCTGTTGTGTATCAGCTGGTGTGTACAGGTCATTTTTACCTGCTGTAAGCGAACCTATCAGAACAAGCCAATGCAAAGAAAGGCTAGTGGAAGACGACTGGTCCAGGAAGTGACACGTAAAGCCAAGAGCGGATTGCCGCACATGCTACAAATATGCAAATATGACTAGTGCTGCAGTTTTTGCTACAAAAAAAAAAAACACATATCGATTTGCCTTTACTTTTTCTTCCTTTTTCTTTTAATTGTCAAGATTTTATTTAAAAAAAATTTTTAGTCAGGGATTTTTGTGTGATTGACATCAATGCTGAAGGTAATTCTGCTTTGATTTGTGTGTTTGCTACATATAATTTATTAATGAAAACCTAATTAAGTTTTTCCCTCTTTGAGTTTGAGTGATAGCAACTGTAAATAAAAAAGACTTTAAACACCAAAGGGCTTTCAACTTGAACTGAAACATGAACAAAAAGCCCAGGATTTAGTTAGCGCAGGCCTTTTTTTTCATAGTATTAAAAAAGAAGCTGTGGTACTGCACTCCTTTGTAAGTACAGGGTATAAGCAGTAAAGGGAATTATGCTGCACTGTTTAGCCCTCCTTTGCACAATGGACATTTTGATAACAGTGCAATGGATACAGCTGCAGATTTACACAGTATTACCAGAGTATTAGCAAAACTCTAATTGAGTTAAGAAATTGGGTTACAATAGGACAAGTAAAGGTAGCCAGTAAAAATAAGCAAACAAGCCTGTTTGATGGATTTCTTAGTGACTGAGATCCAGTGTTTAACATCTAACTGCATAAAGTGTACACTTACTGAAAAGTGTAATGCTGCTTTTTATATTTCTGTCACAGTTTTTGTATTTTGTTTTTCTTTTTAGGTTTAATTTCAGCGCTGCTGTTTTCATTGTAAATGTTTCCGCCCTGTTAATGCTCTCCTCTAATCCCTGTCTAATCACTTCAGGTACAAGTAGAATTGCCAAGCCAAAGCTAGCGTATCGCCTGTCACGTGTGACGTCTGTGGCTTCAAATTGTTTACACTCTTTGAGGGATTTGAAATTGTTGCGTTATGAAATAATAAAATCTGTCAAACTGCTACAGAGATTTACCACAGAAGCAGAAAATCCATTGCTACAGGTCAACAATGCTGTACTGCCTCTTCGATATCTCTACCTTGATCCTACCTCAAGTGTCAGGCAGGTTCCCAAAAAAAGTCTTGTCAAAATGAATGCACCCTTTTTTTATTTTGCAAATATGATAAAAGAAAAACAACTGTCCATTACAGCTCACTGCATGAAGAAACTAAGTAACCTAAATTCTTGAGATCTGAATCCACAAAGAGCCCCTGTTGCTTTTCTGACGTCAGATCAAATACACTACATTGCATATCCCTGTAATACGGTTTGGAGAATTGGAGAAGTGGATTATCACATGATTTTGAATCCAGCTGAACTGGCTCATCTTCAAAGACTTACACCAGAAAGAATCAGCTGAACTGTGACAAAGATCTGAGACCCGTCTGACCTCTCATGAGCAGCTCCAAGTCCAGCTGAAAGGATTCTTCCATTAATAAGCCTCATTACCGGGGCTGTTCTTCTTTTTTTTCACACATTTTCTTCCATTACAGCAAATATGAATGTCCGAGGACATCAAAGACGAGCGCAAACAGTGACATTAATAAAAGAGTGAAGAGAAATAGTCTCTTAAAAAAGAGTAGGTAAATTACATCATTCAATAAATAGATAGTAAATATCATATATTTGTGTACATGTGGTTATTTATTAAGCTGGATTCAGAAATGTAAGGGGCTTACTGTTTCCACTATAACTTTCTTTGGCTTTTTATGGAAGTGAAACAACTAGTTCTTTAAAGTTATTTTAACAGCTTTTTCTATGTGTCATTAAAAGTCACTCCAAAACACAGATAGGCTTCATGGTGCTGATATTTCTAAACTCTTTCTAAAGGTTTTTTGGCTCGAGAGGTCAAAGTTCACGCTATCATATCTTTTGTTTACATGAGGCAATTTTAAGCAACTGTAGATGTACATCACTGACTTTTGGCTCGTTAACTGCTTTTGCATTCATGTGGACAGAAACATTTTAAGGGTGTTTTATCAGATTTATTTACTTAGAACAACAAAAGAAAACCCCTGTTTGAAAGAATACCCCTATGCGCGTGGACCCGGTCCTACGCTTCCATGTATAGTTTTTTTGTGGGCGCACAGCACCTCCTGCATGGCAATAAGCCTCACAGTGTTGAAATGTCTTATTAACGTAAATCTTCTTGGGTAATTTGGAGCTGTGACTCAGCTCTGGCCTAGTCCACTATGGCGGATTACTGCACTTTCTGAAACATTTGGCCTACATACCAGCCTATAAGTTACACTGGAGAGAAACAGAATCTCTTCTCTTTATCCCTTAAAGATTGATCCAAGTTGAGAGGTCCCATAAATGTGGGCACAGATTATATGTGCCTGCAATATGAAAACACCTTATATTACCGACTGGTTTCTTTCTTGAGAGTTAGCTGTAGTGTGATTAATATTAATGTGCATTATGTGTTGCGCAAAGAGAACCACACTCTGCTGGGGACGCACTGAAGTGACATAAAAGGCAGAAGCAGTGACAATTAAAAGGACAAGAACACTAGAGGTCCTTTTTTTGTTTCTCGATCTCTAAGGGTTTCTGCCTTCCTGAGTTATGCAGACTGGAAACGTGTAGGTGCGCTGAACTGATTATAACAAAAGAAAGGGAGAAATGATTGCTGACTAACATTGTTTGACAAGAACAAAACATTGTTTTGTATGTTTTTCCTTGAATGAGAATAAAGCTTTTGGTGCAACAGAGTTCTTTGTTAAACTTCCTATCTGTTCTGAGCATGGAGTGTGTTTCTGCTATAGCACTGTGTGTGTCTGTGTGAAGTGTGTGTACACAATGCATGACCACTGGCTCTTTTTTTCAATCTCCTCCTGAAATTCACGTGGCAGAGGCTCAGTGGACACGGCTTTTCCGCTGGCTTTCATCCCATTGTGTTCACGGAGAAGGGGCCTGGTGCACATCCTCGAGCAGCTGCATGGCTCCAAAGTGTGCTGATAGCATGGGAACTAAAGAGAGGAGTGTGTGTGTGGGAGGTGGGAGCGGGGTGACAGTGTATTACTCACTGGCGGAGTGAAGATGTGAATCAGCGTGGTTGGCCCATAGTGCAAGATGAGCAGTCTGGGTGCCAAATCCAAACTAAAACAAACAGCAAAACAAACAAATGCACTCCATCTTGATTACTCAGTCTGAGTTTTTCTCTATTTTCCCTCATTTGTCGCTTCATCTTCTTGCTCGTCTCACATCTCTCTCCTCGTCAGATGCACTGGGTACGAGTTTATCCCTGTCCTCAACCCTGTTTTTGTTAGGCACATTTTACCCAAAACATCCTCTACAGTGTTGTGTCAAAGTGATGTGCTGGCTACCATATAAAGAGTTTAGTTAGGAAAGAAAAACAAAAAAACCCAAAAACGTTTTGGACAACGTTTAGATTCCTGGTTTAAGAGGAGGTCAGAGTTCATCATTTCACTCAGGTTCTTCCTCTTTTTCTCCTGAAGTGTCCAATTGTGGAAGGATCTCCTCTTCCTCTATAGCTGGCACCTCTTCCCTTTCATTAAGGCCATCAGTCGACTCCTCTTTGCTTGCCTGCTCCTCCTCTTCCTCGTGAATGGCTGTTATTGGATCGGTGGGCTTGCCAATGCAGTTTGGATTCTCTTCCTGAGCCTCCTCCTGGGCTTCTGCAGCAAGCACTCTTTTCCACATTTCATGGTTTTCCAAAAGATGCTGTGTGATCTGGCAAAACACTTTCCTCCTGCTCACCTTTTTGGCTTCTTGCCGCTCTGTCAGACAGAAAACCAACAGTTAGAGAAGATTCTGGGATTGAAAAAGAGTAGAAATAGAAGATTTTTGGGAAACATGCTCATTTGCTCTCTTGCAGAGAGCTACAAGATAGGACTGATATTCATTTTACACATGCGTTACGAGAAAGGCATAAAACAGGAAAACAGTGAGTCTGCACCTTTACAGCGAGATAATTAACATATATATACACACATATATTCTTTTTGTGCTAAAAGCAAAATTTAAGAGTACTGTGGTTTCCTTGTTTGTGTTTTTATTTTTACTTACAGGAATAAAGGGAGCGTGACGCGCGTAACTACTGTAAAAAGAGAAACTAACATTGCACTTGCAGGGAGATGATGAAATGAGCATCATATATATGAAAATCAAAAGAACTGGAATTTCTAATAATAAATTATAGATGCTGATGATAACTGTTGCACTTGTTGTTGCAAGAAAGCAAATGATAACTATTTATCCCATTAGGAATATGTGTAGTAATTAATAGTGTTCTCAACTGTGTGTCCTTTTTGCATCTATCACAGCAGCAGAAACTAGCTGCATTAAATGCCGATAAATGAGTCAAAAATAATGACAGAAAGTCTATCCTGGAACATGTCCTGCCATGCAGTGAATACTCACAGGAACGATGCAGTGACATACGTTAGGTATTCCCTACAACATGAATAATCAAGAGACTGACATACGCGAGGTGTCAGAACTTGTTGACGCATCCTCATCTGCCATATCCTCGTCCTCCTCTTCTGTATCTTGTCCTTCCTGGTCTCCCTCAGATTCATCAACCCAGTGTCCCGGCATAAGAGCAGCTGAGTCGTAGGAGGAGCACAGTGGTCCCACGATGTGAGTAATGAATGATTCCTGCAGTTTAGCTAACTGTGGAGCAGACCTGTCCATGAATGGGCTGATGGGAAGGCCCAGGGATGATTCTTCATCGCCCTGGCAGAGTACAAATATGAAAATGTAAGAATAACAGGAATTATTAAATATAAATGATGTGTCTTGCACTCTCTCCTTCAAGAGCTGTACATTTTTAAAGATGGCAGAGAATAAGGGCTTTTACACAGCATAAACTAATTTCTATATTAAAATAAATCAATATACGAATTAAACACGATATCACTCAAAGGTAAACACAGCTATGCATCTAGTCTTCTGTATAACTCAAGTGGCAAGCACAGAAACTTCCAGATATGCTGCCTCTGGGTACAGTCTCTTGAAAGTAGGTCAAGAAGACTACAAATAGAAAAACATCAGTTCAAACTATGGCCGATCTGTATGTATCAGTCATCCAAATGAGGCTGTCTGCAGAAATTTTCCAGAGTAATGGTGAATGCAATCTTTATACTTGTAACCACATGGTCACCACCAGTAAATACAGACGCAAATCTAATTATCTTTGCTGTGTATGTATAGATTGGGTGCACGACTCCGCATCAGATAAACTGTAATTATGATTTGTTTAAGTATTTATCTGTGTAACAGTCGTATACTGTAAATGGAGGCCACATAAAGACAAACCAAAGCGGAGTCATATCTGCCCCTGTTTATCGTGTGGTTTGTGTTGGATTACCCATGACCACACAGCTTGTATTGTATTTTAATACATCGTGACAGTCCTGTACTGTGCTTTTATGTTTGTTATATGATGTTAGGGCTTTCAAAGCTATTCACCGGGAGGACAGAGGGCCAACAGCTCCAATTGCTATGGAAACCAGAAACCTGGATGGCGTCAGTGCACAGCACTAGTGGTTGTGTGTGAAAAGTGTGTGTGTGTGTGTATTTATAGACACGGCACAATCAAACAGATAAACTTTGTTTTAAGTGAGTATTTTTAAAGTGTAGAATATTAAATTGGTGCATTGCAGTGCATGATGAAAATTCACGCATGTTTGTGTGTGCGTTTATATCTGTGCTGACTCTGATGTCACAGAGAGCCTCGTTCCACTTGTGATCTTCCTCAGTGCGACTGTGAATGAGTGCTGTCAAAGGATGGCACATTTAGGTCATGCGCCTCTCCTCTATGAAAGCAAAGCATGCGCATACGCTCTGTCTCTCGCCACCCTGTCTCTCACCCCCAACCCCCATCCCCCCGGGATGCTGTCACTCAAAGGACTTACATAATCCATAAAGTTTTTTAAGACAACTGAGCCAAAGCTTCCAGAGGAACACCAGAATGCTAAGAAGCAGACATGACAGGCATGTCGCTTTCATCGGGAATCAGCAATGTTCAGATTAGAGGTTTCTCGCTGCTGAACACTGGTTTGATATCCTTTCTCTGAGTTTTCCCTTCATTAAAAAGGATTAAATAGATAATACACATTCTGATGCTAAGTTTGGTGACTGTCAAAGCAACCTTGTGATAACAAGCTTCTGTCCCAGCCTGTATGTCTAACATAAAGACCTGATTTGAGAGGAATTTATATTGTGGGTACCGCTGAGAAATAAATAAAGCTTAAGAGTTTTCAAATTAGTGCTATACTGTCTACAAAATCCTTGCTTGTTATCTTTATGGTCTTGTGAGTTTATAGCAGGATTTGTTGCCAGGCATCCATCTACAGCGGCTGTAATAAATACATGAGCTAATAGGTAAGTGTTTTCAATATTCAGTTATTGTCAGGGGGAACATGCGGCTACACATTTATACCTTAGAGAAATGTTCTAGGGGCAAGAAATGAAATGCCTTTCATGCATACTGGAAGTTTTTAAAGATTTAGTTCATTGTGTCTGTTTCTTAGCTTTACTTTCCAATTTCCTGTCACCTCTGTAATGTCACTCTCCCAGTTTCCTTTATTCCCTGCCTCATTGTCTTGCTACTTTGTGTAGTCAAGAGACTTTTCCTCATTTCTCGTCTTTTCCGTCCCCCTGCCTGTGACCTGGACAGCAATCTCATTACAAGACTGTCTCAGTTCCTAAAATGAATTTGAAGGACAGAGGATTGAGGAGACAGGAAGCTTGCCAGAGCAGATGTAACGAAGGATCAACAGGTGTATCCTTTGTGTGGAAGTGTTGTTACCTCCGTGCTAAACTGCTGAAATATACAAACCGTGTTGGGAGGAGGAATCTACAAATAAGTTATTTTAGGAACTGTTCAGTTCACTACTCGTGTATTTGTTTGATAAAAGAAAAAGGTATGATATCTTGACACACTGTTAATTTATTTGAAAGATGGCCTCAATAATAAAGTTGTGAAGCACACTGTTATGCTTGAATGACATCTGAAATAATGAAACACAGCAGTAGTTGGTCTGTACCAAAAACAATTTAGGATGCCACCATGCCAAACATCATATTTACTTGACATCGTTTTAAAAATCCGACTCCAAAGCCAGGATGTCTCATTTAGTTAAATGCCCGTTTCCTTGACTGACTCCCCGTGTCTCTTACTCGCCTCCTCTACTCACATGTCTGGCAGAAGGGCCTAAGACGTTAAGAGGATTCAAAGAGGATTCAAAGAAAGGAATGAAGAATGTACTTAGAAAGAAATTAGGAATCTGGAAGGTTTCCGGGAATTCTTAGTGTTTGTTGTGTTTTCTGTCTTGCCTTGTTTTCTTCTGTGTGAACTCTGACCTCTGTTTTTAGATTTTTTTTCTTTACTCTTTTTTGCCCACTGGATTTATTTGTCATGTTGACTGACCTCCTGTGAATGTTCTGTGTTTGGATTTTCCTTCACTGAAAATCACATTGCGTTTATCACTGATAAGGCTGTAGACAAGGCGGCCAATTTAGAACATTTTTGGTTAACTCTCACAAGATATTGGTTTATATTGACAGGATTCGTTAGTAAAACAGTGATATCAAACACAATAATTATTGTTTTTGTACAGACATTTAGCTTGAATTACAATTAATAACTCCTAATCCCTGAATGTAAAATAGTTTTAACTTGTAGCTTTATAATTTTTCATGTGACTGAAATATTGAAATAATACTGAGATATTTATCATACATAAACTATGTTAGTAATCTATTACAGAAAAATGACCTCATATCTCTCATTAATGATCTAATAAAGGTTCTGCAACAGCCACTCCTAACAGGACTTTGGTTTATTTACAAATGATAGCCTGATGACAGTGAAAACACTACTAGAGGCGCTCCTGTGCATCACAGCACTTCCTGTATTTCAAAATTTTTTGTATAACTATTTGGTTTGTGGCATCTGGCAATTGCTTGTACTTTGGCACACAAGTTAGGCTTTAGCAAAATATCCAGTCTGATCACACTGGCTTTTAGGTAGAGTTTTATTGTGTTAAACCATTACTGATATATAAGTAATAAATGGTTGATTTTATTAAGTTGGTTTTTTTTTTTGTTTAAATTTAAAGATTTGGGCAAGTGAAGAGTTAAAGAAAAGCATATTTTGGTAGAATTCTTTTTGAAATGATTCTTGTGTTTTTTGTGTTTTGTTAGCTCTGAATATATTGGAGACATTTTCATGAACATACCTGTTCATAGAACTCATTGACGATCCCCTCTGTCCATTGTAGGTGCAGCTCCTTACACTTCAGTGGCCCGTTGACATCAGCGAGCTTGATGCACATCTGGCACACTAGCAATCGATCATTCTCATTGGTCCAATCAATACAAGACACTCCTTCATCCCCTACCTAAGGAATTAGAAAGACGTTTTTGTCAAAAACAAAAACAGAGCTTATAGATTAGTTGTAGAAAGGTTTATAGACCTTGCATTTAAGACAATGTGAAAAAAAAGACATTCTCTGTTACTTCAGAAAGAGACCTTTACAGAAAAAAAATGAAAAGAGCCTGTAGTAAATGTTTATTATCTCTTTCAAGGAGGTTATGATTTTGGTAGCGTTTGCACGTGTGTATCACTCTTTCTGTCCGTATACATGATAGCTCAAAATTTTTGAATGATTTCTAATAAAACTTTGTAGGCGTGTAGATTATTGTGATGTTAACAATCCATTAGAATTTGGCTTATAAAGGTCTTCAAGGTAAAATTTAATAAGTTGTTGGTGGAAAACTGACAAAAAGTGTATTGTCAATATATAGAAAGTACCATTTAAGGATTTACAATGTGTCACGTTTGACCTCTGAGCTCTTCTTCAAGGTCAGATAAGGTCAAAGTTTCATAAAATGTCTCATTAAAAGGTTTATCATTAAAACTGTGCTTTAAATTCTGCGTCTTGTTTGTATTGGCAACATTTAGAAAATTGAACTGTTAAATGAGGATTCTAAATATCACATCATAGTTTGCATTCAAATATCAAGTCGAGTCAGCAACAGTATTGTAATTACAGACGAATGATGGATGGTCATGTTTTATACTGTTTATGTAGCTTATTTGATTTACCTTGGCATTAAACTCTGCGAGGAAGTCAAAGTGCTTTTTGAGGTCAGTGGCCAGGATAGCTTCAATGACTAGGAAGCGGAAGCGCTTGAACTCGACGTGTTCAAGGTTAACCAGGAAGTTATACTCAGATCGAGACATAAAGAGGTTCCAAGCTGCAGCTGCGTGATGGTTTTCCAAGACTGACCTGTCGTTGTAAAGAAGAGCCTAAAATGGAGAAACTTAAATTAATATTTCATATCTGTCAGTGAATGAATCCTCCCAGTTTAGTAATGAGTCGCTTACTAAACCATGTTTAATATTACATGTTAGGTTTTAAGGTATGATTTGGTAAGTCTAAAAATAAAAATAAGTCATACATGAATCAAAACTTTGACAAGAATCCGTTTTTGTGTTGGTGCTAATTCTGGCTTTCTTTTTTACCATAATGTTGCCTAAAACCTGCAGTATCTGCATTACCTCAGTCTCAACTGTAAACTGCTTAGACTAACGACTTAATCTGCTTTTGGTTGTATGTTGATGTTTGTATTTGGTTCATTTAAAGCTCTTTAACAACAGTACTCATGTCTGAGCATTATGTATGTTTATATTCACACCATTTACGCTCTTGTAACAACATTTGTAACAACATTTGATAACAGGATAAGCGGCTTCATTCATATTAATTATATGCAAAACAAGCAGATTTTAGCTCAAAGCGCAGTTAATGTGACGGCTTACATTACTCCTTATCTCATCATAATTACATCTGAACTGTTATAAAGGTTTACGCTGCTCATAATAAACAAATACTGGTAATATGCTGCATTTCATAAACATAAACTTAATGAACAGACGTCTTACTGACATTCAGTTTTGTGAGCTTATCTACCTTAAAACATTAATTACTACCACATAACTAATAATTCAGTCAGTTAGTATTCTAAGATCAGTATAGTTGCTGAAGGCACTTGGTTAATGAATATCCACACAACAACTTGATGTGGACAACGCTCAGGGCGACCTTATTGATGACCTTTCACTACTCCATTCCCAATTTTAGCTTCCCAGTAAATGAACTTTCCCATCCGTCAGTCTTATCCATCACTATCGAGCCCTCACTACGGCTCCTCCCTCAAGCCTTCCAGGTCACTAACATTTTCCTGTATTCATTTACCTGTGGTGCACTGGTAGCTACTAGAAAGGCATTGGTTCTTCCAGGGTGGTCATAGTCATGCATGGCAGCAGCTACATAAAGGGCCATGAGCTCCAGGGCAGGGATAAGACCAGCCAGGCAGCCATAGCCTTCCTGCAGCACAGGGTTCATTTTGGACACCAGGAATCCTGTGGCACCAGGTGTAATGCCGTTCTGTGAGTCTACATCCAAAGAGACAACACAGGCAAACTATCAGTGACTCTGACCTCTGATTGCTCCTCTGAAATGTTGCCTGCAAGTCTACTTCATTCTGCAGGACATGCCAGCATTATCACTAACTTTTAGTATCTTGCCATTGACCAAACAGGAGAAAAAAATAATAAAAAAACTACTTTCAATAAAAATAAATATGGGAATATCTGGGTAATTTTGCTATCACACTGCACTTGTGATGCCGTCCAAAACGTGTAAACAAGCATGAATAAAAATTGAGGATGACACCTAGTTAAGTTGTGAGCATTAGCTCTGGTTCAGGACCCATGAGAACGACTAAATGTATGTCTTAATTATTCAGCTTGGTCCCTCGTGACAGAAGTTATTAATGCATAAATAACAAAATTGTCAGCTTAATTTTCAATCTATGCACTTTGATCCTCTGACTGAATATCTGTCCTGTACAGTCTAGGTACGGTTATGAGTGTCTTAAGCTTTAAGATTTACACCAACGTGGAAACAGGCTTGCTAGAGTCTGGCAGACTGGAATTAAAATTATGAATTTTGTTTTGCATGAAATATCAGGAAGATTAATGTATGCGTAGGAGACAGCGCACCAGTGTGTACTCCGTTCTCAGTCAGCAGGGTGGGCAGTCCTGGCACAGGCTGAGTGGTGAGGTACCAGACAGCATGCAGCACGTCTGTGGCATGGATCCGGTTGTGATCTGAGGAGAGTAAAATGAAGTGCTGATTCACAACAGTGTGGGTGGTAAGAGCGTAGTGGAAAAGTCCCAGCTTGACTAGTTTTAAATACTCTCAATCACGGTAGTCACCTCATTGGGCCTCAATGCAAGCAGTGTCCTTTTAAAATATATTGGCGATATAATATGTAAAGTTGGTATACATATAAGTATACTGTATACTATGGATTACTACTGCATCAGTGCATGGCTGATGAAGCGACTTCTCTTGTTTTCACAGAAAAATAATGTTACAATCCATGGACGACATGGAGATGTAACATAAAAATCCATATAAAATAAACATTTATTAATTGATTGATTTGATTAATTAAGTTTCACTGGAAGGTCTTTTAATAAGAACACACCTTGTAAACATTTTGGGTCACAGTCTTTCGCATAATGAATGAAGTGCTATGAGTAAATCTGCCAATTCAAACAATGGCTTAAAATCTGGGTTACAAATAGACAACTAGACTGATATAGTTTGATTAACGTCACATATGTATGAGATGGATATTTATGCCTCTAAGTAGGCTTTATCCATAGTATTCCCAAACATGTAAAAATATTCCCTCTAGATGTACCCTGTGGAGGCTTTGAGAGAAAGGCTAAAATCTATTTGTATTTGATTAGGAGCTATTTTACAATATATTACAATCAGGTGGCTGGAAACTGATCCTCCGTCATGCAGATGCATGAGATTTGCTCAAGATGGACTAAATCATCCCTGAAATTTGAAAAGCTGTGGATCCTTCAAATAATCTAATCTGTCACGCTATAAATTCAAGCTTGTGTCATCACATTTTCAGTATATATTTGCACAGTAAACAGCAGGCAGGAAAAATAGACACGCTATTAAAAGTTTATTTCATGAGCAACACATCCACCTTGTGGCAGCAAAAGGTAATGATGGATTTTTTTTTTCTTAAATATGTGATCCTTCTACTTACAAGGGATGTCCCTGTATCCATTTTCCAAAGCATGGAAGTAGTTCATGAACTCTCGCACAGGAATCCTGAAGGTCTCAAACAGACCTGTGTCCTCAAACAGCCTATAAGAAACCTGGGAGATGCCACCACGAGGAAAACACACACTACAGTGAATCACCTGGATATCAAATCATGCATATTAGAAATCAATTCATTTTTCCACCACCTGCATTAACAAGCTAACATCTTTATCCAGTTAAGCTGCTAATTACATAAGCCTACTGTAAATGTAATCTCAACAATATGAGTTCCTGTTTATTGAATTAATGATCATTTGTTTTCATTAAAGTTGCAACATTTCCTCACTAACGAAGTATTTACCTGGCTGAGGATGCAGCCCGTCTTGCCGTGAGTCTTCTCCACAAGACTAAAAATGGGAAAGTTCCAGTTGTTAAGCTGACTCATTAGAGGCTCCAGCCCTGGCATTAACAGAGTCTCTGGGGCCAGGTTTGGCTTGTCCTGTCAGGCAAAGGTAAGTGAACAAAGAGAAGTTCAGGGTGGTGCAAAGAAATATTTGGACTTCAGGTAAAATAACCTATAGGACTTAAAAATTTCAGTCATCACAGTGACACAACAGTAGGAACATTGGTTTACTTAATGCACTCTGTAAACATACACTAATCGGGCATAACATTATGACCACTGACAGGTGAAGAGAATAACACTGATTATCTCTTCGTCGCGGCACCTCCTAGTGGGTGGGATATATTAGGGGCCATGTGAGCCTTTTATATTAGAAGCAGGAAAAATGGGAAAGCATAAGGATTAGTGCAAGTTGGACAAAGGCGAACTTGTGTTGGCTACAAGACCGGGTCAGGGCATCTCCAAAACTGCAGCTCTTGATGTCATGATCCTTGGTTCGTCAACCCAGACTTTTGTTTTTTTCTCATTGTTTTTCGTTATCTTTGTATTATAGTTCTCACTGTTCTATAGGGTTTTTGGTTCGTTCTGGTTAAGATGAGTTTTGGTTTGGAGCTTCATAGTCTTCTATTTATTCATTTTTTCCTAGCGCCTCTGAGTTTCATTATGTCTATTTGTGGTTCATAGTTTCTTGTTTGATTATGTTAGTTTCCCTTTGTTTCCAGTCTGTGTTCCTTATTAGGTAAGGCAGTGTTTAGTTATCATGTTTTGTTCCCTTTCTTCATCCCCCCAGTCAGTCATGTCTCTGTGTGTTTATTCTCATAAATGTTCACATGTCTTAGTTGTGGTCTCAGTGTTTTTACTTCCTGTTTTATTTAGTTCTTTTCAGTCTCGTGTGTATGATGTTCAGTTTTGCTTCCCCCGTCACATCAGTCAGATAAGTGTGTTTCTTCCTGCTCGTGTTTTTCCCAGTTTAGATGGTTTGTTCCTGCCTCATGTTTTGGTTAAGTTTTCAAAGCAATAAACCTGTTTTTGAGTTTTCACGTTGTGCTCTGTGAGGCCCACGTTTGGGTCCTACCTATGACACTTGTGGGGTGCTCCCAGTCTGCAGTGGTCAGTATCTATTAAAAGTGATACAAGGAAGGAACAGCTGTGAACAAGCAACAGGGTCGTCGGCGGGCAATGTTCATTGATGCATGTTGGGAGTGAAAGCTGGCCCGTGTGGTCCGATCCAACAGATGAGCTGCTGTAACTCAAAATGCTGATGTTGGTTTCGAAATACACATTTCACTGCAATTTGTTGCGTATGGGCTGCATCGCTGTAGACCAGTCAGAGTGTCCACTGCTGACTTCTGTCCACTGCTGAAAGTTCCAACAACAGGCATGTGAACATCAAAACTGGACCACAGAGCAATGGAAGAAGGTCTGATGAGTCATGTTTTCTTTGTAAATCAATGTCTGGTGCTTACTTTGGAACACTTGGCACCAGGATACTGAAATCCATGTTCCCTACTTAAGCACTGCTGCAGACCATGTACACCATTTCATGGAAACGGTATTCCCTGATGGCTCTGGCCTATTTCAGCAGGATAATGCATCATTCCACAAAACAAAAATGGTTCATTAATGGTTTGAGGAGCACAACAAGTTTGAAGTGTTGACTTGGCCTCCAAATTCCCCAGATCTCAATCCAGTCGAACATTTGTAGGATGTTGCGAGGCCCCACCTGGCAACTTACAGGACTTAAAGAATCTGTTGCTAACATCTTGTTGCCAGATACCACAGCACACCTTCGGTCAGGGCTGTTTTGCTAGCAAAAGGTGGAACAACACAATATTAGACTGGTGACCATAATGTTATGCCTCATTGGCTTATATTGTTAAATCAAAACCAGCTTTTTTAAAGTAACTTTCAAAGATAGTTGCTGCTTAATAGAGGATAGCTAGCTCATGACATCATAAGATGGTTTCACATAATTCGCAAATGATGTAGTGCTGCTCTTATTATCGATTCAATTATTCCTTCTTAATGAAATTATTTTGGGGGAAGGATATTAAGTGAGGTCTGATTGTCTACCTCTGAAGAGAGCAGGACAGGGTGAAGAACAATGCCGTCATTCGGATACTCCCTGCAGCCTTCCCTTGCTTCAGGAGGCTTCTTGCCTCCCTCTGCTTCCTCTTCATTCTGTGCAAAGTCGCTGCTGTCACTGTGGTTGGTCTCATAGGTGCTGTCGTACGTGCTATCATAGTCTGATGACGCTACTGCGCGTTCATCTGGAAATACATGACACGATTTAGAAAGGTAGCTTTAATCACACTAGTACTTATGGCCACATTGGATTTGATACATTAAAAAGGACTAAACACATTAGAAGTGAACTCAGACGTGTTTCTTCTGTTGAGAATACATTATCACTAAAACACAAAGATGTTTCTGTTTAACTAAAAACTGGAGTTAATGCTATGTTAATGTTAACTATAAGACCTTTTTTTTATAATGACTCCATGAAAACATAATCAAAATCCAAATGTCCAAAACTTCAGCTGTCCTAGGTGAAGCGCTCTTGTTTTAGATCTTGCCTTATATAAGATTATTTTAAGGTTGAGACCAATATTTGACGATCTTAAATATGTAAGCCGATATCTTTTTGTTTCAGACACATGAAATTTATGAGTCCTTACTAAAATTTGTGTCAAAAACAAACTCTTTTATTACCATAACGAGTGGTGGATTTCTTGTTTACATTCTGCTTGAATGTCGTAAACTATGCAACTGTGTATAACTGAAGGGTGTTTCTGTTGTTTCTTCTTTACTTTTTCAATTTACATTTATTGGCTGCTATAAATACCGACACCAATAGATTGACAAACAACTGATATCTGCCGAAATATCAGTTGTGCTCTAATTTGTATCTGGAATAAACAGAAAAATATGCATTTTTTTTACTTGATTACCTGGGTGGGGTATTCTGTCTCCTTTGTCTTCAGACTCTACCCCGTTGTTTAGTCGATTGTTGTACGGCCTGCCACAGCTAACGGAGAGCAGAGAGACACAAGCATTCAGAGTATACACACCGGTCCATCCTAATTATTCTCTCTCATCTGGTAATTTAGATGTTCCTTTCCTCTCAGAGCAAACTAATGAAGTGACTAATTTCCCCCACTCACACGCAGATGACACATAAATTGTACAATCAAATTTTCTGTGGTCAGAATCGCTCTATATATTGTAAGTAAATAACTGATTTAGTACGTGATAGCGTGTAAATTACCTGCCGCAGAGTGATGGAGGCCGCCAGTGAGTGGTGGTGGTGGAGCTCGGAGCGCTCTGGCTGTGAGTTAAGGTTCTGTGGTGGCTTCTGGGGGCCACAGAGCCAGGTACTCGCTCTGTTAGTGGCCCAGCCGGCTCAGGAAGCTGCACTGAACATATTTTTATCGTAGGGCTGGAGGCAGGAGTGCCCTGGACAGGAGGAGATGAGCAAGGAGAGCCCAGAGGTGATATGTTGGAGGGAGGGAAACCTGAAAAAGATTGCATTGTAAATCAATACTCGTTTTTTTTTGTTTGTTTGTTTTGTTTTTACCCAAAATAACTGAAATGTTCTACACTCTACAGTAAAATAGATTCACAGACACACACCTGGTCTTCCCAGTGGTTTGCTGTACAGGTGGTTGGATGTGACAGAGGCAGCACAGGAGGCAGACATGGAGCGACTCTTTGAGATGGTCATCATCACTGAGTTGTTCCAAAAATCACTGGTTTATTGGAGGAGAAAAGTCAGATAAAGAAATTACAGTAATGTTAAACCTTCTGAGTAAGACGCGTTACCTTTCTGTAGTGTGTTTGTTGCTGGCTGAGCGGTCTCTGCGTACAGGGCCTGGCTCGATGGTAGGCAGCCCTGTAGCTGATGTGGTTGTGGTCCAAGTTGATGAAATTCTCCTAAGCAATCCTGGGGGAAGACTCCGCCTGAGACGCTGAAATACAGATGAACATGTAGATGTTACCTAATGGTAAGTAGCTAAGGCATCGTTATGAAATTCTAAAAAGTAAAGGGATTTTTTTAATATAATGCAGCTTAAAAATGATGAAGAGAATGCTTCTTCGTCACAGTGGTCAAAATCAGTCAAACTTCAGAGATATCACTGCGTTCAGTTAGGAAGCATAAACCACTGTGAATCAATTTCACCCACTTTGGTGCAAATGAAAGTGACAACGGTGCACCGGAGAGGCAACCCCAAAAAGGGGAACGGCTTTGTAGGTGGAGGCCACAGATACAGATGAAAGCAGGGTCACACTGAGCACACTTGACAGTTGTGAAAGAGAGTAGAAGGGAGACATGCACCACGTCCCCATGGTGTTAATCAACCCAGTGTTAGACATTTCTCTGTAAATCCATGAGCTGAACTCAGTTAATGAGCTCATATTTTTCTGAAGGGAGCACACAAACACATTTACAGCAGAATATAGAGGGCAGCAGAGGATCACATTTGATGTTCTTCTAAAATAAACTTGCATCCACTCAAGCAGATAACCTCACATACACACATGCTCACTCTGCTCTGTGGCACTTAATCTATTCAAAGATCTCAAGCAGAGTGTGAACGAATGACTGAGGAGGCGAGTAAAAGAGAAAAGGGTGGGCTGAGAGAGAATGGCTGTTGGTGCTTTTTCTATTGTAAATTATTATTAATATTATGGGGTATTCCACTTTAAAGGGCATATCTGAAACATCTTCATGCAACAATAATGTAGCTTGAAAAAGTGACAAAAAAACCTTGAAAATTGGTTTCACTGCATAAAAAATAAGTTATGAGCCAATCTTATAAAATCACAGCAAACTTTGAAAATGTAACCATTTTCAAAGTTTGCTAGGAGTAATATAAAGAGAAAATTTGTTTAACACAAGCTAGTTCAGAAGCTGGAAGCTGCTAAATATTAGAAAAATATCCTGAACAGTAGCAGCTTGATAACATAAACAGCCAAATGATACACTTTCAATAGGAACTACAAGCAAAACCTACAAATTGTACCCATACTTTTAAGAAAAAAACAGGGTTTTGCTGTGTCGTTGAGCAAGGTCAAAGCTTAGTTGTAGCTCAGTCACCAATAGTACTGATTACCTTTATGTAACTGCTATTTCTGTCCTTAGTTCAGAGCCATGCAACAGGCCAGTGCAAGTGAGTTGAATCACCTACATTACCCACTGCCACATGCAGTCTCACAAATCCCCAGTGAGCCAAAATGAGGCAGCATCTCATTGAGTCCCACTACATGGCTCAGGCATTTGAGTGCACTCAGGCATTGTTAAAGCTGCTAGTCACTTTCCTGGTAGGCTGTCCTGCATTGCATCACACACTTTATTTAGTTTCCTTGCTCACGTTAAGTGCCTTCATACATTTTGAAGCACTGGCCTTGTAAAACATTAAAAAGCCCCCTGGAAGAATTTGCGTCATTGTTAGTTATCTTAGAGGCCCCGACCAGGCTAGCAGTGAGGGAGGAAATGGAAAAGATCGCTGATATGTGCCAAAAGAGACATACCTGGTAAATACCTGTATGTATGTGTGTGTGTGTGTGTGTGTGTGTGTGTGTGTGTGTGTGTGTGTGTGTGTGTGTGTGTACAACAATACAACTAAAAAACATAGCTTAAATATAATTAAATATTTTTGTGTTTTTATGAGCACATTATTAATACTTTTTACTTTACTCACTCAATATAATAGAGGGAAGTATAATAAGTCTGGAATAACTATAGTAATGCCAGTTTCCATTTTTTGTATGTCCCTCTATTCATTGGTTATTCATGGGCAATCATGAACCTTTAAGGTTAGGGTGATCTGCTGATCATCACTGCTTAGGTACAATCAATAGCATCACTAGTATATAGCAATGAAAACCTTTTACGTCTTCATCTTTCTGCATAAACTTTGAGTGGGGTTCTTAACCCTGAAATTAAAACAAACAAAGAATACATAAAGGATGAATCTGTCTACGAATCTGAACAGTAAAGCCAATGCAAAGTGCCTTGAACCTACATTATTTCTAACAGACAGCAGATGAGTCCTCTTGTTGTAAAAAGATTTATATGAAAAAAATACTCTCTTTCTAACTTGAGCTATTCCTTATGCCCTTACTACTCATTTTCTGGATAAGTTTATGATATCAGTCACATGTTTCAGTGTTAGTTTTGTGAATTATATTCACTATATAGATAATAAAGACATTGATCTTTTTTTAGATGGGGGGGAGGCTGTCTTGTGATTGATATAATGCTGGGCATGTATCTTTCCTTGTTAGATACTCCTTTACTTGTTTAGTATGGCGTTATTTTTGTGCCACTATTCTGAGCACACGTAAAAAAAATTTGAGCGCACGTAAAAAAAAATTGCAGGTGCATGTGTTGCATTTTGAGGAGAAATTTATTTTGAGCGAAGAAAAACTAAATTTGAGTGAACAAAATTAATTGCTGCGTGCAAAAAATGTATTTTAGTGTTTGCTATTATCCATACACACAACACAATAGCAGCCCCTCTCGCTCAGTTTTTGCATTTGCGCTTGCTCGCAATGTGTTGCTTGCACTCTCAACATTTCTGCCCGTGCCCGCTCAACTCTTTCTCTACACCGTTATATTTGTGCCACAAAAACAGCCAATCACAGACTTGGATGCAAAAAAAAAAAAATCTGATTGGCTGTTTTGGTCTCCAATCAGCTCGAAATGACAAAATGTAATATCCCAGAATCCATTTCGTCCAAAACTCAAATGAGGCAGTGGCAGAGGAACGCAGAGTGGCGGAATTTGAAATATTACTCTTTCTGGGTTACAAAAGAAACGTTTAAGATATTTTCATGCGAGAATGGTGCTGTGTAAACTTCAAATATCTGCTCGATTAACAAGACATCACATATTTGCAAAAGTGCTCTAACTTTAAGAGATGATAATAGCAAACACTAAAATAAATTTTTTGCACGCAGCAATTAATTTTGTTCACTCAAATTTAGCTTTTCTTCGCTCAAACTAAATTTCTCCTCAAAATGCAACACATGCACCTGCAAAATGTTTTTACGTGCGCTCCATTTTTTTTTTAACGTGCGCTCAGAATAGTGGCACAAAAATAACGCCATAGTTTAGCACTTGGTTGTACTAAAACACACACCCTAAGCTGGAGGCTGTTAATTTTTTCTGTCATTACTTTTGTTTTAGTCCTGTTCTAGCCAAAACTACGATCACAACAAAGATAAAAAAAGGGAAAAAAAGAAAAAAAAAAAAACACACTTTTTCCTATGCATGCTACTTAGCTAGCATTAGCTAACTGAGGTTTCTCGTGTGAGATTATTCACACATTGAGCTGACTACTGGTTCAGCACTGGTTCCTATGGAAAAATGTGTTTCCCAAAGTTTTCTGGCTGTTGCTTGGTAAAACTGGTTGCAATAAGGTGCTGCACCACAAACTGCTCCCTGATTGGTTTTGTTGCTAGCAGGTTGCCATGGTTGCCTGTCATTATTCATGTTTGTCTACAAAAACCTGCAAATTACTAACCAAGTGGTATGCAAAACTTGAAAATATGTGACGCAAATTAGAAATGAACAAGCTTTGCCTTCAAAGTAAACAATTATAGCTCAGCTCTGCAGCCTGTTTCAAAAACATGTCTCCATTTCTAGCTTGCACGTTTCACAGCTTGGAGAACAGTGTTTGTAGACAAATCTGTAAAAAATATAAATATGCGACTAAAGTAAAAAAGGAAGTTTTTACCAACCTTTGGGGAATACATATTTTTATATTTTATCCAAGCATTGTCACAACCAGTTAAAATAAAAAGCAGAAAAACAAGACGGCAACAGGACAAACACAAGTGTTCAAAACAGTAGCCTAAAAACTGTGTGAGCCACTGAGCCTACTTTTAACATTTATGGTTTAGAACTGTGTCTACAATTTGCACTGGCACTGATTTTTCTATTCACGTTTATCTGCTTTGCCTAGCACACTAAACAGTTAAACATCTGTATCTACAATAACTGTAAATCTTACACTGAATAGTAGTGATTCTTCTTCTCCTTTTGGAAGACCAGACAAAACTTTGTTTTTAGCTGTAAGTAAACTTCCACAAAACAACCAGAACTGAACAAACTCAACTTTTCTAGAAAGACAAGCAATAACCTTTGGAATAGCGAGTCTCTCTGTTTTTTCTGGCCCATCTTCAGAGTCCGAGCAGGTGTGGGTGTCTGCAGGGATGCGAGGTCGGTGGAGTGGCTGGAGGTTGATCTGGGTGCTGAGGAGATTGCTGACAGCCTTCAGAGAGCTGCAGGTGTTAGGGGGCAACGATGGGTCTGCCAGCAGGTCTGAGATCAAACCATGAGCCTCACCCATCACTGCGATGTCCACCACCACACTGGTGCCCGATGACTAGAAGACAAAATGAGAGAAAAGGTGAATAATTAATAATCCATTGTTCATTTTTTCTTGTGTAATACAGTCATGTTGTGGATTTAAAAAGTCTTTACACACTGATGCATACAAAAGTTTTTTATCTAAAAGAGAATGGAAAAATGTTTGTCTGTATACTGTGGTTGCACAGCAGCGCAACCACTGTCTGTGTGTATATGTGTGTGTGTTTTGAGCATAAAGCATAAATAAAATAAAGCAAATAAATAAGATGAAACAATTGCCTTTAGCCTACGATTGTACTATATGGTTACAGCAGGTTAATAAGTAATGAGAGTGGTCAAAATCCTGAAAACTGACTAACAAGCCCCACTCCTCCTACCCCTCCACCTTTTGTTCTATATTTAGCTATTATTGATTCAACATACTGATTGATAAACCCCAAAGGCTCATCTGTGTCAGAGGTAGGCCACGTGTTGTTTCAGTCATGGATTCCACCATTAATGTCAACATCGGTTAATCAGCTTCTCTTTAGTTTATACCAGTTTCATCACACAACCAAACATGTTACCCCACGCACACACACACGCACACACACACACACACACACACACACAAGGCAGTTTCTACATGTACATATTCTCTGCATGCAAAATGCAGTGTCTGCAATAAAGTGAGCCTTGAGAAAGATAAAGACAGTCTGTGCCTGAGAAAAAAGAACTGACATTTGAGAGAATTCACCAATCTTGCTGTGCTTAATTAAGTGAAAAGTTAAAATAAATAGCTTTTTTGATTAATGCCATAATTAAACGATGCAAGGCAACAATTAAAGATCAAAAGATTAAGAAGACTAGTTCCCAAAGAAGATGCTTATTTTTTGTCAGTGAATGGCTTAAGGAAATAGACTGTATAGTGTAAAAGATGTAGAAGTGATCGAGTATTGTGTCTCTTCACTGAAGCTTACATGATCTGTGCCATAAAATAATGCTTTTAAACCTGTGAAGGATCAGTACCTTTTCTGTTTAGCTACTGGTCTTTTTTTTTTTTTTTTTTTTTTTGGAAATGTCTCCTTTCGATAAAAAAGCAAAAGATAAAAATCTTAAAGACAATAATTGGGCTGAAAAGTAAAACTTTGATGCTTGCAGTGATCAGTTCCCCAAACTAAGATTTGATATTAAATATTATTATTTAATGTCTCTGTCTAAATAAAATGCTATTCTATTGTGATTTCAAAAAGATCACTTCAATTCAATTTTATTTATATAGTGCCAGAAATCAGATAGAAACTCAAAGTAAGAGCCAAGTGGATGATAGTCCCTAGAGAGGTGGCGTCTGATACCTGACCTGACATATAGACAGGCACACACAGATACAAACATCCATTCCCACTCTCATGCTCTCATATGCAAATACTCAGCACTCACCCAACGTGGAGACAGACATAAATAGACACTGTACACACGATCACACTCCCCAAGCGCACTCTATACCCCAGGTCTAGGTACTCTTGCCCCCAGAGGGGGAAACTGCACCCAGACCCAAGTAGTGTTACCCTCTTCCCTGGGGTGGAGAGACGCAGACCGCCCGGACTCCGCAGCAGCAGGGAGGCCCCACATTCCAGACCCCAATCGGATAGCCAACTCCTCCTCCTAGCCCCCCACCCCAACAGGCAACAGAGAACGGGGGTGTATGAAGACTCCAAACCTCCCTCCGCCCGCTCATATGTAGTGTTGATGCATGTGTGTTCTAAGGTGCATTTAAAACCCAGGAGGGCATGGAGCTAACTGCCAGAGAGCAGCAGGTAAGCGCATAGCCCCTCCCGATAGCCCTCAATGTATACGTAGACAATGTCAATGTAGACGGTCTTCTGGATGCCGTGTAGCGTGCCCACCCCCAAGGTCCTATATGTATGTTTTATGAGAGTGTGAGTAATGTGAATGTCTAAGTTGTGGGATAAAATTGAGGAACAGGCAGCCAGAAGGGGACAGAGGGGGGGGGATGCCTCCCCTGCACCCTGGTGGCACACCTTCACCCCAAGGCCCTGCATGTGTGGGTGATTGTGGTGGAGCAGGAAGAGCTCCCCCGCTGACCCCAGTAGGCACCCCCACACTCTGGAACCCACCAGGGCAAGGGGGCCCAGGCCCATCCAGACCGGGGCCCAGGTCAGCAGCGCCGCCCGGCCCCACAGAGCCCGGGGCAGCCCAGCCGACCCCACCACCCCACCACAGAGAAAACTGCACCCACCCCATCATCCACTCATCTCCCAGACTACACAAGACAATAGACACCCAGGCTGAGTTCTTCCTCCACCTCACTTATATTTCTCCCCCACCTGCAGAGTGAGTTCCTGGAGAGAGGAGACCTCCTGCAAAGATCTAACAGCCTCTCCCACCAGTTGAAGAGCCCCTCAGGTGGCTTGATGCACCGGCGGCAACCCGCGCCAGGACTGATCCCCCATATGCCCACCTGCCCACAACCCCGGCGACACACCAACCAGGATCCAAGCTCCCAAGGCCCAGCCAGGGTCCCGGCCCGGATACGGCGCACCCCCAAACTCTTTCTGTGTCTATGGTTGATTAATAAGCTGGAGTGGAAGATTGCTGCTGCTACTCCTCCTCCTTGGCCTGTACTTCGAGGATTCTGACATTGGTATAACTCAGGAGTGTTGATTCATTTAACTACTACTAATAATAATGGATTGCATTTATATAGCGCTTTTCTAGGCACCCAAAGTGCTTTACAATTCCACTATTCATTCACTCTCACATTCACACACTGGTGGAGGCAAACTACATTTGTAGCCACAGCTGCCCTGGGGCAGACTGACAGAAGCGAGGCTGCCATATCGCGCCATCGGCCCCTCTGGCCATCACCAGTAGGCGGTAGGTGAAGTGTCTTGCCCAAGGACACAACGACTGAGACTGTCCGAGCCGGGGCTCGAACTGGCAACCTTCCGGTTACAAGACGAACTGCCAACTCTTGAGCCACGATCGCCCAACTAACGTAATCATCCTGTTGTAACCAGGCCTCTGTAAGGCAGAATAAATCAATATGTGGATCAATTATTAAATCATTTACTAAAAGGCAATTAGAACAGAGAGACATAGACCTAGTAGTGTTTCATAATTCACAAATAACTGTTTTATATTTTGGTCCGGTTGAGGATGTATATTGCTCTTTTTTTTTGTCATTTTTTAAATACTTAAGTTATTTTTGCAGATTTTTAGTTTGGGTTTTGGTGGCATGGGAACAGAGGGTCTCTATATAGGATTTAAAACAGAAAAACTTTTCCAGCTTTTAATACTTGAAATTGTCAAATACTAATATGTAACAAAGTGTTGCATATTTTTTACTTTTGATTCAAAGCACTCTCTCATATTTTGTCCCTAAACCACCAGCCTGTGTGTTGTAGTACTGAGTTTTGATATCCAGAGCACTTTTAGAAATTGATCTAAGACCTGAAAGTTCAGGTCAAGTGTGGAAGACTACATTTTCTTTTATTTCTTACACTTATGCTATATTTTAATACCAAGGACCCAACTTTTGTTGTTGATTAAATTACATGAGTAGGATAATGAGTTATAGAACAAAATCTGTTGCTATTCATTTCAGTCCTGGTACTTTTTGTATTATATATAAAACAAATAACAATGACCTACCATCATACTGTCATCTGTGGATGTCTGTAGATGTTAGCCAGTTAAACCTCTACAAGGTTTTGTCAGAATTCATTCCAAACTTTTTAAGCTATTGTGTTTGCCACAAGTGTATAAAATAGAACCTGGTAATGCAGTCTGGGAATGGGCTATTTCAAAAAAACTCACTGAATTTAACTGTGGTCCTTAATAGGATGCCAGTGCTGCAATTTGTTAAGTTTCATGCCTCCTAGCTATCAACTGTAAGTGGTGTTATTGCAAGGGTTTGGGAACCACGGCAATTTAAAAGTAGCAGACCACACAAAGTAACAGAGCAGGGTTAGCAAGTCCTGAGACTCAGAGAGAGTAAAAGTCACTAGTGCTTTGCTAACTCAGTAATAGACTAGCAGAGTAGTATTAATAGAGTTCCAAACTTTATCTGACATTAACATCAGCACAAAAAGTGTGTGCCAGGAGCCTGGCACAGGTTTCCAGGCCAATAACGTCTGTAGGTGCAATAAATATACATTACTGTGCAAAAGTTTTAGGCAGGTGAGGAAATGCTGTAAACAAAGAATGCATAAAAATGGAAGTGTTAATCAAGTCAATCAACAAAATGCAGTGAATGAACAAAAGAGAAATCTAAATCAAATCAATATTTGGTGTGACCACCCTTTGACTTCAAAACAGCATCCATTCTTCTAGGGACACTTGCACACAGTTTTTGAAGGAACTCGGCTGGTAAGTTGTTCCAAACATCTTGGAGAACTAACCACAGATCTTCTGTGGATGTAGGCTTCCTCATATCCTTCTGCCTCTTCATGTAATCCCAGACACACTTGATGATGTTGAGATCAGGGCTCTGTGGGGGTCATACCATCACTTCCAGTACTTCTTGTTCTTCTTTATGCTGAAGATAGTCTTAATGACTTTGGCTTTATGTTTGGGGTGGTTGTCCTGCTGCAGAATACATTTGGGGCCAGTAACAATCATTTATATTTCTGTAAGCATTCTTTGTTTACAGAATTTTTCCCACAGCTGCCTAAAACTTTTGCACAGTATAATAATAATAATAATAATAATAATAATAATAATAATAATAATATAGTGTATTTACTAGAAATAGGAGAATACTGAAAATAAAACAATGACTCATGGTTATTAAAAACTAGATCATTACTAATGTAGACAAATCAAAGAACAATATTTTCCACTATACCCCACCCCCTCTCCTTCTGTATCTTTCTTTCCTTACTGTGGCAGCACATGAAGCTAATTTAGCTCACATGATCACTCCATCCATAAGCCTTCCCATCTGCCTGCCCCCTGAGGCTGCTAGGCTTGACAACTGGCAGCAACCTCTGCTTTTGCCACTTTGCTTGTATCCCTGCCGAACTTTTTCACTTTGGTCGGACTTTAAAGTGTTATTTTTATATCTCGGGCTCGTGAGTGACCCGCTTGTGGATTTTTATTAATTCAATTCCTTTTTGGTCCAGAGAAAAAAAAGATCAAGATGAGACAGCAACAGGAGAGGCACCCCTCCATATTCCAACTAAGTGACAGCTGATTCTCAAAATTTGCTTCTTTAAACAAAATCTATTAGCTCTTCAAACACATGAGGACTCAGAGTTGTGATGAGTAAATGCAACAAGGACGTAGGTGATAGTTTACTGGAAGAGCATGTGTCTGTACATGCGTGTGCGCAGTAGTGTGCATGTGTTACCTCAACCTGAACAAAACCCATTAGACCACTCCAGAGCTTTATGACATCCTGCTGTTGTGACATTCACCTCTTACCTGGCAGTAATAGAGTTGTTGAGCTAATGTCACAGAGGGAGTGACATAGTAGAACCAGCAATTTGTGTGCACCTGTAGATACCCACCCAGACACGGAGACATGATGTGGCTGTTTTATGGCAATGTTATTCTCTGATATTTAACTTCCTAGATTAATTTATTGTCTTGCAATGAATTTAGATTAGAAAATCTAATTTTATGTCTGTGCATTTGCTAGAACATTCAGTACATCATGCAAAAGAATTTGAGCTGATGGATGCTACAGAGATCTGTTTTGAAACATGTTGGTGTAAAGGTGAGGAAGTTTATGGATTTCTCCCAGTATGAAGGGCCACAGGCTACAACTGGGGGAGCAATGGTCAATGAGTAACTCAACAGTGGACACATGAAGATGTGCATAAAGACACACACACACAAACACAGAGGTATGCATGTACAAGAACCTGCCTTGGGATCAGACTGAGACAGCATGTAGTGCACATAGAAACATGGGTCATAAAACCTTCTCAAACTGAGTTCACTGTAACAGAATACAAATCGACTGGACTCTGGTGATGTACACAGCGAAATAAAAAGAGATCTGTGTATGCCAGGCTCCTATGAAACCACAGAGATCCTCATTTGGTTTACTTGTCAAACTGCATCATCAGTGTTTAAAGGTTAAACCACTCTCCATTGCATTTGAACTGACACACATAGAATGTGGTCAAAAAGGAAAAACACCACAGTGCTCAAAAAATTCCAAAGAAAACATTTTTACCTTTTATTTTTGGTGTGATTTTAAGTCCTGACCTCAAAAGGTTCATAGTTTATGTATATACTGTAAATATACACTCAGGGACCGCTTTATGACACTGTTCAACTGCTGGTTCATGCAAATATCTGAGCAGCCAATCACATGGCAGCAATTAAAACTAAAGACCAATTAAGTTCAAACCAAACATTAGAAAGGAAAATAAAGGTGGTTTAAGTGACTTTGATGGTGGCGTGATTGTTGGTCTGGGTAGGCTGGTCTGAATCTTTCAGAAACTGTTGATCTGCTGGGATTTTTATCGCTCAACGATCTTTAGTTTAGTTTAGAGTTTACAGAAAATGGCCAGAAAAAGAAATGATATCCAGTGAGAGGCATTTCTCTGGGTGAAAATGCCAAGAGGTCAGAGGAAAATGACTGATAGGAAGGCAACGGTAACTGAAACATCTGCTCACTACAACCAAGGTATGCAGAAGAGCATACCCATAACCCTTACCTTGAAGCAGGGTCAGTGTGTGTGTGTGTGTGTGTGTGTGTGTGTGTGTGTGTGTGTGTGTGTGTGTGTGTGTGTGTGTGTGTGTGTGTGTGTGCGTGTGTGTGCATGCGTGTGTGTCCAGATATAGAGCAAAATCTCTTTCCAGCACCTTGTTGAATCTGAGCCATAAAGAATTAGGTCAGTTCTCAATGCAAAATGAGTCCAAACTGGTACTACCAAAGTGTACCTAATAATATGTCAAGTGATTTTGTAACCATGGGAATATACATTCAAGTCAAATACAAGTTTCAACCTCTTTCCACACAAATGAAGATGATACACAAAGGATTTTTCCTCTGGTTTCCCATATCCACCACTTCCCACTATAACAGTTTTCTCTCCTCTCTACCCCCATCCCCCAGCCCTCTCCTGAGAGACAGTTAGAAAATATGCAGGCAGATCAGGCATAAAGGCAGATGGTGAGAGCAGAGAGAGAGAGAGAGAGATAAAGCAAAAAAGAGGGATGGAAAGAGAGAGAACGGGAGAAAGAGAGTGATAGGCACATAGAAAGAGAGAAGCTATGGCCACAGGCAGGCCATGGCCAATCAAGTGAAAAAGAGAACAGCTCACCCTAGCAGACCAGCTGAGCTCCTCCACAGTCTCATCTACAACAACTGTAAATACAGCACTACAGTGTAGAGCTGACAAATGTTTTTTTTCCTGTATATGAAGTAAATAAAAGAATAAAATATGAAAAAAAACTCTCATTCCTCTCAGATTTATGAACTAATTCAGGAGTAGTGATATTTAACACGGCTTACCAGCGGCCAAGTTCATATTCTGAATTCTGTAATCGCCAAGAGGACTATTAAAGATTTACAAACAGTTACAGGATTTCATCGCTGGACCAACAGTTAATCCTTAAGTAAATCAATTGATTGTTTAATAATGGATGGTATATATTTTGGAAGGGGAGCAGTTGAAGATTGTTAATGCTCCAGAGGCTACATTTCTTTGCAAAATTGTATCTCTGCAATAAAAGCTCCTTTAACTCCTGCTCGCACTCGGCAGAACTGAAATGCAAACAAAGATCAGCAGATATTGATTAAAGAGTGTTTGGATTAAAGGTGGAGAAACTACACAAACCATTGTGCTGGAGTCGGATAAAACTGCTTCTCCCCAACACTACTTCACCTAAGAACAACAGTGACAGTGAATCTCTCAGTAGAGGCTTCACTCTCCTTCTTGTGAACGCCAGACTCTGTGACCTAAAAACTAGGCTCTATCAAGAAGCTTAATTTAGACATTGCTTCAAGTTGTCCTATTTAAACCATCTCATCATTACTGATAAAATGGCTTGCACACATGTGTATGCACGAGCGCACACACTTATACACACACACACACACAAAGCACATAGAGAACAAGCAGCCTATGCCAAGAGTGAATCAAACCAATACTGGACCTGTTTAAGAAGATTGTCCTGGTGGCGCCCCATGGTACTAGCTGAGTGCCTCCTCTGCATCATTAACGTTCAGCTCGAAGAGAGCCACTCACTCGTGATATTCGCAACAAGATTCCTGGAGAAGTCAACAGCTTTATGCTGTCCTCACTTCCTTAAACCTTAATTCAAATGTCACAGTAAGTGACACATAAGAGTCTCAATCCAAAGCAACTGACATTTCAACAATGTAGCCCACAAACACTTCCTCGCACTTCCTCGTCTCCTTTCCGCTGCTGCTGCTTCATGAGCCCCCCCCCCATCATCTCACCCGCCCCTGCTTCCACACATCTACCAATTGAAAACTGGTTCACTGGTGGTTCAGGGATGACAAAACCTGCAGCACATAGAAATCAGCTATATTGAAAATACTTGGTTGCTAGGACACATTGGGGCAAAGATCAAAGTGATTCATCTATGGACCATAAAATAGTTGTTTGGGGTTCAGTTGGCCACAGTTATACTACGCCTTCTACTTGTCAAGGGTTTCCTGTGATAGCAGATGATGCATGACAACCAAACAGTGGGTAATGTGTGTTATCAGAAAAGCACTCTCAGCATCAGGACACTGAGGTACATATTGATTCATTAAAAGTCTGTTAACATGGTTGGTGTTGGCTAAAGCTGGAATTACATGTCAACTGTGGGAAAAAAAACAGATGATTTAGCTACTATATAAAAAATGCAAATAAATCACCACAGTATGGAGAGAGCCACACTTTCTGAAAAGACCATATTGACTTCAAAATATGGGAATCTTAAAAAGTTAGAGGCCCCTTTCCAAGGATGACGCTTCTTAGCATTCATCAGATTTTACTTTGTAGTTTTCTATGTATTATCGTAGGATCTGTCCCTCACAATATAAAGCACCTTGAGGCAACTGTTATTGTGATTTAGTAGTATATAAATATGAAATTGCACATTGCTCTGTCAAAATTCTTCCTACGGGAATGTTTGAGAGCTAAGTTAATGTGATATAATACCACTATGTTACAGTACTGTGCAAAAGTCTTGAGCCACCACTCTTTTCTTTTGCTAGGAAAATGGGAAATTGGTGCAATGATTTATTAAAACTTGTAAACATACTAGCATAAAAACTAGCTTTTATTTCATTAGTTTTGTTACCTGGCTGAGATCAATTCCCAATCAAAACCTGAAATATTATTATTAAGACAATAATAACAACAGTGCAAACGTGCCCCACTAACATATCACTGGAGAGACAGAAGTGAGTCAAACATGAATAGGAATGTGCTGAAATGTCTTGAGTGTATTAAAACAGATTATTTAAGACTGGACAGCTTGCACAGTCAGCTGAGCAGGAACAAAAAGAGTTTAATGTTATGAAAATAAAGATCTGCTTTGAAGCTATTTTGATATTCAGCAAATCTTCAGATTAGAAGAGGAAATTTTGCCAAAGACACACATCCTTTTTTGCCCTTTCCCTCTGGGCTGCATTGACCCAGAATCCGTCCAGGGCTGTCTTGTGGTCCCAATCTGGATGGCACATAATCTGCAGATAAAAGCTAACGAACAGAAGCTGCTCTCAAAGATCATTCTACTTAAACTATAGAGTGCTATCTGGGCGCATAACATCATCTCTCTTGTTCTACGGTCCCTCCTTTGCTTACCACTCCTCTCTTCCTTTTTCCCATCTAAAAATAAACAAGAGCAGGCACAGCTGATAAACAAAAAGAAAAAGACACGTGCACCCTTAATGCTGGAGGGCTGATCTACATTTGCTTCTCTTCAGCTCTCTCCCACCACCATCCTGTATCTGTACCCTCTATGAAGTTATTTTTTAAGACTTCCTTCAATAAGGTAAAAAGAGTAATTCAGGTAAACACACTGATAACAACCTTGAAAAGGTTAATGCTTAAAACGACAGCGTCTTTAACAGAGCATGGCTGCCTACTCATCATTCTAGACATTGTGCTGATTCAAAAGATGACCAGTAGGGGGATTTCTCAAAATGTACAGGTAGTTTGAAATTACATTAGAGAACTAGTGGCCCCAGATGGAAGCAAGATGTAACTGTTTGGCACTTCAACAAAGAACAGAAACTGTCCATTTTGAGTATTTCTAATTATACTTCTCTGACCTACATTCCACGATGCTGAAAGCTGGTGAACTGGTAAAGAATTTTTTAACGTTTAAATTTAACATCAAGAATTAAGCACAAGAATTCTGTGTGATTCTCTAAATAGTTTAACTTAAAGTTGCAACCACTGCAATTTTAACTTCACGTAATGGTAGAAAAATACATGCACATAGAAACCAGGACAAAACAAGCCAATGATAAATGTAAAAAGAAGCAACGACTTGCACACTTTGGGGCGAAGCTATCATCAGTTTTTGTTCTTGAACAGCTGTTCAGGACAGTAGTAGTAGTATTAGCAGTACAGATGGATGCATGTGTTTGAAAAAGGGCAATGTAGAATTGAAAATAATTTAAAATACATCTGAATAAAGTTCTTTAGATTTATGTAAAGGTTGTACCTTTGTGTTCTAGGTATGTCTTTATTTATAACAGTCAAATCATTCAAACTAGTGACACTGCGTATACCAGTGATACTCCCTCTAAAATTAAAGGTAATTTTTTTTTAATAGGAAAAAAAGAATGCTGTACTTATAAACATATTTTGATTAGTGTGTAATTATGTCTTCCAACAAAATGTGATCTCATAAACTAATGAATTCATTAAAAATACATAAGAGTGAGCGCTGGTTTGTGGAACATGCCATGTTGTATTTTACCTATGCGCCTAGAGACAAGGTGCATACACAGTACGCTTTATAAATTACTTTTAATTTAAAGATCACAAAGAATCCTTTCAAATTATATATGACCAGTTAACATTTATTAAATGTACATTTTCTACAATAAGATAGACAAAACAGAGAAAACCCAAACAAACATATGACTCCTTGTGAGCAAGTGCTTTGGTGACAGTGGGAAGGAAAAACTCCTTTTTAACAGAAAGAAACCTCTAGCAGAACAAGACTCAGGGAGGGGAGGCCAACTGCCTCAACATTGTGCCAACTAATGTTAGGCTCTCCTAAAAATCTCAGTTTCTGTCTGAAAACTGTAACAGTGGCAAAAACAGCAGCGAATATACAAGAATACTGTTCCTGGTAAACCCATAACCACATTGTTTCAACACTTTAGGCAAAAATACACCATTGACTATAACTAGGCTATGAAGGTGCTGAACCCAGCACATGGCTGTAGCACTCACTACTGTTTTCCATATGAGGAGAAGAGCAAAGAGTGGATGGAACTCATTGATCTGGGTCAATGGTGGTAACCACTTAAGGAAATGGTTCAAAAGCTTGACCCAAGTTACAACACACCAGGTAAAAAATTCATATTTTTCAATTACATATTGATCTAAAGTTTTAAACAGTTATTCGGTCTGTTTACTTAATATTTCCATTAAAACTACTACCTAGGCTACTTCTGGACTTATGCTGTATTACTGTATATCTTCTGTCCTTACTATTACACTATGAATCTGCTGCTGCTGCTGGTAACTCATGGCACTAGAGGTCCGCCGTCAATAACATAGCTTACTGGAAAAGAAGTATGGAAAATGCCCCTAATGTTGTGTGGACTAATGAATGCTGCTGCCTGAAAGCTGCATCCACTACTAAAATGTTCAATATTTTTTTCTCTGTCATCATATGTATAGACATAGACATAAACGTTATTAACCCCACACTGGGGAAAAGTCATAAGACAATGTGAATTAGAGCTATAAGAAAAAATAAAAATTAAAAACACAAATAAACAAAAAAATAGTGTACAAATAAAAAAGCCAAAAACTTTAATAATAGTAATTTACACTATTTACAATTTATGTTTTACAATTTGACATCATATCATTACATACTCAGGGCTATACCATACACCCCCAGGTTACACAACATTTTTAATGTTTAAATGTTTGACTTGCCTGCATAAAGGCAATGTGCATCATGTTTCTTGTGCAACATTAGGTCAATTTAATTATTATTAACAATAACTGTTAACTGATAACTGGTCCCAGGCCTAGTATGCATGCTTGTGTGTGTCTGTGAGTGTACGTCTGTTTGTACGCTGATTTCATCAAATGTGATGTCCTGACAGTGCAACCGTCATCCACTGGAGATGACTTTGCATCTTGAATGGCAGATGAGATAATCTGCCTAATACAGTGGATTTGTTTAATGTGAGCCCCTGAGGATGGGAAGGCGGTTACGTCACAAAATGAAAAAGCAGGAAAGCTGAATTACATGTAACTCTTTATACATATATACACTGCATATATAGCTATTTAAATGCATTGCATTCCTTTCTTTATTAGTGAAATGTTTGTTTTAGAGATAAGGCATTAAAATAGAGCCGCATTATAGCAGAAATCAAAGAAATCCAAAGCATTTCAGCATCCATATTTACCACAGGCCATTAAACCTTCCTCTGTGGTCAGCTGTCCCTTGACAGCCTCCAATTACAGCTCATGTACACTTGTGCTGTCAAGTCTATAAGAGGCCAGGAAAATCACAGCGGTCTAATGTACTCCTGAGCCTCATAAACTCTGACAGCTCCATTATTTAGTCTTAATTAAACTTTTAGTTATTTCACTGACACAAACTGAAAAGTCAACATCATATGTACGAAGGGATGGTGCATCTACACACACACACACACACACACACACACACCAGTCTAATTTTGCTGGGTCGCCTGGCACATGCATCATCACACTGTGGTCTGCAGGGGGAGCTCTTTTTTCTGACTTACTACTATCAGCATAATGTTTGCTCTGATGTCTATGGAAGCCCGTTTCCGCCACTAAATAAAAACAAAACAGCTAGTATCCATAACTCGAAATTTCGAGTTACTTTTCTCAAAATTTCGAGTTAGCTCTGCCAATCAAAAATATACGTGAATGAGGTCGCTTTCTTGTTACCCAGAAGCATATGGCACAGAGGACCGCGCACTCAAAAACGGATCCCAACAAATTGGCGCTTTCGCGAGTACGTTTGCTGATAGTAACACCATGTGATTCAGCTAATAACACAGGGATTTCATCATTTGTGAAGCCAGGCTGAAAACACTCAGCAATCTGTGCATTCACGACTGGATGTAATACCGGTAGCTTAGCTGTAGCATTTGTAGCTGAGGGCTTCAGCTTCCGGGTAACAAGGAAATGACATCATTCACGTAGATTACTGATTGGCAGCGCTAACTCGAAATTTCGAGTTGCTTTTCTCAAAATTTTGAGTCAATAAATCGAAATTTCGAGTTAATATGTCGAAATTTCGAGAAAGTAACTCGAAATTTCGAGAAAATAACTCGGAATTTTGAGAAAATAACTCGGAATTTCGAGAAAATAACTCGAAATTTTGAGTTATGGATCCTTTTTTTTTTTTTTTAGTGGCGGAAACAGGCTTCCATAGATGTCTAATGCAGTTTGCAGGTGTAATTTTTTTGCTTCTCTTGAGCTATATCAAAGATACATTTCTGTTGCTTTGTGACAGACAATAAAGGTGTTCTATTCTATTCTATTTCAGTCTATTTTAGGTTTTCTGATATACGCAGAACATAAAATTGATTCCATATTTTTTTAAGTCTGTGATTTTCAAAGAAGATGCAAAGAAGATATTTAAAAAGGATCTCTACAGTTTGGGCCATTTTCAACATTTTGATATTTAACAATAACATAGATATAATAACATAATAATTTTAGTGGTGTAACTTTAATGAATGTAAAAACAAACATTAATACACAGAGAAGGAAAGAAGCAGACCAGGTCCCATAGAGACAATAGGATCACACACTTGTCCGCGGTTGACTTCAGGACCACAGATATCAAACCTCACTGCACCTAAAGCTGGGCTACATTTAAAAACTGTTAAACTTACAAAGGCAGCACTTCTATAGAACACTAGTCTTTGACACCATCAGACTGATAAATACTCAGCTACACAGAACATAAATGTTCTATAACTGCATGAATCTCTGAAAACACAACAGGGTAGGAAAGAAATTTAAAAAAAACTGCAATGTTTGTTCAAGCCAAAAAGAAAAAAAAACTGGACTATAGACTATAATTGGAATCTTTATATGTTGCATACTATAGTATCTGATCTTTATCTACTGCCTGTCTATGGCAGGTAGCTCAGTCTTGGTCTCATCTGTCATCACAGCAAAGACACAGTCATAATCTGTTATTATCTGTTTGGTATAGTTTGGTACCTTTAGTCTCCCTTTGCTTGTATAGAATTTACTTTAAAAAATGTAAAACTCTGCTGTGGAAAACCAGAAAAGAACAGCTGTTAGTCACACATTAAAACTTTGCCTAAAACTTAAATTAGACTAGATATTGTACTTTGATATTTATATTACAAATGGGTTTTGTTAATCTTAACTGCTCCTGAAGTTCTGTTCTGTATTATCGATCCAATTATTATGACAAGAAAAACTATGTTCACATGATGACCTACTTCTTATTGAAAACAATATCTGAAAGCTAAAAATAACAACAGCAGTCGCACAGGGTTGAAAAACACTCTCTTGTTTTGTCTGTGAAGGTTCTCAGTCATCCAGGTCATCGTAGTCAAAGGAGCTTGCAAAGAAAAGCGTCTGGACTTCTTTAAGTTACTTGAAGACGTTTCACCTCTCATCCTCTCTTGTTTTGCATAAAACACATTTTAGTCAACCACAGGAAAAACATGGAAACGACATCTGTGTTTTTTCTGGTGCTCACGCTGGCAGTGTGAAAGCAGTTAGGTTAGTTTACAAGAGTTAAAAAATCTTATTCTAAAACACTAAGCAGCAGGCTGTGTGAGCCTGTGCATGTTATGTCACATAATAACAAATGACAATTAGGGCTAAAGGAGCATGGATTTCATCTTGCCCACCTACACACTTGCACACTCGCAAAGACACATGTACAAACGGGTTAACGTGTGCACTGACAAACACATAAACACACATGCCCGGTGTCACGACTCAAACACTCCACTCCTCAGCAACCCAGCAAGCTAGACCAAAACCCCTACTGACAAGCAACTGTTCTTACTAGAGCCCAGCTGAGACAGAAGGAGGGAAATGCATTACACATAGCCAACATGAAGAGAGAGACAGAGTGGGAATTAAAGGACAGAAATAATTCCTATTTCATTTTATCTCAGTAAGCTTCTGAGATAACTGATGTGATATATATATATATATATATATATATATATATATATATATATATATATATATATATATATATATATATATATATATATATATATATATATTTGTATACTCATTTCCATATCTCTCTGTCTTTACATATATATATATATATAGACAGAGAGATATGGAAATGAGTATACAAATTCACTAAAACAACTATTCTTAGAAATGTACATGTGGTCAACTCTGGTTGCGAAGTACTAGCAAGCAATCTTTTCAAGTTTCAAGTTGTAATATGGTGCACTGGTTACCAACTTTCTATTGTTGTGCTTATATTCAACTCATGAGTAAGTTGAGAGATATTTTTGTTATTTCTTTTAATATACTTAGATAAGCCTTGTGACTTAGAAACGAAGCAATTGGTTACACAAGTATGCTTGTGTCTTGTGTCTATATATTATTAAAGACAAACTTTCAGTGTAATTGATGCCTTTCTTTCCAATAATAAATGAAATGGCACTATAGCAAAGTTTCTTAAGAATAGCTGCTGCAGTTGGAGCATATGCTGTAAAATATGACCATAATCCAGCAGAATGATTAGTTATGATATGCTTTTCTATTTTCAAAAAACAATAATTTCTTAACATGAGGTCTGATTTGTTTGTAAGTTTGGATTGTATCTATTAGATTGATACATTTAGTATATCATTTAGTATATTTATGGGACTGGGAATATAAATTTTGAAAGGTTTTGTAACTGTGAGCATTTCACAAGTACGTGACTCTGCACCTCGCCTTAGACTGGAAACATTTTTAAATTAAACAGGTAGGTGTGCAGGTGATCAAAAGCAAATCTGTGTAAAACATAAAACCTTGGTTTGTAAAAATGATACTGTCAGCCTAAATATGGACATAACAGAGCTGAGTTAGAAAATAAATATAACTTATGTAGAGATTGCATGGTAAGATTTATATTTATCCTTGGTGTAGCAAAAAAAAATCTTTGCAGAATACCCTTTTAAAAGTCACTAATTCCCTGTTGTAGCACTTGAGTTTGTTAGGCTTCTGGTACTGGCCTCTCATTAAGGTAAGTTCTCTGTCATATTGTTGCTCAGTATCATAATTTTGTTATATTTCACAACATGCAGTGAAAGCAGTCTACATTTTCTATAAAAACTGGTTCATTTTGACCGGGAGAATTCCATTTTACCCCCTGAACACAGCTAGCTAGCCAGATGGAACTGGCAAAGCTGCATGTGCATGCATGGTTTGCATGTGTGTGGTTATGACAGTGTGTGTGTGAGTGAGGGAGAGAGATGGGGCTCCTGGGCTGGATAACGATGACTCATCCATCCATCCACCCACCCACCCACCCACACCGCACGCACGCACACACACACACACACACACGTGAATTCAGACATGCACTCGTTACCGTCATCACTCAAAACCCTGTTAGCGGCGCTCACTGATGCTAATTGTTCCCAATCAGCACATCAGGGGTCCTGTCAATGCACTGTGAAACCAGACCACGCCAATGATTGCTTATTGATTTTATTACAGGCTGACGTCATTCTGTCAAGCAAGAGTTTGTGTGTCAGCAAGCAGATGTTTGATGGACTTAATATGGAGCACAACTCTGAAGGTGTTAAAAAAAAGATTAAAATGATTAAAAGGAATTTGTCAAAACGCTTTAATAAATTTGAAAAAGCAACACTAAGAGTGGAGACCAGCTTGGTATAGCTATACTTATTAACAGAAAATTATGATGCCGATCCGCCCAATGCATGTTGCAAAAAAGCTGCAAAAAAGGTAGTGGTATGGGGAAAATTGTCAGGTAGCTTCCCATAGTAATATTTAACACTTGTGTAACTTTAAATTTGAGTAGTGAGATTACAGTATTGAAGTTGGCAGGTGTTAACAAATAGAACTCACAGAAAACAAAAAACACTTGTTTACTTCTACTTTCCCTCACTGGTTAGTTGCTGGTTGGGTTTAAGTCCCACAATACACCCAAAACCCAGAAATGAGCTAAAATGCAACACTTTATGAATGAGTTCAGCCTAATTACTAACAAGGATGATTTCAAAAGACAACTTGTGGATATTGTTAAGATGATTTGTTTTTATGAAGAACACTGGTTTTAGTCCTTTGATGTACTGGTAAGCAGTCCAGGGTATGCCTCCACTCTCTCCTAATTTGACCACTGAGATAGATTTTTCGTCCATGTTGACCAGATAACATCCCACAGTTACTGCAGATTTTTCGGCTGCTCCATGTTTATTTTCCCTTATATCACATTTCAAAGGTGCTCTGTTGGATTGGGATCTGGTGACTGTGGAGGTCATTTGAATAGAGTGACCTCATTGTCATGTTCAAGAAACTGAGATGATTTGAGATAATGTGTTATCCTGCTAGAAACAGCCAACAGAAGATTAGTACACTGTGGTGGAATGGACACGGTCAACAACAATACTCAGGCAGGCTGTGACATTTCAGCTCATTTGGTAATAAGGGGCCCAAAGTGTGCCAAAAATATCTCCCACACTCTTACACCCCAACAAACAACAAATTAAACCGTAGATCTAAGGCAAGATGGATCCATGTTTTGTTTTGTTTTGTTGCAGTTTATGCCAAATTCTGACCCATAATTTTCTGTGAACTATATCGCAGCCAAACGTATTAGTTCTTATTATCAGTTCATTCTTGTCTATCCTGTTGTCCCCGTGCATGGATTGTGCTGATGACAGCCACTAATATAGCCGAATGGTAGTCTTAGAGTGCTTCTGTGTTTCAAAGTGGAGTTGCATGACTAAGCCTTTGCATGTACTGTCAAGTAAATGCATGTATGCATCTGTCAGCAAGTACAGATTTGTACTGCTTGTATTTCTAGTCACCTTTGCATCTTTGACACATGAACTTCTGTTGTGGTTTTGTAGTTTTCCAGTTCAAAAAGGTTTTTTGCCTTTGCCTTCAGAACGTCATGACAGTGTGACTACCTGACAGAAAATGAAAATGAATCCACATTTTTGCACAGATTTGGCCTTTAATCTAAACTTTTGATCAGCTGTAAAACAGCCTTGTGGTAAGGACCCGACGCACACACTGGATTTCATGCACTATAGGTTAGTTTTTATTTTTGTTTAAGCAACTGTATTTTGACGTTCCGGCACCAGTCGCACAGGAACAGCTGCTTCCTCCTCCTCCTCTCAGTCCCCCCCCCCCCCGTCACTATTTAAACATACAGAGAAGAAGAAGATGATCACCTCGAGCAGTCACACCTGCCCTCTCTGCCATACATGGGTATCGCCTTGAGAGCTCACTGTAGCGCCCCTCAGCTGCAGCAGGCCAGAGACCACACCCCTGCCACAAGCCTGTTTCAGTTTAAGTGTTGTTTTCAAGAAACTACATGCTCAAAAAATGCTTTGTCCCACTCCTATTTCTTCTTGTTGCAACCTTGTTAAGATCCAACCATGCAAAATATGATTTTTTGCCATTTTTCAGGTGGTCTTAAAACTTTTGATCATGACTGTACAACACAATCATGTATTAAGGAGCTATGTTAGCACTGAAACTTAGCAACTGTATTGCAGAGGCTCAGGAGATGGAGCATGGTGTGTATTAATTGGAAGGTTGGTGGTTTCCTTAACTTTATCCTTAACTTCCTGTCTGACAGACGCCAAGTGGTCAGACTGGACAGCATCACCTCATCCCCCATCACACTGAACACTGGTGCTCCACAGGGGTGTGTACTGAGCCCTCTCCTGTACTCACTCTACACCTACGACTGCACGGCCACTAACAACTCCAACATCATTATGAAGTTTGCAGACGACACTACAGTGGTGGGTCTTATCACCAAAGGTGATGAGACGGCTTACAGGGAGGAGGTCAATGCCCTGACCCACTGGTGTCAAGACAACCATCTCACCCTCAACGTCGCAAAGACAAAGGAGTTGATAGTGGACTTCCGGAGGTGCAGAGAAGTACACACCCCCATCACCATCAACGGCGCTGCTGTGGAGAGAGTGAGCAGCTTCTGGTTCCTTGGTGTACATCTGGCTGAGGATCTTACGTGGTCAGGACACATAAACAAAACAGTGAAGAAGGCGCAGCAGCGCTTCTTCTTTCTCAGGAGACTGAAAAGATTCGGCATGAGCCCCCGCATCCTCAGAACCTTCTATCGCTGTGCCATTGAGAGCATCCTCACTGGATTCATCACCACCTGGTATGGCAACAGCACTGCTTACAACCGCAAAGCTCTCCAGAGAGTAGTGCGGTGTTCTGAACGGATAATTGGAGGTGAGCTTCCCTCCCTCCGGGACATCTACAGGAAGCGGTGCCTGAGGAAAGCGGGGACGATCATCAAGGACTCCAGTCACCCCAGCCATAAACTGTTCAGACTACTTCCATCAGGAAGGAGGTTCTGCAGTATCCGGTCCCGTACCAGCAGACTGAGAGACAGCTTTTTCCACCAGGCCATCAGACGGCTGAACACTTCATAGACACCTCACCTTCACTACTGGAACTTCAACATTATGCACTCCATACTGTATATAAATGCCACTTGTTTTCCACATGTCCAACTACCAACTTCTGTATATTTTATTTGTTTGTTTACTCTATTTAATTTGTAAAATATGTATACACACACACACGTAGATATACATATTTAGTATACACATTCAGTAATATGCATACACTCTTATATTGTACATATATTTATTCATATAATTCTCAGATTTAGCCATTCTTATATTTTGCTTGTTCTTATGGTATTGTATTTTTGCACACCTCTGTTGCTTGTGATGCTCGCACACAAGAATTTCACTCGCATGTACTGTACCAGTGTACCTCCACATGTGATGTGACAATAAAAGTGATTTGATTTGATTTGGTTTGATCCATGTGTCCTTAAGCTTGCATGTTGAAGTATCCTTAGGCAACTTAACCCAGAACTAATTTATCAATAAGAGTGTGAGGGTGTCCATGTTAGGTTAAAAGTGCTCAGGTATAGAAAAACGTATGAATGTGTGAACGCGGGTTGTAGTACGAAAGCACTTTGAGTGCTGATACTGAGTAGAAAAGTCCTATATACAAAAGTCAATTTAACTCCATTTTTTATTTTCTTGAGTTAAATTTTATATATATGTAGTGCCAAATCACAACAAAAGCTGCTTTATATTGTAAGGTAAAGCACTTGGCGATAGTGGGAAGAAAAATCTTTTTTTAACAGGAAGAACATTCAGACAGAACGACGCTCAGGGCGGGGCAGCCATCTCCAACAGTTTTGAGATCCAGTAAACTAGTGAAAAACAAACATAAACAAGAATAAAGAGAAATAATATAAGATGGATGATAAATTAATGTATAAAGAAGTCAATAACAGTCGTCCTGTGCATTCATGTAACTGCACAGTCTACTGTCATCTTTACTTCACTGAGAAAGCTGCATCACGCACAAATAAGTCGCCATGCATGCATAAATACTCCTCCACAAAAACATACAAACCATTTCATCCTAGTCTTCCTCCTCCTTCCCTACTTCCCTCCAAGGCTCCATGGCTAAGTGAAGTGCTTTTCCCCTGTGTTGTTGTACCCATGTTAGGCTACTGACGCCAGCTTGTCATTCGCTCCTCCTATTACTGTGAGAGGTGAGTGCGTCACGCTCGTGCAACCCACTTCTCTCTGTCAGCTTTCTGCTCTTGCTGATAGACACTGACATTGTCGGGCGTGAGCATTTCAGGCTGGGTCCCATGGGAATAGCATGAGCATTCAGACACTGGTCTTCCATTTGACGCTGCATGCATAACGACTTACATCCCGTTTTGCATTTGTTCTTTGGGAAGTTTTGTTCTTCAATGATATTTTTTAAAGACGATAACCAGAGCAAGTTCATACAATCAGGACTCAGTCACTGAATTGCTTCTTGAATGAGACTGGTGAGAAGGTAGTAGAGAAGGAAAAAGTGGGTGGAGAATAAAGGGAGAGGAAGCAAGAGACATGTATTAAGGAAAAAAGAAAAAGAAGAAGAAAAAATAAAATACATGAACATTAAAATGAGATTAATCATACAGAAACCAAACAGGCCAGAAATGTACTCCATGCATGTGTGTTTGTCTGACTGAGCAATCAAATCAGGAAGAAACAGCAAAGCAGACAGTGTGTGTCTGTATATGTAGTGCTGTCCTCTGAACATATCACAGCCCAACCCCTTCATCTGCTCTTCAGATGAGAACCAAGGGCTCACTTTGTGATGGTTTACCACATCTCTCTGAAAAAAATGTCTATAAATAGTATCCAGGTATTTATGAATATTTAAACCTAACTGATGAAAGGAATGTACAATCTGGTCAATACAATCTGTGTTTGGTAGCGTCCCAATCCACCGTCTGCACAGCTCCACCCATAGATTAAATTGAATTCATGATGTGAAGCAATCCCATGATTAGCTGGGCATATAGTTATCTGGATAAAACACCTGTCACATCAGCTCAGGTCTAAAAGCTGTCTTCACAAGTCTCGGTGCCCAGTTTTTGCTCTAATTTGAATCTGAAAGATATGATTGGAAGCAAAGATTTGTATCTCAGAAACTTCGTTAAGGATATCTTGTTTTTCCACTCACCACTATTCTTTTGTGTACACGTGTCAAAATCACTTTTTAATAGTTCAAGTGTAACTGAAATGCTTGGATAGTGCTTTTATCTGCAAGTATTTTATTTTTTTTTTTATTTATTTTAGATTTCCCTTAGAGCAGAGCACTGTTCAACAAGATCTTGTGCAAGTTACAGGTTTACTCCAACCACAGCCTGTAGCCTGTAGCCTGTAGAACGCTGGTTTAAGTTGATCATATCATATCAAATTTATTTGTTTAGCACATTTAAAGACCAAAGTACACCAAAGTGCTTTCCAGTAAAACCATGATACAGATAAAATCACTATATAAAATATAAACTACAGATATAAAATTGTTACATAATATAAATGCAAAGCCAGATGAAAATCCCACTAGTTAGCCTCGAATGGCAGGTTAAACAAGAGACGTGATTTAAAAGATTGAATAGAATCTGATGCCCGAATGTCTAGAGGAAGATTATTCCATAATTTGGGTGTGGCAATGGCAAAGGCACAGTCTCCTCTAGTCTTCAGCCGAGACCTAGGTTGCACTAATAGCAGTTGACCCGATGATCATAGTGCTCTCTTAGGGCTATACAGACAGAGGAGATCAGCTAAGTAATCAGGTGCCATATTATTTAGAATTTTGTAAGTAAACAATAAGATTTTAAAATGTTTGAGAGCAGAATCAGGACTTATATCATCAGCTCCTATTGGAAAGAAAGCCTCATTGGACAAGATACTGGCCATAACAACAGCAAACTACACTTCATACAGCAGGGGTGTCAAACTCCAGGCCTCCAGGCCTGGAGCTGCAGGCTTTAGATCTCACCCAGGGTCAACACACAACACAACTTCAAGACATGTTGAGGAGGTAATTTAGCCATTTAAATCAGCTGTCTTGGATCAAGGACACATCTAAAACCTGCAGGACACTGGCCCTCGAGGCCTGGAGTTCGACACCTGTGTCATACAGGGTAGCGTGCATGCTGCAACTGAACTTTAAGAATAAAAAACAAAGAGTGTCTTTTTGATGACAAATTCTTTACCATTACTCTGAAGAGGGCAGCTTATGTCAGAGATAATAACATAAAACAGGGGTCGGCAACCTTTTTGATGATGAGTGCCGTCTAAAATTTCCTCAGAAGTCAATGTGCCATATGATTGCATTAGCAATAAATTTAATAACACACTACATGAACAGTTACACACTATATAAAACAACTTTACAGAATTATATTTGTTCACAGATGTTGGCAGCTGTCAGCGAATAATTATCAGCTATCTTGAAACAAAAAAAAAGACACTTTTTATCCATAACAGCAAATGAACTGTACAACAGAAAATGCAAATGCTATTTATGGTATCCTCACAACAATGAAAACAAACGCTGTTGTGACAGTGATGTACACTGTCTTGTTGGTATATGTATGATTTCTATACATTTTACATCAGATAAAAACTTTGGTTGTAAAATTCAGATAATTATTTATTAAAAGCGAGACATTTTAAATGAGAATAAGAAAGAAAAGTATTTCTTTGTGCCCCCCTTTCCCTGTCAATGCCCTACCTGGGCCCCTGGCAAAACTTTGCTAGACCCGCCCCTGCACAGTTACCAGCTGTCAGCTACTTAGAAAAGGGTCCTGGTGTTATTTGTCTCTCAGAAACAGTTCATAACTTCAACTCATTCATGTCACCTAAAAGGTAAACCTGTTTCTCCATCACCTGTTCAGCTCTGATGATTCAGTAAGGACATCTCCTGGTTTCATCTGCATGTTTCCCTCTCACCACATATCCAAACCGATATCATGACCAGAAGCTTTTACAGCTGTGGCTCCAGCAAACCTCTGCTGATACTAGAAATTAATATTAAATAAATTCTAACAACAGCTGATCAAGCTTAAACGTGCTGCTGTTGTTTTTCCGCTGGTTTCCTCTTTCTGGCGCAAAGTGGGCGATAAACAAACAAGAGAGAAAAGCCGATCAGCTGATCATTGATCAGTTTCATGATTGAAGTAACAACAGGAGAGGGAGGGGAGAGAATGAGAGAAGAAGAGGCAGCTGACAGCGTAAAGACGCAGAATAACTCCAGCTTTGTGTCTTTTTTTCATTCTAGCTGAAGTACGGGACAAACTGTTCCTTTTCAGCTCAATATGGAACGCGTAATATTTTCTCTGAATACGAGATGATTCCATTTTATATGGGGAGGGTTGGCAACTCTACTAACTAACCTTATGAATACAATAAAGTTCACTATCAGTAACATCATAGCACCCACCCAGCAGTATATAAACTCTGTCATGCTAGCTAGTACGCAGTACGAGTTATTGTAACTGACTGTAAAAAGTCAGCACAACGAAAATAAACTCCACCTGAACTTGGTTTATATCTGACCCAGATAGACTGCAGGTCATAACTTCTTACCTGAAGTTCAGTTCACCTGACACTTGAGTTATTTTTACACGTCGGCCAGCATCTGGCCAATCCACCACCTTTCATTGTTTATATCGTTACAAAAGACGAAACAACAAACAAACAAACAAACAAACAAAAATCATCGACCCATAAAAACAAAAAATCACATCGGTCCACCGGACAAATGCCCGGTATGCCCGATGGCCAGTCCAGCTATGGTCGTGCCATCAGTTAACCCTTCACGTGCCAGCTGTGGCACGCGTGCCACAGTTAACCCTTCACGTGCCAGCTGTGGCACGCGTGCCCAGGGTTGCCGACCCCTGACATAAAATATAAGATCATCAGATTGCCGACTGCCTGCATCTGAAGGCACACACAAAATTGTAGATATTGTATAAGATTGGCTGGCTCTGATATGTTGCATGAAACTGCATTTCCAAACAGTGATTTTAGCATGTAGTTTGATGTATGACACATCAACATAGAGAGTCTGCTATGGATTCAGTGTCTCCACCTCCCCTTTAAAAATTGTGACTATTCCCTATACCCTATTCTGACAGTGTATAGTCACTGTTCCCAACCTCTTGTGATACTGAAGAGGCATGCTACTGAACAAGGGCCAAAAATAGCCAGAACCCTTTAGCATCTAAAGACACAGCTCATCCAAAACCTGTCACTTAACCACCGATGAGCTCCTAACTCCTCTGGTAGAAATATGTGTAACGCTTTCCTTGAGAATTCAAACTTTAACTACTCCACAGAAGACATGGTGGTATGGATCAGAAGTTCCACAAAAAGCAATGCTTGAATATCATGTTCATCGTGGCCAAAGACCTCCAAGTATGGAATTCCTCCTAATCACCTATCAATATATTTCTTCAACGTTGCCCACATGAGTGCTGAAGTACCCCAATGGTAAAATCTCTACTAGTCCTTAGACAATTTCCTTTCCAGGATCTGACCTAAATTCTCCAAGAACTCCAAATACACTTAACTGCTGTTCATAGGTACACCAAGACTTAGAGCCTTCCTCTCATTTCCCCTTTATGTTCTCAGGGGAAAACGCCAACTCAGCAGAATTCAGTGAGGGATTTTTGAGAATTCCCAGAGCGGCCTAATGCTATAAGCAACTACTGTATGGAAAAGGATATTCCAAGGCATCTCTAAAATTTCGATTCCAGAACCAAGCGTGTATGTGGAGGCAACCTCAATATATATTAATTTAACTTCAGTTTGTTTATATATACCCAGATTGGGTATATGGTTAACATACCATATACCAAATCTGTGACGCCCTGTGTTGGCAGTTCATCTTCTGCTGCCAATTCTGTACAGATTTAAAACAGAAAACAACAACAAAGAGCAAGAGGTCAGAGTCGAACCAGACCACACAGCTCTAGATCTGCAACGTGTCTGGCCTCTGTTTTGATACACGGGGATGATTGTGAACTGTCAGAAGGCCAGAATCTGAGGTAAGACACAAGCAAACCCTCACACGTGCGCTCACACATACACATACAGACACACATAAGCAATGTCTTACATAACACAGTGAGTGATGGCAGCTGAGGACACAATAATACTGCCTTTGGCATTTGTCCTGTGAAAGTTGGACACAGAGGAAATCGGGTGAGTGGGAGAGAAAACTGAGGGACAGATTTTTAAAAAAGCCAATTGAAAGTGAAAGAAAGAGAGAAGATGGGGCAGAAAAGGGGTGAACGAAGACAAGATTAAAAAAAAAACAAGAAACAAGAAAATATTTGTTTGTTTGTTTTGCTACTACTGCCCATGGCCAGAGGCACAATACCCCAAGGGAAAATATGGCTTTATGTTAATATTGCAGCCCAGTCAAAGCCACCCTTATCACCCCCGGCATCAACTTCCGGAAAGAAACTGTAATGGGGTGCGAGGGAAAGAAATAATAACAACAGGAGCAAAACAAGAGTAAACATGAGAGCAGCTTTCCAATGCTGGGAATAGCTCCTGGACAGAAAATTAAATAAATGAATGATCATGCTGAGTATGCCTCTAAACTTGTATAGTAGGAGAGAGAGCTAATGACTAATGTAGCAATGAGATGTAAAGAAAGCTAATTGCAACTGCAGCATTGAAAGGTGGGAGAGTGTAGCAATGCAATTGAATAATGTAGTGCTATCTACTCTCGCTGAAGTTAAATGTGTGACAGTAACAGAATTGGTGTATAGGTTTAAGCGGGGGTTAAAGTGGGCTAGGAATGATCTGATAGGCAGGTTAATACATTATACTGCGTGTCCCTGTGGTGCGTTCATGGCGCGCATGTCAAAACTGTGTTCTCGTTACTTTTGCATCAATCTAACACTACTGAGGAGGACTGAGCATAAATGGACTAATGTCTTTTAAGTGGCAGGTAAATTTCAAATGCAACTGTTCAAACAGCTCCACAAAAATCACCAGATACAAATGCTTTCTCTGCTACTTGGCATATTATTGTGTCTTTGCAGCTAAATATACAGTTCGTCTATTTCCCGGGGAGGGAAAGAGTTATGTTTGACACACTCAGAGATGGACTACGATGTAAGAGAGAGAGAACAAGAGAGGAAAATGAGAGACTGTTTTTAAAGGAATGTAAATGCAATGCAGTATAACAATTTGTGTTATTCACAGATAACATGAAAAGCCAGGCAGTTCAGTGCAGATGAAAGTGGTAACAATCCAGTACTGTGGTGAAGTTTACAGTAATGCACTATGCTTGACTGGTACAGAGCAGGCTGTGGTGTGAGGTTACATCAAGGGTAGCAGCCATCAATTTAAATTTAAGGTAAGTATGCTGATTAGATTCTCTCACCAATTTCGACCTTTCATAACAGCTGTATAGTGTCTAGAGGTTGAAAATCAGGTTAACATGAAATCTCATATCATGTTGAATTCAGTTTGCTAAATCCACAAAGAGCAGAGCATCTTAGAGCAGCAGCAACATGGGCCTGCTCATCACAACCTGTATAGAAATTAAACTCTAATGGAGCTTACAATGCACATTATTATGTGACTTATTTCTAAGTGATTCTTTTCCACACGTTGCAGCCCCACACCCAATTTTTAAGCTCCTCCACCTGCCAAATCCCACTTTAACCCCTGGGTTTAGGTGGGTCTTCTTGCGCCTCTGTGGGAATAATAGGTGAGAGAGAAAGACTCTCAATTTCTTTTTCCAATTTTTTGTTTTTCTTTTAAAAAACAACAACAACAGCTTTTTATTAGCCTTTTAAACTGTTTCATGTGTAACATAATTAGTGAGCCAATGACATGTGTTAGCTTAAGGTTGTAGCTGTCCTTTGTAAAATAAGATCAAAAAATAAATAAATACACTACTACTACTGTTGATAATAATATTAACACAGTCATTGAAAGAAATGTTGGTCTATAACACAGATGTAACCAGACTACCAGACTGTTAACTAGGGAATCATGGACCATCAATGCAACCGTTTCCTTAAATTCTCATCTAACTTAGGAGTTCGGGCTGTGCTGAGGATAACTAGTAAGATGATATGATTGTGATCGTGTGCATGAGTGACAACAGCAAGATATAGTAAAAAGAGAAAACATTCTTTCAGTCAAATCTGAGAAATGGAGTTGCAGAATCTTTTTTTTTTTTTGTTTCCCAACTTTCAGCATCGATATCGTGACATTTATCACAATTTCAATAGCAAAGGTACAATGAATGTATGATGCAGAGAAGCAGAAACAAACATTCCTGCCTTGGATATTTTATTTATTTATTTATAGTTTTGCTTTTTGTTTTTTAATGATCATGAATTGGGGAAATCATCAAAAAGTGTATTTTGGTTAAACGTTAAGAGTCTTGTCATATATATTTGGTCAAAACAAGTCATAGCATAATTGGCTTAGCTTAAATTTCCATGTGCGTAAACTTTTTTTTTTTTTATCTAAATAAAATTTCTACCTAACTATAAATGACTATTTTTCTCATAGAAATTACTAAAATGTAAGTAATGTGATGTATTTCAGCTGTCTATTCAGCTGCAACGATTCATCGATGATGGCACAGTTCGGAGTCTGTTTGCACACCGCGAAGAAGCAAAGAGGCGGAGCCTCAGGTTGAGGGAAAGAAAATGTGTTTCTAACGTCCAAAACAGCAGCGATGTTCCTGTAATCACCATTAAAACCTTCACTGGTAAAAAGCGAGCGGGAATCCTTCACCAAAGCACCTAATCAACAAACTCCGACATGAAGAAAAGCAAACTTTGTGGCTGCTCAATCCACCGCTGTTTGTTTTACACAGCGTAAAATCTGCAGTAAGTCTCCAGATGTATTAAAATAAGCAGATGATAACTTTGTTTGATACCAGACTAGTTAAATTATAGAGCTTGCTGAAGGTTGAAGGCAGCTGTCCTATTTTATATGGAAGTATACCTGCAGCAAGCAGGGGTGAGTCTAAGGGGGGCATGGGGTGTACTAGACCACATGTATTTCAAGGCTTTCATAACATTTTTCCAGACTGAAATAATATAAGATATAGTATTAATTAAATTGCATTAATATTTAAAAATATAAAAATAAAATATTTTTTCATAATTGTTTCTAAAGTTTGGACACTGAATCATTGTTAGTTAGTTAGTGTCTACATCATCATAATGTCTTCAGCAGCACAAAAAATTGCCTGCTATTAATGTCAGAAAGCCTTCCAAGAAGAGTAAAGATACACCTTTATGCCTTAGTTTAGACTGCATATATATATATATATATATATATATATATATATATATAGATATATATAGATATAATATATGTGTGTGTGTGTGTACATACAGATATATATATATATATATATATATATATATGTATGTACACACACACACACATATATATATATATATGTACATACATATATCTCATTTTATTTGACTTTGACCTCTGACTGTACTGATTATTCATACATTTTTGCATTTAAATGTTTTTTTTTTAAATATTAAGTTCCAGTATGACATGTACATTCAATCATAGAGTTTAGAGTTTTTTGTTTTTTTGACATATGTTGTATGCAGTTAAACTTAAAAACATTCCAGTTTCTATACTGGAAACCAATGAGCAGTTCATTCTGAATGACCTGTGTTTTTTCTCTTAAATATTTATTGTTGCTGACTATAAGATGGAAGTATTTCTTATCTGATTACTCAGTTAATCGATGGGATCATCAATAGATTACTCGATTACTAAAATAATTCATAGCTGAAGCCCTACTACTGTGTATTTACATGACAGCTTGTTTTAATAAAACAGTGGGACTAACAAATAATATGCTTCCCACAAATATAGGCCTGATGTAATGTGCATTTACAATAAATAAGGCCCGATTCATTAATTAAGAAAATATTTCAGCAGCCCTGAAACTACCAATTAGTCCAATGCAAAAACTGTAAAGGAGGGGGAAAAAACAACAAACTTGGAGCTACATCCAGAAAGTGAAAAATTATAATGAAAATTATATTTGAAAAATATAATAAAGCTGCTCCATTAGTTTTCCACTGGTTAAAAAAGAAGGGGAAAAAAGGACTCATTACAAACTAAAATAAACCCGTGAGTTATTTTAAACATCAGAAGCAAAATATCATGGTAGTCTCTCATGCATTGTTTCATGTCCACTTCCCCATTATTATAATAACTTCAGACCCATTTCTGAAAGAGCAGGTATGCCAGAGTATCTCTCTTCAAAGCACTTTAGCAGTCAGTGATGCTCTTCTGTCAAAACAGAATACAGCAGGTAAAGGCAGCTTTGCATTCTTATGCCTAGATGAAACCACAACTTTACATAGTTGAAAGTCGGCCACAATTAGCTGCTGTATGCGTGTCACTGCCGCGTGTGTCTGCAGCGTGTATGTGTGTGTGAGCGAGACGTGTATGTGTGCATTATGAGGGATAATGGAAGGAAAAAAACACTCCCAGATGCATGTGATGCAATTATATCCTTGATTATCTGATTGGTCTACAGACAGGCTGGAGGCGTCCAAGATAAACACGGTGTTGGCAGCATAAACCACGACGAAGGACACACATACAGTCTTACACAGACACACACACCTGTATTTGAGCATGCACTCAACAACGTATCGATATTGTGAATACTATTTAAATAATATTCTATTTAAACATTTAAATACTTTAAATGATGAAATATATTTTCCCATAATTTTTTTTAGCTAAAATAAAAAAGCTAACAATTTAAATACATACAACAATAGTTAGACTGACTTTAGCCGTTAAGATGTTAATGGTCCAGTTTTAATATGTAAATGCATTTTTTTGCAGGAAATGTTGCCACTGAAAAATAGTTGTTTTTTTTTCATCAAAACTTTAGAAATATTTTTTTACATCACTTTGCAAGCTCAAAAATCACCCTGAACCCACAGTATATTTTTAACAGATTTTGGAGATGCCAGGATGATCTGATGCCGGTTGTTGAAAAGGTAAATCCCTCGTATTCCCTGATAATTTTGAAAACATTAAGGAGAAGGGCATTCTTTAAGCTAGTTGGGTCACCAGTACTCCAACACTGCTGTGTAGCTCCCAGGTACGTCAGTAGGTGTTAACTAAGTCTGTAAACCCAGGGCACAGCAATGAAAGAAATGCACACATGCCAGCAATTCCTGCATAAATACAGTTTTAAAAATGTACCTCTGCTTATGTCCTCACTGATCCAAACTGCCCATGCTCTGCGCCCACAGAGTAAAGGGAAAGCTGAACAACAAAGAACACTTAAATGTGTGATGTGTGAGGTGGCGTGTTGGGTTTTTTGTGAAGGCTTAAACTGACAAATGTCATGAAAGTAAAGTGCTCCACCCCTGCTGCAAATCTGTTACAGTGTAAGAGTGTTTACTGTAGGGGAAGAGAGAAGCAGACATACCTGCAGACAGATGTATGGACAGGTCTAGAGTCTGCTTGTCAATGTTGCCCCCTGCCCAGGCCAACCACCCTCCCCCTCACCCCTCCTCACCTCTCACCAAACATATTTTGGAGCTAAAACACACCATTGAATCGAGTAACAAGGCAATCCTTGTCCAGCGCCACCAAACCTCATCTGGACAGCCAGCAGGGAAGCCACTGTATGTGCGTGTGTGTGTAAGCGCGTGTACAGTATACAGAAATGACCAGGAAAGGTTAAAATTATTTGCTGTTGCTTTTAAAGAGCAAGCTGGGGAGGCCACTCTATTGCACACACTTTCTTTTGCTCTTGCTCTTTTCCCCCTGCCCTGTGTTCTCTCTCCCTCTCTCTGGAGGCATGTGGCACTGGGCCATCTTCACCTTACATACGCACAAACACATTAAAAACACATACGCAATAACTGCCAGGCAAACTATAAGCAGTCAGTACGAACTTGCCTCAGCTGTGTGTGAGTCCATGTGAGCGTTCAGAGCAAAGGTGTGTTTAGAACAGAAGCAAAGAGGTTGAACACGAGGATCAGATAGTTGTCCTTTTACAATCAACACTTAAGCGGAGCTTGGCAGAGAATCTCCTCTCACTCCCACGTTTTGCCTCGCTGTAAACTGCAAATCTTTCAACACTTCTCTTATACCCCACATTAACTCCAGCTACCCCCCACCCCCAGCTTTTTAAAGCTCTTTGTCACGCGCACACACACACACACACACACACATATTCACCCATGTCTCGGTGCTACCCATGGATAGATACACCCTGTCCTGATTCAACTCTTTCAATCACTTTTCTTCAGGAAGTCTGTTTTCGCTGTTTTATCACTATGGCTACCTTCCCTGTTTTTCAGTGTGTCTTTTTAATAGTAAAGGAGTATATATGTTTATAACTGAAATGTAGTGATTTATAAACAGTAATATCTAATCAAGACTGTTAAGTTTCCTGCACACACTTTTTCACTTTATGCACAAATATAAACTTGTGGGGTTTTTTTTCTTTGATGTACTTAAATTACTGCTGTTTAAATGTTACCATAATCTAGTAGAAAACACTCTAGAGCTGCTCAGGTATAGCAAAAAAGTTTTTTTATGTATAGATATAGTAATGTGTGAAAGTCTTGAGCCAGCCCTCATTATTTTATATTTTGCATGCAATGAGTCAGACATTTCTGTAAAAATTTAAAGTGGTCTCGAGCAATAGTTCTCCAGCCTTTCTGAAGGAGATTGACTTCCTTTTCACTCATTTTCAGTCCAACGTGGTCAGTACCTGACTATGTTGAGAGGATTTCATTAAGCCACTTAACCTCAATTTCAATAAATTTGAAATTGGAACTGAGAATCCTTCCAAATTATGGAGATAGAAACATATGGTCAGAATTTGCAATACCATCTGGGAAGTATTGGAATGGCAATAGCTTAATTTTTCAGCATGACAATAATCCCAAACATACTGTCAGTGCAGTAAAACCATACCTGGATAGAAAACACACAGTGGAATATTATCAGTCCTGCAGTGGCATCCCCAGAGACCTCAACATTACTGAAGCAGTGTAGGATGACTGACAGAAGACAGAACAAAAAGGCAGCCACCGTCCAAAGAAGAGCTTTGAATGTCCTTCAAGACGCCCGGAGAACTATTCCTGAAGATCACTTAAAGAAATTACAGGAAACTGTGCCTAAGAGAGTTCAGGCTGTCCCATTTTCCTAACAAAGAATAAAGAAATGGAGAGTGGCCCAAGACTTTTCCACAGTACTATATGTTTTCATAATCTTTTCATCTACTATATACAGCACAGTAAGTCCAACATTTTTTTTTCAGGTGTACTGTGAGATAAATCAATGACATACACAACCTTGCACAGCCTTATTATCTAATGGCCCAGGCTGATTGGAAAATTGCAACTCTCAGGTCATGCAGGCCTAAAGACCGATCAATGTTGCCCTGATAACTGCCGGTCCTTAGAGAAATATATGCATTCCCCGACCGCTTAGCTTGCTGGTCCCACAGAGGGCGCTGCACTAAAAACCTCCTTGTGATTTCTTTGGAGACCAGCAGATTAGCACGGCCACCTTCAGTTTTCATGGAAGACTCCAATTTGTCTGTAAACACTCACTTACCATAGAGCACCAGTGAGATGCAAACCGGAAACAGCATCCGTTCCCCTTCAAAGTAAAAGTTGCAACTTTTGAAACATGTTGGTTTTGGTGGTAAGGCACAAATTCTACACTGAAGGTGAAGCTTCTCTGTTTCCAGTTTGCAGTAAATATACATATAGGAAAATGAACACACGTGAAAATGGCAGGGAAGCTCAGCTAACCATATTAAACAGCTACACTGACATCAGGGAATTGTCTAATTATTATGGAAGTGGCTATTTCTATAAATACAGTTGCTGTTTACAGGTGACATCTGCAACAACAATAAATAACAAAACATGAGGTATACTCAAACCAACAAGCCCACAACTCATGTTTTTTATAGCGTCTCAGTTTGTATACGGTTTATTTGTCCTAATAACAAGGTTCACTGAACCATAATCCTATTATATTTGCACTGCAAAGCTTTAACACAGTTTCTGATATTGTACAGTCATCTGTGCTTTTACTGGCAATTATTGAGAAGATAAAAACCTTGCTGTATTATCTATGCATTTTAAATTATTTTAAAAACTCTCCATCATTATCCTATAAAAGAAAAAATACTGTATGTTAAGACTGGATGCCATTCAGAGTAAGAGCGCTCTGGTGACTGGAGCTGGTTGTGTCTCCCTGGAAATGTATGTGCGTCAGTGAGAGAATGTGGGCCTTCCCTCAAATAGATTTCAGAGCACATGTTTCTGCTTTAGAATCTGTCTCTCTCCCGCCTTTCCCCTCCTGTTTGACACAGATACTTTATATGGTGAAGAGATTATGAAAATGATTTGAACAAGAGAGCAACCTTAATCGTGATATAAAGTAGTGAAATTAGCCTCGGATGAAACAATGTGCAAATATTTCAGTAAACCCATATTGCTGCTATGCAACTGAAAAAGCAAACACCGCCATAAAAAATAAATAAAATTAATTTAAATATTACGCTGCTTATCGACATACTTATGGTTGTTGTCATGTTGCACACAGCAAGTGTTTGTCAGCTGCATGCAACCCAACAAACAAAATACTATTCCCCAAAATCCCCATCCCACTGAGACCCTGGCTAAAAGACAAACAACTCCTGTCAAAACACAAGGCCTCTGTGTGGAGCTGATCCAGAAGGATCATAATGGAGTTAAGTTCATGTTAAAATCATCAAATATTATAAACTCCTTTGTATGGACAGCAGAAACCAACAGGCTTTAACGTAGCGGTGCATCAGCAGGAGAATTAATCCCATTCACTTTAGAGAAAAAAAAATACTGAAATAAAGCCATGGAGCTGAGCCAATGCTATTTCCCAGCTTCCTGTTCAGCAGAGTGCCTGTCTTGCCTCTGGCTTGGCAGGCTGCACCAGCCTGCTTCATAAATACTGCACAACCAACGCTTGATGAAAACGCCCGCTTCTCTCAGGTACAACTGCACTCTGGAGAGCTTCATTTTCTACAGTATGGATAAACTGTGAGCATCTGTGTCAAAGAGAGACTCTGAGATAAAGGCCGCAACCTCAAAAATGTGCTTGATTTTTAATATAACCTCATTTTGCTTCTGGAAATTTATCTATGTAATGTGTGTGGCTAAAACAAAAACCCAGTGCTAACCCCAGGTGGCTCTCCGGTGACCTGGTGGAAGTTTAAGAGGTTTAAGAGCAATCCAATTGCTTTGCATTTCTTTCTCTTTTTGTGGCGTACATCTGTGTCCGTGCGTCGGTCCTACAGATTACACCCAGTGAGAAAAGGTTAAAAGAGGACGCGCTGTCCTCAGCATCTGGTCAGTTAAAAAAATTTTCATTGTTTTTTTTTTAACTCTCAGAATTCAATTTGTCACTATTCCTGTTCCAAACATGGTGACCAGAATGGGTAATGGAGCTCTTCTAATAGTACAGATAGTCCACTAACTCACTGTTCCCTAGATACCAATTAGCAGTGAACATCCCAGCATCACGAGTCAGACAGCTGATGTGGGAACAGCTTGACGTGAGAGAATGAAACTTGTGTGTTGGGACAATGTGGGTGAGTCCAGATTAGTAAACTGTGAAAGGTGTATTCCCTTTGCTATTTTGGGACACTTGGTGGCTCACCATCACCCACACTGAGTTCATCTCAGGTAAACACAGACTTTAGGCTTCTGTGAGACAAAATGCATCTATGGCAATTCAGTCTAACATGGATACATAGCTAATTCTAATAATGTTTTATAATGCAAAAGTCAGGAAGGAAACATTCTTTTTAACAGGGCATTAATGAATGTTTTGATTCTCATTAAAAACATCAAACAGTCTCAGTAAAATCCAAAATCACAGAAAACAGCACCTGTATATTTTTCTCCAGAAAGCAATATGAGGTACGCTCCCTCTTCCACAGGACAAATATAAATAATAGAAATCTACAAAGTGTGTACAAACTACCAAAGTTTTTGTGTAGACGTACAGAAAGCACCATCATCCACTGTGATTACACCACAAACCAAGCCATTTAACTGCTACTGTTAAGCTTTTCTTTCTCCGCCATGTTTCCTTTCTCTCTCTATTCTCAAAATCTACAAATGAGATCAGGGTAAAGTTGAAGAAAAAGAGCAGCGTAATCAGGATTATGCTGCTTCTGTAGCTAAGCCATACATGGGTGACTGTGACACAAGCTCACCCACTCGGGATGATCACCGAATCCCCACTGTGAAAACACCAGCATGCCTCCCTATTACTATGCACCATGTGGTGACACTTTCAGTTGAAAATGAGTGGCTTCATATAACATTCATTTTATCTCAGCTTGCCGGTGTAGGACATAAGAACCAAAAAGAAGGAGGGGGGCAAAGACGGGCGAAGAACATTCAAACAAGGTAGCATCCATGAGTGTGAAGGGATGGATGTTTGGAGGTTGGAGCACTGTTCTAAGAAGAAGGCGCCATCTGTGATATATTAAAAACTTAACATTACTTAACAAGTATTTTTTAAGTCACATTAAGTTTTAATCACATTAAGTCACATCATTTTTTTATGTATGTTTTAATTAAATTTCCCGGTTTTAGTATCTGTATATATATATATATATATATATATATATATATATATACGTGTGTGCCTATAAACAATCACAAGCTGTGAGCCATTATTCACAATCCCTTATGCTGCCATAAAGGATAATATGTGTAAAAAGTCTGACACGGCACCACGGGCCTGCAAGCTAGAGAAGCAGAGGCTTGCAAAAATATTTACATGTGACTTCACACCTATGCACGCGAATACAGACACACTCACACACAGGCACGCGGTAACTTGGTGTGATAAATACACCATCCATTTCCTTATCAGCAGCCCCAAACAGAGCACAGCACAACTATGATGACCAAATGAACAACGTCAGAGTAGGCTCAAGGTAAACATCGGTGTTTAAAGGGATGCACAGGATCGTGAAATTCAAAAGACCAAAGCACCAAAATACTACATTAACAAGCATCTTGGGAAAACACAGATGTGGCCCTGCATGGAGCAAACAGGTCATCAAAACAAGTGTTATTATAGTGTCTTCGGCCTATTCCGTTTTGGCCCAATGTTAAAAAAAATGCATGTAAAGCTCTCACACATGCCATCAGAGAAAGAGGGGGACTCGAAAGTATTACATGCCAGTGGCTGAAAGTTCCTAAGCAAATCAGTAACAAAACATCCAGTAAGGTCCGGTCCAAAGTTGCATCTTACCTGGTCCCGCGGAATGCAAGGCAGCGAAGTCCTGCGGTGGGACTTGCTGTTGCTCTGACTGTGAGCCATCATTTCCGAGGCCGCTATGGAGCTGGACCTCCGTCTCCTTTTGAAGACAGGGATGTCCTCCTCCTTCGCCCCGGTCACAGAGCCACAGCACCCCGTCCCGCTGGTCCCTGAGGCCGGCAAGAGCCGGTCAGCATACCTCGCAAGCAAAACCCCCAGCAGCCCCAGCAGGTAGGCCAGGTAGGGTCTCCAACTGGCCCGGACTCGACTCAGGGAGACAAGTGAGACGGTCCTGATGACGCTAATGAAGACGAGGATGGACACTCCCTGACCCAGCCGGACGACCAGCAGAGCCCCGCTGCCTAGGCAGCCGAGGACTACCAGGGTTGCGGAGAAGGACAGCAGCTGCTCCTCGGCGCCGCACAGGAGGGAATGCGCCGCGGCTTCGCCCAAGTGGCACACCGCTAACAGAAACAGCGCGGTGCGGATGAGTACTCCGCAGCGAATCAGATACAGCCCTACCCAGAAGAAGGCACATACGAGTGTAAAAGCGGGGGAGACGCAGTAACACACGCTCAAAAGCAGCTCGACAGCGCAGCCCGCCGCGAAATGAAGACGAGAGTCGGAGCCGCTGCTATTTCCGTTGGTCCTGCTGCCTGCATCCCAGTCGACCAATCTGAGCAGCAGAGCGAGAGTAACGGAGATGGAGGCAACGCAGACCGCAGACGACACTCCTCGGCAAGTCCATGTCACGGCGAGTCTGAGCCACGACGACTGGCACCCTGCGTCCTGGAACAGCGGGGTGACACATGTCTTCACGTAGCCGTTGCGCTCCAACGCCGCCCGGGGATATTTTTCAGGAGCGCTCCTTGATGAACCTCCGTCTGCCTCCAAGGCCATCGTTATCAGTCAAGCGGCATAAAAGAGATAGATTTAGTCCCTGTGTGGGTGTTTTAGTTTGCACATACCACCAATACCTCTTTTGACTACCACCAATAACTCTTTTTATTTTATTGTATTTCTGTGCACCAAAACTCAGGACCACCCCAACTCTAAAGTTTGCATAATATTTAAAAAGCGCAAAACTGAGCGGTCTACACAACTTTTCATTTAGTTTGGTGCTTCAGGATGTCCCTGTTATATTTGTTCCACTATTGGGTTGACTGTGTTAGTCAAGCAGTGAACCAAAAAAAGAAAGAAAAAAAAGGCAACCCCTGGCGTTTCACACATCTAGGCCACTACCCCAACTCCTCTACATGGTTTTTCTCTCTCCTTTCCCTCAACCTCTCCTCGTCTCTCTCTCTCTCCCCTCCCACTAGAAATTATCCCCCCTTTTTCCTTTTTTTTGCCGCTCCGGTGATTCCTCCATCACGTTTTGGCTCTTCCCCTCCTCCGTGTGTTTCTGCTGTTCATTCTGCAGGCTGCGGTCTCGCCCTGGATGTGACTCAGTTCGCAGTGGATGGATGCCATGTTTATACGAAGATTTCCTGGCTTGTTCGGGAAGATGGAGCGGGTCATTACGAGAATTGACTATAACAATCCTGTTATACATTTTAGAAGTGCATGCTGTGCACTGTAAATATGACAGAACACCAAAACGTGGATGTCGTGCTGTGCACACTGGTACCATGCAGCTTTAAACAATATCATTCATCAAGCTTTCAATCTTTCATGACTTAATTATTTATTTACCTTCGCTTTCATTTCTGTGCGCACTGTGTACCTCTAAAACACACACAGTGAAATGAAAAGCACAGTCCAAAAAAGAGAAGAATGCTTTCCTCTGTTAGTAATCTTGCGACCCATGTTTTTTTTTTTCTTTTTTTTCCCGGATTAAAATCCTAAATCACATCATCCTGTGCCTCCTGTGTGGCAGACCGGGACAGGGCAAGTTAGCGGCCTTCACCTGTTTGGCCTACATTTTGTGAGAGGATTTAAAAGGAGACTGCATCTGCATAATGCTATTGTAATTCTCACATATCTTTCTGTAAAAATACTACAACAACAACACTGGCAAACTGGGGTTCTTTAAGATGTAAAGCAGTACAGATGTTACCGAAAGACAAAGTAGTCATAAGCAGATAATTAATAAACTGGGTGCAGTTTGTTTTGTGTGTAAATGCATCAGGAAAATATGAGGCCTATCCTTCCCCACATTGGTAGTTTGTGCTGTAACTTTGGAGCGTTATTTCCACTGACACTGGTGTTACACAACATGGGTCGGTGCAATCAGTCAAGTGCAATCAGGGTATAAATCTTGGGTTTTAGTCATCCTATCGCAGTGCGCTGGGAAAATTTTGCCAGCACAAATTGTTCATCGGTATTTAAGCTGGTTAGCATGTCAGAACAAGAGATTAGATTGTTAAATTTGGCTCCGGCTGTTTATTCTGGTTGATTTTGTTCCACAGCGGCCGTCAGCGTTACAGCTAAACTGAACTGGTCAAAGGAAATCACCACGTACACTCATTTTGTTTAACACGCACTAGTCTCCAACTCGCAACCATGTCAAAGAAAACGAATAAAAACTGAGATGTGTTCCTGTACAGGGTACAGTATGCTGGCCCCTGCAGGGGACACACAATAAATCACATTTGGCAAAGGTAGCCATGATAATAACATTCCTCGTCCTTTCCTCTTGGAAACATTGTCCAGACACCCTTCTCCAGGTATACTGAGGAAGTGTAGTAACGATGTCATCTATTACTGGTAAGTGTTGGAGGACAACTGGATGTGAGCATATGGTTTGGTTTTATTGAGTTATCTGTAGCATGGTCGCTTAATCAAACTCATGCATCCTGATATATATTTATACTGTCATTCATGTAACCTAAATATTCCACCCAGCGGTCTGACCTGTTTGAGCAGATGCACTTTCTTACAGAATGGTCCTGTAAGGCTATGTTGCGCTGTGGAAATCATGAGAAGTCATGCTGGAAACAAAATGCCAAGAGTCCAAGAGACTTGATTTTGGTAACACAACTCAGCTAACGTACAAAAAATAAATCCGCACACATTTACCAAGTACATCTTACACTAAAAATGGCTCAAAAAGTCATTTTGACACAATTTAAGTATCAAAACTGTTTTTTCACCCTGTTCACATGGAAATATGTCAAATGACTCTTTGTGGATTATGGGGACCGTGAGTAGCTAGCCAGAGGAGAAACCCCATCACAACCAATGTATGTTTGGGGTTTTGCCAGCTAAAACATTTGCATTTATTAAGAGTGTGTCAGAGATATCATTCATTGATTCAGCTCCTATTCTTCTCCGTCTCAAACAATGTGAATGAAGAAAGTGTTTTCAAGTTACTGTTAAGTGTCATTGTTTGTGTTTTGAGCAGATTCTGAAAGGCATTGTGTTTTCTTCTGAAATTAAACTTCTATGTTGCATTAATTAGTTCAGCTATGATCCGAAAACTATTAATTAACATCTCATTTACATTTACATTACCACACTAATCTCTCATTATTTTTATATGTGTACCTTTGTCTGTCCTTAAGCTGTCTTTTGGTTGTTGTTGTTTTCATTATGTGTCTCCTTAGTGTTAAATTCCTTATTCTATTTGTCTACTATTGTACTTCTTATGTAATTACATGAAAAAAGTACAATGTTGATATAAATGTACTTTGTATGGCACTTTGTTCAGTTAAAGCTGTTTAAATGTGATTATAGATACATTTTAGATACATTTTACTTACTTACTTGCTTTACTTACTTTATATCCTAAAAATTAAATTCAGAAATATATACCAGTTCATTGCAATTTTCTGTGGCAGCGGTAAAAACTATATATCAGTAGGAATTGTGAGCACGTATTGTACTGAAAAACAAAGGGAAATTTAAAGCCACTGCAAATGATATGATGAGTCACAATGACGCTAGCTGTTCAACTTGGTTATAGATTAACAAAGACCTTTAGGTGCTATTTTTTTTAGGGAATTCGAAACATAAACCAGAACTAAGAGTGTCACGACCTGTGGTTTGTACATAAACCTTGTCTTACTGTTTGTGTTCCTGTATAAACTTCTGCATTTTAGACATTATACAGTGCGTTCCTGCTGTCATAACCTCTTTGCATATTGCAAAACAAACCTGTTGATTATGTTCTGACACACCGGGCTAGAAAGACATCACGGGGTAGATGAAAACCAAATGCAGCTGCTTGTGGAGAACCTGTGTGTGTGTGTGTGTGTCAGTGACTCCATGTCTCTGGGGTTGTGTACATGTGCAAATGTGAGGAGAGAGGACAGACTATGTTTCTGGAGGCTGTAAAGCAGTGAGATGACTGCTCTCTCTCACGTCTTTCCTCTGCCTCTCCATGTTTTGCTACCCCTCAAAAAATATTCTTTGAAGGTGCTCCTTCGACACCGTAAAGCTTGGATGGGCAAACTGCACCGTTTCAATTACAGCACGCCTTCCAAAGACCCACGACTTACTCGCTCTAAACAAAGCCCACCAAATCAGCAGTGGCCCGAGGATGTCTTAGAAAAAGCTGAGTTTGATCGACAAAATGGTTCAGAAGCATGCAACTCTTATACAAGACCTTTATTACATTGGAAAAAAAAACACAGTGAGGTATAATGATTTTCTGTGTTTGTTTTTGTATCTGGAACAGAGGCATTAAAGCCGTGGATGTGCAGGAAGATTGCACATAGAGTACACATCTACAGTATATTAAGCACTGCTCTGGGCAAAATTATTTTAATGCTCATTCTTCTTTTTTGAGAAATTGAGAGCTCATAAAAACCTGCATAAGCACACAGTTCAAATACAGACCTTTTTTTTAATGGAATTTTTAAATGAAAAATGAAAAATCTAGTAGATATTTTTTTCAGCTGTTAGGTCACTGTATGGACTGTAAATGTAAATAAATGTAAAATAACAAAAGCTCCAAAAAATGCATCAAATGTTAACATTGACCTTTGTTTGTGTCCTTTTAACATCTACCAAACATTTCACTTTCCACACTTGCGGTGTCTAAATTTAGCTGAGACATCTACAATTATGTGGTTGTATCCTAAATGGCAAATAGTGTCAAATTGCTTGGCGGGATCATCACTAGCAAACTATGAAATTTATTCTGTTTTTAACTACATTCAGTGGAACTTCTTGGAACTGCTTTTCAACATAGGAAAATATGAACTTCCTGCTATGCACACATGCAAAATCCAAGCTTGCACCACGCAAACACATGCTCCTTGTTCAGTCCACTCTGTTTACTGTTACCATATGATGGATTAAGATTTGTTTATGAGTTAGTGCAGCATAACATTTGCCATATCCTGTTTGCTTCTTTCCAACAGTGGCCAGTTCTCACCACTAATGACCTGAAACATGCAGCTCAAATACCCGTGTCGTTATAAGTTTCTGTGTGTGTGGTAACAGAGAAGAGAAATTTATGAAATATGAGTTTAAATGTTTTTGTGCTTCACAAAGAGCAAAGAAAAAAGAAATTCGCTATAATTCTCTCACAATAGCAGAAGAGCCATAGTAAGGTTTGCTCAGTCTCATCTCTGCAAGTGCTCCCTGAGCTCATCAGGCGAGGAAACACAACCAAACCAGTCAGTCCCTGTTAGTCAAACTTGAAAGAATGTCTTTATTGGGCAGCGGGATGGTATTGCGTCAGCAGTGTGATAAGCTGTGCCTGCTAACCGTTCAGGAATCCATGGATAAAAAAAAAAATGCTTATCAGGGCTGTAAGTGTGGGTGTGGTGTATGTATGTGTGTTACTTACAGGACAATTCTGGTTTATTTCAAAAAGTGTCTGTTGTGTACATAGCATTGTGTCCAGGATTTCTACCTGTATTCCACCACTGGTCTCAGTTTAATTTATTTGTGTACAGTTCCTCCATTGCTGTGTGTTTACCACTTCTGCCTGACCTTCTCCTGCTGTGTTTGTCCAGCTTTCTGCAAACCTTTGTGATCTGCTGGGATAACACACACACACACACGTACACACACACGTACACACACACACACACACACACACACACACACACACACACACACACACACACACACGATGTAGGGCTACTCATTCTGCTGTGCTTGAGAAATCCCACTTAAATAAATAAACCCTATATATAGAACAGTCTGCGACTGTATTACAGCTACGATGCCATATTTTTTCATGTAACAACATGACACAGTTTTCCCAGCTTTTAACTGCAGAATTAAGTGCAAATGTATTGAGGGTCAGCCCTGCAGCTGGTTAGTGATTATTGCTGGTTATTGATTAGAATTGATTTTTTAAAAGCTGCAAATGCAAATGTTAGTCTTTGCAAACCTTTGATGCCCCCTCCAATAAATGTAATTTTTTTTGAGCCTCTTTATCTTCCTTCATTGTTCTCACAATCACTTCTGCAGCCCTTTAGACAATGCCTCCTTATTGTAAAGCTCTTTTTTTTTTGTCCGTACCTTTGTTCGAATGGCACACAGCTGCCTGAGAAACATGTAACATTATCCCATTACTTTTGAACGCTTGCGGTTTGGGTTACAGTGTCTTAAAAGGGCTTTATTTACCACACAACTCTTTGATTTGATTTTTTTCCAAACAAAGGTTAATCCAATTTCGGGCACAAAGCTCATTATGCCACCAAGATGTCCATCAGCCATCCTAGAGCAGTGAGCCAGCAACTGCACATACCGTGGATGTTAGTGTTTAATTCATATATTCAGTAATTCAGTACAAGAATAATATGCTGCATCTACTCAATGATTAATATGCAAATGGATATTTTGCATCTGTGGTGCAACAAAAAAAAAACAACTGTCTGGTCAATTGGGCTCACAAGACATGAAAAAAGAGGCAGGTGTGTGGGTGTGTGCAGAGGTGTATCAAAAGGCTGTGCGTTTGTGTGTATTTATGCGGACAACTCCCGGGGCCTCTTGTTGTCCTCAGGGTTAAGTATCCCATCTAGTGAGAGTTGTTCTTTTGAACATTATGCTAATTGTCTATTTATACCTGTTTGCTATTCAAAATAATGTTTTGTTTGTTGTTGTTTGCTCTGCTGCAGCATATGTCGCTCTGTGTGGGCAGCTGGAAGAATAATTATCAGGTTTTACTCGCTAATGATGTGGTTTTCAGTGCACTCAGAGCAGCACATTATGATAAACCAAAAGCTTATCTCTTTCCAAAACTCTTATATTAGACAAAGCAAACAAAAATATAGGTCGGTGAGGAGAAAAATAGGAGAAGGGATGGCAATGTACTCTAATGGAATAAAAAAAATGTTAAAGGGAGCACACATGATGCATGCACATGTGAGTATATACATGTGATGACTTCTGGCATAGTAGTTTGGGAAACTGGTATAAAGACTAAAGATAATGTGTCTGAAAACACTAGACAGACAGGCAGACAGCCCTTATTGTCTTCATAAAAGATTTAGTAAGGTGCAAATACCCCCCTTAAAGCTGAAATCATGGCTTGCAGTTGCAGTTCTTAAACATTTCCTGGCAAAGACAAATGCTCAAATGAAGATGTATTCAGGCAGACAGGACAAGACACTTGTACAATCGCATGCATGGCTGCACATGCATGAACTGTAACACCAGCACAGACAGAAAAAGAGGGAGAAAAAAAGCACATGCACACGCACACACGCGCACACACACACACACACACACACACACACACACACACACACACACACACACACACACACACACACACACAACACACACACAACCAGAGACACACAGATGTGGACACAGAGGCAAATACACCCACTAGGAACAAAACGGGGATGCAGCATCCATACAAACGACTCTTAGTCAGTTGAGGAGCAGGAAACTGTCTGGATGCTAGTCATCTGTCTTTCCATAACAGCTACTCTTATAGAGAGGTGGTATGTTGCTTCCAGGGAGGATTTGTTTGTTTGTGCTTTTATGTGTGTGTTTTGGCAGTGGCCATTTTTCATGCAACATTCATATCCACCGAGAGGGCTCAGACCTCCGGTCCCTGCTGATTTTACTGCAAGTGACGGAACAAGTCAATTTAGCACAGTTCTTGTTTCATTTTAACATCATGACCTCCCTTTATTTTGTCCCGGTTTGCAGACTCTGCAATGCAGATTTTGTGAATTCTTGGACTATTTTTTTGTTCATTATGAGCTCTATCCCTACCACAGAAAGATACACATATTTACATTTATTTTTAATACAAAAACTGTGAGGGCAGATTCCCGAATTATTACTGCTGCGAGCTTTATTACAACTGCTCATGTGGTGAGAGAAGCCCAGAACTCATATTATGAATGAAGGTGGAACACAAAGACAAATACCTGTGCATCACCTTGTCTCAATCTCTCAGTAAATGCTAAGCCTCAAAGAGAAATCTATTTGTCTTTACATCAAGCTGTTTGCTATGTATTGACTGGATTCAAGGGATCAGAATGCAAACTCCCTAGAGAATGGAGAGGGGTTAACAGTTTTACTATTGAAAGTATGGTCACAGAACATACCAATAAGGCAGAATTAGATTTTCTTTAAAGTTGTCACTGTTGCTTTAAAACCGACTCCAGCTACAGTCACACAATATATCTGTGACTCTATCTATCCGTCTGTCTGTCTGTCTGTCTGTCTGTCTATCTTCCACCACTGAGTTCCACCACCCTTAGGGGGCGCCCAGGAGGCATCCTAATCAGTTGTCCAAATCACCTCAGCTGGCTCCTCTCAATGTGAAGGAGTAGCAGATCTATTCTGACCCCCCACCCCCTCCCAATTCAAAGGTGACCCAGACACATTTTGGAGGAAGCTCATTTCCACTGCTTGCATCAGCGATCTCATTCTTTTGGTTACTACCCAGAGCTAGCGAGGCTAGGTGAGGGTAGGAGAGTAAATTGATGTCTTCATGTTCATACTCGCTTCTCTCACAACAGGACTAGTACACAGCATCCACATCACTACAGACACCCCACCCGTGCATCTGGCCTTCACCTACAGTCCACAAACAGATGTAGACTGTTTGGGCAAACTCAAGAGGATATCTGTGAAAGAATACAGAGCTGAGCATTTATAATGCAGGACTGTATTAGACAGATTTTTGCTTAGCATACAGTGAAACTGTTTGTAATCTTGTGAAATGCAAATACTTGCTAAATTCAAATTACACAGGGAGATGCAGAAGTCATCAAAGCAGCCGGTAACCTGGACAATGGCTGGTTTGAGGTGGGGCTGCTTGTATCAAACAGACATTAAAGTATAGATTTACTGCTTTTTCCCCCCCCCCATTTATTTACTTTTTATCAACATAAACGCTAATAATTCAGTGACACTTTTGCCGCTCATCTTATGAACTGATTTGAACCCTCAGGTAAGAACAGTTTTGAGTTTATCAGTCAGATATGATTTGGATCAGTCATGATAATCACATCAAAACACACAGGAAGCAGCTTATTTAATGCAATGACATGGATGTAGGTCAACATTTGTTAAAATTACAAGAATCCCCGTCTTTATGCAATGGATGTACCTGCACAGTATTCTGAAGAGTAAAACATAGTTTTCTTTTTGGGATTTTGATTATTCCCTATTCGCCGTACGGCACCGTACCAGATAATGCAAACATATTATGTTCGGCTCAAAGGATTCCAATTAAGGATACACAACATGTTCAGAACTTAAGAGCCAAACATCTTGCCAAACAAATTTGCTCTGGCATTAATATTCCTGTCGCTCTCCTCTTCAAACCATCTCAGATCACCTCATACATATCCATCGGCAGCCAGTGCACTTAGACTGAAATTCTTTGGCTCGGTGTAGCTAAAGCCCGGCAGTGCTTCCTATTTTTGTCTTACAGATGTTATGGGCAAGTTCCATTTCATCCAAAAGCCAAATGACAATTATTGCAACTTGCACAAACAGTAAAAGAGAAGGGGAATGTAAGAAATGATAACAGCAGCTGTTTTTATTTACTTTTTCATGTTTCAGTGCTAATTTCTTAATTGTGAATTTTCCTTCTTGTGGCTGTATATAATACAAAATATATGGAGCATAGAAACACACACTGATAAACACAGACATACACACACACACAAAGGGCGAATATCTGCACACCATAAAGCAAAAGATTAGTCTGTTGGGTTTGTGTTCATACACTTGTTTCTTTAAATCCTCAGGACTACAGGGAAAAAAAAAACACTCCGGTAAATGAGTAACACTCCCTGCTGCCTCACAGCAACCATCACAGTGGTACTGACTAAATGGCAAAGGACTGAAGCTGTGCTGAGCAGCTTTCGGGTCAAGCATAACTGTATGCTTTTCAGCTTTCATAAATAAAGACATTACAAAGTCAAACATTTCACTCCCCCGTGTGCTTCTTCCTGTTTCTCTCTAATGTGTCCCACTCTGCCATTTTTCTTAGTAAAGTAGTCTATGAAAAGAACAGCACGTCAGTGTTATGTAACAAAAAAAGCACCACCTGGCGATCTGACTCTTTTGCAAAATGCTAAAGTCACTCATGATATATTTAGCAGTTTATCCTAATCTGTGCATCATGTGTCCGAGTGCCTGCGCACACATGTGTGCTTCCACTAAAACCGGGATTCGTCTTACATGCATCTGGGAATAATGAATAGCGAGCAAAGGAACCGTTACACGCAGCTGTAAAGGCCTCATCACTTCACCCTGCCCCCTTTCTGCCTCTTCCTGCTTTCCAGACTGTCTGTTTCTTATCGTCTCAACACCTTCCCATAGGAGTCATGGACTCACAGCAACAGCGAGCCGGGGGAGGGTGAGAAAGCAAGAAAAAGGGTAGATGGAAATGCAGATTAATGCACAGTAAAATCCCGGGGAGTCACCCTCTACAGAGGAACGGCATAATTTATGGTCCTCATCTGAACTTTTTCAAAACAAGTTCCCATGTTAAATACATCAGTATTATTATACATGATTGAAGCTGGCCTGTCTGTTATACATCATTTTTAACAGCGTGTTCCCAAAACTTTATATATTACAGAAATTTTATTACTAACATGACGTGGTCTGTTTCTTTATAGAAATATATGAGAAAAGAAGAGTCCAAACATCTGCACATTATGTCAACAATGTGAGAACAGTCTGGATAAGCTGGCACTCCACGTGTCCTGTCTTGAGAAGAACGGCTGGTTCGCATCAGTCTGTGTGGTTATAAATTTCCCACAGCCCCCAGAGGTATTTCTATAAGTTTGTGAAGCTCACTTGCTGCTGTTCCCTGAGTTACTCTGAGCTTATAGCAGAATCATTACCCCTTACTATGAGGCTGTTTCGTGACCACACTCTTTGCAATAGCTGCTAAATTTCCTGGAAATCCATCAACAACCAGAAATCATAACCACATATAGCCAGCCACTTAAAACATCTCTGCCAAGTGGCTTTCAGCTATTTCACTGATTAAGTTTGTGGAGATATAGCAACACTTCACGTCCCATCTTAGGGTATCCAGCATTGGGGATTCATGCCATGCTGAAAGGTCGTGCACAGTCACAAAACATTTCTCTTAAAACCCGGCCCCTGACTGTGGAAACCAATCAGTGCTGTTGAGCCTGTGGGTGGGTTTGCATTTTGCATGCATGTATTGTGTCTGTGCTCTACAGCGTCACTGTCGGTGCCTCGAGGATCAGCACACAAAAAATGATGGGATTTCAAGGTCCTTATAAGGTTTCAGATTAACCAACGCTCATTTGCAATTCACTTTTAAATGAACATGGGAGCATGGCTCCTTATTTCTACCTGCACGGGATCAATAAATTGTACCATTAACACTGTTGTTACTGTTGACACACTGAAAACAGCGCTATTTACACACTCTGTATACGCATGTTCATCAGCGGCCATGAATGATGTTAATCAGCGCACACGGCTTGTTCCTGGTTGCAGTTTTGGATTGTCAAACTCGGGTTTTAGAGGTTATTAAAAGTTAAAGGTTGAAATTTTATTGCCAAGCTCTCAAATTAGAGAGTAGTAGTAAAATACAGATACTGTACTGTGGTCTTCCCTGTTTTTCATGAGTAAGGAGGAGTGGCCACTTCATCACCACCTGTGTGTGCTTTGTGTGTGAGAGTGGGCTCTTTGTTGAGGTGAGAAACATGATAGGGCTAACTGGATTCCTTCATGGTCCTCTCTTCCCTCCATATGGTGATGTGTGTTTTGTGTGATTTCACGTGAGTGTTAGTCAGGAGTGTGCACATTATTATTATTATTATTATTATTATTATTATTATTATTATGCTGCTTCTCAAATGTCCAAAATAGTGCCATATTTTAATACTGTCATGGCTGTGTGCAAGCAGGCAAGGAGGAAGGACCCAAAATGCAGGACTCACTGAGGCAAAGTTGAACTCAATAAACAGCTTTATTGCAGGTTGCAGACTGAACAGAAGACTAACTATACTGGGGGAAAATAAACAGGCAGGCAAAACAGGTAACGGAACACAGCGAAATCTGAAGGTGAGCAGACGTTAACGACGCGACAGAGAGCAAAGGGAAACACAGGGCTTATATACACTGGGGAGTAATCAGGGAACAGGAAACAAAAACAACAAAAACAAAGTCCAAAAACAAACCAAAATACACAAAACCAAAAATACTGGAGCACAAGAAAAACAGAACCAGCAAACAGTTCAGAGGGCCTACCCGGAGGCCGACAATGCATGCGGCCAAAACAGTTTCGTTCAGGAGGTCGACTGTGTGAAAAGCAGCGGCGGCGGCACAGGTGAAACAGGTCAAGAGGTCAGCCACGCGGAAGGCAGTGGTGGCGACAGAGCAGGTCCGGAGGCCAGCCACGCGGAAGGCAGTGGTGGCAGTCAGGAGGTTGCGCACGGTGGCGATGATGCCCAACAAGCTGCCTGGCAGACAGCCGACGATGTTGAGGCGGCAAGCGTGGACCTGAAGATGGCATGGCATCTGCAGTACCAGGCATGGCTGAAACTGCAGGCGGGGGAAAGATGCCGAGGCTGGACCAGGCGGGGCAGATGCCGGCTGCTCGGACCCTCCAGCGGAAGCAGGCTGCTGAACGGGCCCTCGGACATTCCAGCAGGGCCAGCAGGCACGGAGGCCTCTGGCGGGCACAAAACAGAACCAGCAGGCGCGGGGACCTCTGGCAAGGTTGACACTGACTGGAGCTGAGCAGCACATAGGTTTGGCTCAGGCACCGACAGCAAGGTGCAGTCCTCTGGTGGCTGAAAGAGTTCACAGAAACTCCCAACAGAGGGCAGAGGTGACTGGGTTAACTCTCCCGGGCTCTCAGCGGAGAATGATTGCTGAGAGGGCTCAGAGTTCTCAGGTAACACTGGTTGTGCTAGCTTCTTGGTCTCCAGAGTCAGCTGAGGGTTGAAGCTCAGCCTCTGGGGAGGCCCTGGGGAGAGCTAGTCTCTAGAGAAGCCAGCTTTTGAGGGAACAAAACAGTCTTAATGAGTGCATCTCTTTGTTTAGCATGAGTGAGTGAAGAGGGCGGCTCAGCAGGAGACCGGGCTGCTAAAGGCTGAAGTGCCGGTTGAGGTGAGAATGAAACTGGTGGTGGAGCAGATGATTGAGCTATGGGTAGCGGCGACACCGGAGACTGAGCTAACGGCAACTGAACAGGGGACTGAGGTAATGATTGAGGAGAAAATGGTGGTGGAGTTGGCGACTGAGCAACAGGCCGGGCGGCTAACTGGGCTACCCGCTTTGCTGAAAGCAGTAATGATGGCTGTAAAGCAGGTGGTGGAGTGGAAGACTGAGCTGGTGGCTGCTGGGCAGCTAACTGAGCTGGTGGCTGCTGGAGTGTAAGTGAAATGAGGGATGGAGTAGGTCCTCCTGAGTCCCTGAAACACAGTTGAACTAGCTGGAAGAGCTCAGAGGAAACAGTCTTAGATTCTTCTGCTCTGAGTGAACAGGAAAACAACAGTCTTTTGCAGGCTGGCTGAGCTCGCCTGGTCTCTCAGCTGAAAAGGAGGAAGAGGCGGCTCAGCTGAGCTGCCAGCGGAGGGAAAAGCAGGCTGCACTAGCTCAATAGTCTCTGAAAATGCAAGCTTAGCAGCAACAAGCACAGTTTTTGAATTTTCAGTCGCTGAGTTAACCTTCAGATTATTTGTTTTAGTTCTAGGCTCTAAAGGAGAATGAACAGAGTCATTTGTGTCTCCTGATGAAACAGCCCCCCTCAGATGGAACAGAGTTGGTGTTTTTGTCACTCACCCCAGCCGGCTGCTCAGAAATCCCAGAATCTGGCTGAGTTAAGGGGTGCCGGCGGGGTGAACGACGGCGTTTCCTCTCCGATGAGGGAACGGAGGTGATGGAGGAAACTGGTGATGGTGGAGCGATGAAGGCTTGCTCTTCATCCTCTGACCACATTGCTGCCAAGAAGGAGGCCGGTGAGTTAGGCTCAGAATGGCACAAGGAGGAATTCCGCGGCAGCTGTGTTGAGACGCCTCTCTCCAATGGCGGTTGCCGGTGTGTAGCGGAAAGCTCCGTGTGCCGCTGCTGCTGCGGCGGGGGCTTTGGGATAGACTACCGGGAACGGGCGAAAGCTGCGAGCTCCCGAGCTTGTAGCACCTCCTGGGCTTCGTGCAGCTGGTCCATCAAGCCCATAAATCCTCTTAGCCGGCGCAGATGAGGATTCCCCTCCAGGACCGCTTCAATAGCGTTAATCCCATTGCCATCACTTTAGCGTCCTTAGTGTGGGAAATCCGCTTGACCAGGCTGTGGATGCGGGAGAGATCACACTCCCGGGATGAATCCGTTGGGTCCAGGTTGTGGTCGCGTCGTTCTGTCATGGCTGTGTGCAGGCAGGCAGGGAGGATGGACCCAAAATGCAGGACTCACTGAGGCAAAGTTGAACTCAAAATAAACAGTTTTATTGCAGGTTGCAGACTGAACAGAAGACTAACTATACTGGGGGAAAATAAACTAACAGGCAGGCAAACCAGGTAACGGAACACACAGCGAAATCTGAGGGTGCGCAGACGTTAACGACGCGACAGAGAGCAAAGGGAAACACAGGGCTTATATACACTGGGGAGTAATCAGGGAACGGAAACAGGAGGGAGACACAGCTGGGAGAAATTAGACTAACGAGACAGGGGAGAAGTAAAACTGAACACACTGACATCAGACTGGGACTATCAAAATAAAACAGAAAACACGAAACAAATCACAAAGACGCAGACTTGACACTTGACAGACTGAAAGAATATAACACATGGAACCCAGAGACGACAGAGACTTAAAGAAAAATTAACATCAAACTAAACTCATGACTAGAACCAAACTGAAATATCGATTTATAATACTCATCAACACAGGATAGCTAAAGAATCAGACATAAATCATAATACAGAAAAACACCAAAACATAAGAAACAGAAAATGCTGGGTGACCCAGAACTGTGACAAATGCATATGAATTTTTCTATTAAAGGTTGTTTTAAACCTTTAATTTAGCAACAGCACATTTACAGAAGGAGACACGTTACATTCATATAATTTATTCTGCAAGAAATGAACTGTGTGGATTTATTTCAAGCTGATCTACAGCAAGCACATCCACCTGCTGTTGGTGGAAAGGTGTAGTGCATGTGGGTTGTGTTTTTGTATTAACAGTGACTGGAGAATTGCTGTATGCTCCTTCCGTCTGTCTACTCAATGGAAAGCTCCCTCATGCAAGCAGCTCTCATCTCATGCCAGCGTTGATGCCATAAATGGCCCCATTTCTGTGCCTCCTATTGGTCCGTTCAGCGTGACACAGCTCTTCTGGTTGACGTACAATTAGGAAATCCACGTCACTGTAGTAAGTGGTCTGATGTCTCCCCCACTTGCGCGTGCACCTTTCATCGTTTTCTTTATTCTTTACAGTTTTTTTGGTCACTCGCTGCGGTAAAAGGAAATGCCTAGTGAGCCATTTGCTGATTGGTTTAGTCAAAACCAGCCAGTGATGCATGTGGCTGCCAGACACATAAACAGACCTCAGTAAACCTGAACTCATTTGTTTGTTTGTGTCACTGTGTGTGGTGTATATGCATGTGTAGGTGTGGGTGGGTGTCAGGGTTTGCATCTACCTGATCCTGACTAAAAGGTTCAGTGGATATTTCAATCCTTCTGTTGTTCTTAGATTTGAATGATTATAATAACTCAACTTTCAGTTTGAGGGAACAAATAGACCTTCAAAAAACATAGCACCATTCTTCAAAGCAGCATCCTCCTTCCATTTTTTTTAAACAAAAAAAAAATCATCATAGAGAAACATATTACATTTGATCCAATGATGACGGAATCTACAAATGCAGTGGATTAAAGCTCCACCAGACTCTGGTGGACAGAATAAAGTCAGCATTTTCAGTACCTGAAAGAGAAAGGATAGATCTACAATGGCAAAAAAAATTAAAGCGTAGTTTATGGTAATTACTAGAGAATAAAAAGCAATGGAAGCACTTAATATTACAGCTCGGTAATAAAGGGGTAATAGTAGGGTAACAAGGGGAAACAAAAGGGTAATAATGTGGTAATTTCTAAGTTATTACTATGCAATTACCAAAGTAATAACCATGTAATATCCAAGTAATTCTTTGGCTGGTGTTTGTCCTGTTGTCCACCACGGTGATACCACACTGCCAATAATGAGTTCTGTTTTATGCTTTGAATGCACTACACTGTCAATCAGATGTTTTACACATGGTATTGTATGGTGGATCAAAATTTGATTAGGATGTTTCTGTGTTTATAAGTCCAACAATTTTAACAAGATGCCCAACACCACTGGCTGACATGCAGTCCCAATCCATGACAGAGCCCCTACTACATTTTACACATGGCTAAAGACACTCACTGTTGTGACAGTCTGAACCAAAAAACATTAGAAAAAATGTAGATTTGCCCCTCCATAAAACCTGTTGCCACTGATTTTCAGTTATTTTCTTGTGTCTCAACATTTTCTCCCTACTGAGTTCCTTAAGAACAGCTTCTCTCCCACTGAGACAATTTTTAATGACGGTTTGGTGAACAGTAAATGGACTGAAAATCAGCTGAAAGGTTAAATGATTCAGGTCAGTGCTAAGTGGCTTAATGCACAAATATTCTTTTGAATATAAGAATATTTAGGAGTCAACTCAAAATGTGTGAAAACTAATGTCCAGAGAAAGATTGTCAGAAAGCCTGAGAAATATTGCTCAACACCACTTAAAAAAAAAAAAATTCTAGCAAAACCATGTCACTCAGTCCGTGTGTCAGATAGCAGCTATATTTTGAATGCCAAAGCACATCTTGCAGTTGCATTGTTTTGTTGCACTTTGCATGATATGAGACAAAAACGCGAATGAGGGACCAATAGCCTGCAAACTGTAGTCTGCATAAGACTTAAGGGAGCACTATCCATCCACTTTGCAACCACTTGTGCAATTCGTGGTCATAGCGGTGAAGCTATTCCAGTTGTCCTAAGGCATGAGGCAGAATAAACTCTGGGCATGTCACCATTATTGAGGGGCAATAGTTTGTATTTTTGCTTTTTTTTCTTAGGGATCAAATAATCTCCTAATATACTCTGACTGACTGCCAGCAGGGAAGACACTGGATATTTTTAGTGTGTGCTAACATACACATAAATAGACGTTACCTTCACGTTACAACATTTCTGAAAATATGCACTTAGCGCTTCATGATGTCTTCCCTCTGGCTGACTCTTTTTATTCACAGTGAAAAAGGTACACGGAAGAACCTAGACATACACATATTTTACATAGTTATAATCATCAACTCAGAGTTAAATCTTGGTACTGTTTCCCAGATACTCAGGCCGTTAGTGCGTCCTTGATGCTGGTTAAAATCAAAAGGTCAGGGGGAAATGTGTGACTGAATCACTGGTGTGGACGGCGTTCATCACACTGTGAGTTACTAAACTAGCCACATGATGGCACTGTTGGAATCACTGCAAAATATTTCGGTGCCAGGATTACCCTACTAGGTGGATTTTTTGCATATGTACAACTGTATAAGAACAACAGTTATTTAAAAAAAAAAAAAAGGATCATGGCCAAATAATTGAATCATTATAGAGAGAGTAGATAAGTAAAAATAAATGAAGAAAGACATCAATGTGTCATGTGCACACAAATATAGAGGGCAAAAAGAAACGAGTGTATTAAATATCCTTAATGTGGAGGAAAAGCACTAGTTTCAGTTTGCTTCCAGACTCTCGCTGTCTCAGCCACAGTAAAAGTAATGAGCTGCCACAAGGCCACCCACAGCTGGGAATGAAAAGAATAAGGCCTCCCCCTAATGGCAAGCAGAGCAAATATCAAATGCTTTGCTATATTCCTGTAGATGTATAGTATTGACACTGTGACAATAGCTTCTACCATCCACTAGCTGATGCTAGAGGACAAAAGATTCACAGGTCATCCGAAAAAAGTATGCATCAATTACTGACAGTTTCTATTGTAGAATTATTGCAGCCCTTTGGTTATTAAGATCATATATAACATATAGGTTCACCACATCTGAACACTACATCCAGTGTAGTATTAAGTTTCTTTCACAGAGTGTCAGACAGCAATAACAAGAGGTTGTTGTTGTTTAAGTGGATTGTCCCTGTTTGGGTCCCAACAAAACAGGGTTGTAACACATTTTTATGGTGGCTCATTACTAAAAAGCTTTGAAATAAAACCTTTCAAAATGCGAAAAAACTGAGATAGTTGTAAGTACAAAAAGAGGCTCTATACGCAGGTGTATATAATGCCCCCAGAACAGCCACAGTCTCTCAGATAACAGATTTAAAACTGGTTTATGGATTTTTTTTTTCATAGGTAGCAAACATTTACTTCTGTAAACAGTTTAATTCAGATCTATCCAGGTTTGTTGGATATATTAAGTCTATAAAAAATCTTTATTGCTCATCATTAGTGGTTGTTTTTTTTTTTTTAACCCTTTTAACTAAGTATACTTTACCCCCACTTATCTAAATTGCCATGTTCTCTACAGAGAGCGTGTGTTTTCTGTCACATGCATACTAATGGAAATTTCTGTTTTTGAGCACTCCCTTCTGGGTGTAAGAACTTAATCAAACTGTTGCCGTAGCAACAAAAAGGCAATCTTTCCATTCCACACAGTTAACTCTGTGTGTGTGTGTTTGTATGTTCAGTGTCCAGATCAATGAGTGCCCCCATTGCCCTCACTCATTCCCTGTTGTTCGGCAGACAGCAGTGTGATCTCCACCTCCGCAAAATCTCACTCAAATACACACGTACACACACAAACTAAAAGCAACCAGGAAGAATACATTTATACCACGAGCACCTAGACAGATGGCTTAGATAGACATCGTAATTGCACAGTAATCTTCATCCGCCTTCTATTTGTCATAGCCGAGGCAGGTGGCACAGACTATTTGTAACTGTAATTGTAATTGCTTGTTTAGTTGCAGATGGGATTGTTTCTCCTCCCTCGAGTCCTTCAGTGCAGTCCACCTGCTCTCACTGCCGCCCAGGGACACTAATGAAGTTACGCCAACCCTCACCGAAGCTCTTAAAAGCCTCACGGCAGGGCAAAGTGCTCCTCATTGCTTTACCTTTGCCCTCTCTTACCTCAGTAAAAAGCCTGTCATTTCATATCAGCCAAAAGTCGCTGCAACCGTGCTTGTGCTGTTCATGCACTAACAGCTCAGTTTGCTTGTTTCTTTTTCTCTTTTTCTGAAATTAATGCTGCTTTCTTTCCTGGGGGTTTGCTCTTCTATTCTACTCTATTGCACTACATTTGAGGGTTCCGCTCTTTATATCACCCTCCACCAGTGTGATTGATGCACTACGCTGCTGGGAGATCTGAGCTGGGGATGCATTTGTCTACCATAAATGGTTGTGTCAGCTACAAAGTGTGAGGGCTTTTGCTGTTTTGGTTATCTGAATTCTACACTGTTGATAGTTCTGTGTTTGGACCTTGTTAGAGCCACAATCTCGGTGTTAGATTTGTGCTCTTACGTAGTTCTGCTATGGGATATTTGAATTGTACTTTTTTCATAAATCAAGCAAAGTTGTTGCTTTTAAAAGCTTATAAAAAGCTTAATTGGGATATATGTTCTAGAGGTTTCAATTTCTGCCTGAAATCATTCAAGCATCGCCCCGGTTCTTTGCATGAAAGCTGCAATATAGTCCCGAGATGCTCTTATTACTCTGCAGATGCTGTTAACCGAATTTTACTCTTCCAGCATCCTGGTTTTGTTGAATATATTTGCAATGGAAATGAGTTTCTAAAGTAAGCAGCTGACTAAAATATTAAAAAAGAACAAGAGCAACAGAGTCGTCATTGTTGGAGATGAGATATTCAAAATGGGAAAAGAATGAGAACATCCCTAAACTTGTTTGCTTTTCATATTCTTGCACTTGTTATTGCCTGGATAACAGACAGGAGGGGAGGGGTCCAGTCCCTCCTCCCTGACATGCAAAAAAAAAAAAAAAAAAAATTAATGGATGCCAGTTCAGAATTTCCATTAGTTTTTACAATCTATTGCTCATACTACACCTATCTCTCTTCTAAATTACTGGCCCTTATCATGCTGTTTGGAGATGCTGCAGGAGAGAGGATGTTTGGGCTATTGCCCATGGCACATAGAGCTTTTAGTAAACTGTGGCTCCCTTCCAGTTACACACACACACACACACACCCTCCCCCCTCCAGCATTATCACGAGATGTGTAGCACTAACAACAGGGTTGATTTAGCCACATCGGCACAGACAGATAGGTTTGCTTTTGCAATCGATCTGATTCAACACTTGGATTTGTCTTGGTTGAGCCTTTTTAAATGAATGAAAATAAACAGTAAAGTGTGTCTGTGAAATTGTGTTATTTATTTGAGGGGAGCCAGACCTGCTCGAGTCTCTATAGTACGAAGCTCGTGCTCAGTCCGCATGGCATTTTGTTCTTGATTATGACTTATGGCTGCCTTTTAAATGGGTAAAGGGGCAGAGCAAAAACTGTATGATATTTATGCAGGCTTTTATGTAACATGATACAGAATCAATGAGAAATTTCTAAGACATCTTATCTGAAAAACAAAATGCTATTTTCAGTTGAGTAGGTTCAAATAGGACCTAAGTATTCTTTCCGAGTTTGTTTTTATCATCTGTGCTAAAAGGGCAGTTAGTGTATTTATGTGACAGTGTGTATGAACGTTTGTATTCATCAATATGTGAATTTGCTGTGATTTCTGTACACTGTAAGCTTCAGTATATTAATGAACACCTGTTTTTTGCATTGCATGTTTGTAACTGGAACACCGAAACATGAATATGTGTTTCCATTTTAGCAAGTGTGAGTGTGTGACTGTGTATGAGGGTTCCAGAGTCTGTGAACCCCCATGTTTCTCATTAGCTCTGTGTTTCTTTTCTTCACTTTCTCTCTCTCACACACACTACAGCTGACTTCACTTTCTATTTTGGGAAATAGAGATCCTGTCAGCCAGCGCTCACTCTCTCCCTTTGATGCTGCAAAGTGCATCGGTCTGATGTAAAAGTCCTTTAATGACTTCCTTTAAGACAGCAGAGGTATTTAAAAAATGGCAGTTGAAGAACAGAAGTTCCTCAAGACACACCTATGTAATGCCTAATTCTTGTATCATGCTACAAAAAAAAAAGATATATTCATAAGCACAAAAACTACCCAGTAAAATTTCTTTTTGTGTTGGCTAATTTTAGCAACCAGATACTGCATATTCTTTGTAACACATCTTTTTAACTACATTATGCACAGCATGACTCATCACTGCTATGGGTGCATATGACAGTTTATAGCCTATAGGTTTTAGCCCTTTCTTCTTCTTCTTCTTCTTTTTTTTTTTCTCTTTTTGATCGGTGGAATAAAATAAAAATTTAACACATTTTTATAAGAATAAAAATGTGTTCAGACATTTCCCACAGCTGATCTTTGACTTGAAAGCCAGCTATACAAAACATGATATCTATTTAAATCTACAATACACAGAGAGAGAAAAAACTGTAGTGCAAGAAGTGTCTTTTTTCAGAGCACTCTGTTTAGTCTCCCGTCTCTAATTCAATTTCCTCTTGCTTTTTTTCTCCTCCTCTTCCTCCTTCTTCATTCCCTGCCAGGGGGCTCCTCTGTGGCGAAACTCAGCCAGAAGTTTATCCATCAGCTGTAAGAGTTCTGTACAGTACTGCTTTCTTATGCAAGGACTACAGAAAAACAGGCAAAGTAAACTTTTATTTCCCTCGATTGCCAAATGCTGCACAGTTTTAATTTCACTCCTTCAGCAGAAAACATGTCAGGAAGAAACACTGAAACGTCCCGACTTGTAGAGAACTTCATTTCATGCACTGCAGATCAGTTATACCACATTTTCCTTTCTTCTACCGAGATTTCTACGCTAATAAATATAGATCCATAAATTAAAGAATGGTCTTTGACTAAAATGCAGGAGATTTGAGACGTCCACACTTGAGGTTTCGTCCTGTGGTGGGGTGTGGTTGGTGGGTCAGCTGCAGGGGATGGGTGGAGCAGTTGTTTCAGGGAGCTAGGGGAGGCTGGAGGCCAGAGCTGACCCTCATTATTTCCATCATGTCTCCTCTATTTCAGTAGCACCCTGGGATTTGGAGGAGTGGAAGTAGACAGAGCTATATTAAGAGGGACAGAGTGTACAGGAGCGAAAGCTCGAGTAGTCGGAAAGCAACACCCAACCAGTTTTTGTGCACAAAGCACTGTCAATAAAGTGTCACATGTTGTGTAACACTGAGTGTAACAGGTCATACATTCACACCTCTGTTTGACTTTGATCCCCTGGACTCCAAATTTAAAAGTTTTACCCCAATCAGGAAGTTCTGAAGAGTCTGTTGCAGCATCAAGAGTTTGAACAATTAATCTTTTTCCCTTCTATTATCAGCATGCCGTCATTGAAATGAGATTTTGCTTTAAAATAAAAGTTACAGCTTTTGAAACACGATGGTTCTAACAGTTCGTTTCAGCTTTTACTTTGAAGGCGAATGTCATGTTTCTCATTTGTTCACAGTTTCATTACTACTTTAGTTGGCAGGCAGATGCTGACAAATCAGTGTTTCCATGCAAACTGTGGGTGAACGTGGCAATCCACTATCACAAACACAAGCACCAGTTGACCAATTCCACCTGGGAGGTGACAGCCAACAGAACACCAAGGCTTCATTATATAGCTGTGGTTAGTGCTGCGCAAAACTGAAAACTTTGGTATCTGTCTGGTATTAAGTAAATACAGCACCAGTATCACCAGTGCCAATACCAAGACCAATACTGACAGATTTCACTAATAATTAAATTAATTTAAGGATGCTCATGTAGGGAACATCAGTGTGTAATGACTTATGAGAGGACTCATCATCCATTTTGGAAATTCTGAACACATTTTAATGACTTCTAAAACACTTTGATTTTTATTTTCCACAATACTCAGTTAACACAATAAAACACAACTTTTAGTATTTCATATGTTTTGAGACTGGGTATTTTGGAGAACTGAAATGTAAATTTGCTTGTCACTAAAGAATTTAAAACCAACTTTTTGTATTTAATGAAGAAAACAATTCTATTATAGTCATTAAAAAACCTTTCATGCTTCGTGGATGTCATCAAGTATCTCTCTGTTCGTTTTTTCAATAGTTTTAGTAAATTTATCATCTGGTGATCAGGTGGTCCTTTCCTTATATTTTCTCTCTTTTTTTTAAGTGACAGCATGTCTTAGAAGTGTCTGACATTTTTATTCTCTTCAGAAATTACACTTTTCATATTAATTGCTAAAAAAAAAAAAAACAACAAAAAAACATGTTATTCTTCCAGGACATTGAAACCTTACTTTTACTCACAGCCATGAACAAAAGCTACTTATAAAAAAATTATATTACTTGTGCTTATATATTACAGTGTTTAACAGGTATACCTTTTATGGAGGCGTGGAAGTCGATGGCAGGGCCTCAGGAATTCCCCCCGCCTCGTTCAGACTTCCAGCCCTGACAGAGGGAAATTAACTTTTAATTAAAGTTGCAATACACAAATGTGAGAGGCAGACAAAGTACAAAGCAGGCAAAATACTCTTCAGACTGTCACCTGTCAGAGAGTACTTCCATGGACTTTAAGTGCAGTTTCTGATATCAGTATATTATAATCTCTGTAGTAAATCTTTAAAATCATTTTGTCATAGTGGATGTGGCCACTCAAGCACAAAAATGCAAAAAAGTTCAACAGTAATGAGGGTTACTGCCCTCGCTGGCATCCTGCCTTAGTAAACAACGTATATTCTGTCTTGCTTCACACAAATCAGTGTAGCCAGAATGGGAATACAAATTTGTGATATGACATGCTTTATTTCACTCTAGAGAGGCAACAACATGAGTTTTAAACAGACCATATACGCAGTCATGCACAAATACACTATCTAGGCATGATAGCCTTATTGTGTGGTCCAGAGAACTTCAGTGCATGGTGCGTATGTTTCTAAATGTCTAATATAATTCCCTGGTAATCCAACCATGTGTGTATGATATGCATATGTAAGTATTTTTATACTTCCTCAGTTTTTGGCCTCGATCTCCAGCTTCCTCTCCTCTATCACACCAACTATCTTGCACGTCCTTCTCCGCTACATCCATGAACCTTCTGTGCTCTTCCTCTTTTCTTTCTGCCTTGCAGCTCCATTTTCAACATCCTTTGTCCCGTATATTCACTATTCTCCTCTGCACACGTCCAAATAATCTCAGCCATGCCTCTCTAACCTTGTGTACAAAAAACCTATTAAAATCAAATGACAACGAAATGAATTAAAATGAAATGAAACTATTTGGCAGTTGTTTTTTCTGAAGCAGAAAAATAAAATCGTGATTATAAAGTAATTATAAGCGGGGGTAGCATTATTTTTGGAAAAAACAAGCAAAAAAAATGTATGGAGAAAGTCAGGCACTTTATTTAGTAGACCTTACTAGTACTACGCTGGACCCCAAACATTCCTCAGAGATTTTGATCCATATTGACATGATAGCATCACACAGTTGCCAGTTTATCGGCTGCACATGTAAATTTCCAATTCTACCAGTTTGCAAAGATGCTCTGTTGGACTGAGATCTGCTAACTGTGGAGGACAGTGAACTCCATCCATCCATTTTTTCTGCTTATCTGAGCAGAAGAAAATTTAAGGTCTCCTTTGCTTATCTAAGCAGGGCGAGAGACAGGATACACCATGGAAAGGTTGCCAGTCTTCAATTGTCCAATTTAGGTGAGCCTGTTCAAATTGTAGCCTCAGTTACTTGTGATAGTTGGTGTAGCCTTCTGCTGCTAGTACAGCCCATCTGCTTCATGGTGTGATGGCCTTCTGCATGCCTTGGTTGTAATGATCCAGTGAACTGCTGCTCACTGGATATCGCCTCCTTTTCAGGTCATTCACATTTGAGCTAAAAATCAACAATTTCTGAAATGATCTTTCTTCCCCATTATGATGTTCAGCTTGAACTTCAGTAGGCTGCCTTGTGATTGGCTAACTAGCATGTGTACCTAATGAAGTGGCCAGTTAGTCTATTTCCTCTCTTAAAGGGCAGCATCCTTTATTGGTTCAGGTTATCTCAGTTAAAGAAGAAATGCTCTAGTTAGATCTGTCAGTAGTGAATCTCAGACCATCCAGCAAAATACATTTAGTTATTATTTTCCTTTATGCTTCAAATCGCATCTCTCTCACGTGAATGTGGATCCGGTCAGTCTTGGAGGTTTTTTATTTTGGTTGAATGTTGGCTGCAAAGTGGCCATGGTCTATTGTTATTTCTTTTTATCACGTCATTGCTGAGGTGGGGCGGGCTCATTTGACTATTGTTGTCTGCGGTGGTAAAGGCCATTTTCTGAATGCATTCATCCTTTCATGTTGAACTTCCTTCCTGCCATTCACTGTTGATGTCACTGGTGCTATTTCAAGAGAACATCACAAGCTCTCATCACTGTTTAACTGACTGCAAGTCTCTAAATAACGTGAGACTGTACTCTCTAAGTGCGAATTTGAAGTGGCAGAGAACAATCAGGAACAAAAATAACACTTTTTTTTATAGCTTATGAAAATGTTTGAACGACTGCAACAGTGAAGTGAAAGGCATCTGAGTCTTCCACTCTTATTCGCGGCTCGATGTTCTGACTAATGGGTAAATGTTGCAGTAAGTAAAATCCAGTGTCATGTTGCAGGAAAGCTGCACACGCTTTTATCCTGCACTTTATTCACCTTCAGAGTCTGTCAACATGCTCTTATCTTAGCACCGTGTTTGCACTAGTAGCTGTCAACAAATCAGAAAAAGACAAGTTCCCAGGTTTCAGGAATTGGTGACTACCATGTTGTTGTTGATCTGCAGTTAAGGTTGAAGGCTGAAGAAATAAAAATGAACGTTTACTATATTTATATTTATTTTATACATTGTATAAATCCCAAATTTGTTTCTAAATTCAAACAGAACAGAATTTAATGTACTTGGCAATAAAAAAATCATAAAAGCATTACCTTGGCCTCCAGCACTACTTTGAGGAATTTTTGAGTCATTTCTAGCCAATACGCGTCCTTCAACACACACATTAAGCAAATATCTATGAATGCTTTCCTTTGTGTGCACAGTCCTGCTAAAGTTAGAAACAAACTGTCTCTGTCTTCATGCATTTGCTGGACTACTGTATTTCATTATTATCAGGCTGTTCTAAAAGCTGCCTGCAAAGCCTCCGCGTGATCTAACACACCAATAATAAAACTAACACCAGCTAGAAAGATCATATATTTTTCCTATATTGGATACTCTTTGCTGGCTCCCTGTTAAATCCAGAATTGAATTTAAATTCTTCTTTTCACATACAAAGTCAGATCAGGCCCCGTCAGATCATAAAAGCCTTGTGGTGTCCTGTTATTTTATTAGAGCACTTCACTCTCAGACTGCAGGCTTACTTGTTTTTCTTAGAGTTTCTAAAAAGCAGAATAAGAGTGGTGCAGAACCTTCAGCTATCTGGCCCCTCTCCTGTGCAACTACCTCTCAGTCTGGAGTGATCACCTCTTATTTATGCTGCTACAGCCTCTTTCCCCCAAACCAGTCTCAGCAGATGGCTCCCCCTCCCTGAGCCTGCCAGTAGGAATATTCTTGTTAAATAGGAGCTCTTTGTTCCCACCATTAGGAGCTACTTGCTCTCTAACATTTTGGGGTCCTTACCTTGCAATGTAAAACACCTTGAGGTAACTGTTGTTGTAAACCGGCAAAATCATCTCCAACTTCTTTCATGACATTAATCTTCCTAAATATATATTTCTCTCACTCAGGCAGGACAAATAACAATGTCAATAAACCTTCTCGCAACTTGTAAAATACAGTATGCAGAAAGCTCGGGAGGTTCAGTGTACTGGGACATATAGTTTATGTGCAGCCTTGACCGTCAAGGAACAGGCAGAATCAAGTAATCCTCTTTGTGATTTATAACCTTCAACATTATGTCATGTGATGGATGATTTCAGAAGGCTGTAATACTAGAGTCTCAATCATAATAAAGTTTTGCCAGTCATTGTAAATCTTAAATGTTTAACCAAAGTAAAATGTTGGACTTTACAGTTTAAATCCTAAGAAATTATTTTATGGAAAAGAATGAAGTAAGAACCTGGAAGAAAATCTCGCCATTATCTTTCTTGGGTTTGTGTATAAATATAACAGTTCAGTGACTGTAATTAACAGTTATGTGCACTGACTTCACCCCGCAAGAGTGTGTGTGAGGCCACGGAAATGAGCAGTACACTTGAAGGAAACTTAGATAAAGAAAACTTTCTTGCACTTGAATAAAAATGTTATGCTTGCATTTAGCAATAAATTCAACAAAAACAGGGCTGTGTTTCCTAGAATGAAGCTCTTTCTGTGAATGGCAAAGAAATGAGGGAAGAAGAAGGTGGGTAATAATATGCACCCGTACGGTAACTGAAGCACCCCGGCCATTAGCAGAGTTGACAGGCTGACCCTTGGAAAGCAGCATGACCTTCTGAGTCTGCCTCTAGCAGAAATAACACGGCCCAGTCTCATGGGGAGTTGTGAAATAGTCACAAAATGTGATTCATTTGTTCGTGTGCATGGAGATGCATTGTCCTTTGTTATTCCTGACAGATAGGACTACTTTAAGGCTCATGTATTTTAACTGGAAGTATGTATCATGCCAGCGCCTTTTGAATTTCCTATGAAGGGATTTCTTCTTACTGTAACCGTTTAGTTTTCGCCACCCTTTAGTTTCAAATCTTGTTTTGAAGCACTTTTTTTTAGCCACAAGTGGATGAGGGCATACAAATACAGAAAACTGCTAATTAGTGCTCAGTAACATCCAAGACGTCCCAGAATTTAACTAAACAAAACTGGAGCATAGACTTCCTGGATAGGCTTCTATTAAAATGAAACACACAAGAACCTTTTATCCATCAGGCAGCGGTCACATTTTGTTTATCCATCCATCTGTCCGAACCTCTTCTATTTTATACATTTCAGGGTCACAGAGGGGCCGTGGAGCCTTGTTTCACCCCGTATTAATAGGGTGAAATGCAGGGTACACCATGGACAGGTCATCAGCCTGTCATAGGGCTAACACAGAGAGACAGACAATTAGTCACGCTCACATTCACACCTATAGCCAATTGGGAACTGCCAATTAACCTAACCCCGGTGAATCTGAGTCCAGTGCACCATCATGCTGCCATAAATACGCATAAAAACATCACATATGGAAGAACACATGCTGCACATCATTTCTATCTATGCATGACATGATGTGCAGATAACGTGACTCACTGCGCACTTGGCATGGCTTCTGCACATGTATGCAGCAGTAACATGATTAAAGGCAGAATATAACACCTGCTTGCACAAAAAGAAAAGGTCAGCAATGAATGTAATTTGTTATCCACGCTGACTTAACAACTGGTAGTCAAACATGATGGATCATGCTATAACAAATCAGGGGAATACTTCTCGTGACTGATAAGACCCAATCAAGGAGCAAAAGAGGGTCTCTGTCATCTTTCCAAAAAGTCTGATTTTATTGCTTTCAAACTGAAAATTGTGGGGCAGCAAACTTTTCAACAGTTACTGGATGCTAAAATGCAGAACTGTGAATTTTACCAAATGAAGTCTTATCAGTGTGGATTTAGTCTGCATGGTTCAAAGAGAGTGTCAGTCCATGCTAAGGATAAACATAATAGCCTGAATTACTGCAGCAGCTCAAGTGTAACTGGATGATATAATGATAGCATGAACAACTGGGACAAGCTTTCAACTATTCAGTTCTTTGTAGATTGAATGAGAATTGTTGTCCTTACATATTGTTCTATTAGCCACAAGGATGGCCATTAGCCTTCATTTTGATCTTTACATTCTCTATTGTAATAAATAATAAATAGAAATCAGTCAACAGCTTGTTTTTTAAGATTTGGCTATGACATCAGCATGTCAACCTGCACATTTCAAAATGTGCTCTCATGACTCACCAACTTGCAAAAAAAAAAAAGAAAAAAATGAATCCCCAATTTCACATGGCCTTGATTACTGAAGCTTGTGTCATTAAGGAGATCCCTCTGGATTATAAACAATGACAGCGAGAACAAAAACAGATATCGTCAGAGCTGTAACACAACTATCAGTAAAAGGTCAAGAACAGACACCTGATTTCTTTCTACACGTCCAACAAGAAATAGTGTTGCTTAAACTGCAGGAACTTTCAGTTTTAAAGTGCAGATGATTCCTCTATTCCTCTGCGTAATTCTGGTAGCATTTGAATTATTTGCACAATGGCTGAAAGATTCGTAATTAACTGATAAGACTCACTGGGAGAGTTATAGCTCATGAGGAACTCATAGACAAAATGATGCTGTATCCTTATTTGCAAACTAAATAAACAAAAGAACGAATGAATGATCTGAGTCAATGTTTGAGTTTTATTATACATCTCTGCCAAGTAGAGGTTTGGTGGGTGGCCAATGATGTACCAAAGCTAACCAATTAAACATGCATGCTGCGTTCCATTTAGCTCAGAAGTGAGATGACAGAGTTGGGAGTGATACCACTCTGGAGTTAAAATAAAACAGACGTTGTTTTGGTTCTTACCAGAACAACATTCATTCATCCATCACTTGCAACACAAAGAAATTCTTGTTCTGATTTTTGTTTTGGGGGGTTTCTTTCCTTAAAAAACAAACAAACAAAAAGCTTATCCTAGCCCTATGGTTTCTAGGATTGGCTCCAGTCCCTCTGTGATCCTGAACTGGATAAGCGTAAGAGAATGGATGGAATGAAAAAAAAACAAAACATGCATGCTCATGGAAATAGCCTGGTCAGTGTTTAGTGCCGGGCTTATTGAGCAGATCATAAATACACAACAGTCACAGCACAGATTACAATGTTTACAGTGGTCCTAATGTTTATGTGCATTGTTGCCATCTTGGATTGCAGTATGTGATGAAGTTGGGCTGGGTCAGACTTCTCCAACTGGAAATCTGGGTGTCCCGGTTGAAAATTCCCACTTCAAATAAAATGTAGTGTTATTCTCTACATGACCTCTGCTCTTTAAGTGAACAGCTCACATGTACGGTGGCCCTGAGAGGCCAAACGGACTGCAACTTAAGAAAACACCAGCAATAAGAAAAATGCTGCAAAAGCACACAAAACACAACGGAAATAGGAAAAACGACAACGGAAATAGGAAAAACGACAACGGAAATAGGAAAAAACAGATTTCCAAATGCACAAGGGAAGTGTGTCTGGGGAGACAATAACCTGACGGACCAGTTGCAGGAACCAAATATGCTAAGAATTGCGCTGGGTGATACTTAAAAGAAGTGGAGGATTTGTGAGGAAAGAAAAGATGAGAGGTAAGTCTGTTAGACTAACCATTAGCCTAAAAATCCGTCATCACTATTATATGAATCATGATAAAACACACCTATCAGGTTTTGGGTTCCTGCAACTGGTCCGTCGGGTTATTGTCTCCCCAGAAACACTTCCCTTGTGCTTTCGGAAATCTGTTTTTTCCTATTTCTGTTTTCTTTTTCCTATTTCTGTACTCGTTTTCCCTATTTCCCTTGTCGTTTTTTCCTATTTCTGTTGTCGTTTTTTCCGATTTCTGTTGTTGTTTTTCCTATTTCCATTCTGTTTTGTGTGCTTTTGCAGCATTTTTCTTATTGCTGGTGTTTTCTTAAGTTGCAGTCCATTTGGCCTCTCAGGGCCACCGCACACACAGTACAATTACAATGCATTCAAACTAAATCCTGAACACTGGTCCTTCAGAGGAGCACTATAGTGTCTGGCCTTTACACTACAGCTGAAAAGGAAATTAGCCTTTGCTGCTCTAGTGATAGATAGATCTGTAAAACTGCCTTCCCTCATTATACAATTATATTCAATTCAGTTTTATTTTTATAGCCCCAATTCACAACAACAGTCACCTCAAGGCAATATACTGTAAACTCCAGTCTGCCTGCCTGGCTGCCATGCAAGTGTTTTTGGGGGAATGCTGGCTGTCACTACGTGAAACTAAGGAGGTATAGCATGCTGCAACAAAAATCTCCTTGCAATTGTTTTTGTTTTCACTAAGCAGCAGTGAAAGTGCGAAAAGTGCTATCTTTTACTTTGTAGGTAAAGGTTCTCCATTTTGTTTTGTTTTTTGATTGTGAAGCATTGTTTCATGTTTAAAGACTGGTTAACCACTTGCTAACCAGCTGGTTTGTTAGCAAGTCTCTGCAAACAAGCTGCAAGCTACATGCAGCTGCAGCGGTCTGCTAGCAAGTAAAGCAATCATGAGGTGGTTTCTGGAGCAGCACCCTTTTTCTCCACTCACTGCAAAGTTTTTAAATGCTAAATATGAAACAACACACTTATAGAGGGCTCTTCGGAGCTGGGGGACTTCAGAGAAAGTTGTGATGTGGGTTTATGCAAAAATTAATTAATTAATTAAATTAATTGACTGCGCCCAATTCAAAAGAGGATCTGGAGGGAAAGAAAGCAGCTTGGTGGTGCTCCTACAACGATCAAAAATAACCACATTTTTAATTTTTTAAAGCATACAAAGTAGAAGCTAAGCAAACAACAGCAAATGGCCTAAATTTCTATACCTCGCTTCTCGCCCTGTGACAGCTGGGATAGGCTCCAGTGCCTCCACAAACCTGATAAGGATAAGTGGAAGAGAATGGCTGGACTGATGGATGAATGTAAATGATGTAAATGAAATATTTGAAAACAAGGGCATGTTTCACAGACAATCATTCAAAGTCAGAGGAGGGAGATGGGAATCATCGCATCTGACTGAAAGGTGTTAACATTGTTTTGTTTTTTTACATACTTCTTAATAGTGCAGATAGTTTGCAAATGTTTGACTGTCACCACTGGCTCCAGTAGTATTGACCTATTTTCAGCCCATAAAATTGCCATTATATCCTTGCAAAACATCAGTAAACACTTCAGACTGAGTGCTGTCAGACCACATGTTTGCAATTTAGAATCATGTGATGAAAACATTTTCCCCTGTTAATCATAACTTCCTTTAATGACCGAGAGCTATGAAATGATATTGTGCATTCTCATCAGGTCAGCTCTTGATCTATTTGTCCAAACTCCTCGCACGTCTGGGAAGTGAAGCTAAAGAGCGTTTATTAGTAAAAACCTGCCAAGCACCCCACATTAGGAGACGTTTGACATTTCATGAGATCATGTTGTTTCCAGCTGCGAGCTCCTGCTGATGCGTTTCCTTGTGATGATTTGATTAAATCTCCTCAAAATGGAAAGACTTTTTTTTAACAGAAGATAACTCATAATACAGTTTGATGTGATGCTGAAACAGGACTTCATATGCTTAATGATTTTTTGACTGTTTCTGACCATGTCGCGTGGAATCTGGATTCAAAACTTCAAATCTTCTCGATAATATAAAATATCAATGAAAACGTGTAATAACATTCTTAGAAATGCTTGTTATTAACATTTTCAAAGTGAGCCTCCAACTAATGAAAAGGCTCAAAGACATAAACAAATGCAGAAATATATTTGGTGATATAAGTGATACGGCAGATATTTGTGTATTGACGTATCACCCACCATTAGGTATTCAGAGCCTTATTTAAAGTAACACTTCAGATTTGCTTTTTAAAAGTGTGCATGTAGGTTTATTGCTGGAAAAGACTGGCATACTATCCTATTAATACAGTATACAGTATGCGTAACAGTAGACCTGTCTCAATTTCTTAGACAAAACTAGAGCACAGGAATAGGAGTAAGGACTGTTGTGGTGACATCCAAGACTTGCTAATCTCCGTCTAATCTATTTTCCATTAGGCATCCCTATTGAGAAGAGGGTCAAGAAGCAAACTATGAAAGCATTCAGGGCAGATCTACATAATTCTGCATATTTTACAATCATATTAAGTTGTAGCATCTTCTTCTATGAGACTCTCCAGGTCCTTTTTTTCCTCTTTTTGTTTTATTTTACCCCCAATTCTTACTCCTCCCTCTTTGACTACTGGTGCATCAACACTTTGTTTTTCCAATCTATTCCTCATCTTTCCTTTAATTTGAGAGAATGGGTATGTTTAGAGAATTAGTCTCAGATTAGCTTTCCTCTTGATGGGCTTTAAAATTAGAACAGGGCTGTGGGAGTCGGCATATTGCAGTTCACGGGGTATTCGGTTCTGCTGCCAGTATTGTGGATCAAGCTGAATTTGAAACAACACCAAATGACTGATGACAAAAACCAAAAGGCAAATGGCAGCTGTAAGCAATGAAACAGAAGGCTGTTATGAAGAAATTCACACTAACCTGTATTGGCATGTATAAGCTCAGACTTACAGTTTATTCTTTTTTTTTTTGGCAAGGGTGTGCAGGTAAAGCTTAGTGAGTTGCTTTTGTCCATACACTTAAATCTTGTCATTGCTAAATGACAAGATTTATACATGTCATGTTTAAAATTTACATGTTAATGTCAACGGAAATTTAAATGGGACAGGAAGGCCGCCTGAGAGGAAGTGGTCATGCACTGACATGTGCAAGAGGTTAGTAAAACTACACTGTGGCTGAAAGTCACAGGCAGTGACTTTAGAAAACATTCGCAGTTACCTCATTTTTTATCTCTCTTTCTCTGTGGTAGATGTGGAGAATAATGTGTGTTCTCTACATTTTATATCAAATTTAATGATGTTATCAAAGCAAATGGAGACATTTGTTTCTGTGTGTCCAACATTCTCCGGAGACTGCAACCCTTCAAAATATTCACCAGAGGAAGAGGATACGTTTGTTAGATCATGGATATAATTCAGTCAGGGAAAGGCTTACGTCACAGTCCGGGTTCAGGACGAGGACATCTACTGCATCACCACATAAGTACATGTCAGTGTTTGAAGAAGTTAAAGCCAGCGTAAACATGAGCTCTGCATATGGTTGCCATTACAGCAGCTGGGTGAGAGGTGACTGTGAGGTTTCTGCTTTCTTAAACGTCGAGGTGTGTTGGAGAAGAAAACAGGAGAACATCAACAAAACTGTGGCTCAGCCAAACGTTTCCCTGCATTATGGATGTGCGTGTGGAACTATGACAGAGTCACTGTTTGTTTTGATGTCAAAGGTTGTTGGCTTTTCCATAGTGGCACATGACAGGTTGAGGCTGGAGAGGAGGGGGTGAGGACGGTGTGAGACCAGCAGAGCAGTCTCCTCTGTATGTGCAGATGTGACAGTCGTTTGAGCTCGCAAATTACAGCTAGCCAGGCATAAAAACTTCTATATAGAGAAGGATCCCTTAGAAAGAAAGTAGAAGCACAACACTCACTTTATTTTTTTCTCTCATACCGTGCACACAATCATCTGGGTGCTGCTGCACTGTGGTGAGCGCAGACAGAGACCTGTGTTTGTGGTGGAAGAGCAACAACAGCAAGTCAGTTAGTCTTGCTAGATTGGCAACACTGCGGTGAGCTAAAGCATGATGATCACCACTGTGACTGAGCGGGATGTGAAGCATAGAAGATAAGATCTTATACATTTCCACAATTTAAAGAAATAAATCCAGATCTCAAAACTGAAAATCTGGTGATGACATCTGTCAAATTTCTGAAAATGAAACTGTACATGAGTCACCCTTTCTAAGAGACGGAAACTGCAATGTGTATAAAAGATGAGAGATGCAAAACTCGAACTTACATTAACCTTTAATTGAAACTTGGCTTCTATTACTTTCAGGATTCTAGATAAAAAACATGGATTCAGTGATTTAGACCTTTTTTTCCCCTTTCAGTATTTTAAAGAAGCTTCCAACAAAAGTTTGCCTTCTTCAAAAAGTCACAAAGTCTGTTTTCTGTTTTGCATATTTTGCACACTTAATAGTTTCAGATGATAAAACTAATTTTAATACTGGACAAAGATAGTGTGAGCAAGCACACAATGCAGTTTTTAAATGATAATGTCCTTTATTACAGGAACAGAAGCTATCCAAACTACCTGGCCCCCTGAAAAAGTAATTTATTACTGTCAGAGCTGTTGAATCAATAAAATCACTGAAAAAGAACCTGTTTGACAAAGTTTAGTAGGTTAAAAGATCTCAAAAATCAACACATCATGTCAGTAATAATTGACAACTATCAGTCTAGAGAGGGTTAAAACAGTTTCTAAGGCCTCAGTGAACCACAGGGAGAGCTATTATCTACAAATGGAGAAAACAGAGAACAGCGGTGAACCTTCCCAGGAGTGGTCTGCCTAACAAAATTAATCCATGCATGCATCATCAACTCACCCAGGAGGTCACAGTAGAATCCAGAACAACATATAAAGAACTGCAGGCCACGCTTGTCTACGTTAAGGTCAGAGTTCATGATTCAACAGTAAGACAGATTGGGGAAAAATGGCATCCATGGGAGAGTTCAAGGAGAAAACCCCTGCTGACCAAAAAGAACGCAAAGGCTCATCTCACATTTACCAAAGAACTGCTTGATGATCCCCAAGATCAGTTCTGTGGACTGACAAGACAAAATCTGAACTTTTTGGAAGGTTTGAGCCCCGTTACATCTGGAGTGACGCTAGAGCAGCATTTCATAAAAGAAAACATCAAACCAACAGTCAAACATGGTGGTGTGGTGTGATGGTCTGGGACAGCTTTGCTGCTTCGGGACCTGGAAGACTTACTGTATTTGATGAAATCATGAATTCTGATCTCTACCAGAAAATCCTGAAACACAATATCCAGCCATCAGTTTGAATGAAGGTTTTGGAGTGACCTATTCAAAGTTTGGACTTAAATCCAATTGAGATGCTTTTCCATGACCTTAAACAGACCGTTCATCTTGGAAAACCCCCAATGTGGTTGAATTAAAACAATTCTGCAAAGAAGAGTCGGCCAAAATTATTCCACAGGGATGTGAAAGACTCTTCAAGGGTGACAGAACTGCTGTCAGGTAGGGTTGGATGGCTATTTTACCAATAATACATAAAATCATTTTAGAAAATGCATTTTAATCAGGTTTTCTTTGTCTAATATTACAAATTTGTTTGATCGCCTGAAACAGAGTGACAAATTTGCAAAAAAAGGAAAAGAAATGGGATCAGAAATGTGGAAATACTTTCACAGCACTGTATATGGACTTTGTTTGTCGGCCTTAGTTTCATATTCAAATTGGAACAATTCTCATATTAAAAACTACCCTTAAAAAAGTTAAAGACTAGAATTTGGTTTGATCGTGCGTTATTTTTTTTTAGGTAAAAATCCACTCTTGATTCATTAAGCTGTTGCAGCAAGATATTCTAACTTTTGCATTTAGTTCTTTATGCTGATTGTGTCTCCTCTTACACAGTGTACGTAAATGTCAGCAGAATCTCAGCCAGGAGACTTCATCCAGGGTGCAAAATGCAGCCTCTGGGCTACATCTTCATCTTGGCCCAGTTCTTTTCTTATTCAGTCAGCACTCCTGGGAAAACACTCATTCTTACAGACATTCTCCTAATGTTTGATTGTAGATCAAACATGGGAAAAAATTTCTTAATTTGCTGTTATCAGGTGTAAGTAGTTGCAAAGATGAGGATATTTTTCATGCAGCACAGCATTTGATGTTTGTTTTGAACATAAAAAAGCACCACAATCTGTTTAGTCTAAACTTTGTAGTCATTTCTGCTTCTAGAAGTCAGGTCGATTTCTTGTTCATTTCCTCCTCATCTCTTCTCATCAATGCAAAATGTATTTTTGTGGTCCACACCAGTTTGTCTCTTGGGACTGTTTGAGTCAGTGTATTGACTGAACAAAGACTGGATCTGGATTGCAACATCTGGACCTCAAGAGTTTTTCAAATTAATACCGCTTTGAAAAATGGCCTCTGTACAAAAGTCAATCTAAAATCCAAAACACATGAAGTCCTGACCTTTTCTATCCATTACAAATTACATCAGTAAGATGGTTTATTTAACTGCGATCATTATGAATGAGCCTCACATTTTACTTTAGTAAAGCAAGTTTAGAAATACCAAATATTGGAGAGCATCTCTTACAAATATTGGGTTCACATATATACAGAAAGTAATGCATAATGAGATTTGTTACTGGTTTAAAGAGAACACCTGATCTGACCCTTGCAAACCCGTGCTTATTAGAGACTTCGATAGTCTGATGCACTGCACAGAGGTCAGAGTTTTCCTTGATTAGCTTTCAAAATGAACCGATTTTACCAACAAACAAAAATGATTGCTTGTCCAAGAATAGCTGTGGCTGTAATCGTTTGGCAGCAAGAGGGGTAATATATCATTTTCAGAACCAGTGGAGGAAAAAAAGTTTTCTGGGAAATGAAAACAGAACTTGAATGCAATATTTAAGGGGACTGAATACATATACACATTCTAGAGATTAAGTTAAAGAACTGAATTGAAGCTGGTCATCACCCAACTTTAGAGCATCACTGCACGCATGGATGCACACAAAGTGCAGAAAAGCAAATATTTGGTGCCTGTGAGGTGTGTTACCACAATGCTTCGGCCTCTCGTTTTTCTTTATTCTCTGCTCAATGTTTTGGTGTCTGCTATTTGTTCTTTCTGGCTAATCCAGTGGACTGATGCAGGCTTGAAACCTGCCACAAAGACACAATGCTCTATCGCCTTGCCAGTTTCCGTTTGGGTGTGTTTCCTCTTGCCTGTACACATTACATCTCCACACTGTCACTGTGAGATCAGGATGAAGCACTTAGTTGTGCTTCTAGACTGAGTGTTAAAGACATATTTCACTGCAAAAACAGATGACAGCACTAAAGCTTTTCACAAAATTAATCAACAGTATTTTAGTAATAGCTTTAGATTCTACTGATAAAGATTCAAATGGGATATTCCATGGTAAATACAAATATGGGTTCACCTCGTGTCTGATTTAAAAAAATCTTTTATGCATGGTGTTCAAATGCCCCGCCCTTCACACAGTGGAGAAGAGAAACATTTGTAAATCCTTAAAGTGTTAAATTTCTTTTCATTCATTTGAATTTTGTAGTATGCTGAGTTCGGGCACCAGAGAGCAGAGTGGGTACAAACTGGATCTCCCCGCAGTTAAACTGTAGAAGAGTCTGTGTGTCTAACAGTGTTGGGTAAGTTACTTTAAATTAGTAACTTAGTTACATTACTAGTTACTTCCATCAAAAGTAACTCAGTTACTTCAAGTTACTCGTTACTTTCAAAGTAACTAGTTACTAGGGAAAGTAACTTTGGTTTTACTCAGACTTCTCTTGTTAATGTGTTGCTAACTGGATACCCAGCAAGAGTGCCAGTCTTCTAGCTTGCTTACTTGCCACAAGTGCACTGTGCCACCTACCAAAGGAAAAAATAATGTGCATATTTCCACGAGAGAAATCCCACGCCTGGACCGCTGTTGACCGCTGCCATGATTCTAGCCTACGTCACAGCGTCATGTGCGCTTTTTACATCCAACACAAAAACTGCAGTCGTGGTGCTTTCGATTGTACTCAGAACTCAGAAATTCTGCCTTCTGAATAGGAAGATGTAGGTAACACCAGGCTGCAGATGAGCTGCATACAGGGCTGGACTGGGACACAAAATCAGCCCGGGCATTTTGACTAGAGACCGGCCCACCATTATAGCAAAAATCATAAAGGCTTTGAATGAAAACAAACACTGTTGTGACAGTGATGTACACTGTCTTGATGGTATATATGTATCAATCTATCAATCGTTTGTTGTAAGACTCAGATAATTATTTATTAAAAGCTAGACATTTGAAATGAGAATAAGAAAGTATTTCTTTGTGCCCCCCTTTCCCTGTTAATGCCCTACCTGGCCCCCTGGCAACACTTTGCTACACAGTTACCAGCGGTCAGCTACATAGAAAAGGATCCTGGTGTTATTTATCTCTCAGAAACAGTTCATAACTTCCCTTCAACTCATTCATGTCACCTAAAAGGTAAACCTGTTTCTCCATCACCTGTTCAGCTCTGATGATTCAGTAAGGACATCTGGTTTCACCTGGTTTCCCACTCACCAGATATACAAAACGATATCATGACCAGCAGGTTTACAGCTGTGGCTCCAGCAAACATCAGCTGATACTAGAAATTAATATTAAATAAATTCTAACAACAGCTGATCAAACGTGCTGCTGTTGTTTAACTCGACATCCGGTGGTTTCCTCTTTCTGGCGCAAAGTGGACGATAAATAAACAAGAGAGAAAAGCTGATCAGCTGATCATTGATCAGTTTCATGATTAAAGTAGCAACAGGAGAGGGAGGGGAGAGAATGAGAGAAGAAGAGGCAGCTGTGCAGCAAAGACAAAGAATAACTCCAGCTTTGTGTCTTTTTCATTGTAGCTGAAGTCCGGGACAAACTGTGTTCCTTTTCACCTCAATACGAAACGCGTAATAATTTCTCTGAATACGAGACGATTCCGTTTTTTAGGGAACGGTTGGCAACTCTAATAATTAACCGTATGAAGAAAATAAAGTTCAACATCAGTAACATAGCTCCCACCCAGCTGTATAGAAACCCCGTCATGCTAGCTAGCACGCAGTACGAAAAAGTCAGCACAACGAAAATAAACTCCAACTAAACTTGGTTTATATCTGACCCAGATAGACTGCAGGTCATAACGTCTTACCTGAAGTTCAGTTCACCTGACACTCGGACGGGCGGCCGCCTCGGGTCTCTCCTCCTCCTGCGTCCCCTTTCTCTCGTCCACCTGCTGGCCTCCACCACTTGCTAATGTTACTGAATCTGTGGAAGCTCTGCGAGTCCACCACACGAAGTAACGAATAACGAGCCTATCTAAATCCCAGTAACGAGTAACGCGTTCCTGATTTTGGCATAATAACTAGTTACCGTGCTCGTTACCACAATAATAACGTAGTTACTGTAACGCGTTACTTAATAACGCGTTAGTCCCAACACTGGTGTCTAATGACGACTGTTCTTTTTTCAGCCTTTCCCACAAGTGAAAATCACAAAAACTGAGCCACCAAGCAAAACTGAAGATGAACAGAAGCCTTAACAGGGTCTCCACCAAAAGTTCACAGATCACTCTTTATTCATTTTACCTCTCTCACACTTTCCGAGTGCAAGGTCACATCTGATAATGGTCGTGCGCGGTACACAGGTCTGCCTCCACCGTGTGTGAAGAGCAAAGTGCAGTTACGGGAGGGTGTGGTTCTTTTCATGAGGCTGATGGAGACGAAGTGTACGGGTTTTTTTGGGTTTTTTTTAATCGTTGTTTACAGGAAGTATTTTCATGGGAGAGTAAATAACAGCACAGATAACCACACATACCTGTTCTCTCGTAAAGGGGGTTGGTCTTAATGGGACCCATCGTGGGGGGCGTTTCCAGCAGCGCGTTGCTCACGGATATTTCTCGCGCTATAGACTGTTGGGTGGAAGCGCCGGTGTCGGGAAAGTGCAGTGTGGATAAGTGAACGGAACTGTCCCTGCGTGTTTTATAGCTAGCTAATCACAACTGAAGGCATTAACTAGCCTCTGTTGTGGGAGCTGGAATGACAGAAACGCTGCGTAATCGGGACCACGCGGTTGTAATGACCGGGGACTCGTGCGCTTTGGCACCGGAGGGAGCACTAAGCTTTAACTGAGGAGTTGAGCACCAACAGACAAAAGCAGCAAGGTGCAAGACGGCTAATCTTTCTGTTAACTAATTTGCAATATGCAAATGTAGAATACAAAGTGGAAAGTGTTCGCGTTGTGCTCATTTTGCTCATCCCGAACCGTGCCAATGCTGGAATGGCTTTTGGCTCTGTGCTTTGTGATCCTGGTGGTCTCAATCTGGCCAGGCTCCAAATATTTTTGTACCGAGAGCCAGCGCGATGCTTTGCTTCAGAGATTTGGAATTTTACAGCAGGTGGCGAAAGGCAAGACGGAGAGGTGCGTCTCGGAGCGAGAGAGGAGCGACGATGCCCTGTCGGCCTGCGTGGGCGCTTTGACAGGTGAGAAGCCACGCACCGTGGCGCTAATATGTAAACCTTCCGCGCTGGCAAACTACCTGCTGAAGCACTGCTGGACTTTCAGTAACTACTCACCGTGTGTCGGCTGGACATGGAGGGCCAGCGCCTTTCTCCAGAGTGTTTACGAGGCGTGCTGGCCGTACGAAAGCCCGGTCCAGTTTGTGCGAGATAACCTGCAGCTAAGTGACGACGGACTGGTGGCCTTGGACTGGGCTGTGCCATCCTACCAGAAACGTCGCAGGACTTCGAGTCACTCCACCAGTCCGGTTCTTCTCATCATTCCAAACTCTTTTGGGAAGATCACTAGAAATGTCCTGAAGGTAACTCGTGCGTTATCGGCATGTCAATAAAAACTTAACTGAGTGTAAAGAAGCATATTGTGGAACAAAGAGGAGGCTAGTAGTTTGTATACAGCGTATTGACAACAGGAAGCCATTTGTATCTGCTTTAGAGACAGAAGCCATACCCTGAAGTCCCCAGCAGATGAATCTCAACTTGTGTCGTGAACTTTTACAGATGCCCTGTTCCTCTTATCAGTGTTACAGCATAAACCAACGTGATGTAAATACAGCAGTCGCTTGGGAGTTCATTCTGTCTTCTTTGGGGGTTTTTGCATCAAAAATACAAGTGTAGCATTTTGAGTATTTCATGAGCTAAATAGCTGGGCAAATGATTAAAAATAAAATAAAACCAGAAACAAATAAGGTAATTTTTAATGCACACCCTTGCACAGTGTCTTTAAACTAATCAAAAGAGAATCGCCTTCTTAATTAAAAAGAGAAGACGCCAAATAGCCATTTGAGCTTAAGCCATGGCAAGCTGAGTTGAAAGGAAAGAGCAGAGCAGTGAAAAGAGCAGATGCAGTGGCTGCGCCAGTCTTTCAACTGCTCTTTCAATACACTGAGGTAATTGAGTGAGGGATTACAAAGCATCGCTTGACTTGTGAAGGCCGGGGAAGTGCGAGTGCTGCTCCACATGAACGCTTGTTGGTTCTTTCACCGTTCTGGCCACCTGGTATCATGCTTCATTTCATACCGTTAGCTTTGTGTGTAAAGCACTCATGGGCTTACTGTCAGCCCTGTGTCAGAAATGACAAGTCTGCAGGAATACTGGAAAATCAAATGTGCCTGACATTAAACTAGGGCAAAAAAAAAGAAAAAGGAAAGGATAGAGAGTGACAATAAGGAAGAAATAAGAAGAAGCAAAGAAAACGGAAAGTGCAGCCTACAGCTTTACCACAAGGAAAAGCCTCTGAATGATGTAGAGATGAAGAGTAAGTGATCGGTGCAGCATGCATTTTTTTTTTTTTTTTTTACTGGCACCCATCATCAGAATACAGTATTTACAATGAACCCGGTCATTTATGCTTGGGAGGGCTGGAATCTGAGGCACCACAAGGGATGTGCACCAATTAAGATTGCTTCTGCTATTGGTGAGACTTACTATGCATAAAGCAGTCACAGTCTCTGTGTGTGGGAGAGAGAGGGGGAGGCAAAGATAAAAAGAGCTCAAACACAACCATGCATCTATATCTGTCACACAAGACTGAAACCAAGGAACATGTAGATTCTTTTATGGGCTTGTGGTTCCTGTCGCCTCCTCTTTAACGCATCCCATTCCAGGGATTTATGAATGAACCACCTCTTCATCAATTATTCATACTTTTACTCACAGTTTGTCTTAGACCCCTTTCGTCTCTCTCATTCTGGTACGGTTCATATGCATTAAACATTGTTTATCATATCTATTACTTTTCACTGCCTTTATATTCAGGTCAGAGTTTTAAATGTACTTACATACCTCATACCCAGCTGCTGGTAGTTGCTGGTGGCTGTTTTGCCTTGGAAACAGTGGAAACAAACTCCCACCAGTCCTCATAAACCTTTCCAGTTAACAAGTTGCAGTTTGCTTGCTTAAACTGTGAGACTAAAATTAAGAAATAGTTTACTGTGGTTTATTTCTTGGCCTGGTGCAGCGACTTCCTGAGCGTTGGCATGACTGTGATGGAGAAATGCACTACATGGGGGTTTAGATAATGTTTTGGTTACATGTAAACTACAATTTAACACTTACATTTTTTTTAACCATTTCTTTATGTTACTGTTAAAAAAGCAGCTTTCAGCTTACGAACATCTTGGATGGAATAGCTGTGTAGCACTTGCTCAGTAAAAGTGGGGAAATTATAATATCAACACTCATGGTTCTGTCAGTGAGGGATGCAATAAAACCTCAACATTCCCGATTCTGGAAAAAGAGTATGTTTATCAAAAAGATAACCAGCAGTATTAAAAAAAAAAAAATGACAAGCTCTGCATAAATGTGCCAAAATCCTGAGCATACTGTTCATCAAATACTTTACTGTGTCTTTTTCACAAGGAAAAAAAAACAGATCATGGATCTGTTTTCCGTCTCCCCCATCAGTTTTTATAATTTATAGTGTCAGAGCAGTGAGAGAGTCCAAACCATCTCAGCCGTGACTCCCAAAGTTTGTCTCCAAACTGCTCAACCTGAGTTGTCCTTGCAAAAATCTGATTTCCATCTTTTAAATGTGTAAGATGTGCATATGTCAAGATATGTATAAAGATGCACACATAACCCCAATGGCTTCTTCAGTAAGTGCGCCTTGGTAATACCAGCTGGTGCCACATCGTTGCACTAGCAGCAGCCTGAACCGCTGATACAAGGGAAGATGAATCCATGCATGTTGTTTTTCTGCTGCCATAGCCCATCTGCTTCAAGTTTCAACAAGTTGTTTGTCCAGAGATGGTCTCCTGCATACCTCGGTTGTAACAAGTGGTATTTTGAGTTATTGTTGCCTTCATATCAGGTTCAAGCAATTTCCCCTGACTTCTGGCATCACTAAGTCATTTTCACCCAGAGAACTGCTGCTCTCTGCATATTTTCTCTTTTTCAGTCCATTCTCTGTAGATCCTAGAGATGGCTGTGTGGGAAAATCCCAGTAGATCAGCAGTTTGTGAACTGCTGATCTACTTTCTCAGATCAGCGCCTCCGGCAGCAACAGCCGTGCCACATTCAAGACACTTAAGCCACCTTTCTTCCCCATTCTGCTGCTCAGTTTCAAGTTCAGCAGGTCGTTTTGATCATGTCTACGTGCTTAAATGCACTGAGCTGGTGCCAGGTGGCTGTAAAGCACTGGTGCCTAATGAAGTAACCAGTGAATGTGTAAGTGAACAATGCAGAATGCTTTATTTTATACTTAAATTTTATATACTGTACAGAACATAACAAATTGGAAAGGGTGGAAATTAAAACTTTCTGAGAAACATTCACAAAGTTCTCGATTTAATGTAACGTTACATCCACAAATCGGTTCCACGCTTTGCTTGTATTGTTTTTTGTAAAGCAACGCAGTTGCATCATAAACTCACCCATTTCTTCCAGCAACACAGGCTTTTGTTTCTCTACTGTTTGTGTGTTTTACTCCAAACAATTAATATGAAACAGCCTTTCCTTTGATTAGAGTTCATTCAAATAGTTTGTCATAAAACTGCCAACCATTTAAATAAACCAGGACACCAGAAATCGGGATTAACACATAACAAGTGCAACAACTTTTTTTTTTTTAATTGTAGATTTCTATTTTTGATTTAAACGTCTAAAACTAATAGCCGAAAATGAATGGCGGTATAAACGGCAACATGGTAATATATTGCAGCAAAAATTTGTGTTGACGTTCTGTACATGTGACTGCTGAATAGTATTTTAGCAAACTGTTAACCAGCGGACACATTGTTGTTGCCTCTGAAGGGCTTTTGATCAAGTAGCATTCCTAATTGAATGTGAGCACCGCTGACCTTTAGAAGCCTTCTGGTATTAATGTCTTTGTCGCTGTGTGAGGACAAGGGGTGTTGCGCAGTGTGTGCAGCCCTGGGTGGAGGAATTTGTCACGGAGCTGACAGTTTATCAGCACCAGCCAAAAAGTGCTGGAGTGGCAGTTGCAGTACAATTAAACTTAAATCTCTAACAAAACCAACTGCATAGTGTTAGTATAATATATCCCCACAAACTAGAACATGTACATTTGATCTGACACGTGCTTTGCAGCGACTTTAAAATCATAGAATCTTTCGTGATCAAGTACCAAATGGTAATGCTGAGGCTAAAAACGTCAAGTCCTATTGAGGTTTAATGATAAAGCTTTTTTTATCGTTACTGTGGGTAAACTGCACCGTCTGATGTTTGTTTACACTGTGCGACTGGAAAAATACCTTAGTAGGCTGGCAGTTCTCCTAATTTAATCACAGCTGGAGCGCTCATTGTTTGTCACAGCTCTAATATGCTGCTGAAACCGTAAGATCGCTCTGTGTTTCTCTGCATCACCGGGAATTTAACTGAACCCAGAAGTGATTTATATTCATATGTGAATAGTCCTTTCTCCTGTGTGCTCCTCTCAAATCCTGATGATTTGAGGAAGAGGCTAATGAATGAGCAAATGAGTGATGTTCTGGTATAAGAACTCAGCGCAGCACTGACCTAGTAATGTGTCTGGCACAGTAAATCCTCTTTTCATATAGACAACGAAGAAGTGGCAAAACTGCTACTGCAGTCTTTCTCAGCTGGTAAATATATAATGCTCTTCTCGCAGCCCGTTGAGATTCCTGCAGATTTAAAGTGAAAGGTCATTTAAAATCCAGCCATTTATTTGCACAAAATGTACAATAATCTCACCGTTGTCCCGAGTCACAAGCCTCTGTGTGTGTGTGCACTCTCCTTCTCTTGTGCTGAGATAAAGGATTAGAAGCACTGCAGATTTAGAGGGAAGACAAATCTTCTCCCTGTGCTTCCAGACAACATAATGGGTCATTTGGTCTAATGGTAATATTTAGAGACTAGACTGCAGCAGTTTCTCATTTTCTGTCCCTCTGCATGGAGAGCTTTTCACAGTAATTTAGAAAATCACTCGTCATTTGTGTTCTGCTCTGAATCAAAACCTTCCCATAGTTAAGTTACAGTCTTTTTTTTTTTTCCAGGGTAATAAATGAAGACGAAGAGGTTCGCTATTTTTTGATGTTGTCTGTTTGTCATGTGAAAAGGAAAGTTAGAGAACTAAGAATAACCCATGATTCAGTAAGTTGTAGACCAACCTGTAGCAGCAATAACTCAAATTATGTTTGTGTAAAAATTGGCGTGTAAAAATATAATCATGAGCAAATAATATTATTGCACAGGGGCAGCTATTTAATGCAGTATGCACAATTAAATTTCTTGCACACAAATTCAACAACCTGCATGTGTAGATCTCAGCAGCCAAAAAAAACTCATCATGCACGTGAGAGTGTCTGTTTGGTGAGCATTGCAGCAGGTTAATGGGGAAATTATGTTTGCATGTCTGCCTGTTTGCAGTCCTTTTGCATGCTCAGACAGTCCATCTACCTGCAAAGAGCGTCTGTTGTCAGATGGGGACAATGTCATAAATATGTCATACAGTCCATCTGTGGGCTCCTGCTGGTGATGTTGTTGGTCTGTCAGCAAGCTGCAGAGAAGAGGGAAGTTCTAACATACAAATAGGGATGGGAACTGATCAAATTTTAGCAATTCTTGTTCCATTTTTAAATCGCGTTTCGATTTGATTCCTTATCAATTCTCATTGGCTCAGCTTTGAGAGTCTATCAAAAACATGACATTTGTCTGAAATAAATTACGTTATGTGGTCAAATCTTAGTGCGCGTTGGAGGTATTTTCCCTCTATATTATATAGATCATATATAGATATATTATAATGTTAATCAAAGAAAATAATGTAATCTTACACAGAACACTTTTCTTTATAGTACAATATGTTTTCTCCGTAAAATGACCTGAAAAACGCTGCCTCATAGTTAACAATACCTGGGTACAACAACCAAACACCAGTTAACAATATCAACCTATAGGGTAAAGTTCCACACACCAATTTCACTCAGCTTTAACATCACTCTGGGTTCTTAGCTAGCTTAGCGTTAGCATGCTGTCTGTGCAGGTGCTTGCAAATGCAGATGTTTGCTCTTTACATCGGCAACATTGTTGCAAAATCTGCAACATTTTTGCAATAAAAATAAAAGTAATGTCCATATTTTCATCCTCCCTTCACAAACTAAAATCAGCTGATTGTTGCACAAGTGCAATTGGAACTGATAAGCGGATCCAACTGCCAAGAAGAGCGGCAATTGAAAGGAAGTGAGCTACTGAGTTTATTGAGTTTATTCCCATCTCTACATTCAAAAAGCTGAAATTAAATGCTGTGTTAAAAACAATTAAGTGTCCACTGCAGCCACTGTCTGTGTTTCTTATGGTGTTTTTCTTTTTTTAAAAGCCTTGATTGGGTTTTCTTCATGCTTCTTCCATTCCTAGTCAACTCCACTGTCACAGCCTTCCCTGTTCATAAAGCTTTTAATGGTGGACAGCATCGCCGTCGTATTGAGCAGAATGCATTTGGGATTTTGGAGGACTGCACAGAGGCACATTTGCTTTGGTTGAAAACCTCTTTGTGGGCCCTAGATGGGCAAATACCTGTGCAAACTGATGCAATCATGGTACCATAAATAAAGAAATAAAGTGTTATTGCTCTCACAAGCAACTGTGCTCTCAAAGCTGAATTCTGCTTGCTCTGATCAGTCTGAATTTTGACAGTTTGGAGGGCAGAGCCCAACGGAAGCATTTCCATCATTACACCGCAAAAAAATAACTATTGGCAGTTAATTCAGCAAAGTTCATTTGTTAAATTGTGAACAGATATGGTATTAAAGAGCACTTATGTTGCTGTCATGGTGTCATTTCATTTGAGGGTATAATCTGAATGTCTCAGTCACAAAGGTTGTGGAATTACTCGTTTGAAATCACTATGAGAAGTCTGATTAGAGCGAGCACTGCCTGCAAGAGCGTGAATCTGCTGTAGCACTTGTCAAGTGGATACTCTTGTAATGGATTCTTTGTGTAGTTGGTTGCTGAGTTCTACCTGTGTAGGTTATTGAATTTACATGTGAGGAATTTAATTCAGAATCAGAGAGACTTTATTAATCCCAGAGGGAAATTGGGTTGTCATAGCAGCAAATGTACAACAAACATCAAGCACTTATATAAAATGAGGGTAGAAACAGAGATAATGATAGATAAATATTAAGAGGAATAGATAAATATAGAGATATAGGTATAAATATAAAAAGACAAGTGCGCGTGCAAATATATCTTGTGGTGTACAAAAGTGACAGGATGCACTGAGGTGTGATTAATTCTGTTCCACACGTGTGGACCTGACCCAAGTCGATGAATTGAAGAGTGTGATAGCAGCAGAAAGGAATGACCTCCTTTAACGTTCTTTCAGATAGTTGAAGGAAGCTGTTGCTGAAACTGTTCTTCAGCTTGTCCCAAGTGTGGGAATCATTGTCCATGATTGCCCGCAGTCTTGTCAGCATTCTGTCACTGATCACCTCCTCCATGGTGGCGAGCTTCATGCCAAGAACAGACTCGGCCGATGAGTTTGTTCACTCTGTTTGCGTCCTTTGCTTCGATGCCTGCACCCTAGCACGCCACAGCAAAGAAGATGGTGCTCGCAACAACAGACTGATAGAACATGTAGAGCAGCCTGCTGCATACATTGAATGATCTGAGCCTTCGTAGAAGTCAGTGTTAGCTGAGCACTCCAGCTCGTGATCCAGTTGAACTCCCAGATCTTTATAGGATTGCATAAGCAGCATTGTGCCTGTGCTTGTGAGGTGAAATACTTTGCTCATAATTATATTTTACCACAAATATAATTCCATGTTTAAGCTCCCGCCACAGCTTCATGACCCAGTTTGGGCCAAGTTTTAGCTGTTACACAGATGTCCTCACGTCTGAATCTAGAATACAACTTCAGATGAGAGGAGTTCATGGTTGACTCTGTGAGTTCAAGGTGCCCAGGTCCTGTGGCTTCAAAACAAGCCCATATCATCACACCTCCACCACTATGCTTGACAGTTGGTATGAGGTGTGTGTGCTGATAGGCTGTGGTTGCTTTTCTCCAAACATGGTGATGTAGTTCTTGTTTTAAAACTGGAGAAGCCTTTTAGATGAGAGGTGAAAACTCTTTAAAATAACATTGGAGAAGTCCAGTTACCTTCTTTTCAAAGTCTTAAGACTACCATGTCCTGGATGACGGAGAACCTACAGATGCATAACCCATTCTTCCGCAGTCTTTTTCTAATTGTACTGTCATTTACTTTATATTTAATATGCTAACTTAAGCCTGTATAGTCTGTAGCTGTTGGTTTTCTTGAGTGTATCTGAGCATTGATGTGTGCTGTTGGGAGCTGATAGTTAAACCTATGCTGTAAGACAGTCGTGTGCACTTTAAGCAAGGTTGGACACTTAATTAATGGACACTTAATAAGCAAAGCTTTCTCAGTTTTACCATGTTCTGATTTCCTACAGTAATAGTTTTTTTTTCCCATACAATAAAAGTAATATTATTCATGTTTGTGTGTTACAGCTGTGAAGATGCTGTGTTCTAAAAAAGTTTTTTATTCGTTTAATTATTAAAACCAAGAGACTAGGAAACACAAATTCAGCTGGTATTTAGGACAACAAAGGACGACTGCACTGTGTGTGTAACTTCCATTGTATTATTAATGATAACCCTAAATGTTTCACCTTTTGAGACACATTCGATGTATATATATATATATCTGCTTTGTTTCTTTCAACAGTTGTGTGAAATGGCACTGTCCCATGGCTACCTTCCAGTGGTATTCAATCGCCGCAACCACAACAGCTGCCCACTTACAACCGTGAAACTGCAGCAGTTTGGTGATCCTGCAGATCTACGAGAGGCTGTGCGCTACATTCGCTACCGGCAGCCTGCGGGTAGACTGTATGCAGTGAGCGAGAGCTCAGGGTCTGGCCTTCTGCTGTCCTACCTGGGGGAGTGTGGATCTTCAAGCTACGTGACGGCGGCTGTCTGCCTGTCTCCTGTGTTCCGCTGCCAGAGCTGGTTTGAGAGTGGGCTGTGCTGGCCCCTGCAGGGGGCGTTGGTGCTGTACCAGAAAATATGTCTCAGCAGGTACGGGGGGGGGGGGGGATAAGAGCCAGTTATCCATAGTTTTTACATGATGTCAAAACTACTGGGACATGCCCACCTCATGGGCAAAAGTAGTCCTTTGCACTCCAGCCATTATTTGAATGTCTTCAAATTGAACTTAGCCGAAATATCAGATAGTTGCTGTGCTATCAGATGCATACATCAACGTTTATTTACAGCTGCCAGAAGGGCCAGCGACACAGGCTGTTAGTGGCAGCTCATGGGAATGTTTCCTACCTGACATTGGAAAATAATCAGTCAGCTTTACTGTCATGACATGACATTAATGTGAAACATTAATACTACCAGAACTTTTCTGGCCCTACACTGTAAATGTTCAAGTTGACAAATTGTAAGATTTACATGTAGCTTTGTTTAAGCTTGCTATGTATCACTTACCTTTGCTTTAATGATGAACAATTTCTTGTTCTTCACCTCCCAGACGGTGACATTATTTACCCATTCAGATCAAAATACATGTACCTGTCTATACTTTATGCCAGGTTGAAAGATGTCATCCTGGCACCGAACTGTAGCTCTAGGAGAGATATTGTCACTTTCAGGGACTTAAATAAAGCTGCCGGGTCAGAATATGGATCACAAGAGATCCAAGTAGTCTTGGCTCAAGACTGGTGAAAAAAGCAACACTGCAGTACTGTCCATTATGAGCCATAAAGATGGAGTAATGTTGTGACCACGAGAGCAGTGAGTCTGTCACATGACTGAAAAAAACTGCGTATTGACAGACTGATAGTAAAACAGTGGCCTTAACTCCACAATATTACCACTTGGGTTTTATTTTTATAGCTTTGGCTACATTTTGTATTGTATGATGATTTATGCATATCCATATCGCAACAGCGAGTCAAAAAAAGGCAGATGATTAAATAAGTAAAATCCTCCATAACATAATGTAAGAAGCTCATCTAATCATTTAACTGCTAATTTGTCTTGTCCATTCTGACTTATTCTTGGGGTTTATTGCTGCATCCCCAGAACAACAGGAGACGAGACAAATTGTGTATTTGTCCAAATAACACGGTAACATTTCAGGAATTCAGTGCTGGAACAGTTTTATTCAGCTTAAATTGTCAAAGTGCAGCCATGTAAGGATAAGGGCAGTGTGTCACAAGGTAATTCATTTGAGCTGCTTGCATGCTGTGGCTGAAATTAACATAGCACGAGCTTGTGCTATGTTTGTGTTTGTGACACAGGATGTACAAATTTGAGCTATACTAATGAGTAAAATATGCATTGTACACTCAAAGTCATGAGGCCATGTGATCATGTGGCATACACAAAGCACATCACCAAAATAAAAAAAATTCTATAAATACAACTGTATGAAAATTTGAGTTTTCCTTTAATGATATTTGGTAGCTTGCAAAGGGAAGAAAAAAAGGAGCTCAATAAGGCTCCCGTTCGAAGTACACCTTAAAATTATGTCCTTTAAGATGGAAAATCGCGATGTTTTTGTGGGCTGAAAGGGAAAAGGGGACTTGTGTGACAAACAGACAAATAAGTACTCACAAACCTTCAATTGGAGAGGCACATACAATTTGGGAAACAGTCATGTCACTGTAGCAACAAATAGCTCGCTCAGTGTTGAGTCATTGATTCTGAGAGACATCGTGACCATGGCAAAGTTTCTCAAATCAAGGCCAATGAGGAGTATGAGACCCATGCAGCTCTTCAGAATTGATTTACTGTCTTTTCATTTGTCTTTGTAACCATCCCTGTGTGTGTGTGTGTGTAGATACAGGACCGTGCTGGCTGAGACCCTGCAGACAGACACTCTGTTCTCCAGCCATTCTTTGCGTGGCCTGGAGGAAGCACTGTTTTGTCAGCCTGGATATCCTGACTCTACACCTGCAGCACCAACAGGAAATGGCTGTAGCAGCAATACATCAATTACCTGGGATGCTTACTGGGAACACAACGAACCCTTAAGAGATGTGGATGAAGTGGCCATTCCTGTTTTGAGCGTGTGTGCTAAGGATGACCCTATCCGTGGAGACGCCCAGTCCACAGTGCCCTTGGAACTTTTTGAAACAAATCCACATTTTTTTCTCCTCCTAACTGACCGTGGAGGTCACTGCGGTTTCTCCACCCAATCTGAAGGGAATGCTGCTGGTGCTGTGGGCTCTGTGGCTGCATCAAACAGAGGGATGGAGAGTCACGGGATCAACTGGAGCCACAGAGCTTCACTGGAATTCTTTAGGGCCACCACGGACTTCTTCAATGCAGAGGAGAGAGCAAAGCAGCTTGCTTCAAGGAGGAGGGGCCTGGGAGGAGCTTCAGGAGGAAGATTTTTTCGCCACCGCAGCGTCAGTACATGTAAAAGAGTGCCAGCTTGTTCTCATAATATCCACGCTATTTACAGCTGGCAGAGATCCTACACACGATGAGGAAGCTTTATGGAGATTAAAGGTACCCTGTGGAGTTTCTGTGTAATCACATTCAGCTATTCCATTTTAGTAAACCAAAAAGGGAGAAAGTTTAACTTTTACATTCAGATACACTTTAGTCCTCAACAGAGCTGACTTTTCTGCTGACTCCTTTGACTCGTCTTGCCTCCCACTGTTCATGCGTTGTTGTATTATACATGATGCTCGATGCGCATGTAGAGTGGAATGGTGTAACGCCATATGTGCGTACATGTGCATTGTTGTGTATGTATGTGAACTCATAGCACTGCTAAAACTAAAAAAAAAAAAAAAAAAAACACCACGGGGCATGAGTGACGTCTGACTTTAATGCGTCTAATGTGTTTTTTCAGATTTGGGATGTGAGGGGCCAAATTGTTCTCTGGATGTGTGGCACTCACTTGAAAGTGTTATGACAACCAAACCTTGAAAAGTGCTGGGATTGTGAAGCACTGTGTGTGTGTGTGTGTGTGTGTGTGTGTGTGTGTGTGTGTGTGTGTGTGTGTGTGTGTGTGTGTGTGTGTGTGTGTGTGTGTGTGTGTGTGTGTTGTTTTCACACTGCTAACTCGGGGCACAAACCATTAGGATAGAAAAATGACAGACCACAAGATTGCTAGCAGTTGTTATGTTCAAAAGTGACACTAAAAAAAAATCGACAAATTATGAGTGTCTCTATATTTTTCTACAGACAGATTTAGGTCCTCTGTACACTCAAAAAAATAATTAATTGGATGAACATAATTTTATCTTGCCACTTATATTCCAGAGTGGCTGGATCCAGGCAACTAACCACTCTTACTAGATTGTATGATGTCATCTCAACAAGAACAAATTAAGTTGCTGAATTTCATGCAGATACTGAATGATTTAATTACGTTCCCCATAGAAACATGGAATTATTTAGTTCAAATTACAAGTCTGGATCTTGTGCATGTAACAACCACCCAATTTCATATTTTTTTGAGTGTAATTGGAGCTGAATGTTAAAGGAGTTTAATTAGTTAATCGACTGTTTTTTCTGTGTTACAGAGAGTTAAGTGAGTATGTTCTCCTCTGTGTCAGAAAATATCCTGTGATGAACAGAATAGGTGAACACCTGTGAGACTTTTAACCAGTCAGCCTTTATAGGTCTGTGTCATGCGAATGGAAGCACTTTGTAAGTTTTCATTTCTTATCCTTTGACTTCCTGCTCCGAGGCTTTTTCCTGAGCTGCTTGGGATCCGCAGGTGGCTGTTGTTTTACTCTGAGTAGGAGAATTTTGGGTTCATACTTAAATAAACAATAAATAAATAAAAGTCAGTATTTCTGTTTCCTATTAATTAAGGAGAAGCCAAGGTGCATTATAACAGTGAGTATAAATCGGGACATTAAGTACCACAGTGCACAAATGATTGTTGTCTTGTGTTTATTGAACAGGCTGTGCCCACGTTTGATGTGTTATATTATGTGACAAGATGAAATTAAAAGTATACTGAGTGAACCAAGACGCGCTGCTGGGTCTGAATTTAATAACCATGCATCCTTCTACTACAGTTAAACGGATTCCTCTTTAATAACGATATGTTGCATGATATTATGTCTTGTTCCATGTTGCAGATCTCATTAAAGCTAACCTGTGGTCTTGTCAACCCTTTTTTTTTTTTCTAATCAGTGCTCACAGACACTATCTATTATGGTAAAATACCCACGGCCTTTCTGTGTGTGCATGTGTGTTACAATCACTGTAGCATTTGTCCTTTCATTGAGCCTTATCCACTCAGACAGCTGGAACCCAGCAGTGTACACACTGAAAGACACAAAATGTGTGCTGGCAGACACATTGTCAACATACAGCCCTGCTGTCAGAAAAGCACACAAATAGAAATAGAAATACAGAGACATAGAGGAAAACAAACAAGCTGTCAGATATATATTGTTCATATCGATGCACATTATCTACAGGAAGATTTTCATACTAATCATCCATCCATTTTCTTCCACATATCTAATTCAGGGTGTATAAAAGGCCCCAAAGTTCATAGAATAGTTTTATTGGTGTTTATAAGTTTATATAAGTTCATTTAAGGACGCAACTGAGCTGTTCAAGTATCAAGTGTTGGTTGATCACCTGCACCTAGAAGAGGCCAGATTAACAGCCGATGCTTACCTCAACTCTACCACACCCTTCACTGATACTATGGAGGCCCTCAATGACAAATTCGACCAGCCACATCAGATAGTGCTGAGGCGTATTGCTGCAATGATGGACTCACCTGACATCAGGCGTGGAGATGTCTCGGCATTTGAGAGATTTGCCCTCCAGATACAGTCACTAGTGGGGATGTTAAGGACACTAGGCCCAGAAGGAGAAGTGGAACTACACTGTGGTTCACATGTTGCTCGTCTGCTTAGTAAACTACCCCCCGAGCAGAGAGCAGAGTTCCGCCGCTGCATGTTCCAACAAGGTGTGAGGATGCATACCTTGGCAGATCTCGCAGGGTGGCTTAAGTATGAGTCCTGGTGCCAAGACTCTGAAGGGCAACTAGCAGTGAAAGGGACAAAGGAGAAACAGTGGCCCAGGCCTGAGATGCGCCAGAGTAAGAGATCCATCACAGTCCTTCATGGTGCAAAGGAGGTAACGACAAAGCCACAGGCTGTGAGGCCAGGTGGTGTGGCCAGTAAGAACAAGCCATACTGTCCATTCTGTAACACGGAAGAGCACTATCTCAGTCAGTGCACAGTGGTATCCAAGTTGACAAAGGACCAGCTAACAGAGTGGATAAAGAGTAACAAGAGATGCTGGCGCTGCGCACGGTCACACGAGGCGGCCCAGTGCAATCTGAGAAAGACGTGCAGCCTCTGCCAAGGGAAGCACCTGCAAGGTACTGCATGATGTCAATGTTAGAACACCTAAAGGGTCACCAACAACAGCGGTGGTGAGCTGTGACTCGAAGGCGGCGACCGACGTCCTGTATCTAGACAGACCCACTGAAGGCTGCAGAGTCCTTCTAAAGATCGTCAAAGCCTGCATTCATTATGGCAAGCGAACAAGCAACACTTACGCCGTACTGGATGACGGGTCAGAGAGGACAATGCTTCTGCCAGAGGCTGCCGAGAAGTTAGGCATGCAAGGGATCGCAGAAGACGTCCAACTGCGCACGATTAGGCAGGACGTGCAGACTCTCAGAGGTGAGTCAGTGTCGTTCTCTGTTTCCTCTCTCTCAAGGCCCAGGACCAGGTTCAAGATTGCTGGGGCCTTCACTGCTGCACGCATCGGACTTGAAGGCCACACTTATCCCATGGAGCAACTCAGAGAAAGGTATAAGCACCTGATTGGCCTTCCGGTCCACACCTTGATAAATGTGAAACCTTTGCTACCCATTGGTAGTGACCATCCCCATCTGGTTACCCCCGTTGAACCAGTCAGGCTGGGACCTCTAGGAGGGCCTGCTGCTATTCGTACCAGGCTAGGTGCTACAAGGGCCAGCATGTATAGTCGGCCAGTTTGCCCAACCGCAGCAATGCTTACTGACAACTGTGGCACCTCAGGTCAGTGAGTTAATGAAACATGTGGAGAAACTATGGCAGGTCGACATCGTTCCATTCCGAAACGAGAAGCTTGTTACTCGTTCAAGGCAAGACCAAGAGGCCATACGCATTCTAGACACCAGAACTGTCCGAATAGAGGTTGAAGGCATACTCCGCTATGCCACCCCACTGCTTCGCTGGAAGGGGATGCCTCTACCGCAGGCTACTAAAGACGGCGTCATGTCAAGTCTACGGGGTGTGGAGAGAAGGCTGGCCAAAGACCCAGAAAGAGCTGAAGCCTACAAGGTGGAGATGGAGAAGTTTATCAAGGCTGGCTCCATCATTAATTGTGGCTCTGGGACACCTGTGACAGAAGGTCAGGAGGCGTGGTACATCCCTCATCACATGGTGAGCCATAATGGCAAGAACCGATTGGTTTTCAACTGCTCATTTCAGTACAGAGGACAGAACTTGAACGACTACCTGCTGCCTGGGCCCACCTTAGGTGTGTCGCTTCTGGGAGTTCTATTACACTTCCGAGAGCATGCAGTTGCAGTGAGTGGGGACATTAAAGGCATGTTCCACCAGGTACGTCTCTTACCAGAAGATCGTGCCCTGCTCAGATTTGTCTGGCGAGACATCGGCGACGAGAGCCCTCCAGCAGCCTACGAGTGGCGGGTGCTCCCATTCGGAACCACGTGTAGCCCCTGCTGTGCCGCATTCGCCCTGCAGCGTCATGTCATGGATAACTGCCAGCCAGATGATGACGTGAGACTCTCAGTCGAAAGGTGTTTTTATGTGGACAACTGCCTTCAGAGTTTCCCCACCGTGGAAGAGGCAAGGAACCTTGTCGACAAGTTACGGGCCATCCTAGCCTCAGCAGGGTTTGACCTACGACAGTGGGCCAGCAATAAACGTGACGTCATCAGTCATTTACCAGAAGAGAGCTGCTCTGCTAGTGTGGAGCTATGGCTGGCCCAGAACAAGGTAGATACCCCAGAATCTACCCTTGAATTGAGCTGGCTATTCCACACAGATGTCCTAGGCTACAAGCATCGTCAAGTTCCATATGCAGTCCCCACGATGCGCAATATCTACAAGGTCCTGGCCAGCCAGTACGACCCCCTAGGGTTCATCTTACCCTACACAACCAGAGTGAAGGTAATCATCCGGTGGTCAGGAACAAATGTAATCGCATGGCAGGATGCTGTAAAAGGACCAAACTTCAGCCAGGAGAACAACTGAGATAATCCATCCACAATATGAGGTTAGTCATTCATATACTGCTGCATGGGCTGGGCTGTAGTTACATCCTAAGGTTTTAAAAACTGAGCTTAAATAAATGATTAGCGGTAATAAAAGCCGAGGGAGGTCAACAGTGATCACTGACTGTTTTAGGAGCTTTTTGAGATGAAATAGAAGAAAATACAAAACATTAAACATGTTAACAACACAAAAGCCATATTAAACTCAGACTACTTTAGGCCCGGAAGTAGGATTCGTCACGTCATCACTTAACGACCGGATAGTGTGAGCAGTTGAAGTGTACTATATTTTTGCTGATCTTTATATTTGATTATGTTAACTATATTGTATTATGTCTGTATTTGAGTGTTTTACTTGTCTATTCTCTTTGTTTATTGTTATTTCCATTGTTTATTTCCTTTGTAGAAAACCACACACACACACACATGTACACCCGCAACTGTGTTTACAGCCCCAGAAATTGAGTGGTGACAATAAAGTGTCTCAAACGGAACCTCAAGCTCCCTTCTTCTTTCATACTCTGGGACAATTTGGCCTTAAGTAGTGTTCTGGCCGACACACCGGGGTGACCGTAGTGCTCAAAGACTGAATCAGTGCCACAGCCGTGCCTATCTTTGATATCTCCACTACAGGGTACACCCTGGACAGGTTGCCAGTCCATTGCAGGGCTAACACATGGAGACAGGCAACCATCCACATCCACCACTTGCATATCTTTGTGGGAAAACTATAGTAACCATGCTGACGGGAAGAACATGCAAACTTCACACAGAAAAGCCTTAGCCTGGCTCCAAAGCCGAGACGTGCTTCCTGTAAGGCTACAGTGCTAAGCACCTCACCACTGTGCCACCCTGTTTCATTTCCCATGAAGTAGCAAATAAAGTTCTATATTTATCAGATACTAAACATCAGTTTACTATATAAACATTCTATAGCAGACAAGAAATAATCACCAATGTTATCAGTAGTGTCAGTAGAAGTCAGTTGACACACAAACATGTCTGCCCATAGGTGACATGAAATGTTTTTTATTTTAGTCTTATCTTCAAGGCAATTTTTATTATTATTACTAAACTGCATTTATACCTCTCCCATTAAACATGCTTTTATTTGGTGTTGAAATGATCAGACTATGAAGCTTGAATTATTCTTGAATTAATTACCCTACCCTACATATGGTGAAAGGTCCTGACAGGAGACGTGCCCACTTAAAAAAAAAAAAAAAGGTCTGTCGCTGTTGCTGATATTAAGTCGGATAATTTATGACCAATCTGTTTCTTCGCAATAAACGCTGACTTTCACTAGCCTCCAAAAAGATTAAGCCATTAAGATTGAATTGCCCTTTCCCGCTTTGCTTATTTAATTCTGACCCAATGGTGTGCTTCAGTGATAAGAGACTGATTTAATTAAAATGACTGATATTCAATTAACAGAACCTGACATATCCATTGCTTTGATTGTACTAAATCATAGGCTCTCTTAAGGGCGGCACACTCAGTTTCTCGGAAGAGTATATGTTTGTATTTTTCCATAGCACACTATTTTTCTGATAAAATCAGTTCAGTAACTTGGCCAAGGATAATTTGACATGCAGACAGGAGCAGAATGACTTGCTGTGCCTATAGCTACAGCCACCTCTGAAGCTTCCTCAGAAATGATCTCAGTTAAAGGTTGGCAGGCAACGGGGAGAAAAGGCTGAGGTATGCTGAATTACAAAACAACTGGACAGAAAATCAGTGTCAATATGTCTGATGGACTCATGAATCCAGATTTGAATCCAGATCTTCATAAGTATATATGGAGGTGGTCAGGAAAGAAGTGCAACAGTGAGCGTCTGCAGCCATCTGTCAAACACAGTGGAGGCTCTATCATAGTTTGGATTCCATCTGACTGAAAGTAAATTCAGCTGTACATAGCTAACACATAGCTAAAGCTTATCAGGCATGGAGCCTGGACATCAACATCACTCAAGTTGTGTAAGATCATCTTGCAGCCAACATACAAAGAAGAGCTTTGAATGCCCTTCAAGAAGTCTGGAGAACTATTCCTGAAGACTACTTAAAGAAATGACAAGAAAGTTTGCCTAAGCAAGTTTAGGCTGTGTTGCAGAATAAAGGTGGTCACAAAAAAATGTACAAACTCTGTCTGCACATTTCAATGCACATAATTCCAGTTTTTCTAGCAAAATGTAAAGAAATGAGGGGTGGCTCAAGACTTTTGCGCAGCATTGTATGTCAGATTGAAAAATGCACATGTGTTTAGTCAGAATAAAACTGAATAAGCTATTTTCTGTGATAGGGTTTTTCAGCAGCTAGGCCGAGTGTTTCAGCTCTGCAGGGTCTGTAGTGTCCTTTAAGCTTTAAACTTTGTTGTGTAAATTATGTATTGGAAATACTGTTAGGCAATGTTAAAGAACAAAAGCTACAGTTTCATTTTTTGTAAGAGACTGATTGTGCAAACAGTGATTCACATATTTGCTAAATTCTAACAGTCATAAAGTGCAGCAGTGTGTGTGGTCAACTGTGTCTTTTTTCAGTTTGCTGTAATTACTGATTCCAGCTCAGTAAGTTTCTGTGCTTAACCCTAAAGCATAAAAAAGCAGCATGGCACACGTGAGTTACAGCACATGCAGTGAATATGCTACAGTAGAACAACCTCTTTTTTAAATTAATATTTGGAACATTAATAAACACTGAGAACTGAAGTATGATATAAACAGAATATAAAAATATGATGGTGGTTTAAAAAACCCTAAAAATCTAACAAAGCAGGGGAGGAACTGTCTACCACAATATCTCTGGTGTTTTATTTAAGTTGTACCCTCATGTAAACATCCACGAGGCAAGAACTCCTCCACTATAAACAAACCCGGTGCGCAGTATAACTCTTTTGATGCTTACAGTGAAACAGAGAAGTGAAGAGACACTGAAGCATTCGTACTTCTCACTTGTTGATTACCAACCGGACCAACTTCGATTAGAGCGTCACTGACCCAAACCTAAACATCTGTTTTGTAATTTTTTTTTGGCCAGCTGGTTGCATTTTTCTCTGTGATCTACATCTACTTATCTCGGCTGTGAAGAGAATCCAATAGCTAAAATATCTCTAAAGTAACTGCATGAAACTTTCAATCAATCAATCAATCAGTCTTTATTTATAAAGCACTTTTCATACAAAAAATGTAGCACAAAGTGCTTTACATAGTTAAAAGCAGCCCACCCCACCCTCCAACTCACTCCCCACACTCTCATTAACATAAATGATGTGAATACACACATACCCCCCCCCCCACACACACACACACACACACACACGCACACTTAAAGAGTAAAAATTGGGCTGGGTTCGCATGAGCCAAGTGAGGAAACACTATAACAGGGAGCCGTCTGCACCGGGAGCCGGTCACAGACCGCAGCCTCCAGGCTGGGCACACAGTAGGAGGGAGGCAAAGAAGCCCCCCAGCCAGGCTGAGAGGACCCCCAGAGACCCAGCAGCCACGGTCAATCACAGCCCCGGTGCAGAGAGCGCCCTCCGAGGAAACACTGGAGATATGACACAATAGGATATATACAGGGTAAAATGATAAAATAAATAAGAACGGGATACAATATAAATATAAATATAAATATAAATAGAGTAAGAAGATTAAAAAATGAATAAGAATAAAATCAATAAATATTAGGTAAAGCCTAAATTAATAATAGAATAACAGGATAGAATAAATAAGCATAAAATAAATAAACGCTAAGTAAAAGCTAAATTAAAAAGGTGGGTCTTGAGCCTGTTCTTAAAAACGTGTACGTTCTCTGCGGCCCTGAGCTCCTCCGGCAGGCTGTTCCACAGACGAGGACCATACCACTGAAAAGCTGCCTCTCCGTGAGTATGTGTCCTGACTTTAGGGACAATCAAAAGGCCAGTACCAGTGGACCTCAGGGTCCGCGAGGGTTCATATGGTAAAAGCAGATCTGAGAGATTAAGAAGGCCCAAGACCATTAAGACATTTAAAAACCAATAAAAGAACTTTAAAATCGATCCTGAAACACACGGGGAGCCAATGCAGCGACTTTAAGCTTTCCTGCAATGTTCTGTAAAATACAAGTAAAAGCTACACCAGCTGAAGGTTTTTTTAATAGTTAATCGAGAGTGAAAGTCTTGGGGAAGGTGGTTCTCAGTGTTTCATCTCTTCTTTCATGCTGATTCAGGGGAGTATAGTTAAAAAATGAAAACCTGCAGTGAGTCACATCTCAGCTGTATAATACAGTTCTATTATCATAATTTCAGAGAACAGAGCCTCCACCCTGTTTCACAGATGCTTATTGTTGGACTTGTCTCCTCACCTCCTCCATGATGAGGCTTCAGGGAACAATAGATGGGTCAACTGAAGGACCAGATGCATCTCTCGGGTCCTGCTTCTGGCCTTGATGCATTTTTTTTGGTTTGTTTTCTTTTTTTGCTCCACTTTTAAAAATTACAGTAACGTCTGGCTGCTTGGAAGCAAAATATAAAGAAATTGGGGGTGATGGCTCAAGACTTTTGCACAGTCATGTGTATAAAACGTTATCAGTCAAGTACGGATTTGTATTTGAAGTGCTGTTATGCCAAAGAACGCCCAGATTGTTACTTTGAACACTGGCTCCACCTTGTGGATATTGACAGCTACAACAGTTCAATTGTTACCGTACTGCACTAATAGTTTTTAATACTCTGCAGCAATCCCTTCCATTTTATATTCATAAGCACTTTATCGATTTAACAAATACTGTATAGTGATTGGAAAATTGTACATGATCAGAAATATCTTATTATTATATTTTATTATATTATATTGTTGAATCCATACATGGGCTCATAGCAAAAGCAGAACTATTCTTTTTTTTTTTTTAAATAAAAGGTAAATAAGTGCTTTATTTACCCAGATATGTGAGGAAAAAGTGGGGAATAGCTTAAATAAAGCTAAAAGAAACAGCAAGAGTCTGGTAGCAATAAGAGGGCACACTGCCCAACCACAGCTGTATTGTGATCAGATCATAAGTGAGTGCAGCTTTACATCCAAAAGCCCATAAATAGGCCTCCTCATTGCTGTTTCCCTGTGACCTGGTTTTCCGAAGATGACTTTAGCGAGATCACTCGACCTACTTGTCCATCCAAATTAACCAATCATCTCATCTGACGTCGCCATGGAGACCTCCTCCTTCTCCTCCTGCTCGGTTGCAGTCAGTGACCAGCAGATGGTAGCATTAACAAGATTTTTGCCTGGAAAGCTCAACACCACCTTCTCCAGGGGTTGACTCCGCTCTGAGAGACACAATGACGCAGCTATCTCTGCTTTTGGCTTGGAAACTGTCTGTATATTTAGCACCTTGTTTAAAATTAGAGCTAAGCACATGGGGAATAAATTTAGCTGGCAGTTTAAATAGATGTCTGCCAAGTCACACAAGTTGGACTCAGCACACATATGTCTGTAACAGGCTTAATAGAGGAGTTCAACTTTCTGAAAACCTGGATATAAAAGCTTTTGATCAAGTTAACGCGTTTTTCCCCCTCGAGGCTCATATATATATATATATATATATATATATATATATATATATGTATGTATTTGTGGTACTTATTTTGAGCCGAGCTGTTCATGGGATAATTATTACATATAAGTACGGCAGTTGATACAAGCCACATTATTAAGGTAACAGTTAATATCCACACCCTCTGTTGAACTGGTTTTCACTCTACAGAGCAAATGTGCCACAGGCTGAAAACAGACAGGACAGCAGCACCTGTGTACACCATAGAAATATAACTCATTTAATGTGTAGCTCTTCAAAGTGAGCACTAAATGACTTTAAGAGCATGTTGCAATGAATGCGGTCTTCGTCATTTATCTTTGATATTGTATTTTGCTTAACTGTCTAAACATTTGTGTTTTGTTCTGTCATTTTCAGGGCTCGAGTACGACGGAGTGATTGCCATAATTTAAGCCATTGTTTGGCTTATGCCAAAGTTTTTTTTGGGTTGTTGTTGGGTTTTTTTCACTGTCTTCTAGCACTGGTTTAACAGTTTAACACAGGGGTGTAAAACTCTAGGCCGGTGTTGTGCAGGTTTTAGATAACACCCTGCGTCAGCACACCTGAATCAAATGATTAGTTCATTACCAGACATGTTGAGGAGGTCATTTAGCCATTTAAATCAGCTGTGTTGGATCAAGGACACATCTAAAACCTGCAGAACACCGGCCCTCGAGGCCTGGAGTTCGACACCTAAAAAGCTCACGTGAACATTTGTGACATGCACCTTGTGGTTTGCTCCTGTGTGAGCGCCCACCTTGGACTGTAGCCCCTCTCCCAGTAGCATAATCAACTTCAGTAAATAGTTTTAAAACATTTTTATTTAACCATTCATTATAAACAAATGATTATTTACAGAGCTGACCGGCAAAAGACAAAGTTTCAAGAGTTATTCATCGCACTAGTCAAGCTCATCTGTGATTATTAAATAAAGCTGATAAAAAAATCATTTGAGTAAAATTACTGTGCGACTACCTTGGCTCTGCAAGTAAAAACAAACCGCAACAGTGCATACAAACGACCCGTTTTTTATTTACTGCATTTACTCATGCATTTACTCATGCCTCTGAAACGACAGTTAAAGATTGAATCTGCACTCAAAGGTTAATTTTTCATTAGAAAACCAATGTGGGGGCAGGTCGATAAGCTTTTTAGCTTTAGTAGGTTTAATGTAAATCTGAGCTCATCAGCTACTTAATTCCATCAGAAAGTAAGAGGAAACCCTTTACCATGAATGCTGGGATAACATAGCGCAAATGTGCCAGTTATTCTGGTAATCTTGCTAAGAAAGACTTGTTCTTCTTTCGGCTGCTCCCTTTAGGGGAGCATCCTACCCCTAGGATACTTTTCTGTCACACCAACCCTCTGCGTGTCCTCCTTCACAACATCTATTAACCTCCTCTGACGTTTTCCTCATTTCCTCCAGCCTTGCAGCTCCATCTTCCATCCGCTATCCCCCCTCTCCTCATGTCCAAACCATCTCAGCCTCACCTCTCTAACTTTTTCTCTGCTCTACCTGAGCTGTCCCTCTGATGTGCTCATTTCCAATCCTGTCTATTCTGCTCACTAACAGTGAAAATCTAGCAATTAATAAAAGGAAAGAGTAAACTTCAAACTCAGTAAAAGTGTTATGTGTCAAAAAATGCATATGTCTGATCCTGGGCCTCAAACCGCAAAACCTGCATTTTCTACTGTCTGATTTCTGCACAGTGGATTTCTACTTTTCTACTCAACATGGATGGCAAAAAGTCAGAGTAAAATATACTATATATAAGATATATTACTTAAAATAAAATAAAATAAAAATGAGATATTTATTTATTTATGTCTTAATTATGAAAACTGTTTTGCTCAGTTGTTTCTTTCCATTCATCCTATGTGCTGTTTGGATAGAGAAGCTACTTGATACCAAGGAAACACAATCATTTAGTCTAAATACAGAAATCAACATCTGTGTTTGAGTTTTACTCTGTTGTTGTACTTCAGTCTTGTACAAACAGGCATTTTAAAAATGCCAAATATTTTTCAAAACACCTGTGAAAGTAAAACGAAGCAAACATGCCGAAAACCGTTTTCAGCAAGCTTCACTCCTGCACTGGAATTTTCTTGTCATTCAAACCACCAGTGACGTAGAAGTACCTCAGACTCAGGCTGCAAGTATTTGTGGCTCGCCTACAGCAAATTCCTCTACTGTCACATAACATGGGTTATAGTGGGTGTGGCCATTCTCTGCTGGCAAGTAGCAGCTGAGCTTAGCATATTTGCCATCTAATTTGTGCTACTTTCAGTCATGCTGGGCTTGAAGGGAAACAAAAAAGGAAAGTAGATCCATAAGAGAAGGAAATTGGGTGAGACAGAGAGGGACTGAAAGGGTCATTTTGCCTCTGTATTGCTCTTTAATTAGGTGCATCTGGATCTGTACATGTAGCATGTGCATGCATGTCCTTTTCTGTGCACGATTAGAGGTTGTTGGTAGGTAACCACCTTTCCTTTAGGCTAAACTCCAACCAGCTAATGCTGGAATATCTAATGCAACATGACAGTTAGCCTGGTCTGCCCAACTGTCTGTGTGCACAGTCTAAATAGCCCTGGCAACTAAAACCAAAGCATCTCCCCACAAGATCACAGGACAGTTTTTACAGTTCAGGAAAATGAAACCAGCCGTTTTTCAGAAGTATATGATCTCTGAAATAACTTTCAGTGGGGTCACCGCTATAGCAGTGACTTCTTTCTGCTTTATACCTTAGTGAATTTGCACTTGAAGCAGCTGAGGTGAGCTGGGGAGTGCAGCGTTACCGTGTAGTTGTGAGCAGAATGACCCAGTTGGAGACCAATAGCGCTCTGAGAAGAGACTTATTTTTAAATGTAAGTCAGTTTTACTGTATAATTAGGAGTATGACTTAGGATAGACCAGAACAGCTCGGTGGAGAGCAAAAAGCAGGATCACAGGAATCACACACACAAATAATAATGATAATAATAATAAAAAGGCATGAGAGAAGAAGTTTTCTAGGAAACAGCAGTTGTGGTTGCAGAGTTGATCAAACCTCCATTTGATTTTCTCTTATTTGCAATCACTCTCACTGCCTATAATGCTATGCTGTTTTCACTCTCTCTCTCTCTCTCTCTCTCTCTCTCTCTCTCTCTCCTGGTGGATCCCATGGAGTGTTGTGCAAGGCGATGAGCTGTATGACAGAACAGCAGTAGACGAGGGCCAGAAACCAGCAGGTGGACTGCCAGGGCACAGCAGGGGTCATCTTTTCCTTCATCTGCAGCACACCGGTCCACCCCGATATCACCCCATAGTACCTTAATCTCCAGTGGACTTGCCCTTTCTTTCTTTGTCTGTCTATTTTTCAGTTTGTGCCTCTCTCCATTTTATCTCCAAAAACATGGACAAACAGAAAAAAACACACGTGCAGCAGTGAGGGCAGGGCCTTTGTCCCAGGCAACCGGTTTGCTCTGTGTTACAGTTAAGACTTACATAAGCAAACATTCCAAGAGCAGCTGCATTCAAAACTGACTTCATGATGCATTTTCTCTTTTACACAGCATGCACAATTTCACATAAATCTTTGCACATAGGTTACTGTAGATATTGCAAATACTGCAAACACACAAAAACAAAAGTTTTTTCTTTAGACATTTGTGCAGTCTCACACTGTCTTATCACTGTGTCTGATAGCAAGGCGTCACCAGAGGATGTTTCCTTGCCCTTGGTGCCTGTCTGGGCGAGACAGCTCTGACAAGGGCCCTGGATGTGAACTGAAGGGGAGGTGGGGAAAGCGACACAGATGGGAAATGAGGATGGATTGAGACAGAAAGGGAGAGAGGGATATCGGAGATGATGAGAAAGAAAGTGGAAGAGCAGGGAGGAAAAAGTAGAGAGGAAGGAATGGGGACGGAGCAAGAAAGAGTAAAGGGAATGTGGAGAGGGGTAGAAAGATAGAAAGATAGTAAGCAGAACCAATCTGGACAAGCTGGTGAAATGCTTGAAAGATGGCACGTGTGCAGACATGCGCACAGCAGGCCTTCTTGGAAAAGCACCAGCCTTCTTTCTCACTTCTTTCACTGATGTGTCTCATCAGAGTCCTGCTTGGCTGTCCTGCTGCATCTGCCCACCCACCCACCACCAGTGCCACCAGTCAAACATGCTGTTGCTGGTGGTGCTTTTCTTAATGTGCACCCAACTTTGCTTGGAATGTGAATAGCACTGTATAGGCACCCACGCATTACACCTACAGGGCCTGCTCGCCCATGGAAACCCATGCCATGATGAAGCTCCCAGTTTTTGTGCTGATGTTAATGTCAGAGGAGGTCTGCAGTTGTTGAGTCAGCAGAATGTTGGCAATTTTTACACACTATGCACCTCAGAGCTTAACGACCCTGCTCTCTAACTTTATGTAGTTATTAAACACTTCTCCTCTCAAATAATACCACTCACGGTTCATTGTGGAATATCTAGGAGGCGAGAAATTTCATGAACTCGCTTTTTGCAATGGTCTTGGATCACACTCAAATTCAGTGAGCTCTTTAGAACGACCCATTCTTTCACAAATGTGTGTAAAGGCTGACTGCATGGCTAGGTGTTCAATTTTATACACCTGTGATAATGGCACTGAAGTTAATGATACAGCTGTGGGGTGGTACTTTTTGTTCGTACATATATATACACTTCTAGAATATTACAAGTGCAGTCTACTCACTGCAGATTTGGTTCTCAAAGTTTGGAGCGGGCCCACCGCTGCGGCACAGAGCCCCTGCAGGAGGGACATGGATAACCAGGGTTAAAATACTGAGTGAAGCTCTGTTAAATGAATGATGTTTGCACGGAAAATAAACAGAGTTTGCTGACGCGTCTGTGTTGACCTTTAGTTCTATCAAATTCAGCTGATAAAAATTTGGGAGTGTGAAGTTGGGAATTCCAGAAAGAAATTTGAGAATCATTGGTTGAGTGAGAGAGAAAACTAACCAGAAACCAACATTTCAGTTTACAGAAAGCATAGAAGAGAGGGCTCTGCAGTCTATTTCGTACCTCGTGTTTAAGCTAGTGAATAACTGGCTATTCATAGAAGCAGGAAACAAACTTTGATGAGTCACTGTTACTTCCTAAAGAACTAAAAGCAGGCCTAGTGCAATTCATGATCTTCTAATTATCCACACATGCACCAGGGCATGAAACCTGAAATGCAAAACAAGGAAAAAAATGCTCAGTTTGTTGAGAATTAGATAACTTTCATTTCTCTGTATTATTACAGAGAGGGTTCTCTATTACAGGGAACATTTCTAGCCATATTTTCTTTCCATCGGGATGAGTCATAATTAGGCAGTGAAAAGCCTCGACTATCTTGTTTAGTTACGCTTTCTGCTCAGAGCCACGTCAGACACCACTTGTCACTCAGCTGCTGGGACTGTCAGAAATATTCACAAGACTCAGATGTGCTTGTCTGGAGGACGTTTCAGTGAAACAAACACGTAAATAGAACACCTGTGGTGCCTTAATCAGCTTACAGTAATACAAAGCCAGACAGGTCAATGTGGCAGGAATCCAGTGTGGGGTTCACCTCATTCAAACTGTAATGCTGCTCACCGTTGAGGAATCATACAAATTTGCACAAGCAGTGCAGTGCGGAACCTACATCACCTGCTATTTGTGAGCTAGTGTGTGTTGTGTGTGTGTGTGTGTGTGTGTGTGTGTGTGTGTGTGTGTGTGTGTGTGTGTGTGTGTGTATTGCCCAAACACGCACATACACTATGATCTCTTTTCTTTCCTGTAGGCACAACAAGATTATGTTGTCTATGGAAACACCATCACTAACACCCTAAACACAGCCTTACAAAACTGCACAACCAGCAGCCAAGAAGAGTGTCACTTTAAATGATGGATTACTGAGATTATTCATGTTTTCACTGCTCATATTAATGACACATTAATGCATTACTAATCTATAATAGACTGCACGCTTTTATGAAATATATCTAAGAGAACAGGGCAAGTTAAACTGTGATTAAAAAAATAGCAGTTGGGGTAGGTGTTCTGGAAAGTATATGAACAGAGTCAGCATTGGGATAACAGGAGGTGTTCCATTTTGTTTTTCTACTCCTTTAACTGACACTGCATGAAAATCCTTCTCACACCTCCCACCACACTGCTAGCTAACCGATATCCACAGCGTGAAACTATTGAGCGGACGAGAAGCAAACTGATATGAGCGCTTCATTAAACCTGTGCTAATGCCGCAAATATGTTTTGGCGTTATGACAATTCTCAAAGCAAAGTTGTTGCATGTGCTACGGCAATCAGTAGTTGTGATGTAACTTTTATTTTTTTTATTTATAATCATTGCTAATGGCTTTGCAGTAAAAACATTACTGCATTTAGAGGGAAATTTTAGCCAAAAGTATGGTTGTGGAATACCATACAGAGTCACAAGGGTACAAGAATGCTCTTGTACCCTTATGTCATGTGTCCAAGTAAAATTACTGCTAAGCCACAAGCTTTTCTCCACATGTGTCTTTCTTCTGTCTAGCTGCATGTCTGGGCACATCACAGAAAGGCCTGACCCACCCAAGTCTGGATCTGACTGCCTACATGACTGCTTTCCTGAAGGGTGTGAAGGGGTAGAGAGGGGTTTGGGCTAATGGAGGGAAGAGGAGATGGAAGGCACAAGGGAGGGAGGGATCT